>NC_092159.1:23312339-23912339 GCF_045791955.1 Oncorhynchus clarkii lewisi | reverse complement strand
CTCTGTCCATAGGACAACAATCAGTCGTATATTGCACAAATATTGCCTTTATGGAAGAGTGGCAAGAAGAAAGCCATTTCTTAAAGATATCCATAAAAGGTGTAGTTTAAAGTTTGCCACAAGCCACCTTGGAGACACACCAAACATGTGGAAGAAGGTGCTCTGGGCAGATGAAACCAAAATTGAACTTTTTGGCAACAATGCAAAATGTTATGTTTGGCGTAAAAGCAACACAGCTCATCACCCTGAACACACCATACCCACTGTCAAACATGGTGGTGGCAGCATCATGGTTTGGGCCTGCTTTTCTTCAGCAGGGACAGGAAAGATGGTTAAAATTGATGGGAAGATGGATGGAGCCAAATACAGGACCATTCTGGAAGAAAACCTGATGGAGTCTGCAAAAGACCTGAGACTGGGACAGAGATTTGTCTTCCAACAAGACAATGATCCAAAACATAAAGCAAAATCTACAATGGAATGGTTCAATAATAAACATATCCAGGTGTTAGAATGGCCAAGTCGAAGTCCAGACCTGAATCCAATCGAGAATCTGTGGAAAGAACTGAAAACTGCTGTTCACAAATGCTCTCCATCCAACCTCACTGAGCTCGAGCTGTTTTGCAAGGAGGAATGGGAAAAAATGTCAGTCTCTCGATGTGCAAAACTGATAGAGACATACCCCAAGCGACTTACAGCTGTAATCGCAGCAAAAGGTGGCGCTACAAAGTATTAACTTAAGGGGGCTGAATAATTTTGCACGCCCAATTTTTCAGTTTTTGATTTGTTAAAAAAGTTTGAAATATCCAACAAATGTCGTTCCACTTCATGATTGTGTCCCACTTGTTGTTGATTCTTCACAAAAGAATACATTTTTATATCTTTATGTTTGAAGTCTGAAATGTGGCAAAAGGTCGCAAAGTTCAAGAGGGCCGAATACTTTCGCAAGGCACTGTATGTTGTATAGTTCTACATTGGGTAATGCTTGTCCTCCATTATCCCTTGGAGCATATAAGTTTTTTCTCATCACAAAGATAATCCTGAATCATTCGATTGAACTGCTTAAATAGTAAGGGAGAAATGGTCACAGGGAGCATCATGGACACATAATTAAACTGGTGCCACAACCATTTTAACAGTATTTATTTTGCCTCAAAGTAAAATTAAACAACCTTCATTTATCGATATTATTCTAGTTTTTTTTAAAGTAGTGGCACCATATTCATTTGCATGATATTCTGTAGTTCGTTGCTCAGTCTTATACCCAGGTATTTCATCCCTGGTGGCACCCATTTTAACTGAAATTAAGTCATTGCAACAGGAGGACATCATTTGGATCTGACTTCTGCCAATTAATCTTATAACCACATATCCGTGAGAACTTGTCAATTGTTCTCAAAACCAAAGGGATTGATGCGGCCTGTTCCCTAATAAGTAACAATATGTCGTCAGCATATAAAAACAGCTCATGCTCTCTGGCACCTCCCATCACTCCCTTGATTCCTGAATCAGCTCTGATTGCTGCTGCCAAGGGCTCCACAAATAGAGTAAAAAGGAGAGGTGAGAGAGGACTGCCCTGCTTGGTTCTTCGTTGACAAATAAAAAAAGGAAGAGCTCATACCATTTGTGAGGACTGCTGCTCTTGGATTGGAGTATAATACCTGAACCCACATGTCAAAAAGCCCCACTCCACCCTATCGAATGCTTTCTCCGCATCGGCTTCCACCTGAGTATCCTCTTTTTGTCTCAGCCATGTGAGGTGAAGCAAACGTCTAAGGTTGTCTGTGGAGGTTCTACTTTTTACAAATCCCACCTGATCTGTGTGAGGTAAAAACCTTCTCCAGCCTCATGGCTAGTACTTTGGAGAGCACCTCACAATCAACTCCGAACGTGGGTCAGTGAGGTCTCTATCTTTCTTGAGAATGAATGAAATGAGTGCAGTTGTTAAAAGTGACAGGTAGCTGCTCCAGTTCCAGCATACACCCGTGTTAATATAGGAGCTAATACGTCAATGTTCCTCATGTAATACTCAACCAGGAAGCCGTCTAACCCTGGTGACTTTCCAGACGTCATTGAGGTGACGGCTGTTCTTATCTCAGATTGTAGTATAGGAGAATCCAAATCCCCTCTCTGATCTGGAGTCATGTGAATGAAACTTCAGATCACAGACTTGTTTCAATAGTGACTCAGTATTTTTCTTTTTTCTCTAACTATTTTTCCAACTCTTTAATTTGAGACTCTAGTTTTTCAACTCTTTCTCCATCTTCCCTTTATCTTTCTACTGGTGTGTGCTATTATTTTGCCCCTAACATAAGATTTAGAGGCCTCCCACACCGTACTCAATCCATCAATGGAACCAATATTTGTTTGAAAAAAAACAAAACACTTGAGATCTTCATTGAGGGAAAGATGAAATGTTTCGCCTTGGAATACGGACGTACTAATCCTCCATCCAGTACCATTCGTAGCCATATCAGCCTCAACTGCTATACATAATTCCACTGTTGTGTGGCCTGTCAAAGCAATAACCCTTATTTCACAATCCCATCACCTCTTTGGTCATACTCTTGGAAGTTAGGAAGTCATCTATCCCGGAATGATATGAATGGTTATGTGAATAAAACATATGTTCCTTCTCTCTAGGATTGACAAGACTCCATATATCTACCAGACCCAGATCCCTCATTAATAGGTGTGTCGCTGCTCTGTCCCTTGGTACAGTTTTAGAATAAGTTGTTTTTTTTTTATCAAGAATACCATCTTGGACCTGGTTAAAGTCTCCCGCTACCACTGTATTGCCACCAATGATTTCTCCCATAACCTTATTAACCTTATGGAAAAAAACAGGATCCTCCTTGTTTGGTGCATAGATATTACACATATTAACCTTATTGCCATTTACCAGAGCCTCAACACAAATGATTCTTTCTTCCTCCTCGTTACGTTGCTTTAACATGCCGAAATTGCAACACCATGTTTTTTTGCTTGAAAATGAGCTATCTGATCTGCCCAACCAGATCCCTTTTCAATTTAGCGGCCTCTGAATCAACCAAATTAGTTTCTTGAATAAAAGCTATATCACTTAAAAGCGGTCACCCTAGTCCCAAGCCCCTCACCTTCTCACCCCTCCCCCCCCTCTCAGGACACCATAGTAAAAGATGAATAAAAAGGAAATGATTTTAACATAGCATATACTTGTATTCAGGCACCAAATGGCAATACGTAAAATTAACTGAAAGGGGGTAAACAACATTTTCTATGAACTCATAAAATCAGATCAATTAAAATAATGTCAAGGTTGTTAGTTCCATCTACTTTTGGCCAGGCAACTTGAATACAGTCACTGAGTACCCAACCGGCTAAACCGCCAGTAACAAAAATAGCAACATTGTAGCTATACAGTCTGAAATAGCCAAATAGCTAAATACTATAGCTATTAGTTTGCACGGTGCCTTTGCGATAGTGTGTCACATAAACACCATATAAACATCATATAGAACTCGCCGGCAAATATAGCTATGCCGTTCGTGCCCTTGTTTCTGGTCCTCTGAGTTTTTCTTGAGGATTTTTCTTGAGGAAACTTACATCCAACTCCATTGTTCCTTGTTCCGTTAAAAAGCCTCCTTTTATCGGGAAAGAATGATAGCTTGAAGCCCTTAACTCTCCCTTCTCCCAACACATTGGCCAGCTCTCTCTCTCAGCAGATCCCTGAGAAAGCAGATGATGGTCAGTTTAGGCGGCAGATTTTTTTAACCATTATTGAACTAGGCAAGTCAGTTAAGAAGAAATTCTTATTTACAATGACAGCCCACTGGGGAACAGTGGGTTCAGGGGGAGAATGGCCGATTTTTACCGTCAGCTTGGGGTTACTGGCCCAACGCTCTAACCACTAGGCTACCTGATTCTCGCGTGTTATTGGTGCTAGAGAACCGTGGACTCGTTGAAGCTCAGCTTAGTCCAGATCCACCCCCAGAGCCTCCAAGATAATTTGTCTCACACATTCCATCTGCTTGCTATCCTCCAGACCCTCCTTGACCCCTAAAAGTCTTGAATTGAGGCTCCCTGTCTCGGTTAGCTTGCACCCTTCTGTGGAGATCCTCAGACAGTTTGGTCGCCCTCCAGCGTTGATATCCGACCCTCTGCCTCATCTAGCCTCTGTAATATGACCGATAAATCTTCTTGCATATCCATCTGAGATTGCTTGACCTGAGAAACTTCCGATTCAAGAAATGGGACTCTACCCATTTCTTCCATGGCCTTCTGTAGGGATGATTGCAAGGCCGACAACAAGCTGGGTTCTATGTTCTGCCCTGTCAGATATACAAAGAAGCAGGCTTTGTAAATTAGTGAGATTTCGGTCTGTGTATGAAAGTGATCAGAATCTTGGTATAGGCTTATGGAATTAGGTGCTCGACTCAATAGCGACTGAAATGTAAAGGCAGTGTTTCTGCCGTCGCGTGATTGCATTCACATTAAGAAAAAAACGGCATATGTCGACTCAATCGGAAATTACCTTTAATTCAATTTAAATTGCGCCATACCACGGCTCTTCAGTGATACGATTGAATCGAGCCCTAGATATTCAATGTCTGAGGACAGTATCTCCAGTTAGTGCTGCAGATTGTGCTATGTTTGGTGATGTAGTGATTCTGTGGGAACAGACAACAAAGAGAGGAATGGCCACAGTCCTTGGCCATAAAGGTCCAGACATTGCCCTCCAATGGCTCCAAAAATCCTACACATATCCACGAGGAAGGGAAACACAAAACGTACCATATATCAGTCTGTAGTTTCCTACCATAGACACTGTATGAACAATAACCGTATTTAAAAAATATATATATATATATACAAGATTAAATCAAAATCATAAATGAGCAGCATTAATACAAAATTGCTGGAAATTTAAATTGGACAAATGCAAGTACACATTTTATTGGCGTATACATTTTTATATTTTCCAGACATTCTTAAAACAAACGACCAGGAATTTCTGTTTATAATGAAGTGAATTACATCAAGAGACTTTGAACAGCAGACCATGAGTTTTCAACTACTCTGTAGTGTTAGATCAAATCAAACTTCTTTTAAATTATTTTTTACATAGAACATTTTACAAAAGTAAATTCATGACATCTATTTGTCTGAAATCCAGAGAATGAATGATCAAGAGATTCCAAAGCGTGTTGTCCATCTTCAGACAAGATGTCTTTGTCCTAATTCGTTTCCTCTTTGTGTTTTCATTCTGTTTTCTGGACTTGTTTCTTTATTTTTGGACGTTCTCTCCTGTGTGAGTCAGTATGTGCAAGTTCAGGTTTCCCTTCCGATTAAAGCTTTTCCCACAGTCACCACAGCTAAATGGTTTCTCTCCGGTGTGAGTCAGTACGTGCCTCCTTAGGTCCCCCTTCTGAATGAAGCTTTTCCCACAGTCACCACAGCTAAATGGTTTCTCTCCGGTGTGAGTCCTTATATGTTCAGTTAGGTGTCCCTTCTGATTGAAACTCTTACCACAGTCTCCACAGCCAAATGGTTTCTCTCCTGTGTGAATCCTCATATGTCTGGACAGATCTCCTTTGAGTTTGAAGGTCTTTCCACAAAAGGGGCAGGTGGAGGGTTTCTCCACGTGACAGAGTCTGACATGGGCCTTCAATTTACAGGTGGAGTTGTACCGTTTTTTGCAGAGGCAGCATTCACTGGGTCTCTTCTTGGCGAGAGTCACATGCCCCTGCAGGCCAGCTTTCAGAGCAAACGTTTCACCACAGTCACAGCAGCGGTGAGTTTTTCGAGACGTGGTGCTGGGTTTGGAACAGTGTTCCCCCATTGATGAGATGGGATCCAATGGTGGGCTGCTGTCAAGTCCTGCTGGGTCACTGCTTATAGCTGAGCTGTGACTGTAGGCATTGTTTTGATTATCTGGAGTGTCACAGGGAATGTCAAGACTCTTCAGGTGGGTAACAGTGACAAATGGTATGAGATCCACTGATTTAGAGGCACTCTCTCTCTTCTCCACCATCTGGGTTTGGGGAAGAGTCAAGGAATGAAGAGGGTTCACCTGATCACAATCACTTTTCAAATAAAGATGAGGTAATTTGAACTCTATGATGTCAGCCTCCTGCCCTTGAAGCTGCTCTTCCTCCTGACTGGGCCTGAGTTCCTCATGTTCTTGTTTAATCTGTGTGGGCTCTGGGTCCTCCTGCCCCAGACTGGGGCTCCACTCCTGCTCAAAGTGTTGCTGCTCACAGGGAATATTCTCTTCAGAAACAGCAAGAGAGAGCTGCAAGGAGTCTGAAGGGAAGGTGCAGAGGTTATTTGTATACCACAGAATTAAATAGAACTGAATTATACATCTCTATGATATATAGATCTACAGCCTTTAGACATTCCTGGGTGCACATACCAAGCAATATGCTATTTCAATAAGTCTTTCATGACAGACAACTTTTAAATCATACACAGTAAAAAAATACATACAAAACTGTTCTATAAAGGTTCGCTAATGCTAAGGCAGGCCATTGGATTCCAGGTGGCGCCTAGTGTTTGGGTGAGTAACTGCCGGAAGGGTTGTGGAATCCAATGGGCTGGTTTAGCATTAGCAAGCAGCATTTCAATCTTCTAATTACATCATTATCAGCGATACCTTCCATCCCTGGATTGAGGTATATTTTTCAAGCTATATCCCTGATTTGTCACTGCAGTGCAAACATGGGCAAGCTGTGTTTCGACTTGAAGGAGAAGATATTCGAGTTTTAACTAGATATTTATACTGCCCTATAAAGGCAAAGAGGACTAACAACGCAAACAGTGAAACTGAGAAAAATGCCTGGAGTTTTATTTTGCTACCCAGCCAAATATGGTGTAGGTAGATACAGTGCCTTAATTAAGTATTCACACCCCTTGACCTTTTACAAATGTTATGTTACAGCCTTAATTGTAAATGGATTAAATAAATAAGAATCTCACCCATCTACACACAATAACCCATAATGACAAAGTGAAAACATGTTTAGACATTATTTATTAAAAATGAAATCTCATTTACATAAGTATTCACACCCGAGTCAATACTTTGTAGAAGCTCTTTTTGGCAGTGATTACAGCTTTGAGTCGTCTTGGGTATGTCTATATCAGCTTTGGATTTGTGAATTTTCTCCCATTCTTCCTTGCAGATAGTATCAAGCTCTGTTAAATTAGATATGGAGTGGCAGTGAACAGCAATCTTCAAGTCTTTCCACAGAATTTTAATGGGATTCAAGTTCGAGCTTTGGCTGGGCCACTCAATGACTTTTACATTTTTATTCTGAATCCATTACAGGGTCATTGTCCTATTGGAATGTAAATCTTTGCCCCCAGTCAAAGGTCGTTTGCACTCTGAAGCATGTTCTCATCTAGGATTTGCCTGTTTTTGGCTCTATTCACTGTTCCCTCTATCCTCACCAGTCTCTTTCACTGAAAATAATCCCCAAAGCATGATGCTGCCATCACCATGCCTCACAGTAGAGTTGGTGTTAGACAGGTTATGATCTGTGCCTGGTTTCCTCCAGACATAGTGCTTTGCATTCAGGCCAAAGAGTAACAATTTTGCCTGATCAGACCACATAATCTATTGTCTTATACTCTCGGGAGTGGCTTCCTTCTGGCCACTCTCTCATAAAGCCCAGATTGGTGAAGTGCAATAGAGACTGTTGTCCTTCTGGAAGGTTCTCCCATCTCTGCCAATGAACTCTGTAGTTCTATCAGGGTGATTACTGGGATCTTGGTCACCTCTCTGACCAAGGTCCTTCTTGTCCAGTTTGGTCAGATGGCCAGCTCTAGGCAGTCTGGGTAGTTCCATATTTTTTCAATTTCCCAATGGAGACCACTATGCGCTTGGAAACTTTCAACACCCTAGAAATAGTTTTATACCCTTCCCCAGCTATATGCCTCATCACATCTCAGAACTCTACAGACAGCTCCTTGGACTTCATGGTAGTTTCTGCTCTGACATACACTGTCAACTGTGGTACCTTATATAGACAGGTGTGTTTCTTTCTTAATCACGTCCAAACAATGTAATTGGCCACAGGTGCACTCCAATCAAGCTGTAGTTGTAGCGCAAGAATGATCAGAGGAAATTGGATGCACCTGAGCTCAAAATTAGAGCGTCGTCGTAAAGGGGTGTGAATACTTATGTAAATGAGACATTTATGTATTTAATTTTCAATACATTTGCAAAAATGTGTAAAAATATGTTTTCACTTTGTCATTATGTGGTATTGTGTGTAGATGGGTGAGAATATATCAATACTCTCTGAAGGCACTGTATGTTTGGGGCAAATCGATCACATCAACGAGTACCACTCTTCACACATTATTTTCAAGGATGGTGGTGGCTGCATCATGTTATGGATATGCTCTTCTTCGGTAAGGACTAGGGAGTTTTTTTAACAATAAAAATAAATGAAGAGCTGAGCACAGGCAAAATCCTAGAGGAAAACCTGCTTCAGTCTGCCTTCTAAAGACATAAAGACAAATTCACTTTTCAGCAGGACAATAACCTAAAACTCAAGGCCAAATATACACTGGAGTTGCTTACCAAGTTTACATTGAATGTTCCTGAGTGGCCTAGATAGTTTTGACTTAAAAAAAAAATCTATGACAAGACTTGAAAATGGCCATCTGGCGATGATCAACAACCAACTTGACAGTGGTTGAGGAGTTAAAAAAAAAAAAATGTGCAAATAATATTGTACAATCCAGGTGTGTTTACCAAAAAAATCGCTGCCAAAGGTGAGTCTAACATGTATTAACTCAGGGGGTCGAATACTTATCTAATGAAGATATATTAGTTTAATTTTTTTATCTTTAAAAAATAAGTTTGAATTTTTTCTTCCACTGTAGATCTTTGAAAAATTACAATTAAATTAATTTTAATCCCAATTTGTAACAAGAAAATTTGGAAAACGTCAAGGGGTGTGAATACTTTCTGAAGGCAATGTAAGTGGAAATGCATTGATCTTATTATAAATTCATTTCTTTCTGCATATCAACCCTGACCACTGATCTGAACCCTATGCTGATACTGCACTCTGCCTTTTGTATGACCTTAAACAACTGTATGAGTAACGCAAAAAGGAAGGTGCAGTCTCTACAATCTAAATGTGTTGAACCAACTTTCTTGTTGCTTTTCTTTTTGATGGAAAGAGTTTGAGAGTTCTAACGAAACTCAGCAAAAAAAAAAAGTCCTCTCACTGCCAACAGCGTTTATTTTCAGCAAACTTAACATGTGTAAATATTTGTATGAACCTAACAAGATTCAACAACAGACATAAACTGAACAAGTTCCACAGACATGATATTATCAGAAATGGAACGTGTTGCTGAACAAAGGGGGGGTCAAAATCAAAACTAACAGTCAGTATCTGGTGTGGCCACCAGCTGCATTAAGTACTGTAGTGCACCTCCTCCTCATGGACTTCACCAGACTTGCCAGATCTTGCTGTGAGATGTTATCCCACTCTTCCACCAAGGCACCTGCAAGTTCCCGGACATTTCTGGGGGGAATGGCCATAGCCCTCACCCTCCGATCCAACAGGTCCCAGACGTGCTCAATGGGATTGAGATCCGGGCTATTCGCTGGCCATGGCAGAACACTGACATTCCTGTCTTGGAGGAAATCACGCACAGAATGAGCAGTATGACCCTCCAGTATTGTCATGCTCAAGGGTCATGTCAGAATGAGCCTGCAGGAAGGGTACCACATGAGGGAGGAGGATGTCTTCCCTGCAACGCACAGCGTTGAGATTGCCTGCAATGACAACAAGCTCAGTCCGATGATGCTGTGACACACTGCCCAGACCACGAAGGACCTTCCACTTCCAAATCGATCCCGCTCCAGAGTACAGGCCTCGGTGTAACGCTCATTTCTTCGACGATAAACGCAAATCATTCCATCACCCCTGGTGAGACAAAACCGCGACTCATCAGTGAAGAGCACCTTTTGCCAGTCCTGCCTGGTCCAGCGACGGTGGGTTTGTGCCCATAAGCGACATTGTTGCCGGTGATGGTTGATGAGGACCTACAAGCCCTCAGTCCAGCCTCTCTCAGCCTATTGCGGACAGTTTGAGCACTGATGGAGGGATTGTGCGTTCCTGGTGTAACTCGGGCAGTTGTTGCCATCCTGTACCTGTCCCGCAGGTGTGATGTTCGGATGCACCGATCCTGTGCAGGTGTTGTTACACATGGTCTGTCACTGCGAGGACGATCAGCTATCCATGCTGTCTCCCTGTAGCGCTGTCTTACACGTCTCACAGTACGGACATTGCAATTTATTGCCCTGGTCACATCTGCAGTCCTCATGCCCCCTTGCAGCATGCCTAAGGCACATTCACACAGATGTGCAGGGACCCTGGGCATCTTTATTTTGGTGTTTTTCAGAGTCAGTAGAAAGGCCTCTTTAGTGTCCTAAATTTTCATAACTGTGACCTTAATTGCATACCCTCTGTAAGCTGTTAGTATATTAACAACCTTCCACAGGTGCATGTTCATTAAATGTTTATGGTTCATTGAACAAGCATGGGAAACCATGTTTAAACCCTTTACAATGAAGATCTGTGGTTACTTGGATTTTTACAAATTATCTTTAAAAGACTGATAAAGGGGCGTTTCTTTTTTTGCTGAGTTTACATTCCAACTGTATTTAACAGCTTTATGTAGTTATGTTTTCACGTTTTGAATGTTGTATTTAAGTAACCCTCAAGACCTTTTTCACCATAAGAAATATTTAATCACAGAATGTTTACTTAATAAATATTTCACATTGTATAACTATCATTATAACTATTGTCATTTGCTTTATCTTAGCTAGCTTTTACATATTTTGTTTTATCTTTCTCACCATTTATGGGTATTTGCAGTTCTATCGTAATTGTTGCGCAGGACTGTGGTATGTTTATTCTGGTGATAACTGGATCACTGCCAGTATTATGGTGTGTGCCTGATTATGATCAGGATTGCCTGAACTCGGAACCCGGTAGAATAGCAAGGCAAACCACAGTAACTGCAGTAGGGATGTTAATAAAAGTTGACCATTAGTCACTGAAAATACATTTGACCGTCATGCTTATCAGTCTATCGGTTAACTTGCATAATTCTGTGGAATTAAATTGGTGTCCGAATTTAACCAAATCGGTCTTAAAACAGACACTGTGTCTTGGTCGACGGGGAATTGTTATTTAGCCGAAAATATTAATGTACAGTGAGATAGCGTTAAAAAGTAGCTTTCTTATGTCAACTAATGGCTGTCAGTGAGCCGAGAGCGGAGACTCGTTGCTAAGCAGCCTACAGGGAGCAGTGGGCGAGAGGTGCAAAACGTTTCACAGCCTCTCTCTCATGTTCTACTGGTTTTTATATCAACTTTCTTTCGTTGTCAAGATGCCAAAGTCACAATAACAACCCTTCCTAGTTGTTGCACATTTACATTTTCCCTCTAAATTTTGAATGAAAATGTTATTCTCGGTCACATGAATCTGTTCTTATCAGGTGCGTCTTTTAGAAGTGTTTTCCCGCAAATTGCATTTTGGCAAATGTTTGAAAAGGATGCATTCCATTCTCTGCGTCATTACAGTAGTTGCATGTTCAATAATATGAGATGATAGGCTTGCTATTGTCGCATGTTTTTTAAGCTCTTAATGAAAAATGTCCGTTCCTTTACTTGGATTTTGTAGTTCATAATCTAAGTAAAAAACAAGGCAAATAGCAGTAAGTGAAGTTACTGCACTCTGAACCAAAAGTGTGCGATTGAGCAGCATAATTCGTAACTTTTACAGTCAACTGAGGCATAACAATAATTACAATTTGATGTGTTTAATGTGTCCTTCGCTAACAAGTATGCGTTTAAAACAGCTTTTTATCCCGGGTCTCTAATTTTCCGCCTGTAGAAGTGGGAGTTTACATTGTAATTTACTCTCGGGTGACTGTTTGGTCTAGAATGGCACAGGCGGAAAATGGGAGACCGTAGATACACTGTTTTAAACGGAACAGCACATTCAACACGTCTAATAGTAAGTATTGTTCGTAGATATACTAAATATTCTTCTTGACTGGAAACCTTTATGGTGAATCCGAATAGTTTAGATTTGGTTTATCAAGGACGCCTGGCTATGGAAGCGTCCGCAACGAGCTGTCTGTAAACAATGGCGTTGCAGGAACGAAGCAAGATTCCACCCCTCTCTGAACAACTAACGTTAGTTATTGCAAATTGGAAACTCCTGTTTCTCTTAAACAGAAAATAATTTTACCAGGTCACTTTGTATCAAGATAAAAACATACTACAAAGCTTGATTTGTGTCTCAACAAAATGTTGACCAAAAGTGTAATTACTGCTGTTTGCAATTTTAAGGCAGAATAGATCGAAATGATACGAGCTATTTTACATGGTTTTATGTCCGGTGTTATCCGCAGTAGTCTCCGTAGACGATAATTCTCCTCCTGGTACTCCGCTACCGTTTTCTCAACTGCTCCGAAAATCTCCACAGCAGCCGCCTTTAAACGTTCATTTAAAAACACATGCAACAACTGTAATTTAGACATTTTCAGTCGCCAGAGTGGGATTTTCAGCGAGTTTTCGCTTCGTTCACAAGGAAAGAATGGTTGCCACAAACAAAACAAACCCCGTTTTACTTCCGTATTGTCTTCTTCTGTTTATATCAGTGGGTGGTGAACCCATAAAAACATCACAGCCCCCTCCATGTGGATGGAGTTTCACTACAGACCAGTGATGGAAATAGATAACTTAATGTGGGGGAAGTTTTAATTGGTAAAAGGGTGATCTCGGATGATAATTTCTTGCATGAACTGAAAGACAACACATTGTAATACAGGCGACTCCTGACAACTGGAGTCAGGGCGGCAGGGTAACCAAAAGGTTACAAGTTCAAATCTCGAGCTGACAAGGTACAAATCTGTTGTTCTGAACAGGCAGAACAACTGTTCCTAGGCTGTCATTGAAAATAAGAAATTGTTCTTAACTTACTTGCCTAGCTAAAAAAAGCATGCATTAAACCAGAGAATGTAGTTATTAAAATGCTATGACCTTGCAATTATTTTTCAAACTCACCTGTTTTGTATTCTGGGGACTTTAGTGAGTAGACTGGAACATGGTTTTATGGACATAATCCGTATTTGTTCCGTACAGTGCAATATTTGTTCCATATAGTGTCCAGGGGCCATACACAAATCTTTTTGACCACTGTAAAAATCCAGCACCAGTTGCTATGACCTAGCTATTTGTTCAATTTACATGTGTTGTTTTCTAGGGACTCTAAGGTGTAGATTGCACCATGTTTTTTTGGAGACACAATCAATATATTTTTTTCTGTACAGTGCAATATTTGTACCATATAGTGTCCATTAAGCTATTTGACCCCAGTAAAAGTCCAGAAACACTTGCTGTGATCTAGCTTGGTTTTTGTTCAAACTCGCCTATCAAGCCATCAAGAGGATTGTGACCTAGTGTGAGAGAGGTGGCAGGAAGCCTCTCAGCCTGCCTTGGTTTGTTTTGTATTGCTGCTTTTGGCATGTCTTTTTGTATTTTTCCCTTTTTGTTTTTATTTAGGTTTTGCCACCATCTGAACAAATAATCATCTGCTTGGACTGGCCTAAGATGGGAGTCCTGACTGAGCTATCCCTGGACCTAAGGTAAGGTTGCTGGCTCCCAGGTACATACATCACCTAGTCGCATACACTTTTACCCCCTAGATATAACGAGTGGAGCCACATCATCAGTAGGCTCGATATTGGTTTCGTAAGATCACAGGCACTTTTCAAACAGGAAGCAGTGAATATGAACTCTGCGATATCCGCCTCCAGCCATTGAAGCAGGAGTTCCTCCTGTTCCTCTTGAATATGTGTGGGCTCTGGGTCAAAAGACAGTGAGGTGATCAGCTGTGGAGTCTGTTTGGAGCAGTTAGTGGAGCTGCTGTTATAAAACAGGTTACATTAGGACTCGGCAAGGACACCGACAGAGAAGATATGTACTCTTTTCTGTTTATTTAACACATGCAGAGACGGCAGAGACCAGAACTAAGAGCTGGAAAATTGTGATAGAAAGCAGGGGATCAGTGCAGTGGAGCTACCAGTGGAGTTGACTCAGCTGCCTCCATGCGCAGGGCTGCAGAGCTAGATATTCGTATGTCTGTCTGCTCCACACTCAATTCCTGTGTGTGCGCCATTTATGAAAAGTCTGCGCATGTACAATAATATTGAGATTGGTACCTGTCCTAAAACTGTTGCAGGCATGAATCCGCATTAAAAACCGCGCCTGGAAAATGTATTCCCTTCACCTTTAATGGTGTCAATAAAGCACTTTATTTGCTGTAAAATTTGGAACTATTCATAATTTGGCTAAGGCAGTTTCTAAAAGAAAGCACAATGGTAATTTTGATCGCATTTCTGTAGAGGTGAGCAGAAGGTTTTAATATTTTGCAGTGACTATCTAAAACATGCATGCTGTTTACAGCAAATGCCTGTTTATGCATTCTGCAAGATTTATTGTATATTCAAAATAATTGAAAAGCAGGGCTAAACGCTACAGCCCACACTTCTATGCAAAAGACAAATTGTTTTTCAATATTTAGTTAATCAAGAGATTATTGGGTTGTATAAAGTAGGAAGTTTACATACACCTTAGCCAAATACTGACAATTCCTGACATTTAATCCTAGTAAAAATTCCCTGTCTTAGGTCAGTTAGGATCACCACTTTATTTGAAGAATGTGAAATGTCAGAATAATACTAGAGAATTAATTATTTAATCTTTTATTCCTTTCATCACATTCCCAGTGGGTCAGATATTTACATACACTCAATTAATATTTGGTAGGCCTTTATACTGTTTAACTTAAAATCAAATCAAATCAAATTTTATTTGTCACATACACATGGTTAGCAGATGTTAATGCGAGTGTAGCGAAATGCTTGTGCTTCTAGTTCCGACAATGCAGTAATAACCAACAAGTAATCTAGCTAACAATTCCAAAACTACTACCTTATAGACACAAGTGTAAGGGGATAAAGAATATGTACATAAAGATATATGAATGAGTGTTGGTACAGAGCGGCATAGGCAAGATACAGTAGATGGTATTGAGTACAGTATATACATATGAGATGAGTATGTAAACAAAGTGGCATAGTTAAAGTGGCTAGTGATACATGTATTACATAAAGATGCAGTAGATGATATAGAGTACAGTATATACGTATACATATGAGATTAATAATGTAGGGTATGTAAACATTATATTAGGTAGCATTGTTTAAAGTGGCTAGTGATATTTTACATTATTTCCCATCAATTCCCATTATTAAAGTGGCTGGAGTTGAGTCAGTGTGTTGGCAGCAGCCACTCAATGTTAGTGGTGGCTGTTAAACAGTCTGATGGCCTTGAGATAGAAGCTGTTTTTCAGTCTCTCAGTCCCAGCTTTGATGCACCTGTACTGACCTCGCCTTCTGGATGATAGCGGGGTGAACAGGCAGTGGCTCGGGTGGTTGTTGTCCTTGATGATCTTTATGGCCTTCCTGTGACATCGGGTGGTGTAGGTGTCCTGGAGGGCAGGTAGTTTGCCCCCGGTGATGCGTTGTGCAGACCTCACTACCCTCTGGAGAGCCTTACGGTTGTGGGCGGAGCAGTTGCCGTACCAGGCGGTGATACAGCCCGACAGGATGCTCTCGATTGTGCATCTGTAGAAGTTTGTGAGTGCTTTTGGTGACAAGCCGAATTTCTTCAGCCTCCTGAGGTTGAAGAGGCGCTGCTGCGCCTTCTCCACGATGCTGTCTGTGTGGGTGGACCAATTCAGTTTGTCTGTGATGTGTTCGCCGAGGAACTTAAAACTTACTACCCTCTCCACTACTGTTCCATCGATGTGGATAGGGGGGTGTTCCCTCTGCTGTTTCCTGAAGTCCACAATCATCTCCTTAGTTTTGTTGACGTTGAGTGTGAGGTTATTTTCCTGACACCACACTCCGAGGGCCCTCATCTCCTCCCTGTAGGCCGTCTAGTCGTTGTTGGTAATCAAGCCTACCACTGTTGTGTCGTCCGCAAACTTGATGATTGAGTTGGAGGCGTGCGTGGCCACACAGTCGTGGGTGAACAGGGAGTACAGGAGAGGGCTCAGAACGCACCCTTGTGGGGCCCCAGTGTTGAGGATCAGCGGGGTGGAGATGTTGTTGCCTACCCTCACCACCTGGGGGAGGCCCGTCAGGAAGTCCAGTACCCAGTTGCACAGGGCGGGGTCGAGACCCAGGGTCTCGAGCTTGATGACGAGCTTGGAGGGCACTATGGGTCAAATGTTTCGGATAGCCTTCCACAAGCTTCCCACAATAAGTTGGGTGAAATTTGGCCCATTCCTCCTGACAGAGCTGGTGTAACTGAGTCAGGT
Source organism: Oncorhynchus clarkii lewisi (assembly GCF_045791955.1). Classification (NCBI taxonomy): domain Eukaryota; kingdom Metazoa; phylum Chordata; class Actinopteri; order Salmoniformes; family Salmonidae; genus Oncorhynchus; species Oncorhynchus clarkii. The sequence continues at coordinate 23,895,924 of NC_092159.1, read as the reverse complement.
TTGTAGGCCTCCTTGCTCACACACACACTTTCTGTCACGTTCTGACCTTAGTTCTTTTGTTATGTCGTTGTTTTAGTATGGTCAGGGCGTGAGTTGGGTGGGTTGTCTATGTTCCTTTTTCTATGTGGTGTTTTTGTGTTTGGCCTGGTATGGTTCTCAATCAGAGGCAGGTGTCGTTAGTTGTCTCTGATTGAGAATCATATTTACGTGGCCTTTTCCCACCTGTGTGGTGTGGATTTTTATTTTCTGTTTTTTTTTCAGCACCATACAGGACTGTTCGTTTGTCATTTTATTTGTTTTGTTCAGTGTTCAATTACTTTATTAAAAACAATATGAACACTTATCACGCTGCGCATTGGTCCTCACCTTCCATCACAGACGGCCGTTACACTTTCAGTTCTGTCCACATATTTTCTATGGGATTGAGGTCAGGGCTTTGTGATGGCCACTCCAATACCTTGACTTTGTTGTCCTTAAGCCATTTTGCCACAACTTTGGAAGTATGCTTGGGGTCATTGTCCATTTGGAAGACCGATTTGCTACCAAGCCTAAAGTTCTTGACTGACGTCTGGAGATGCTGCTCTCTTGCTGGTACCTCTCTTGGCATGCATTTTTTTCTTGCACTTTTTGCAATATACAAATTAGAATAAAAGCGATCAAAGTTCATTCGAGTTGCCTATTCCTTAATTCTCCTGGCCCTCCAAAAAAAACTAATGTGAAAAAATAGATTATCATAGTTGATTTGGGTTGGGCCAGCTTGGGTTTATGGTTGGAACACTTTCTATTGTCTCTTTCCCTCAGCTCTGATAGACATGACTCTGCAATTCTCACCTCTCCAGCGTTGCACTTCATTTTATTTCCTTCCTAGAATCATAGCCGTGCGAAGGGGGTTCTGGAGGAGCTGCAGCACCCCTGAATGTTTTTAAATAAGTTGTCCAAAGGTATAGAATTACAGCTGTCCAGAAAGAAATTAAATAATTCTGAACATCCTACAACACCACGAGGCCTATAATGTAGCCTCCGAGGATCAAAAGTTTCTTTAAAAAAAATAGCCTAGCCGTGGATTGATTGTGGGTAGTCCAATAACAAGACATAGCCTACAGTCGGGAACGCGCGAAAAATCTGTCAGTGAACAGCATGCAGACAAAACAGGCCTTTTCACAATATTTCAAATATAATTGCGGAAAAACACAGGTTGGAAAGCAAATAGCTCCTGCTGAAAAGAAAAGACTCATCTGTCTGCTGTAGTCTACCAAAATATTTGATCAACTTTCAAATATTGTTTTACTAAGAAGCAGGGGCTCAACTTTGGTTTTAGAAGTGGGGGGCATAATATATATAAAAATGGTCAGATAAACGCTCCAAACACCCTACCCGACCGCTCGGTGGCGTCCGCATGGTCCTAAAGCACACCGTTGCCTGTTTGTATCACATTCCAATGATGAAACTGGGGGGGACAAAAAAGCAATTTCTAAAGGTGGGGGGGACATGTCCCCCCATGTCCTCAGCGAAAGTTGTGCCACTGCAAAGAAGTAGCCTTTAACAAGAAAGACTTTTGGCAAGAACACATTGGCCATCACCAAGTGAGTGAGCTGCTCATCATTGGGTGAATCAGTGCAAGTGGAAAGCATTTTTAGGACTATAATTTCCTCCTAATATTGTAGCCTACAACACACATAGGCTTAGGCTATTGATGGATTCAAGACAAGGTCAAAACCCAGAGAGGAAGCTAGCAGTGCCACCAAGTCTCTCAATACAGGCTTCAGGGGCCTCATTTATAAACTGTCCTTGCATACAAAATATACCTCAAATTGTGCATGCGCCAGATTTCATGCTAAAATTGGCATTTATAAAAATGTATCATGACATTAGAATATGCTCACCTTAATTTCACCGCTTGTGGTTAAAATATTGTATTGCAAGCTGGCAAGTAAGTATTCTGTGCAAATGGGGGATTTGATAAAAAATAAGTTAATTCGTAAAAAACAAAACAGGAAAACATACGAACAAGAATGCAGCCATTTGTCATTAGTGAGAACAGATTAAATCTCTCTGTTTGATTTTCTGAATCTAAAATATAGAAATAGTATTTTTCCTATTTCTTTTATTTTCATAACCATTGCAGAATTGCAGAATTACATTCCTCACCTTTTCTGGCCATGATGGGTTCATCTTCCTGAAGTAGCCATACAACAAATGGCCATGCATATGCATCTCTCATTTAATTGGACCTATACTCTCTGGGGTTCTCTCTGGTAGCTGTGTTGCCTGGGTCAGCTGTAATATTCTCATAGGAATCAGCAGCTCCAGGGCCTGGCAGAAGAGTTGCATAGCCTATAAATAATCTGGTCTGGGTGTAACGGTTGTCGTATGAAGGAGAGGACCAAAGCGCAGCTTGGTCAGTGTTCATCTCTAATAAGAATAGTGAACACTGAAACAAAAACAATAAAACGACAACCGAACAGTCCTGAACGGTGAAATAAAACACAGAACAGAAAATAATTACCCACAACTCAAAAGTGAAACCAGGCTACCTAAGTATGGTTCTTAATCAGGGACAACGATTGACAGCTGCCTCTGATTGAGAACCATACCAGGCCAAACACAGAAATCCTAAATTATAGAAAAAGGAACATAGACTGCCCACCCCAACTCACGCCCTGACCATACTAAAACAAAGACAAAACAAAGGAACTAAGGTCAGAACGTGACACTGGGTAGCAGTCTTTCTCATGAACGTTCCATTCCTTGCCACTGCTGTCATTTGCCAAAGACAATATGCATAGCGCGGGAAGTAGGGGCACAGAAAAAAACCTTTATTACTCCGGTATGAGCGGAGACAAATACTCATCAGACCAAAATTCCCCCTCAATCCCAGCTTCAGTTGCATGGCATTAAGGACTCTAAAGAAACACAAAATTGTCAGATGCCGTCATTCCTCACACATATGATGATCATCCTGATTTGCTTAAATTTAAAGAATGTTATAATCATTTCCATTATATTATGGAATCCAGACAGGCTACTTTAGGAAACTTTCTGAATGGACATAAATAATATTAGGTCATTGTCACGCCCTGGCCATAGAGAAGCTTTTTATTCTCTATTTTGGTTAGGCCAGGGTGTGACTAGGGTGGGCATCTATGTCCTTTTTTCTATGTTTTGTATTTCTATGTATTTCTATGTCTTGGCCTGGTATGGTTCTCAATCAGGGACAGCTGTCTATCGTTGGTTCTCAATCAGAGACATACTTAGGTACCCTTTTCCCCCACCTGTTTTGTGGGAAGTTAACTTTGACTTTGTTCAGGGCACATAGCCCAAAGCTTCACGGTTTGGTTTTGTTCTTTGTTTTGTCGGCATCATTTTTAAATAAAGAAAATGTACGCTTACCATGCTGCACCATGGTCCAGTCCTTCAGCCATCCGTGACACTAATTACACACACACACACACAAACCCAAACCATAAAAGAACAGCTGGTGCACAATATCTTATTTCTATATTTTATTTAAAAAATTTGACCCCCTTTTTCTCCCCAATTTCGTGGTATCCAATTGTTAGTAGCTACTATCTTGTCTCATCGCTACATGGGCTTGGGAGAGACGAAGGTTGAAAGTCATGCGTCCTCCGATACACAACCCAACCAAGCCGCACTGCTTCTTAACACAGCGCGCATCCAACCCGAAAGCCAGCCACACCAATGTGTAGGAGGAAACACCATGCACCTGGTTAGCGCGCACTGCGCCCGGCCCGCCACAGGAGTTGCTGGTGCGCGATGAGACAAGGATATCCCTACCGGCCAAGCCCTCCCTAACCCGGACGACACTATGCCAATTGTGCGTCGCCCCACGGACCTCCCGGTCGCGGCCGGTTACGACAGAGCCTGGGCGCGAACCCAGAGTCTCTGGTGACACAGCTGGTGCTGGTGCACGATATCTAACGAAGTCTTGAGGTTTTGCTCGCCTGAGTTAGAGTATCTCATGATAAGCTGTAGACCACACTATCTAACCAGGGTTTTTTTATCTGTATTTTTCGTAGTTGTCTACATACCTCCACAGACTGAGGCAGGCACTAAAACCGCACTCAATGAGCTCTATTCCACCATAAGCAAACACGAAAATGCTCACCCAGAGGCGACGTTCCTAGTGGCCGGGGAATTTAATGCAGGGAAACTTAAATTGGTCTTACCAAATTTCTATCAGCAAAAAAAAAAACTCTGGACCACTTTTACCCCACACACAGAGATGCATACAAATCTCTCCGTTACCCTCCATTTGGCAAATCTGACCATAATTCTATCCTCCTGATTCCTGCTTACAAGCAAAAATTTAAGCAGGGAGCACCAGTGACTCGAGACCTGGTAATGTGGTGCCAGGACAACAACCTCTCCCTCATCGTGATCAAGACAAAGGAGATGATTGTGGACTACAGGAAAAAGAGGACCAAGCACGCCCCCATTCTCATCCACAGGGTTGTAGTGGAGCAGGTTGAGAGCTTCAAGTTCCTTGGTGTCCACATCACCAACAAACTGGTCCAAGCACACCAAGACAGTTGTGAAGAGGGCACGACAAAACCTATTCCCCCTCAGGAGACTGAAAAGACTTGGAATGGGTCCTCAGATCCTCAAAAGGTTCTACAGCTGCACCTTCGAGAGCATCCTAACTGGTTGCATCACTGCCTGGTATGGCAACTGCTCTACAGAGGGTTGTGTGGGTAGTGTGTACGGCCCAGTACAACAAAGCTTCCTGCCATCCAGGACCTCTATACCAGGCGGTGTCAGAGAAAGGCCCTAAAAAGGGTCAAAGACTCCAGCCAACATAGTCATAGACCGTTTTCTCTGCTACTGCATGGCAGGCGGTACCCGGAATGCCAAGTCTAGGTCCAAGAGGCTTCTAAACAGCTTCTACCTCCAAGCGATAAGACTCCTGAACATCTAATCAATGGCTACCCAGACTATTTGCATTGCCCCCCCCTCCCCTCTTTTACACCGCTACTACTCTCTGCTGTTATCATCTATGGATAGTCACTTCAATAACTCTACCTACATGTACAGTTGAAGTCGGAAGTTTACATACACTTAGGATGGAGTCATTAAAACTCGTTTTTCAACCACTCCACAAATTTCTTGTTAACAAACTATAGTTTTGGCAAGTCGGTTAGGACATCTACTTTGTGCATGACACAAGTAATTTATCCAACAATTGTTTACAGACAGATTATGTCACTTATAATTCACTGTATCACAATTCCAGTGGGTCAGAAGTTTACATACACTGAGTTGACTGTGCCTTTAAACAGCTTGGAAAATTCCAGAAAATGATGTCATAGCTTTAGAAGCTTCTGATAGGCTAATTGACATAATTTGAGTCAATTGGAGGTGTACCATTGGATATATTTCAAGGCCTACCTTCAAACTCAGTGCCTCTTTGCTTGACATCATGGGAAATCAAAAGAAATCAGCCAAGACCTCAGACAAAAAATGTTTGTCCTCAAGTCTGGTTCATCCTTGGGAGCAATTTCCAAATGCCTGAAGGTACCACGTTCATCTGTACAAACAATAGTATGCAAGTATAAACACCATGGAACCACGCAGCCGTCATACAGCTCAGGAAGGAGACACGTTCTGTCTCCTAGAGATGAACGTACTTTGGTGTGAAAAGTGCAATCAATCACAGAACAACAGCAAGGGACCTTGTGAAGATGCTGGAGGAAAAAGGTACAAAAGTATCTATATCCACAGTAAAACGAGTCCTATATCGACATAACCTGAAAGGCCACTCAGGAAGGAAGAAGCCACTGCTCCTAAACCGACATAAAAAGCCAGACTCTGACTTGTAACTGCACATGGGGACAAAGATCGTACTTTTGAGAGAATTGTCCTCTGGTCTGATGAAACAAAAATAGAACTGTTTGGCCATAATGACCATCATTATGTTTGGAGGAAAAAGGGGGATGCTTGCAAGCCAAAGAACACCATCCCAACCGTGAAGCACGGGGGTGGCAGCATCATGTTGAAGGGGTGCTTTGCTGTAGGATGGACTGGTGCACTTCACAAAATACAGTGCCTTGCGAAAGTATTCGGCCCCCTTGAACTTTGCGACCTTTTGCCACATTTCAGGCTTCAAACATAAAGATATAAAACTGTATTTTTTTGTGAAGAATCAACAACAAGTGGGACACAATCATGATGTGGAACGACATTTATTGGATATTTCAAACTTTTTTAACAAATCAAAAACTGAAAAATTGGGCGTGCAAAATTATTCAGCCCCTTTACTTTCAGTGCAGCAAACTCTCTCTAGAAGTTCAGTGAGGATCTCTGAATGATCCAATGTTGACCTAAATGACTAATGATGATAAATACAATCCACCTGTGTGTAATCAAGTCTCCGTATAAATGCACCTGCACTGTGATAGTCTCAGAGGTCCGTTAAAAGCGCAGAGAGAATCATGAAGAACAAGGAACACACCAGGCAGGTCCGAGATACTGTTGTGAAGAAGTTTAAAGCCGGATTTGGATACAAAAAGATTTCCCAAGCTTTAAACATCCCAAGGAGCACTGTGCAAGCGATAATATTGAAATGGAAGGAGTATCAGACCACTGCAAATCTACCAAGACCTGGCCGTCCCTCTAAACTTTCAGCTCATACAAGGAGAAGACTGATCAGAGATGCAGCCAAGAGGCCCATGATCACTCTGGATGAACTGCAGAGATCTACAGCTGAGGTGGGAGACTCTGTCCATAGGACAACAATCAGTCGTATATTGCACAAATCTGGCCTTTATGGAAGAGTGGCAAGAAGAAAGCCATTTCTTAAAAGATATCCATAAAAAGTGTCGGTTAAAGTTTGCCACAAGCCACCTGGGAGACACACCAAACATGTGGAAGAAGGTGCTCTGGTCAGATGAAACCAAAATTGAACTTTTTGGCAACAATGCAAAACGTTATGTTTGGCGTAAAAGCAACACACCATCCCCACTGTCAAACATGGTGGTGGCAGCATCATGGTTTGGGCCTGCTTTTCTTCAGCAGGGACAGGGAAGATGGTTAAAATTGATGGGAAGATGGATGGAGCCAAATACAGGACCATTCTGGAAGAAAACCTGATGGAGTCTGCAAAAGACCTGAGACTGGGACGGAGATTTGTCTTCCAACAAGACAATGATCCAAAACATAAAGCAAAATCTACAATGGAATGGTTCAAAAATAAACATATCCAGGTGTTAGAATGGCCAAGTCAAAGTCCAGACCTGAATCCAATCGAGATTCTGTGGAAAGAACTGAAAACTGCTGTTCACAAATGCTCTCCATCCAACCTCACTGAGCTCGAGCTGTTTTGCAAGGAGGAATGGGAAAACATTTCAGTCTCTCGATGTGCAAAACTGATAGAGACATACCCCAAGCGACTTACAGCTGTAATCGCAGCAAAAGGTGGCGCTACAAAGTATTAACTTAAGGGGGCTGAATAATTTTGCACGCCCAATTTTTCAGTTTTTGATTTGTTAAAAAAGTTTGAAATATCCAATAAATGTCGTTCCACATCATGATTGTGTCCCACTTGTTGTTGATTCTTCACAAAAAAATACAGTTTTATATCTTTATGTTTGAAGCCTGAAATGTGGCAAAAGGTCGCAAAGTTCAAGGGGGCCGAATACTTTCGCAAGGCACTGTAGATGCCATCATGAGGCAGGACAATGTGAATCTATTGAAGCAGCATCTCAAGACATCAGTCAAGAAGTTAAAGCTTGGTTGCAAATTAGTCTTCCAAATGGACAATGACCCCAAGCATACTTCCAAAGTTGTGGCAAAATGGCTTAAGGACAACAAAGTCAAAGTATTGGAGTGGCCATCACAAAGCCCTGACCTCAATCCCATAGAAAATGTGTGGGCAGAACTGAAAATGTGTGTGCGAGCAAAGAGGCCTACAAAACTGACTCAGTTACACCAGCTCTGTCAGGAGGAATGGGCCAAAATTCACCCAACTTATTGTGGGAAGCTTGTGGAAGGCTACCCGAAACGTTTGACCCAAGTTAAACAATGTAAAGGTAATGCTACCAAATACTAATTGAGTGTATGTAAACTTTTGACCCACTGGGAATGTGATGAAAGAAATAAAAGATTACATAAATAATTGTCTCTACTATTATTCTGACATTTCACATTCTTAAAATAAAGTGGTCATCCTAACTGACCAAAGACAGGGAATTTTTACTAGGATTAAATGTCTGGAACTGTGAAAAACTAAGTTTAAATGTATTTGGCTAAGGTGTACAGTGGGGCAAAAAAGTATTTAGTCAGCCACCAATTGTGCAAGTTCTCCCACTTAAAAATATGAGAGAGGCCTGTAATTGTCATCATATGTACACTTCAACTATGACAGACAAAATGAGAAAAAAAATCAAGAAAATCACATTGTAGGATTTTTTATGAATTTATTTGCAAATTATGGTGGAAAATAAGTATTTGGTCACCTACAAACAAGCAAGATTTCTGGCTCTCACAGACCTGTAACTTCTTCTTTAAGAGGCTCCTCTGTCCTCCACTGTATTAATGGCACCTGTTTGAACTTGTTATCAGTATAAAAGACACCTGTCCACAACCTCAAATAGTCACACTCCAAACTCAACTATGGCCAAGACCAAAGAGCTGTCAAAGGACACCAGAAACAAAATTGTAGACCTGCACCAGGCTGGGAAGACTGAATCTGCAATAGGTAAGCAGCTTGGTTGGAAGAAATCAATTGTGGGAGCAATTATTAGGAAATGGAAGACATACAAGACCACTGATAATCTCCCTCGATCTGGGGCAAGATCTCACCACGTGGGGTCAAAATGATCACAAGAACAGTGAGCAAAAATCCCAGAACCACACGGGGGGACCTAAATGATAGATAGACCTAGATGAAAATTACAGGCCTCTCTCATCTTTTTAAGTGGGAGAACTTGCACAATTGGCAGCTGACTAAATACTTTTTTGCCCCACTGTATGTAAAACTTCCAACTTCAACTGTACATATTACCTCAATTAACTTGACTAACCCGTGCCCCCGCACATTGACTCTGTACCGGTACCCCTCTGTATATAGTCTCGCTATTGTTATTTTACTGCTGCTCTTTAGTTACTTGTTACTTTTATGTCTTATTCTTATTTTAAATTTTTAACTGCATTTTTGGTTAGGGGCTCGTAAATAAGCATTTCACTGTATTAAACACGTTGTATTCGGTGCATGTGACTAATACGATTTGATTTGACCCACCAATCAAAGCCAACAGCGCATCTCAGACACACACAAATCCCATTTCTCCTTTCCTATACATTTTTCAAGACCTAGGCACACCTTCAAATGTTGTCATCAGAAAGTAGTCCGAGGCTACATAATGTTAAACAGCCGTTGTTCTAAGATTACAGGTGTCCCTCAATCCAGTCTAACTGACCTGTTTAACAAGCATGTAAGAGTCTACCTCTATTTTGGGGGACCCCTCTCACCCCCTGTAACAGAGGTTCCAGCTGCTGTCCTCGGGGCATCAGTTCAGAGTGTCTAGCCTGAGGACCGCCAGAGCTTGTGGCTCCATTGTCATGAAGGCTATAGCTGCCATCAATGGTCTCTTCCTGTAGCTCTCACCTGTTGCTGGTAGTGCAATGTGTATAGCCCTATCTGACTGGCCTACGGTCATGTACATATGTTTCTGTATGTGTATATATAAATATATACACTGCTCAAAAAAATAAAGGGTACACTTAAACAACACAATGTAACTCCAAGTCAATCACACTTCTGTGAAATCAAACTGTCCACTTAGAAAGCAACACTGATTGACAATAAATTTAACATGCTGTTGTGCAAATGGAATAGACAACAGGTGGAAATTATAGGCAATTAGCAAGACACCCCCAATGAAGGAGTGGTTCTGCAATTGGGGACCACAGACCACTTCTCAGTTCCTATGCTTCCTGGCTGATGTTTAGGTCACTTTTGAATGCTGGTGGTGCTTTCACTCTAGTGGTAGCATGAGACGGATTCTACAACCCACACAAGTGGCTCAGGACGTGCAGCTCATCCAGGATGGCACATCAATGCGAGCTGTGGCAAGAAGGTTTGCTGTGTCTGTCAGCGTAGTGTCCAGAGCATGGAGGCGCTACCAGGAGACAGGCCAGTACATCAGGAGACGTGGAGGAGGCCGTAGGAGGGCAACAACCCAGCAGCAGGACCGCTACCTCCGCCTTTGTGCAAGGAGGAGCACTGCCAGAGCCCTGCAAAATGACCTCCAGCAGGCCACAAATGTGCATGTGTCTGCTCAAACGGTCAGAAACAGACTCCATGAGGGTGGTATGAGGGCCCGACGTCCACATGTGGGGGTTGTGCTTACAGCCCAACATCGTGCAGGACGTTTTTCATTTGCCAGAGAACACCAAGATTGGCAAATTCGCCACTGGCGCCCTGTGCTCTTCACAGATGAAAGCAGGTTCACACTGAGCACATGTGACAGACGTGACAGAGTCTGGAGACGCCGTGGAGAACGTTCTGCTGCCTGCAACATCCTCCAGCATGACCGGTTTGGCGGTGGGTCAGTCATGGTGTGGGGTGGCATTTCTTTGGGGGGCCGCACACTCCATGTGCTCGCCAGAGGTAGCCTGACTGCCATTAGGTACCGAGATGAGATCCTCAGACCCCTTGTGAGACCATATGCTGGTGCGGTTGGCCCTGGGTTCCTCCTAATGCAAGACAATGTGGCTGGAGTGTGTCAGCAGTTCCTGCAAGAGGAAGGCATTGATGCTATGGACTGGCCTGCCCGTTCCCCAGACCTGAATCCAATTGAGCACATCTGAGACATCATGTCTCGCTCCATCCACCAACGCCACGTTGCACCACAGACTGTCCAGGAGTTGGCGAATGCTTTAGTCCAGGTCTGGGAGGAGATCCCTCAGGAGACCATCCGCCACCTCATCAGGAGCATGCCCAGGCATTGTAGGGAGATCATACAGGCACGTGGAGGCCACACACACTGCTGAGCCTCATTTTGACTTGTTTTAAGGACATTACATCAAAGTTGGATCAGCCTGTAGTGTGGTTTTCCACTTTAATTTTGAGTGTGACTCCAAATCCAGACCTCCATAGGTTGATAAATTTGATTTCCATTGATCATTTTTGTGTGATTTTGTTGTCAGCACATTCAACTATGTAAAGAAAAAAGTATTTAATAAGAATATTTCATTCATTCAGATCTAGGATGTGTTATTTTAGTGTTCCCTTTATTTTTTTGAGCAGTGTATATTTAATGTATATCTCTATATTCTAGGTTTTTTAATCTTAAACCTTGTCGATGGATATTTACTGTGTGCATGTTTTTTTTATGTATGTAAACATATTTTTACAGTATACAAGAATTGCCCTTCGGGGAGAATAAAGATGTATTGAATTTAATTACAGTAGTGGCTTCCTTTCCTCTTTGCCATAGCCACTGCCCTAGCCTGAAAGCGGGGTTGCTTCGTACGCATACAGTCCACACTCAAGGTTTCCAAACGGCCAAAACATTAAATGAGATCCAGGGATATGGTGCAACAAAAAGGTTTATTCTTGTCATATCTAACAATAAAAAATGATTCTCCAATCAACTTAAAGCATAGATTAATTGACATGGAAAATGCATAATATGACCTGTTTGTATGTCTGTATTGTCAAAAGACTATACCGCTCCAGCGTCTAGCTAGGACTCCTCCCCCCGAAGGACCAACTTCCTGCCTTTATCCTAACACATCTCAATCAGGTAAATCATAAAGGTACGTACCTAATATTTCATCATATACATATTACACAAACGTGCATGGAGCTCTGTATGTTCTGTCTTTTACACAAATCTGTCCAAATTGGCTCTAACAAAGTGTATTCCTGTCCCTGCCAAAGGTGTATATGAAAGTCAGTACCCTATCTAGTGATGTGGTTGGTGGTGACTCTATTCCTGTTTTTAGAGAATGTAGGAGAAAGTTACTCTTGCAATGTCCTTATAATTGCCTACAGTGTGTGTGTGTGTGTGTGTGTGTGTGTGTGTGTCCAGCTTCATCCCTCAGTTGACCAAATAAAGTGATACTCAGGCTGTTGATATTACAGATTGTGCCTTTAACTAAATTCAATACAAGTGTGAATTCCTATTAAAGTTCTATTCAAAAGTAAACTAAGATATAGCCTGCTGATGTTCATTTTGATGCCAAATTTTAAAGGTGCAGTGCAGTCAACATTCTGTTTTTATGTATTTTATATCATATTGTTCAACAGATGATGAAACTAAAACTGATCAGTGTTATTTCCTGATAGTTGCTGGTTGAAAATACAATCTACACAGGACCTTCTAATCAGCAGGTTTGCATAGATGGGAGTTTCAGCTTTCCGTGGTGACATCACCATGCAGTAAATTGATTAACAGACCAATAACAAAGTGAGTTCCAAACCTCTGACAGCTAGTTTTCAGTTTTCCCCTCCCCACTCAGACCACTCCCAGACAGTCCTAGCAAAATTCTTGCTTGAGAATATATTTTTGCTAAAAAGCTATTTTTTTCAATTTGAATGGAAATCTATTAAAGTAAGGTACTTAATTGTTACCCAGAAATGTTTTGATATTGATATTAAAACATCTGCATCTGGCCTTTAAGCAATTAAAAAAAAAAAAATGTAAAGGGTCAATCTGATATTCAAACTATAACAAAGTAAGCTTCCGGCCACTTTTTGGGGAAACAGCTGAGTGATGGGTCCTGAGAAATGCAAGCATGCTCAAATTCATATACTCTTCAAGAACCAATGGCTATGTGTTTGCAAAATTGTTACACATGAGAAACTAAATAATTCATGTAATCATCATGTTTGATTGAGCATTGGACAGAGCATAGGCCCGCACGTTTAACACGATAGAAAAGCTGGGTCAGCACACACACACGCACACACACACACACATCAAAGGATAACACAGTTTATGTATTCTTGGAACGTCACAGTCTGATTTGGAGGCACAGTTTACATCCCCAGTAAAGGCTTATTTCTCGTGCAATTTTGGGCAAGAGGGCTGGGCAAGAGGGCTCCCTGCGGGTTTATGACCTGACCTGCTGTCTTTGTGTGGGCCAAACTTGTCCTATGCTGTTCATTGAATGTGATATATTCTGTGATATGGCTTCTAGCTTGTCTCATGCACTTCTGAAAGCAGCCAGTAGATGGAGATATAAACAATTTTGTGTCTAGGAAAAAAGTGCCAATGACATTTTACATTTTTGTATTTTATTTAACCTTTATTTCACTAGGCAAGTCAGTTAGGAACAAATTCTTATTTACAATGACGGCCAAACCCTAACCCAGACGACGCTGGACCAATTGTTCGCCGCCCTATGGGACTTCAAATCAAATCAAAGTGCATTTGTCACGTGGGTCGAATACAACAGGTGTAGTAGACCTTACAGTGAAATGCTTACTTACAGGCTCTAACCAATGGTGCAAAAAATGTATTAGGTGAACAATAGGTAGGTAAAGAAATAAAATTACAGTAAAAAGACAGGCTATAAAAGTAGCGAGGCTACATACAGACATCGGTTATTCAGGCTGATTGAGGTAGTATGTACATGTAGATATGGTTAAAGTGACTATGCATATAGGATAAACAGAGAGTAGCAGTAGTGTAAAAGAGGGGTTGGCGGTTGGTGGTGGGTGGGACACAATGCAGATAACCCGGGTAGCCAATGTGCGGGAGCACTGTTTGGTCTGCCCAATTGAGGTACTATGTACATGAATGTATAGTAAAAGTGACTATGCATATTTGATAAACAGAGAGGAGCAGCAGTGTAAAAAGAGGGATTGGGGGGGTTGGGGGCACACAATGCATATAGTCCGGGTAGACATTTGATTACCTGTTCAGGAGTCTTAAGGCTTGGGGGTAAAAACTGTTGAGAAGACTATTTGTCCCAGACTTGGCACTCCGGTACGGCTTGCCTTCCTCTGACACCGCCTGGTGTAGAGGTCCTGGATGGGAGGCAGCTTAGCCCCAGTGATGTACTGGGCCGTACGCACTACCCTCTGTAGTGCCTTGCGGTCAGAGGCCGAGCAATTGCCGTACCAGGCAGGTACATCAAATCAACCATTGTGATACAGCCTGGAATCGAACCAGGGTCTGTAGTGACGCCTCTAGACCACTGCACAACTCGGGGGCCCCAGACATGTAGACCAGTGGTTCTTTTTGGTTAATGTAGGCCTACCTTCAATCATATTATGTTCTGCCAGAAGTTTACTATACCCGATTTAGAAACACTGATGCAGACCTCTACATATCAGCCCTCTTCTCTCCAGTTAGTGCTACAGACTTGCAGAGGCTGTGTTTGCCTACCATATTGATGAACACAACATAAAACAGTTAAACATGTCCAATAATTTCCCCTCATTTAAATAAACATTGTACATCAATTTAGTGCTTGTGTTTTAACCTTGTGAGTGATGTCACTAGAGGGGAGGGTCACTTTCCAAAATATTGAGACCAGCAAGACATCTCGGCTTGGAAATTTCAGCTTCCCCCACCACACACACACTTCTAGCACCCCCAGCGGGAGAGGAGCTCACCCATGGTTTTTGAAGCAGCCTTCGACGTCATATAGCACCGTTTCTTCCGGGAGGAGATCCTGGTTTATTGGAAATGAGCTTTTTAATTTCGGTTATTTCAGAGTATGCGCTCGAGACGGCGGTGTAATAGCGTTAGAGCTGTGCTCATCCGGGCCACTGTGCCGTGACTCCATTCTTCTTCATTCACTGAAACTGCCATATAAGCTAAATAGGGATTCATTTCTGTGAAATAGCTAGACACATGTATTATACATATTTTTGATAACCCCACGTCAAGCTGGAACACAAACGGGCATGTCTAATCAAGGAGTTAGGAGAAATGGCCCAGTGAAACTGCGGTTGACAGGTAAGAATGTAAAACACCCTCGCTGTCTCTAGCTTGTTAGCTAATGGCGCTATCAAGCTAACGTTGCTAGCTAGCTACAGTAGTGGGCTAGTTTTCTGCGTGAACGTGATGTTATATTTACAAACACTAGTCAAATGTCGTTAGCTACGCTTCGAATAAGCATACTGTTTTCTAACAAGTAATTGTGTATTTTTTCAGTTTGTAATACTAGCCAACGTTAGTTTACCTGCCTAGTCAGTTAGCTAGTTAGCTGACATAGTCGTGATTAACGTTGATTTACCGTTAGCTAGCTAGCGAACTCTCCAATTAAAAACATTTGGGGTCATCACAATGACTGCATTACTTAATTGTTACAACAGTTTTGTTTGCCCACCCATCGTCACTACTTGCATGTGTTGTCCTATAATCTGAATTACAGTACTACTAACATTATTATACATAGGTAACGTTAGTTGGACATTTTAGTAATTCAAGAGCGATTTACATGATCATTTATGGTTAAGTGCCTTGCTCAAGGGCACATCGACATACTTTTCACATAATCAGCGCTGAGATTCGTACTAGCGACCTCTTGGTTACTGGCCCAACGCTCTTAACTGCTAGGCTACCTGCCGCCCGAGTGTGCAGAGACTGCCCATAGTAGCCAGAGCTCTGCAGACTGACACCATTACCAAATGTAGTATTGATTTAGACCAGCAACTTGTATGCCTGTTCCAAATAGTTTACTTTTGTAGCTAATATTTCCGTTCTTTACTGCACTAGTGTTTAAACATTTTCCATCAGTACTTTGATTTGTGTTGGTAATGAACTTTTCAGCACCCCTATATAGCCTCAGCTTGTAGTGCATTCCCCCCGTTTTAAGACACTATTCCTTAGGAGCCAGCATGAGCCCCCTTAACTTTCTGTCCTATTTGGTCCTATTCGCGGTTTCTTTACAACCCAAACATTTGTCTGTTTACTTGAGAACGCAGTGTTTTGACTGGGGAGAGGAGGCGATGGCATGCCCTGCGTTTCATGTGTCTCCATGATCAGATCAAATTCCTGACCCCTCTATCTACTAGGACCTGCCAAATTAAATATTTAATCTTGTAATGTACTAGCCGGAAAAGAGTGAACAAGAGTTCCTCGCGGTCCGGCAAGAGTTGTCTGGTTGTTTGGAATATTCCATTACTTTGAAAGTGTTTACCATACAGACCTAATTGTGTAATACCAAGGTAATCACTTGTTACTAACAAAGTAGCCTGTAATGTTACCTCTGTCCATACAAATGCTATCTTCATTATAGAAAAACAAGTGCTTAGTGTGACCTTTTTAAAAGGCTTTACATGTATATTTTGCCCAAGTCCTCTATGATGCAGTAAGCTAAGGCTATCCTTCAATAATGAGGCGTCATGCAATAATAATACAAAAAAAATATTGATTAGTGCAATGAAGGCCTGGGTCTCTTTTTTTTTCCCCCATATGTGAAATGGTTTTAAATGGGCTGCTGCAGTGGTCTTCACTCGGAATCCCAGGAATGTGAAACGGAGAGGAAACGTGAGTCTCTCCAGATCATAGGAACATCCTCTGTCTCGTTCACGCCATGGAGGAGGGCAAGAACGCTTCAAACCATTGCTCCTTGCAAACTGAGGAACACCACCACACATTTTAATGCTACACATTTTTTGCGTGTGTGTCGTAGACGGGCCTCTCCACCCCGGTCTGTCTGTCTGCTCTGTGGTCTCACTGAATTCTCTCTTGTCATTTAGGGATAGGGGAAGGGATGGCTTGCAGACAGTAGAGCTCGATCAGTAGAGTTTGCTGGGTTACTCATAAGCGCTTATAGCTTCCTAGGATCTATTGACTCTATTCAGACCTGGTCCGCCATTATTGTCTAATCGTAATGTAATCGTCAATAAACTACTGTGTCTGCTACCAGCAGTCTGGGAGACGCCTGAAGGTATTCTCAGGCCATTTGTCTGTGCATTTGCCATTTAGAGGCCACATTCAAACTGTCAGTAGTTGCAGCTTTGCCTTGCAATTTATTTGCCATTTCCTCTCGTCTCAGATGCAATTTCGCTCAAGGAATAGCTAGAGCTAATCAAGGCCCTAGCGGTTAGGCCGCATTCCACAGACATCTAAGATCAGTGCTAGTCTGTGAGGGGAGACGCCGGGGTGTTTTTCTGCACTGTTTTCCACCAGCCACAGTCTTTGGCACCCGACTGCTGGTCACAGATCAGGATTGATGGATTGTTTAGTGTGACCCGGTCCTGTTGTTTGCTCACTGGGCTTTTTCCTTCACTCGCTGTCTGATGAAGTCACCTGCCGTTTTGAACGGAATGCCGTTGCCAAGCAGTAAATGGGGAACAGTCTGGCGCTAAGCAGCTACTCCCAACACTACCGGGAGGTGACAATTGCTGCTGTTCGCACCGCTAGCGAACAGCCTGCTGCTGTGAGCTAACTACTAAATGGCTAGCTATTCTAACTCCATTTGCTCCTTCGCCTCCAGTTGGCACCGTGAGCATATAGTACCAGCCTGGAATAATTGTTTCAGATCCTCTCTTATGCAGCATAGTCTGCAATCACACCGGGTGCATCTCAGCTGTCATAAGTGGCTTTTTTTCACAATCTAGGCCTCTTTTCCTCCTGCACCGATGTGACAAAAATTGACCAGTGAAAGCTATTAGCCTAGACTACTTAGTAGCCATCTAATATACAGTTGAAGTCAGAAGTTTACATACACCTTAACCAAATACATTTAAACTCAGTTTTTCACATTCCTGACATTTAATCCTAGTAAACATTCCTTGTCTTAGGTCAGTTAGGAAAACCACTTTATTTTAAGAATGTGAAATGTCAGAATAATAGTAGAGTGATTTATTTCAGCTTTTATTTCTTTCATCACAATCCCAGTGGGTCAGAATTTTACATACACTCAATTTGTATTAGGAAGACCCATTTGCGACCAAGCTTTAACTTCCTGACTGATGTCTTGATGTTGCTTCAATATATCTACTTAATTTTCCTTTTCTCATGCTGCCATCTATTTTGTGAAGTGCACCAGTCCCACCTGCAGCAAAGCACCCCCACAACATGATGCTGCCTCCCCCATGCTTCACGGTTGGGATGGTGTTCTTCGGCTTGCAAGCCTCCCCCTTTTTCCTCCAAACATAACAATGGTCATTGGCCAAACAGTTCTATTTTTGTTTCATCAGACCAGAGGACATTTCCCCAAAAAGTACGATCTTTGGCCCCATGTGCAGTTGCAAACCGTAGTCTGGCTTTTCTATGGCGGTTTTGGAGCTGTGGCTTCTTCCTTGCTGAGCGGCCTATCAGGTTATGTCGATATAGGACTCGTTTTTACTGTGGATATAGATACTTTTGTACCTGTTTCCTCCAGCATCTTCACAAGGTCCTTTGCCATTGGGATTGATTTGTACTTTTCGCACCAAAGTACGTTCATCTCTAGGAGACAGAACGCGTCTCCTTCCTGAGCGGTATGGCGGCTGCATGGTCCCGTGGTGTTTATCCTTGCGTATTATTGTTTGTACAGATGAACTTGGTACCTTCAGGCATTTGGAAATTGCTCCCAAGGATGAACCAGACTTGTGGAGGTCTACATTTCAAGCAAAGAGGCACTGAGTTTGAAGGTAGGCTTTGAAATACATCCACAGGTACACCTTCTATTGACTCAAATGATGTCAATTAGCCTATCAGAAGCTTCTAAAACCATGACATTATTTTATGGAATTTTTCAAGCTGTTTAAAGGCACAGTCAACTTGGTGTATGTAAACTTCTGACCAACTTGAATTGTCATACAGTGAATTCTAAGTGAAATAATCTGTCTGTTAACAATTGTTGGAAAAATTGACTTGTGTCATGCACAAAGTAGACATCCTAACCGACTTGCCAAAACTATAGTTTGTTTACAAGAAATTTGTAAAGTGGTTGAAAAACGAGTTTAATGACTCCAACCTAAGTGTTTGTAAACTTCCGACTTCATCTGTATTACATGAATCTATCCCATGAATAAAGGTCAGTGCAGACAAGGAAGCCACTTTAGACTGAGTCTCTCTCTAGCATTTTGGGAAGTGGGCCTGGAGGAGCTGAGTAAGAGCGAGTGGGGAAAAGCCAGGAAGCTGGCGATTTTAAGATAAAGGCCCCGCCTCCGTCCTTCCTAGGCCGATCATTAGCCGGTGGGCGGAGAGAGCGAGAGAATGCGTTTTTGGAAAGTTAGCAGAGGCCACTGTCTCAGCATTCACTCAGTCAGCGGTCAGAAAATACAGTTTGTGTGTCCTCAAAGGGAACACACACACTCTTCCACAGGATGTATCGTCAGCACCGAGCTAAATCAGGAGCCCTGTTGACTCCTGTCCCTAAGATGAAGGAAATGTATTTGATTGTGTTTTGTGAAGGGTAACCAAGGTACGCCAACGAGACAATTTTGAATGGCATTGGGAGCTGGTTTTACTGCCCTCAGCGCTGTCCTGTCCCACCCTCCCTCCTAGCAGGATTAAGTTAATGCTGGGTTTCACAGTCTAGTAGGCTGTGCCAGATGTTTTGAATGAAAGCAGATTAGAGGCATTAGTTTGCTGTTAATCTAAATCGACACAGTGAGAAGAGGCCATTCCCATGTGTAATTGTTGTCACTTGGTGTTGGCTAGTTGTATACCGCCGCGTGAAACCCATTCTCCCGGGTCAAACTAAATCCTTTGCGAAAGGCGAAGGCTGCTGCAAATACGTTTTAGCCTAGCAGCCATATTGATTAGCAAATTACATTTTTGTTGTTGTTGATTCGCAAAAACATTTTAAGATAAGGCAGTACAGCATCCGTCCAGACAGAGGCTTAATTTGGCCACGTGGCTCTCTCCGCCCACCCGGCTCTACAGGACAGTCTGACCCATTTTAAGGCGCAATCAATAGGCGTTTGTCAGAAATCCATTGCAGCAATCTCCTCTAAGTTTCTGTGTTGGAATGAAAATGCTTCAGTGTTGCCTTGCCTCTCCAGCTGAATATCAATGGGAGGAGAGTCGGATGAATTGGCTGTGTAACGGTTCACTACCTTGAAATGTGGGGTTTGATGCCTTTCTATAAGTCACAAGGGTCCTAGTACGTATTGTAAACCAGCCTACATGCTCCTTTCCATACTGCATACAGTTGGCTTTATTTTTCTGTCTCTCCTCTCTGTTCTTTTTCATGTTTCTTCTATGGGCTGTCACTCAGTTTTCTGTACGTCAGTACAACGTTCCCCCTATGACAACCCTTCTGTGTGAGAAGTGTCTACTGGCGGAGGGAGTGTGTGTGTCTGCTCAAAAATGTCACACTCATTGTAGGCTACTGAAGCGAAGCAGCCCATCTGGGATGGCCTGCGATGTCTGTCCTTCTCTGGTTTTTCCTACCCAAGTTTTTCCTCAGTCGAGGTTGTCTTTTCATGTTGCCTCTGTCTGCTTCATACATGCATTATGCTTCCATTCAAGCTACAAGAGACACAGAGGAATGAAGAATTGGTAAGGTTTAATAGAGAATGACCTGAAGGCTCCTGTCAAAAGCTCAGTCATGGTCAATCTTGACTGTTTCCTTAAGGTAATCGTCAGATGACTCACTCACTATTATGCCTGCCTATATGATATTGTAGAGCATGTGTCTTCCTATCTGCAGTGATTGTCAACCCAGGATCTAGACTCCAGATTTCTAGGTCAGGGTGTAAAACATAAAACGTTAGGGGGGGAAACTAACTCAATATACTTTCAAATGACTAAAACCAAATCAAAACTGTGCAGAAATGATAATCAACCTATTTTCATACAGTGTCTTGACGGTCCAGCTCGCTAACAATCAGTAGACAGTCAGGAAGCTTTGAAGATTCCCAAAACAATGCATAGAGGACAATTATTTAGCCGATTTTTGCCACCAAGGAAATATAACCACTTTTCAGTGCAACCCTCCTGAACTCGTTCAAGACCGACTGTGGCCCCCGAGGGGGAAAATGTGTTTGATGCCCCTGCTCTAGTTTATCAGTAACCCCAGGAATGTCAGTCAGAGTAGTAGTGTGGTGGAGACCAGAGCTAGTCTTTCTAACCTGTGAATGAATGGCCCTTGTGGGAGTGATATATAGTGAGCAGGTCTGTTTGAGTGTGTGGGCTCTGGCTAGGGTCAGTTAGAAGTAACTTAGGAGGTCTTGTGTCATCTGCGTTGAATAGACCCCTGTCTGATCGGTGTAGTCTATAGCTGAATTGTGTAGTCTGTGTGCATGGCCCTTGTAATAGGCCATTTAGCAGACGCTGTTATCCAAGGTCGACTTAGTCATGCATGCATACATTTTTCATATGGGTGGTCCTGGGAATCGAACCCCTCTTCCCTGGCGTTACAAGCACCATGCTCTACTAACGGAGCTACAAAGGACCAAGAGCAGTTAGCGATGTGTGTTGGCTGTGGTCAGTAAGCGGCTGTGTAGGGAGTCCTGTGTCATCTGCATTAAAGTCTGAATAGTGCAGTGTAGTCTGTAGCCTTATAGTGTAGTCTGTGTGCAAGGCCCTTGTCTGAGCCAGAGCTTTTTTTTCTCAGTGATCTGTCGATGGATGGAGAGAGAGAGGGCTTGTGTTGCGTCCAGGTGCTGCTATGCACATCCAGACTTCCTTGGCTCTGTTTAGTCTGCCCCGGCCACTCTCACACCACTCTAGACGACTGGGCTCCGACGCAGAGCTGCCCCAGGAGGCCCCCCACTCCACTCTTCACTCCAGATGACCGGGCTCCACGGCAGAGCTGCCCCCTCTTACATGGAAACCTTCATATCCTGTCTCTATCTGGCAGTATGCCTACGCTGGCTGTCTGCTTTATATACGTTGCTCTGTGTGCCAATGAGCTAAACAAAAAGAGCGAATGATAACCCAGAGCAATAATAATGAAGATTTAATGGGTTGGTTATCTTCATTACTTGTTGTTGTACGTACAGTCATTGGCTTTATCGTGTCTGAATTGGCTGGTAAAGGGTCGCGTTACAGTTTTAGAAATCTGCGTTTTCAAAACAGACCTTCCAAAAATCTGTTTTAAACAGTTTCACTTGCATTTTTATATTGAAAGTCATGTGTTTTTTAAACTTTTTTTGTGACAATTCGTCTGATGCTGAGAAGAAATTGCAATAAAAAGTATTTTATATCTCCATTTCCAAAATGCAGCAAGATACTTCTTATGTGTATTTATTTTTTGTGAATTCTGCATTAGCGCGAGCCCACTTGTGTGGTGGGGTTTAATGCATGCTGCCCGGCTGGCACTGGCAGTTAGGCTAATCTGTTGCGTGTGTTGGTTAGACATCTGTTTGAATTATGCGCTTCAGGGAATTCGCTTATCAATAACAGATAAGTGGGTTTTGTCTGAAATCATTTACGACTTTGTAGATGTTAAAATTCCTTGAAGGTGCTCACGTTATTCGTAAGTCATCACGAGTCCTCTAGACAGTTCAACTTTAGTCTGCCTGTCTCTTAGCTGATGGAGTCTGACTGTTTTTATCTGCCTAATGGATTTGCAATCTACAGCTGTCTGGCTGGACCGTTTGGAAATTGGCACATCACTGGCAATTGGGCAGTTGATTGCTTTATTGCCAAACTATGTTTTCTGGATAGAAAATGACGAGTCTTGTTCAGTTAACCGCTCTGGTTTGACATTTTTTTTCTGTGGGGAATTGAAAGGCTCTGAAGGAGCGTCAACGTGGTGTAGTCGTGTGTGTACACGTATACGTTTATCCACGGTTCACCTGGCCAGACAAGACAGGAAGGGAGGGAGGTTGGGTAGACTAAATGTATTTTTGTCATGTTGATACCACACACACAAAATACTTAGCTTTCTCTCAGAGCAAGCAGGTGTAGGTGGTTTAGACAGAGGTACATAGATTTAGGACCCTTTGAGGAAGCTGTTTCCTTTAGCAGTGGTTCTCCATTCAACTTCCCTTCGATTTTTCAGTTTAACAGATGAAGCGTTTCAGTCGTTTAAAAGGGAGTGATTGTCTAAACGTCTGCTGAATGTTTTGCCATGTCATTGGAAAATGTAGTCTAGCCTAATGTGGCTGTTTTTAAACCAAGGTTGTGTCTGAAATGGCAACCTATTCCCTACATAGTGCACTTATTTTGACCATGGTCCCATAGGGCTCTGGGCAAAAATAGACCACTGGAAAGGCGATAGGGTGCCATTTGGGACGCATACCAGGCATCTGTAAAACTACCTGCACCTTCAACCTCTCTGGTGCTGAGTTTCTACTCATTTTGATGATTCATGCAAGTTCTGCACTGTGCACTCTTCGAATTATGGCTTAAGAATTCTGGCAGACACCGGACTTTGGTCTAGACAACAAGCAAATAATGTTATTGTTATTATAGCCCTGAATCCTAGGATTTAAGAATAACCCCCAGAAGTGGGGGATTGGTACGGTCTCACAAGGTCCTGTGTTTTTTTGTTGTTGATTCTTGCATGTCCCATATTGCGGGCGGGGAATGGAGCACCATGCTGTTTGTGGCTATCTCAGTTTCACTCTCTTGGTTTTCATGCTGCGAGGGAGCCCCGGTATGGTGTGTAAGATTATGGCTTGTGTTTCATTGATACAGTTGTTTTCAGTTTACACGGACATACAGTGCATTCGGAAAGTATTCAGACCGCTTGACTTTTTCCACATTTTGTTACTTTAAAGCCTTATTCTGAAATGGAATAAAACATTTTTTTCCCTCAATCTACACACAATACTATATAATGACAAAGCAAAAACCGTAAAAAAAAAAAAAACTAAACATTTGTAAATGTTTTACAAATAAACTGAAATATCACATTTACATAAGTATTCAGACCCTTTACTTAGTACTTTGAAGCACCTTTGACAACAATTACAGCCTCTAGTCTTCTTGGGTATGGCGCTACAAGCTTAGCACACCCTGTGTTTGGGGAGTTTCTCCCATTCTTCTCTGCAGACCCTCTCAAGCTCTGTCAGTTTGGATGGGGAGCATCGCTGCACAGCTATTTTCAGGTCTCCAGAGAAGTTTGATCGGGTTCAGCTCTGGCTCGGCCACTCAGACTTGTCCCTAAGCCACTCCTGCATTGTCTTGGCTGTGTGCTTAGGGTCATTGTCCTGTTGGAAGGTGAACCTTTGCCCCAGTATGAAGTCCTTAGCGATCTGGAGTAGAGGACGGCCGATTAATCGGAATGGCTGATTAATTAGGGCCGATTTCAAGTTTTCATAACAATTGGAAATTGGTATTTTGGGCACAGATTTTGCAGAAAAAAAGAATACAAATTATTTTTTTGGCCCTTTATTTAACTAGGCAAGTCAGTTAAGAACACATTCTTATTTTCAATGACGGCCTAGGAACGGTGGGTTAACTGCCTTGTTCAGGAGCAGAACGACAGATTTTCACCTTGTCAGCTCGGGGGATCCAATCTTGCATCCTTACAGTTAACAAGTCCGACGCTATAACCACCTGCCTCTCGTTGCATTCGAATGCAGTAGAAGCCAAGGTAAGTTGCTAGCTAGCATTAAACTTATCTTATAAAAAACAATCAATCAATCATAATCACTAGTTATAACTACACGTTTTTTTAAATATATATATATTTTTTACCTTTATTTAACCAGTTAAGAACAAATTCATATTTTCAATGATGGCCTAGGAACAGTGGGTCAACTGCCTGTTCAGGGGCAGAACGACCTTCTGGTTACTAGTCCAACGCTCTAACCACTAGGCTACCCTGCCGCCCCATGGTTGATGATATTACTGGTTTATCTAGCGTGTCCTGCGTTGCATATAATCGATGCAACGCTGGGGGATGATTTAACAAAAACGCAACCATAAACACCAATGCCTTTCTTAAAATCAATACATAGAAGTATATATTTTTAAACCTGCATATTTAGCTAAAATATATCCAGGTTAAGCAGGAAATATTAACCAGGTGAAAATGTGTCACTTGTCTTGCGTTCATTAAATGCAGAGTCAGGGTATGTGCAACAGTTTGGGCAGCCTGGCTCATTGCGAACTAATTTGCCAGAATTTTACGTAATTATGACATAACATTGAAGGTTGTGCAATGTAACAAGAATATTTAGACTTAGGGATGCCACCCGTTAGATAAAATACTGAACGGTTCCGCATTTCACTGAAAGAATAAACGTTTGGTTTTAGAAATGATAGTTTCCGGATTCGACCATATTAATGACCAAAGACTGGTATTTCTGTGTTTTATAACTAAGTCTATGATTTGATAGAGCTGTCTGACTGAGCGATGGTAGGCAGCAGCAGGCTCGTAAGCATTCATTCAAACAGCACTTTCGTGAGTTTTGCCAGCAGCTCTTCGCAATGACAGCGCTGTTTATGACTTCAAGCCTATCAGCCTAATGGCTGGTGTAACCGATGTGAAATGGCTAGCTAGTTAGCGGGGTGCGCGCTAATAGAATTTCAAACGTCACTCGCTCTGAGACTTGGAGTAGTTATTCCCCTTGCACTGCAAGGGCCGTGGCTTTTGTGGAGCGATGGGTAACGCTGCTTCGAGTGTGGCTGTTGTCGATGTGTTCCTGGTTCGAGCCCAGGTAGGAGCGAGGAGAGGGACGGAAGCTATACTGTTACACTGGCAATACTATAGTGCCTATAAGAACATCCAATAGTCAAAGGTATATGAAATACAAATGGTATAGAGAGAAATAGTCCTATAATTCCTATATTAACTACAACCTAAAACCTCTTACCTTGGAATATTGAAGTCTCACATTAAAAGGAACCACCAGCTTTCATATGTTCTAATGTTCTGAGCAAGGAACTCAAACTTAGCTTTTTTACATGGCACATATTGCACTTTTACTTCTCTAACACTTTGTTTTTGCATTATTTAAAACAAATTGAACATGTTTCATTATTTATTTGAGGCTAAATGGATTTTATTTATGTATTATATTAAGTTAAAATAAGTGTTCATTCAGTATTGTTGTAATTGTAACTATTCCAAATACATTTTTAAAAATCAACCGATTAATCGGTATTGGCCTTTTTTGGTCCTCCAATAATAGGTATCGGATCTCTCAGTACTGTGCTCTATTCCTTATCCCTCAATCCTGACTAGTCTCCTAGTCGCTGCCGCTGAAAAACATCCCCACAGCATGATGCTGCCACCACCGTGCTTCACCGTAGGGATGGTGCAAGGTTTCTTCCATACGTGACACTTGGCATTCAGGCCAAAGAGTTCAATCTCGGTTTCATCATACCAGAGAATCTTGTTTCTCATGGTCTGAGAGTCGTTTAGATACTTTTTGTAAACTCCAAGCGGGCTGTCGTGGCTTTTACGGGGGAGTGGCTTCCTTCTGGCCATTCTACCATAAAGGCCTGATTACTGGAGAGCTGCAGAGATGGTTGTACTTTCTGGAAGATTCTCCATTTCCACAGAGGAACTCTGGAGCTCTGTCAGTGACCATCGGGTTCTTGGTCACCTCCTTGACCAAGGTCCTTCTCCCCCGACTTATCAGTTTGGCCAGCTGTAGGAAGAGTCTTAGTGGTTCCAAACATCCATTTAAGAATGATGGAGGCCACTGTTTTCTTGAGGACCTTCAATGCTGCAGAAATGTTTTGGTGCCCTTCCCCAAATCTGTACCTCGATTCAATCCTGTCTTGGAGCTCTAGGGACAATTCCTTCAACCTCATGGCTTGGTTTTTGCTCTGACATGCACTGTCAACTCTTGGACTTTATATAGACGTGTGTGCCTTTCCAAATCATGTCCAAACAATTACATTTACTACACAGGTGAACTCGAATCAAGTTGTAGAAACATCCCAAGGGTGATCAATGGAAACCGGATCGACCTGATCTAAGTTTTGAGTCTCATAGCAAAGTGTCTGAATACTTATTTACATAAGGTATTTCTGTTTTTTATTTTTAATACTTTAATTTGCAAACATTTCTAAACCTGTTTTTGCTTTATAGTGTGTAGGTTGAAGAATATTTTTTATTATATATATATATATATATATATATATATATATATATATATATATATATATATATATATATATATATATATTAGAATAAGGCTGTAACGTAACAACATTTGGATAGAGTCAAGGGATGAATACTTTCGGAATGCACTGTGTACTAAGTATAGAGTGGACGTGTTTGGTGTGGAACACTGCTCTGCAGAGAGAAAGAAGTCTGCTGTCGGCAAGTATTTGCACATGATTTAGCCCAAGATGGATGCTCTTTATATGATGATGATGCTCATCATGCTCATGATGATTTAAAGCATAATTTGAATCAAGGCTGGCCCATGAAGTCTCAAGGAAATGTAATTGTGCCTTGGTTTCAATAATGCAGATATTCGGTTACAGAATATTGTCTCACAGTAGGTTTCTTATTCAAAGTCAAAAACGTTGGCCTAGATCCTTTGCCAGGCTCTTTCCAAGGCATCATTCAACTTCCTTAATCATGGTTGCCGTGGCTGGTTCTCAGGTCGACATTCTCACCATATTGAAACGGACTCCCCTATTGGTCCAACTGACAATAGCACCTGCTCACCGAACCAGAAGCAGTCCAATGTTCATTCTCCTTCAAGTAAGGTTTCATAGGGCGAAGCCCAGGTTTGGCAAGCAGTAGAGCAACACAGCATGCATCAAGTTTGGTTGAAGTTTCTGGTGCTTCAGGGCCCACCAGCTACAACGCACTTTTTACAGTGCCTGATCACGGGTTGGTTAAATCCTCTCTTCGTCCAGGTCTGCGCAAAGGAGAGCAAGAGGGAGCTTTATCTGTTATTCAAATTACGACAGTGGAAGGAGTGCACACCTCATGACTTGCATAACAATATTATGGGTGGGAGCGGAGGCCGGGAGGAGAGTTTTAGAGAAAGTCCATCACTCGATATGCAAAATACATTCATCTTTCTAAAAGTGCATTCTTGGGTTTATGTCTTAGTGTAAGCTAGTATCATCTGGAAGAAGGACCACCATAGTGTGTCTTACTGTATGCCATAATATTCTATCTGTGTCTTACTATATGCCTTTTTTAATATTCTATCTTGCTGTACATTCGCCCAAATGTATCTCAATGCACGTGGTCACAATGTCAAGATGCAGCCAAGACAGTTTGCAGGTGCTGATGCTGCTTCACTTTGAGCTATTTTTACCCTCTGACCTCAGTGCCCTGTAACATGACAAGCGTTACTGTATCCTCTCTCTCGCTCTCTCTCGCCCCCCCTCCCCCCCTGTTTGCGATCGCTCGCCGGATCTGGCCCAGACAGCGTACAGACACCGCTGCCTGCGGCTTCTCTCTTCCTGTCTCAACCCTGTGCACCGCCGCCACCGCAACACAACAGATGCCTCGCCGCCGCGACCTAGCATGGCTTCTTAGACAGAACTGTTGACGTAGCTGACGTCATGCTTGAAAAGGTGTAAGAGTTGTGGCCAACTTGCCAAGCGAATGTTCTGCTGCTTCTAAGAACTGCCGGTGACATGAGAGATTGTCATTGATAACATCTTTGCATGAAGGTGTTGGAACAGGTTGGCTTCAGTTCAGCTTCAAATGTCACTCAACTTATCTGACTAGCCTTTTGGGGTATTCAAGCACAGAGGGGGGTTTTTGAGGATCTGTAGAGCCTATGTAGACTAGAGAGAGTGCATCGGCTGTCCTCCGTCAATTGACTTTCCCAGTCATTCTATGGCCCGGATGTTGGATGTAGCAGACAGGGCCTGACTCTGGGGAGGCGAGGTGGTCTCTAAACCCTTGAGGAAGTGGTGAAGATGACTGTCGAACACTCACTGTTTTTGTTTGGCGGTTGTGTCTCACTGTCCATCAAATCAAATGTATTTGTCACATGCACCGAATACAACAGGTGTAGGTAGACCTTACAGTGAAATGCTTACCACCACACCACTGAGTGTCTTTTATGCCACTCAGCAGCATGTCTAGCTACTGTACTTTCCCCCCTCTCTTCCCTTTTCCTCTCCTGCTCCAATGACATCCCTCTTATTTTTCTTCCTTTCACCATGTAGTGCTGTACTTCTGTGGGGTCTTTTCTTCTTGTTGTCCGTTGTACCTTTTCTATGCCTGGCTTTCTTTTCTCCCCATAAGTCAATATCAGGGGTCCCCTTTATCCTCTTCATTGTTGTCATTCTAGATAGCATTTAAGCTACTGTCACTCAGTTAGACTAGGTGGGCTCCATTATGAGAGCTCAGCATGCAGTATCGTTCCTTCAGTGGAGAGCACAGCATGCTAATGCATGGCACCGATAGACCTTACGTGGAAAGTGATGAGTACAAGACAGAAGCATAGACGATGTACGTGAAACACGAACACACGGTTTGAAATGGAGTGTCCGTTTCTCTTCCTGTCTCAGATTCAAGCTCTCATGACCACAACAGCCCTGGTCTCCTGTGAAAGTCTGCCAAACTTAGCCCAATATTTATGTGTACACGGAGACTGTCAGGAACTGCAGCCTGAGTAACCTTTCTCGCTCTCTCTCTGTCTCTGTCTCTCTCTAGGGGAATTACACAGACTGCTGGAGAACATGACAGTCTGTGCTGTCTTCATGTCTCTTGCTCTCTCTGTCCCTTGCTCGCTCTGTGTGTGTGTGTGGCTTGCTCTGTTTGTCTCGTTCGCTCCGTCTGGCTCGCTCGCTTTCTTCTCTCGGTTTCTCCACCCATCTTAACGTTGATGATGATGACGGATGTCAGACGGGAGTGGGCTCTCATCCGTACTAGAAGCGCAAAGTGCTGTAACACCCTCCCACCAGTTCCACTGCCATATTGTCAAGGGAGGGGGGCATGCATCATGTGAGCTGGTGGCGAGAATCTGTTCCCCTCCGTAGTGTGCCAGTCTGCCAGAGCATCCGTCCATGCAGCCCAAAACCCCCACACGTTATCATTAGTGTGAATGACGAGCTAGATGTGATGTCCCTACCAGTGCACTTCTTCCTCTCACGGCTCCTGCGCCCCCATTCTCACTTCTCGTCTCAGCTCAATCTGCAATAGAGAGAGACTTGATATGTGTCCCTAAAATTCCCTGGAAGCCATATAACTAATTCTCGTCTTGCACTCTCGCGGCTCACCCGTACCCCTCATCTTGTCTCAGCTCAATCTACTATATAGGCTTACTTGATACAGTATGTGTCCACAGATTTCTCCCCAGCCACATTTTCACAAATGTATTTATTAACACACTAAGTCCCCTTAACAGAGTTCCCTCTTCAGCGGTCTCCCTCAAACCCCATAGTGGCTCATCCCTGGCGTAGGGGTTTTGAATTGAAATACTGGCACATCCATTTCCCAGAGCTACTCCTCCTCTTCTTTCTTCCTCTTACCACGTTCCTGGGGCAGATCCGTAGCGCCAGATGGGAAATGATTCATCGTCTCTGTATGGGTCGCTGTGTGTGCGCGTGCAAGTGCATTTGCGTATGGGCCTGTGTGTGTGCACGCCTGGGGGTTGACGAAAAGTTAGACTGTTTGGTTTGGAACGGCCCAAACGAGATGAAATGTATGTAAGCCAACATGTAATGTGACCAACGCTATTCCCAAACCTCCCTCTTTTCCTCCCCAGCCGCTCCTGCTTTAGGGGTTATGTTGATATCATGGGAACAATGGGAAGTCAAGTGTATCCGTACAGGGAGAACTATGGTGTCTGTACGTACAACACGTATGGGGCTCTTACAAACTGCAAACGTGCACAGTAGGACAGACACCGACACGCACACACATCCACTCTCTTCCTGTCCAGTCCCAGCCTCTGACACCGTTCCAGGTCAAGGAAGAATAGTATCTCTGAGGCTCTCCCTCCCACAGCTTCAGCCGGGCAGAGCCTCAACCAGAGAGGCCCCCGCAGGAAATGACTGTCATTGGTCACAGGTAGAGCAGCATTCCAAAGAGCGTCATATCCTATTAGTTTTTATACAAAACCACAAAGCGCTCTGGCACGTGATTGATACATTTTCTGGTTAGGCTAGATGAACCGTATCATTGAACAGCCGAAGCATGAAACCTTAATTTGGAAAGTACAAATGATGGAGCTCTAATTTAGCGTCTATTATTTTACCTGATAACAACCATCAGCTAGCATACTTCTCCTACTGCGCGTATTCTGTAATACTCTGTATTTACACTAGCCTAGCTCCCTCTTGCTCACTCAACTCCCTCTCTCCCAATGGACAAACCCTCCCTCCCGCTGTCCTCCCCTGTTTGTCAGGCAGCGTGCCAGCTTGTGAGCGGCGGCGCTGCTCTGCGTTCCACTCCAGATTCCAGATCAGCGTCTGGGCGCTGATGAGGGGCGTGTCAGCTGGAGCAGCTCTGGAGCAGGGAGCCATGGTTGAGGCGGGGCTATTTTAACGGATGACATAATTGGCATCCTGAGCATTCGTAGAGCTGGGAGGCTCTACGAGGGAGTAATGGCTGGCCAAATGAAGTGTGCTGTAGATTAGAACTCTTGTTTGATGTCCTCCGCTTCAGTTTGTATGCGTGTAGACGGCCCGGGTCGTTCTAGTTTCTGTGTCAGTTTACTACCCTAAACTTCATACGTGCATGCCTGTATGTCTAGGAGTGCGGCGTGATTGGGTAGGTTTCCACTGAAAGCCGACAGGCCAGGGAGGGAGCCGTGGTGGAGGGGAAGAGGAAGTCTTTTGTTTGTACTGGAACAATGCTGTGAATGAGACAGTATGGGGCTGAAACAGGAGTCCAAACAGGACAGAGGTGACTGATGGGCGTCTACAGGCCCTGCCTGTCGGTAATGAGGTTTGCAACGTGGGTGGTGTGTTGGGGGAAGAGTCTTGTTCGAAAGCATGGCTTGGGTCATAACACAGATCCCATTGCAGGGAGGTGGGTGAGGTGCGTCTCTCTCTCGGCAGCTGCATACATACACTCCTTTTGACTTATGACCTAAACTAGCTGGGAATCTATCCATTGACTCTTTTCTCCCTTGTTTTCACACACCCCCGCTTCCTCAAAAGCAGCCCGTCCTTCCCCCTTCTCAGTAGTTTTCCATCCCAGCCCACTTTGACCAGTGTGAAAGACTATGACAGTGTCACCAAAGCTCTCCAGACTAGATGTCGTCTAGAACATTCAGCTTATCCTATCCCAATCCATTGGAGGTCAATAGCTGAACTAACGCTGGATCAGTGTTCTGCTGTCTCATTAGGCTAACATACAGTTGAGTTGACAGGATAATGTCTGACTGTATAGATGGCTGTAAAGATTTCACGTACCAGTGCCTTCAGAAAGTATTCATACGCCTTGACTTATTCCACGTTCTGTTGTTATAGCCTGAATTTATTAAATCTACACACAATACCTCATAATTACAAAATTAAAACATGTTTTTAGAAATGTGTGCAAATTATTGAAAAATAAATTCAGAAATATCTAATTTACATAAGTATTCACAACCCTGATTCAGTACTTTGCCGAAGCGCTTTTGCCATTGATTACAGCTGTCTTTCTGGGTAAGTCTCTAAGAGCTGTGCAACATTTACCCATTTTTCTATTCAGAATTCTTCAAGCTCTGTAAACAAATGTTTTTCATCATTGCTAGTGCCATAGACTTTCAAGTAGATTTAAGTCAAAACTGTCACTTGGTCAATCAGGAACATTCGCTGTCCACTTGGTAAGCAACTCCAGTGTAGATTTGGCCTTGTGTTGTAGGATATTGTTCTGCTGAAAGGTGCATTCATCCAAGTGTCTGGTGGAAAGCAGACTGAACCAGGTTTTCCTCTAGGATTTGACCCGTGCTTAGCTCCATTCCGTTTCTTTTTATCCTGAAAAACTCCCCAGTCCTTAACGACTACAAGCATGCCCATATCATGATGCAGCCACCACTATGCTTGAAAATAGTCAGTAATGTGTTATGTATTGGATTTGCCCCAAACAACACTTGTATTCAGGACAAAAAGTGAATAGCTTATTTTTTTTGTTTTCGCCCCAATTTCGTGGTATCCAATTGGTAGTTAGTCTTGTCTCATCGAGTGTGCGATGGGACATGGACATCCCTGCTAGCCAAACCCTCCCCTAACCCGGACGATACTGGGCCAATTGTGCGCTGCCCAATGGGTATCCCGGTCGCGGCCGGCTACGACAGAGCCTGGACTCGAACCCAGAATCTCTAGTGGCACAGCTAGAACTGTGATGCAGTGCCTTAGACCACTGCAACACTCGGCAGGCCTCTTTTCCACTTTTTTTGCAGTGTTACTTTAGTGCCTTGTTGCAAACAGGATGCATGTTTTGGATTATTTTTATTCTGTGCAGGCTTCCTTTTCATTCTGTCAATTAGGTTAGTATTGTGGAGTAACTACAATGTTGTTGATCCATCCTAAGGAGAAAACTATTACAGCCATTAAACTCTAACTGTTTTAAGGTCACCACAGGCCTCATGGTGAAATCCCTGAGGTGTTTCCTTCCTCTCCGGCAACTGAGTTAGGAAGGACGCCTGTATATTTGTTGTGACTTGGTGTATTGATACACCATCCAAAGTGTAATTAATAACTTCATCATGCTCAAAGGGAGATTCAGTGTCTGCTTTTACATTTTTTTTTTTACCCATCTTTAACATTTGTGGAAAAGAGGCCTGCCGAGTGTTGCAGTGGTCTAAGGCACTGCATCACAGTTCTAGCTGTACCCGTAAGTGCCCTTCTTTGCGATACATTGGAAAACCTCCTTGGTCTTAGGTTGAATCTGTTTGAAATTCACTGCTCGATTGAGGGACCTTATTATCTGTATGTGTCGGGTACAGAGATGAGGTAGTCATTTAAAAATCATGTTAAACACTTATTGCACACAGTGAATCCATGCAACTTATTATGACTTGTGACACATTTTTCATACTGAATGTATTTAGGCTTGCCATAACAAAGGGGTTAATTTCAGCTTTTCATTTTTCATTAAAACATATTTCCACTGGCATTGTGTGTAGGCCAGTGACGACAAATCTCAATTTTAATACATTTTTAAATTCGGGCTGTATGTGGAAAATCAAGGGGTGTGAATACTTTTTGAAGGCATTTTATGCCTTAGATATGACTAACTTGACACCTCAGTGAGCAGTGTGTTTTTTAGCGTAACGCCATAAAATCATGCCATAAAATGCAAATCTCATGCACTCTGTGTTACATTTTAATCTCTTCCTCCTCTGGTTATTACTGTAGGTTGGTTCCTGCTTGCAGGGGGGAGCTGGGTCTCTGACTCTGAGGACAGTAAACTAGAGGTCGACCGATTAATCGGAATGGGCGATTTTAATTTGGGCCGATTTCAAGTTTTCATAACAATCGGTATTTTTGGGCGCCGATAGGCCGATTTTAAATAAAAAACACAACAAAAAAACAATACATTTATATTTATTTATTTTTAAATGTATTTATATTTTTTATTATATTTTTATTATTATTATATAATAAATAAAATATATATATTATTTATTTATTTTAACACCTTTATTTGACTAGGCAAGTCAGTTAAGTACACATTCTTATTTTCAATGACGGCCTAGGAACGGTGGGTTAACTGCCTTGTTCAGGGGCAGAACGACAGATTTTTACCTTGTCAGCTCGGGGATTTTTTTTTGCAACCTTCCGGTTACTAGTCCAACGCTCTAACCACCTGCCTTATATTGCACTCCACAAGGAGCCTGCGTGGCAGGTTGACTACCTGTTACGCGAGGGCAGCATGAAGCCAAGGTAA
Organism: Oncorhynchus clarkii lewisi; assembly: GCF_045791955.1. Taxonomy (NCBI): domain Eukaryota; kingdom Metazoa; phylum Chordata; class Actinopteri; order Salmoniformes; family Salmonidae; genus Oncorhynchus; species Oncorhynchus clarkii. The sequence continues at coordinate 23,861,346 of NC_092159.1, read as the reverse complement.
GTTGCTAGCTAGCATTAAACGTATCTTGTGACTTGGGAGTAGTTGTTCCGCGGCTTTTGTGGAGCGATAGGTAACGATGCTTCGAGGGTGGCTGTTGTCAATGTGTTCCTGGTTCGAGCCCAGGTAGAGGCGAGGAGAGGGACGGAAGCTATACTGTTACACTGGCAATACTAAAGTGCCTATAAGAACATCCATGTCAAAGGTATATGAAATACAAATGGTATAGAGAGAAATAGTCCTATAATTCCTATAATAACTACAACTTAAAACTTCTTACCTGGGAATATTGAAGACTCATGTTAAAAGGAACCACCAGCTTTCATATGTTCTCATGTTCTGAGCAAGGAACTGAAACGTTAGCTTTCTTACATGGCACATATTGCACTTTTACTTTCTTCTCCAACACTTTGTTTTTGCATTATTTAAACCAAATTGAACATGTTTCATTATTTATTTGAGGCTAAATTGATTTTATTGATGTATTATATTAAGTTAAAATAAGTGTTCATTCAGTATTGTTGTAATTGTCATTATTACAAATAAATAAAAAAATCTTCCGATTAATCGGTATCAGCCTTTTTTTTGGTCCTCCAATAATCTGTATCGGTATCGGCGTTGAAAAATCATAATCGGTTGACCTCTACATTGAACCATTTTGTTTGTTCTACGGGCCTGCAGCATCTGTCTCCAAGAAAACTCTATTTAGGAATAAAATAATATTCTAATGTAAATTGATTTGTTACTTTGCCTTTTAAGTTTGGCTAGGCTGCATCTTACTGTACTTAGCCTAGCTTACAGGCTATTCATATTGCTGCAATGTTTCATGCTATAAAATCGCTAAATCCTCTCTCCAAAGTAGAAGACTTCCTTGTAAACAGCTTCTTAGCCGTAGTGTATTGACCGTGCTAATTTACTACCGACATAAATTCGCACACTAGCTTCTATAAATGTTATGTAATTTAGCATGGCAGTAGAGAGAACTGAGGGACGGGAATGCAAGTTTGCGATTCATGTGGGAAACAATGTTGTGTTGACAGTATTTAATTTCTCCTCCCCTTTTTTTACATTTTATTTTGTGGGTAGATCATCTTTAATATTGCAGATTGTGGCTTCATCAATGTAAGCCTCTGCATCATCTCCAATCCATTTTTGTGTGTGTGTGAATTTCTATCCTTCTTTAATGCATTTGAGCCAATCAGATGTTGTGACAACTAGGGGTGGTATACAGAAGAAAGCCCTATTTGGTAAAAGACCAAGTCCATATTAACGAAGGAAAGAAATTCCACAAAATAACTTTTAACCAGGCCCACCTGTTAATTGAAATGCATTCCAGGTGACTACCTCATGAAGCTGGTTGAGAGAAAGCAAAGTGTGCAAAGCTCTCATCAAGGCAAAGGGTGGCTACTTTGAAGAATCTCAAATATAAAATATATTTTGATTTGTTTAACACTTGTTGGGTTACTACATGATTCCATTTGTGTATTTCATAGTTTTGATGTCTTTGCTATTTTTCTACAATGTAGAAAATAGTTTTAAAAAATACCCTTGAATGAGTAGGTGTGTCCAAACTTACTGTAGATTTTCCAACTGCTGTTTCACAAAAGTTCTATACGTATATTTTTTACGGTCACATTTTTACGAGTTTTTTTCTAAGAGTTTTATTGATCGGTTGACTGACTTTTCTAATCACCCAGCAGTGCTATTTGCAGGGTTAGCTCCAGATAAATTAGCAATTTCTTTCAGCCAGTCCTGAACCTGCAACCAAAAACTAGCTAGATATGTACAGTACCAAAACAAATTATCTAATGATTGTCTCTTCGCAGCAAAATCTGCAGAGCTGGAATGGTTGTATCCCCCATATATAGAACATTTTATTGGTTGCAAGATTTTTGTATAATTGAAATTGAAAAACTAAGTTGACAGTCTTTCTTAAACAATATCATTTTCTTTGGTAGTTTGAAAAGACAATCCTCTAAAAGCTTCACTAAAACACGTTCTACTTGTCCATCAAGATGCAGACTATGTCAATATGGTGCCATTTTCGCTCAATGTCAGCCCTCTGTGGACAGACACTGTATGGGATTACGTTTGACAGTGTCTAGTCACACCTAGAGCTAGAGGATGTAAAATGGCAAAGCCAATAGGCCTACTTGAACTGGACTGAAATTAATACCTGTCAATGATCTATTGTGTGGGGGGGGGATGCTCTAGTGTGGTTAGAGCATTGGACCAGTAACCGAAAGGTTGCTAGATCGAATCCCCGAGCTGACAAGGTAAAAATCTGTCGTTCTTTCCCTGAACAAGGCAGTTAACCCACTGTTCCTAGGCCGTCATTGTAAATAAGAATTTGTTCTTAACTGACTTTCCTTGTTAAATAAAGGTAAGAAAATTGTCTACAAGCAGAGTTTTGTTAGCATGAATAATTTAGAAAGCATGCATAAAAATAACCTCCTGAATCGGATGATGGGTTTTAAGAATGCTGACTGCAGGGATGAAGTTACTTCAATACAATAAGCTTTGGTTTGAGGCTCTACTATCTAAGCATTGCTCTACCAACAATAAGGCATCTTTGGAGGCTGATCGGTCCTTTCGCCTACAATCACTGCAATTCCTTCTCAGTCCGCCAGCAATTGTATTCTAACGTGAACAAATGGACCAGAAAATGGCCTAGTTGACTGTGGGAGACTTGCCCAGTCACGCAATCTCCACCAGCTACCTACCAGGCAGCCACAAACCTTTGGCTCAGGGTGGTTTAGCCCGGTGTGGTTTCATCATACCGTAATCACGATTTTAAGAGGCCTGGGGTGATTGTAGTTAGTCCCCTCATTGGACTGACTTATCCCGATTTCATCATGTTGAACAACACAGATGTCCTGCAAGGCTATTTGAACATTATTCCATTGTGCAGTGTGGATGTGTGTTTTTAAAAAAAAAAAATTTTTAGTAAGCTTATTGCAACATATGGTCCCCACTCGACTTCACAAAGCTAATAGTGAGGTACACTGTCGGCAAAGAGACAGAGGGAGAATTTCTGTCCTGTGTCTGCCAGAGGGACATTTTTTATGTATTTATTTAGTCATTTTTTTGTGTTCAGGACATTCCGGAAAAACTCTTGGCTCTATAATGACCCTTAGCCCTGGATGAGGGGTAAATGTCCACATCCACAATGGCCATTGTTTCAGACAGCGAGATCAATGCCCTTGGCTACTTCAATACTCTGAGTCAGTAGTCGGGTGACGGGCTGCCTGCAGTGACATGGCCCTCAGGTATAACTCCTAAGGGAGACACAATGGAGGGGAGAGGAGCTCTGAGTTGACCTCTGTGGTGGATGGTGATGACTCAGTGTCTGGACAGTCCATTGAGTGGCCACTGTCTCTTGCCTCCTCACCCTCAGTTGAAAGATAAAGTTGTTGACCTTTACTGGTTTGGCTAGGAGGTAGGCCTAGTCAAACATGTGCAAACGTTATGGTGGTTGAACATATGGTTTGGGATTCTTGAACATGTAGCATGTGCAATATTTTTCTTTAGGCCATGATTTATTCATCCATTCGTAGGCCAAGTTCTTGTAAGGATATGATACATGATCTTAGCTACTAGTACCTATTTAGGCCAAAAGTGCAGAAAAGGATTAGATACATTTAAGCACACACAGGAGCAGTAAAGACTGAAAGCCGATTTATGGTCCGGCATCTACAGTGGCCGTACAGCATTTACAGTGATGCAGCCTCCGCAGAAGTCAGAGCATTCATACTTATTGAGATTCTTTGAGCAGAGCGGAGTGTGTCATACGCATCCAACACATTTGGTCTGCACCACTTGTAGTGATTCAGGACTAATCTCGGTAGCCAGCCAAGACCTTACTTCTTCTGAGACGTTGGAGTCGGTTTCCCAGTGCTTGACATAGCTCAGCCAATATAGTGTGAAGTAAAAAGGCGGTACCATTTTCCCACCTGCATCTCCACTTCAACCCTTCATATATATATTTTTTTGCTTTATGAGCTTGTCCCGCAACTGCCTCCTCTTCTTGTGGCAAGCATCCGTTTCCATAGATGCGGTAACACACACTGTCAATGGAACTCGACCAAAACGTTGGAAATGCCATGGAATGCGTGAGGGAAAGATTCTGAATCTCTTCATTGCCCCCAAGAAAAATTAGCCTGCATTTAGGCTGTTTTTTGTGTATTTCACACTGCATTAGTTAAAAACGACTACCACCACCAATTTCTGTATGTATTTCTATGCCACCAGCTTTTACGAACGGGAGTTAGCATATAGCAGTCTAAACCTTAAAGGGGACAACTTTATATATATTTTTTTTTCATCGAAACAGACAAATATATCCAAATCCGACTTTAGCAACCACATTGTGGTTCTGTTAAAATACATCAATCATGACGGATTTGACAGATATCCACTTTGTTAGATCATATTTGTTGAATGTGCGCCAATTTGGCGTCCTATCCTCCACGGTTTGCATTCCATTGACTTCTTTACCGCATTTCTCCCCATTTACCTCTTTCCAACAGTTCAAACAATCCCTACACGAGGTGTCCTAAAGATGTTTTATATTTGCGAACTTGTTCTGGTAGCCTTTTGTCAAAGTTCTACATGTTTGTTGTGAAGGAAGTTGCAAAGGAAGTGAGTTTGTGTTTATACAGGAGGTACCGCCCCGAACTACTGTCAACCAATCATATCAATGCTGAGCTATACGGAGCCCTCCACATTGTTGCAAAATTTGGGAGGCGCACGGCATCGACCGACAGAGCTCGATATAGCCTCTGGAGGCTCTGCAATTGCATTTCCGGATCAAGCATAAATCACATTTTAGGAGTGACCATCTACAGCAGGGTTTCCCAACCCTCTCCTTGGGGCCCTCCCAGACCTTTCAAATGTTTGTTTTAACCCTAAAATGGCACACCTGGTTCAATTAGTCAAAGGCTTGATAAGTTGACTAATTGAATCGAGTGTGCCAGTTTTTAGGGTTAAAACAAAAATGTGAAGGAGAGGGTTGGGAAATCCTGATATTTAGGATATTCCCTTCAGAAAAGGCTTAAAGAGGATTCCTGCTAGTTTGACATGGGCTGTCAGCAGGTTCTGTGTTTACAAGAGGCTCCACTGACACCTGTTTCCCATGTCAACATCTGAGAACGCTTGGTCCTCAGGCTGGGCTGAGAAGTGGTCACCTCAGTTTCCCAAACTCGGTCCAAGGGTTGCTAATTTTTTGCCCTAGCACTACACAGCTGATTCAAATAATCAACTAATTGTCAAGCTTTGATTTGAGTCAGCTGTGTAGTGCTAGGGCAAAAACCAAAACAAGAACTGAGTTTGGGAAACGCTGCTTTAACCCATGGAAGCTGCAGCCTATTCTGTTTTGTAAAATACATGGCTGCCTACCTAATGCCGAATTGAAATAATGTTGATTTAATTTCTTCAAATAAAATTGAATGTATTAGGCAATAGGCCTGTAGGCTACTGTACTGGAAGGTTGTCATCTTGACATTTCCCAGCCCCAATCACGTGATTTAATTCTGTATCCCCACTCATTATCCAAAAGTGTTTCCTATGAAGTCAATCGCTGATATTGCTTTCCAGAAAACGTAACCCATCCCGGGTTGAAAAGTTCATCTGAATTGGGGATGACTTATTTTCGGGGGTGAAAAGTTCACCAGTTTATTAATAATGCAGCATGTTGGTGTGAAGGAGATGCAACAGACAGCTGTCTGGGGAGTTGGTTTTAAAGACAGGAGGGGAAGTAGCCCTCACACTATCTAGACGCTTCCATAATATCTTTGCATGTTAGATACGTATTCTGTCTGAGTGTAGCTTCACCCAGAGAGGTCAAATGGAGTTTGAGGCTTGAAGTCCCTCACAGCACGGCTCTCATGAGGGTGGTCCGTAGTGCCATATGTTATGTAGGCCTTCACACTTTTATAAGAGGTGTGTGTAGACACACACTTACACATTCAAGATATCCCGTTGGCATGCACGGTTGCTTTCAGAGGCATGGAAGTACACGCCTTGACACCCTATGATGGCCCAACTCGGCAGGGTGCCACAAAAACTAAACTTGGTGTTAACGCCTTAAAGAGGATGGTGATATACAGGCCTCTTCGAAGGCTGAACTTCAGCATTCATCTGAATTAACGTTCTAGACAAGAATGGCGTCTGCTGTCTCCCATTTAGAATTGCTAGAATTTAAATGGTATCCATATTTGATGACAAGCCGCTCACATGAGAGACATTTTTGAATTTTGGCGTTTTCTTTCACTCGACTTCTCACATTTCATCCTGTGAGTGCCTCCATTCATTGGAAGCTTTGTGGCCAATTCTGCCCGGTAACAGTGTATCTGGGAGGTCAATGATGTGGTGATTGGTGAAAGAGGCTTTTATTTTAGCATGATCAGACATTGGAGCAGGGTGCAGGTAATCCGCTTTTCTCCATTAGCATTAGGGTAACATGAGATCTACTGGTACCGACTTTACTACGGTGTGCTGAATGGAAAGGCTCGGGGTTGGTCAAGTCTCCATGGGTTGGTCAAGTCTCTATGGGTTACTACCTCCCGAGTCCCATCTCCATGGGTTATTCCCTCCCCTGGAGGTCACTGTGACATGTCCCACTGAGATTTAACTCAGAGTAATCCTAACCTTAACCAGGTCATAATCCTAACCTTAACCAGGTCATAATCCTAACTTCAACCAGGTCATAATCCTAACCTTAACATTACGGGAATTAACAAATATATTATCCTGTATCAGTGGTTAGGGGCACCCTAAGGATCTGGCCATCCAGCCTGTCACTAACCTTACAATGACTGATGAATTCACTCGGGCTAAGCTATTTATGTTTTATTTTCTAGCAATTTGACTGCGAAATTCGTGGGATTTTGTGTTCCTTAGAATCAGCTTTTGACAGCATGTTGCTAGCGTTTAGAATCACAAATCCATTTTCAGTATATAAGCCTACACTTGCTTTAGCCAAGACTCCGACCTCTTATGATGCTCGTTTTCTCCTCATTTCATCCTGACGACATATCAATTTGGTCCCTGCAGGATCAGTTTAGTCTGTCTTGTGTTCTTGACTCATAGCCAAACTGTCGGCTCTAACAGTGTAATTTCCCCTGACAAGCTGATTGGTCGTCTTCACGGTGTCATTTGGTTTGTGTCGTGATTGTCTGTGTCATGATGTTGTGATTCTGTTCGATTGGCTGTGTAATTTTGGTCGCTGTCCTGGTCTCCGGATTAAACGGGCGAGATTTGAGCCGTAACTTCCTTGCTTTGTGCTTCACTGTGTAATTTTCCTAGTATTTTGGTGGCTGTCTTTTCCTCCCTTGACATTCTTGTGTGTAATCAATTTTCACGTTGTCTCCGGGACGTGTGTGTGTGTTGTCGGGCCCGGCAGCCTGTCTGTTGGGGACTGGTAAGCGTGACTGTGTGTGTGTGTGTGACAGACTGGCTTTTCCTGGCAGTATCATGACTCTGTCGGTGCTTAGTGTGCTTCTCCCCAGCCTCCATACATAACTCCATGGTGAGACTGGTTCGTTCCACTACCCACCCTGCTATTCCTTTTCCTCTTTCCCAAAACAGACAGAATCACACAAACCACCAACTTTCTGACCTCATCCAGAACTTGTGTGTGTCTGCCATACATTTTATAGCACTCTTCCTCCATGACAGCCTGTATATGAAACTGGCAGACATTTGAAAGATAGTGTACAGTACCTAAGAGAATGCAGGCAAGTCTGTGTTATGGCTATAAGTCTCTCTCAGGATCCTGTCTCTGGCTCGTGCGTGTCTCAGAGTGTGTGTGTGTTGCGGTATGGGAATGGAAAGTGCCCCATCACCTGCTCCCTACTCCTCACCCTGCATAAATAATGACCGTTGAGTCTGGGGCGTTGAAATGTGTGTGTCGTGACAGACACTGCAGACATTGAGTGAGTGCATACTCCAGCTTTGAGTAATGAGGTGGGCTTTGAGAGTAGTGCATTCCCCGGGACCGCGCGGCTGTGTAAAGGATACCCCCCCCTCCCAGTCTGTGTCCTCCCAGCGCCTGCAAGGGAAAATACCTTTCCTGTCACTTGTCAGTATGGGGAGCATTTTAGTTACGCTAATTTAGGTTGGCAAATTTTGTACGTGTGTAGTCTAGGCATAGGTTTTTGTGGTGTTGGATACCATGACGGTAATTTCCCTTTTGGGATTAATAAAGTACCATCTCGCATCTCATCTCTGTCGGGTCGACTGTTACATTTCACCTGTCACTTTGCGGGCATAGGAGAGTAGGCTAGACACTGTGACACAGCAGCTCTATGATGGAAGGAGACCCAGACACCCCTCTCCTCTCTTCTCCCCTCCTCTGTTTTGTGTCCTCACATTCTCCAGGGTCATCCATCTATCTGTCTGGGTCAGACTTTGGCCCAGACTCATCCAGGCTCGCGGTGAGTTATGTCGTCATGGAGGTCAGACTCCTAGACAACACTGGGGCTGCTACAGCCTTACCTCATCAATCCCTTCCCCCCCTCCATTGCTCTACTGTTCCACCCCTAATGTCCCCCAATCAGCACCAGTGGTCTTGATGAGACAGGCCAACTGGGTACCTCCCAGGGTCCAGAAACATCTCCTTGGAATGTCTTTCCACTCCTCTGACTAATGTGTAGGGGCCTGGCTGGGTAGTAGCCTGCTATCTGTCTGCTGGGAGGGGATGGGGGGGATAGAACTTAGTGTAGTGTGTGTGTATCCAGATTGTCATACCTTCATACTGGGATATTCTGTAATATTCACACGGAACACAAGGGGTGCTGTTTTCAAACCTGTAATCCAAAGGTTATCAAAGCTAACAAGTAAATGTAAAATCCCATAGAAAATGCTAATGAGTGCATTGCCAATATTTTGTTTGGGTCAGAAACTGTACTATACAAGTAACTCCAAAATGCTACTCACAGTTTGCTGCAAGCACAAAACAAATATTTCCCAGCAAGACTCTTGATCCACAAAGGTATTCTTCTCTTTTGTTGTTAGCTCTGAAGAAGCTAACCACTTGGCTAACTAGCTACTAAATTAGCAAACCAAATGAACAACCGCAGAGCATTTGGCACATATTAGACAGTTAACTTAATAGTTATAAGATATCTAGCTGGCAAACATTTAGTTGTGAATTCCATACTGTAATTAGATCACCTGGCGCATGTTGCAGAACAGTGAATGACTCACAAGGCTCCGGTCTCTTGTCATTGTGTGCTTGTAAACAAACACCATGTGGACTGGGGACTACCTGTAAGCTTCATAATGTGACAAGTGAAATGAAGAACGTAATGTTCTTTATCTCCTAACATATTGCACAAGTTGACTGCAGGTATTTTACTTATGTAGCTACAAATATTAAAACGTATTGAAAAACTTAAAATAAATAGTTTCAACGGTATTGGAAAACATCCTGTGGCTTTTTCCAAATACCCCAGTATACGGTATACCGCCCAACCCTACTGAGTTCTATTGCTACCTAAAAGAACTTGGCAGTCCTAGGAAGACATTCCATAACTTTGGCCCAATTTAGCTCACCTGGACCCCATTACACCAGGAGAGATTTACAGAGATGGTAGAGAGAACTGTGTACGTGAGCGAGAGAGAGCTCGACATAGTGCTCCTGCAACTCATCTTTTCTTCTCTTCTGGAAGCCATTGTGTGTTGGCTCTTGGCTGTGATGCTTACCTCAGGGACTCACTCCGTATTGGAAAGAATGCTTGTCTGCTCAATATTTTACAAGGAAGCCTCTCTAACCACTCTCTCGGCTAGCCCGTAATGGGCGGACAGACTGACGGACAACAGGGGTTACCCAGGGCAACCATGAAGACAACTAACTAGAGCCAAGCCAGAAATCCTCCAATAATTGAGCTGTTAAATGTTTTGAGGGAGCACCACCCAAAAGTGAGGTTATCGCAAAAGGGGACTGGGATTCTGAGCAGGAATCCAAGGCACTGGCGGGGATCAGATTCCAAGCTGAAGTTGGTTCTCATTTCATAATATCTGTCGGACTTCAAATACCTGGAGTGAAGGATTGAAATGGAGTGTAGCTTAGACTATTTGTGTAGGCCTAAACTGGACTTTACCTTCTCTTATAGGTTTGACCCACATGCTGTCTCTTGTGCTTTTAGTTGTTTTATTTAATATGTAAGCTCATAGGGTCCCCCCCCCCCCCCCCCCACAAGCTGCTTTGTGTTATATTGTGAATTCACTAATGTTGCTCTTCTCTTCCCTTCCAGTGCTGTGTGCGAAGAACTTGTCAAAGAAAGACTTCTTCCGTGAGTAGTAACCCATTTTTTTTTTTTTTTTTTGTATCAGTGCTATTTCTGTCCTGTCCTCCCACCCCCCCACCCCCCACGCCCCGTGCATTGGGATGGGATTGTCAGCTAGCTGGCTGGCTGGCTTTGAAGCCTTCTGTAGATGGAGTCCCATAGGAGCTCAATCTGCCTGCAGTATTGGCTGACGAATACAGATTACAGATAGAACACATGATGCACATCGACGCTTGTCCCCAATGCTATCCAATGAGGTGGAAGAGCATCGGTGATGAGCTAGTAATGCCTGACGCATGCTATTATGAACGACACGGATGAGCCATTTTAATATAGTTTTAATGTTACTCAGTCATTAGGCTGACTGTGAAAGGCTACCGGTCGTTAAGTAAGAGACAGGAAATTCACAGTTATCTTCACATTGGCTTTATGCCAGAGGGTCTGGTGTAGTTTTATATAATGGCGAGACGGAGATACTCACCACAAATAAATACCTCTGATGGGACACAAAGCACAGGCACGTCCCCTTCATAGGCTAATTATCATAGTGTGTGGTTTTGATTTTTAAAAAAAAACTGAATTGGAGCACATCTCCCTTGAGATCGTGCATTGGATTACTGTGGGCTTTAAGGCACAGTTTCCTGTAAATGACACACACACACACACACACACACACACACACCTGCAGAGGGAAGTCCCTGCTTCCTCTGCCAGTATGGCATTGGGGTGAATGTGACTCAACAAGTTTGACCTGTGGGAGGTATCATTGCCTGGAGCCACACACACACACACTCCTAACTATAGTCACACATAGTATGTAATTTCTATGGAACACAGTCAGTGTGTGTGCGTACCAAGTTTCCGTTGAGACAATTTGGCGCCGAACAACGTGACGGGCAAGATTTTTAATTTCCTGGACATCCGTATGCATTGGATGCGTAACTCCGTTAGGGTGTCCACCCACGGTGCTCAAAATCACATTTAGATTATTGTCATTCATCTTAATAGATTGGAAAGGGCCTGTAAAAGTTGTAAAAAGTAGAACAATGTTCTTATACCAACATGACCGGTTTTATTGAAAAGCAAAACATTACCCGTTGCGTATTCATCCCTGCTATAAATCATCAAAAATATAATTAAAAAAAATATAAAATATTTAGTGTAGAAAAACAAGTCTCCTACATAGCAAAACACAACTTCAAAATATCATATTCATATAATACAATTTGCGAACGACCTGACCTATAGGCTATTTGTATGAACACTTTAATTAATAAATAGCAAAACACAGCTGTTTTCAAATACAATCTAGTCTTTCTAATTTAATTCAGCCTAGGCATTAACATTTTAAGTAAGCCTAATAACTAACAAAATATGTCTGTCTACGAACACCAGGGCCAGCCGTTCATGACTACAAACGATCCAGCTTTTGTCAAATAAACGGCAGATTTAACTTTTTGTAGCAGGTTAGGAGAATTTTACGTAGCAAGTTAGGAAAATTAGGTTATGGTTAGGAAAGGGTTAGGGTTAGCTAAAATACAAACAATTCAACTTTTTATGTTAATTTGACAAAAGCTGGATCCCTTCTTGTCATGACTGAGCCGGCCCGCACCCTTCCTCATTCCTGCTGTTATTCAGCACCTTATCAGTTGTGGGCCGAGTGTCTCCTCGCCAGGCGCTGCAGTACCAGGCTCTCCTCCAGAGGGCGCCCTCCTCCCGTCCGATAAACGTCCAGGGGTCAGGTCATCGAGCTGGGCTTGCTCTCGATGCCAGAGTCGGAGATGACGGAAGGGGAGCGGTTTAGGGTCTTGGAGCCACAAAATTGAGGAATTTTAAAGCTGATGTTGAACAATCAAAATCTATATGCAAATAGACATTAAGGCTTGTTCATTGCGAGAAAGCTTATTACAATGCTCCTGTGAAACTAGGCCCGTGTTATGCATTTATGAAAGCACTTGCTTCCAAAGCTCAAATTATATCTCTATTTACAGTTCTACTGCGTGATGCTAATAAAAGTTGTTTATTGTAATTTGAACTATTGTGAGGTCGTGTCACGTGTGATATACGTTGTTTATTGAGAACTCTGTTTCCTACTATAGGTAGTTGGCTGCCTAGTGATTGCAACATTGTAACTCTGATGTGAATAGTTGGCAACGATGTTTTGTTTCCAAGTACTACTGAATAAGCTCAACTGAAATACACTTCATTACTCTACTCTACTCTAGTCTATCAATCCATTCCAAATCTTTATACTATACATGAAACGGGTGGGATATGTTGATCGTGTGTGCGCGTGCGTGTGCGTGTGTGTACCGTCCCTTATCAGATTTTCAAAGACTATAATAGACTGCCGTGGAACGACATGCTTCTGAGCTGCTTGCTCAACTACAACTACACACAATATTTCCTATATATAATCTAAATGAATAAGTGAAATAAAGGTCCATTGACAATGAATGTTTTGTATGCCACCTTATGACTCAGTTTCTATTGAACTGTATTCAAATACAACCGCTTTCATTTTGACGCGCACATACATATCCTCCATTTTGGCTCCAATTTCAGCTATGAGCTATAAAAAATAGTCTCTCTCTGTGTCTCTCTCTCTCTCTCATATTTTTATATGTGTATAAAAATATAAAAACTACAAGTAATTTATTGGGTTCAATCACCAACGTTTCGGCATCACCCTGAAGAAGGCACAGCGATGCCGAAGCTTTGATTTACCCAATTTACTGGGACTTTATATATAGAGTTGTGCGACTATCTTTATAGCTTATAGTTTATTCACTGTTAGTCAGCACCTCTACTTAAAATACTTTTCTCTGGGTGTGCGCCAGCTCATGTTTGTATCCAATTTCAGCTAGAACATATCTTCATGTTAATTAATATTATTTTATGAATTTATCTGTCTGATAGTCATTTGTTTCAATGCCATCAGCTTGTGAATACAGTTACCTCAACTCATTCAGGCATACATCCTACATTTTGTCTCCAATTGCAACATAAAATCTCCATTTCATATAAACATTTATTTTCCATTCTAGATAAATGAACCATACTGTGACTGTAGTTCCATTGACTCCATTGTTTCTATGCCATCCACAGTTGTGAATACAATCCTCCATTTTGGCTCCTCCTCCACAGGGCTGCCTGACCCCTTTGCCAAAGTGGTGGTGGACGGCTCGGGGCAATGCCACTCCACAGACACCGTAAGGAACACGCTGGACCCCAAGTGGAACCAACATTACGACCTGTAAGTCACCAGGGAAGTCTCTAGACTGGGGGACCACCTTAGACCAATAAACCCTTGTTTCACCATGTCTCTTTAGTTCCAGTTTGCCTCGGCAATTTATCCTTTCTGATCTACAATAATGCCTAGTACGCAGTAGTAGCATAACCTCGTCCCCAGGGAGAACGTCTGGTGTGTGAGACTAAGAAAGTAAGGGACTAGGGTCTGGATTTGGTGAAACTCGCTGTCAACTCCTGAAGAAACCACTTCCTAAAATGGATGCCAAAGAACCACAGACATCTGTTAACACATTCTTGTTGTCTATGGTTTTCAACATTGTCACACTGTTCTGGTTTCATTGACTAAGCTGTGGCGTCTCCGATCTCCATGCGCTGCTATGATAAGCGTGCGAGGAATGCAGCAGGTTACCCTCCCTTCCCGTGCTAATGTGAAGGAACACCCACCATAAACCATTTGAGGCCTTTTGACTGGGCTGCTGCACGCTCACTCTAAGGCTAGTCCGAAATGGCACCCTATTTCCTATGTAGTGCACTACTTTTGACCAAAGTCCTGGTCAAAAGTAGTGCACAATATAGTGAAGAGGGTGCCATTTGACGCAACTCTAGTCTAACCATTGGGACTGTCCGAATGAAATGAGCCATGTGTTGTGAATGTTGAGCAGCAAGCTTTACGTGCTCTTCTTCGGAATAATCGCCACAGGACCCAAAGGACCTACTGGCAGTGAGTTACAGGAGGGGAAAGAGAGGGGTGTAGAGGGCGGGAGAAGAGGAGAGAAAGCTAGACATGGGGAGAGAGGGGTGTGTGTGTTACAAAAAGCATTGGGAAACTATGCATAGATGTGGGTGTCTTGGCACCAAAACACTATGCACAGATTGAATAATACAGGGAATGTGGGTTACATCATCAATTAGGTCCCCAAGAAAGACAAAAATGAAAAATGTTATTAAGTTGGGCACTGCAGCGGGAAGACCTATTTGCTAGCTTTGCGCGCACATGTAGATGTCTCTGTCAGTCTCTCGCTGTGTGTTTGCATGCTTGTGTGTGTGCTTACACACCTGTTCCCCCCCTCCCCACCCACCCCATGCTTGGCTTCAAACACTCTCCTCTTCACTGGTCCCGAGGGAGTCTCCCCTGCCAGTGACCCCAGGGCTCTGTCACAGGAAATGGCTGACATGCCAAGAAGCACAGCCACAGATGGGAGCCTTCAGCCTCAGCCTGTTGGCTGGCAGGTTGCCACTGCTCTCCACACCTCCCTCTTCCACACCAGGCCAAGCTAAGTGCTCAGCACACAGGCAACCCAGCAGCCCACTCTCTGTGGGTCTGCTACTGTAGTGTAGTCTAACCCCCTCTGGACTACAGACCGTTACAGCAGATTACATTCTTCATTCGCCCTGCATGTGCATATTCATGGAAGGGACTGTACTGGTGTACGAAATACACCAATCCAATGCTGTTTGTTTGAAATGCATTGGGTAGAGGGTATTAGTGTACACATTCAAGAAATAGGACACAGTCAAGGAGTGTGACATACAACCACTAGTGCTTGTGTACTGGAAAACTCAGCCTGAGCATTGTCGGTGTAGGTTTCACTAATACAGTCAGTGAGTTTGCAATTATTGCGTAACTTATGTAGCTATACGTTTGCAGACAGAGGCCATTAAACCCGAAAAGAGAGAGCAGTCAAAACATGTATTAGTTCAGATCATGTTTGGAGCTTGAGGAGCATACATTCTGCCCCACTCTGTTTTCATTTTCGCTGCGTCAGCGCCTGCAGCAGGGCAGGCGGCATTAGAGCGCCAGGTCATGTGGCTCCCAATGGGATGCTAACGGGATGCTAATGTGATGCTAATGCACTGTATATCCCTTAGGCAAGCTAGAGACGTCATGAATAGTGAAGGGGTTGTTTTAGAGCACAAGGGCCGTAAGCGCTCTCGCTGCCCTCTGTAGGAACCAATCTGGGTGTAGACGTGACCCATTTTAGCTTCATACTGTATGTTAGAGCCCTTGATCAATTTTATACAGTAGGTGGTATCTCATATTTCTGTAGAGAAAGCCAATTGATACGACTGACGGTTGCGTTTTTCAGAGGCCTTGATTGGTGAAAACCCATTCCCACTCCTTCTCTCACTGCACCAACCACGCTATCCTCCTCACCAGACTCCACCCCGGTTCCCTAATCACTCGTCCCTCTCGGGCCAGGAAACCCAGAGCAGGTGGCCGGCCGTGCTGTCATATCCCAGAAGACAGAGCTGGTCTCGCCAGCCGTCAAGGGAGGAAGTGTGACCGTGTCGTCTGCCAGTCTGTCTAGGCCGTTGATTAGTCTAGATGTCTATATCTAGCCTCATTACTTTTAACCCAGTCTGAGCTTGAGCTGTCAGACCGGCATGACTGGGCACCCACTGGCATTACTGGGTTTGTCTCCCATTGTGCCACCCCAGCTCACCAGTCACCATTAGTCACAAACCAGTAAATTGGCTAACTTGTTGCGTCATCAGCCTATAAACTGATCTAAGGCCAGTGTTGAGTGTGCCATCCTAATGGTTGAGGTAAGGGATAGTAAACTGATCCAAGATCTGTGATACTTACAATGAAAATCTCTTCAGACTAGCTAGACTGAGGCTCAAAAAGTAATACTTACCTCATACTGTGGTGTGATCATATAGCTATACTTAGCCATAAGCACGGACCAGTGGGTTTGGGTCGCTCTCTCTCTCTCTCTGTGGTTTTTTTCTCCTCCTTAATTTGCTGCGGTAAGCACTGTTCTAATCACCGGCTCTACCTGCAAAGCCAGACTGCACATGGTTCCACAAGTGTGTGTGCACGCACCTGTGTGTGAACGTGTGTTTATGACTGTGTGTACACGTGTGTCTTCCTCAAGTCATTTTGACTGAGGAAATTGTGTTTACCTGTCCTCATTTTCAAAGCCTCAGACGCTAGGTCACTGTCTGGTCTGCTCTCTCATTTCCCCTTAAACGCAGCCTGGGTTTGCAACACACACACAAACTCCAAATCATGTTGTTGGCCCATACGTTACCGCCACAGTGTAGAGGTGGAGCAACTTGGCTTAGTTTGAAGCCTTTATCCGGATCTAGATCAGACAGCAGGCGGAAATTTCAAACCACAATGCAAGGCTTTTAATATGAGGAAAAAAAAACCCAGCTTAGATTAAAGTTTTATTTCATTTCTGTCCGTCACTCCTTTTAAAGACGGAACAATGCAAAAAGACATACGCCTCTATGGAAGCATTTATTATGTCCACAGACATCAGTTGCCAGTGATATTAGTATCAGATATTTGAGCAGACTTGTCTTTTGACAAAAGGAGACACTGTGAGGTGAGCAGATGTGAAAACTGACTAGACGACCTCTTCCCCTCTCCCTATAACAGTATGGGCCATGTGCATTTTCTACGTGCGCTCTGGGAAACCCTTCTCCTGGAAATCTTTCTCTTCATGATATATATGTACCCATGGAAGAGGGCTGAGTTGGGTAAGCTGTAATTAGACCAGTCGGTGTGTGTGTGTGTGTGTTACTGTAAGTGCTGTCTGTCTGGGGGACTGTGGTGCAGGGGAGACGAGGGGTTCTCCTGTCTGATTCATGATGACTAGGCTGACCTTATAGCCAGACAAGCAGCTTCATCATCGTGGACAGTTAGCACACTGTAATCAGAGTCACTTAGACCTCAGAACCCCATCCGTACATTCTGTGATGTGACTTTGTGTACACACTTGTTTCTTTAGTAGGTCATCCTCTTCGGTGTGTATGACATGTACGTCTCTCCCTTCCAGTTCTCTGCTGCCAATGACTGGAACGAATTGTAAAAATCCCTGAAGCTGGAGACTTATATTTCCCCCACTAACTTTAAACATCGGCTATCTGAGCAGCTAACCGATTGCTGCAGCTGTACATAGCCCATGTGTAAATAGCCCACCCAATCTACCTACCTCATCCCCATATTGTTTTTATTTACTTTTCTGCTCGTTTGCACACCAGTATTTCTACTTGCACATCACCATCTGCTCATTTATCACTCCAGTGTTAATTTGCTAAATTGTAATTACTTTGCTACGATGGCCTATTTATTGCCTTGCCTCCTCACGCCATTTGCACACACTGTATATAGACATTCTTTTTTTTCTATTGTGTTATTCGCTTGTTTATTCCATGTGTAACTCTGTGTTGTTGTTTGTGTCACACTGCTTTGCTTTATCTTGGCCAGGTCACAGTTGTAAATGAGAACTTGTTCTCAACTAGCCTACCTGGTGAAATAAAATAAAAAATCATTTAAAAAATTGCTTCGCTCTTACCCTGGGATAATGACTCAGCACTCCAAAAGCACAGTGATGAGACGGACAGAGCCACTCAGTGTTGTAAGCGATGCATTTAAAGATCTTAAATGATGCATATTAAAGAGACTAGCTCGCTCACATTCTCTCACTCTCTCACTCACATCAGTTGGTCTGATGTCGTGTATTTGGTGACACATATTAAAGGGAATATGTCACTCTCTCTTTGCCCTCCACAGGTACATTGGGAAGTCTGACTCCATCACCATCAGTGTGTGGAACCACAAGAAGATTCACAAGAAGCAGGGGGCCGGCTTCCTGGGCTGTGTACGCCTTCTCTCCAACGCCATCAACCGCCTCAAAGACACCGGCTGTAAGTGTGTGTGTGTGTGTGCGCGTTCAAGCATGTATTAGAGCAATCATTTATTTTTGCCCGTGTACTTTTTGAGCAAAAGTGAATGTGTACGTGTGTGTGTCTGGAGGTGATCTCAGTATGGTGTGAGACAGCAAAAAAAAAAAAAACTCCCAACGATTACTCAAACCCAGACACACATTCCCCCCTCTATTCATCATTATTCCACTCCTATTACGCAACGCATGATCTGATTTATAGACCACATCAAAGACAAGACAGGCTTCTGTCCTGCCCCACTACCTAGAAGGCCCTACTACACACACACACACCTGCCATTAAACCCTATTGATTGACGACCATCTGGGAGGCTGGCACTGTCACTGCCCCGCTCTGCCCGCTCCCTCTCTGGGTATCAGGTGCCAGTCTGGCTGGCTAGAGCCCGGAGCATGTTGGCGCTGCCTGGCCTGGTGAGACGGACGCCATCGAGAGCGGGATAGGGGGCTCCTGGGAGTTGGGAGTCTCGCCCACGCCTGGCGCTGCCAGCTCAAACACACTCCCCGGGGTTTCCACCTCTGTAGCGTGAAGGGAAACACACACACACACACACACACGTCCTGCTGTCTCTTCAGACACAGACTTAACTGTATGTGAAGTAGACGTGCCGTCTCCCTTTTCTACTCTTGCAGTGACTGCTTCATTGAGTACTTACTGGAAAGTCTATTTCCTCTGTTTTACCTGGCTTGTTAGCCGTTAGCTGCTGCGTTCAGACTGGGTCCCATCCCGACTGATAGCATTAGCAGTGAACAACCGTAGGTATAGAGCATTTCTCTTTTCAGCCAAGCTATAACAGTTAAAGATGCTAGCTAGGCTGTTAAACAAGCTGGCTCCACTTACAGTATAGGCATACATCATAGCATAGGCAATCTAACTGCCCTACCTTCCTCACCCTCCGTCTATAGTATATATGTATATCTATCTATACCACTCAGCGGTTTTCTCCCTAAGTGGTTTCGAATTGGAGCCATAACCGGCTGTGACAATGAGAAATTCTAGAAATTGTCAGTCAGACAGTGTGGCACTGAAGCCAGTCAGTATGGATAGATGCTGCTGATGTGGACAACAAGGGAGACAGGCTGTCGCAAGCCCCCCCCCCCTGCCTGTCTGTGGTCCAGACACCACATTCTCTAGGGGCCTCTTCTTCTGCTGCCGCGCCATTTCCTAACAGTCTGGCCCGGTACAGCTCTACAACTTCCTGTAAATTACTGTAGCATCACACACGCACACTGACACAAACCTCAGAGCCCTTTGTCCTAGTTACAAGTCTCCGGATTCTGTCCTTTTTTTTTGTTGTCTTTTTGCCCCATAGTTTATTTAAATTGGTTTTGGTGCGTCTGTGATGGTGGACAGTAATGTATAGAATATATACATGGATCAGTCACTTTAGTATCGTCTATGCACTGTCTGGGTGGCAAGACTTGTATACAGAGAGACGTATACTGTTGATACACTGGAAATTAAGCCTACGTATGTTGTGTAGACAGTGTCCTGTCTTTGTGGTCGTTTTGGTTCCCGTATCCTTTGTATTCCCCCGCTCTTTCCTTTCGTCTGAGGCCCCCCCCCCCTTCGTTTAAAAAAAAATGCACCTCAGATGTTTGTAGGGCCAGGATCCAGTTTCACTTAGTCTCTCTTCTTTTTTCTTTTTTTTCTCCTGAAAGCTGCTTACTATTCCAACCTTGTAACCCCTAGACCGTCCCTGTTTAGTCTGGACACGTATCCGGAACAGATCCTCAGTGCTGTCTGTCAGGAAGACACCGGGGAGCGGATAGTCTCACTACACCCCCCCAGTCTGGAAACAACCTAGGGTGTACTCTCACTTTCTGCTCCCCCAGACCAAAGAGTTAGCTAATAGGAGCTGACATATATGTCTAGGATGTTTTAGGATGAGTAGAGGGAGAGCAGCTATGGCTGATTTGGGATCAGGTCTTAACTTGCACTGTGAAATGGAGATCCCTTTACTAGTGTAGGCCTCCTTCCATTGGTCGACGGTCTTTTCTGACTCTGTCTTCATCTTTTAATATTTCTCTTGTTGTCCAAGGTATTCGTTTTCTTCACTTCTTGTTTTGAAGGCAAAGTGGTATGTTGTATAAGTGCATATTTGTTTTGACACTTATTTTACCAGGTAAGTTGACTGAGAACCCGTTCTGATTTACAGCAATGGCCTGGGGAATAGTTACAGGGGAGAGGAGGTGGGATGAATGAGCCAATTGGAAGCTGGGGATCATTAGGTGACCATGATGGTATGAGGGCCAGATTGGGAATTTAGCCAGGACACCAGGGTTAACACCCCTACTCTTACGATAAGTGCCATGGGATTTTTAGTGACCACAGAGAGTCAGGACACCTGTTTTAGCATCCCTCTGAAAGATGGCACCCTACACAGGGCAGCCCTGGGATCTTTTTTTTAGACCAGAGGAAAGAGTGCCTCCTACTGTCCCTCCAACACCACTTCCAGCAGCATCTGGTCTGCCATCCAGGGACCAACCTTGCTTAGCTTCAGAGGCAAGCCCGCATTGGGATGCAGGGTAGTATTGTGTTCCTCTTGTGGTGATGACATAACGGTATTGTAATAGCAGTGTTTGTCTTGTCCTTACTCAATACTAAGGCCAGACAGATATAATTCCTTTAAGCTTTATAAATTCCCTTGGGGGAAAAATAAAGCTTTGATAAGTTATTCTTTGCTCATGGATATTGTTCTCTTCTAAACCCACAGATCAGAGACTGGACCTGAACAAGCTGGGCCCCAATGACAATGACACAGTGAGAGGCCAGATCGTTGGTTAGTAGATCTGTGCAGTGCTGTGGACAGCACACAAGTACACACACACACACACACACACACACACACACAACTCCGCACGCGCGCACACCCACAGAAGCAAGCACGCACACACACAAAAACACACTTTGGTCCGAGTTTGCAGACGTGTGGTTCTGTCTGACACAACCGCAGGTCTGGGGGATGTTTTGTCACCATCATCGGACTGTCTGAAAGGAAAGCCATGTCTGTCTGAGTAGTTCGTCGTCTTGTTTCTAAGTAAAAACCACCTTTGACCTCATAGGTTTCCACGGAGTTTGTTTGCGCAACACAGACGGGGCTCTCTGGATCCGGTGTCTCAGTACTCTGGGTTTACCTCACCACCCACTGCTTGTAGTGTTGGAGATCTTTTCCAGACTGTGACTTGACCAGGAAGACCTCTGAGCCCCAGTTCAACTAGGGTCGATAGTTTCCCTTGGTCAGGTTACGGTTAGGATAATCTCATTCTCATGGCCTTATACAGCATTGCATGATATTGGTCTAACTAACTGCTGCTGTTGTCTCCAGTGAGTCTACAGTCCAGAGACCGTATCGGCACAGGAGGCCCCGTGGTGGACTGCAGCCGTCTGTTTGATAATGATTTACCTGACGGGTAAGGCCTCCGGATGTTTCTTTTGACTAAAGCTACATTATGTTCCAGTTTGCGTGTATCCAATGAGAGAGGCTCTGCGTGGCCAATCCAGCGTCTGCATCGAACGTACAGCATTTTAAGTCAGGGCATTCATACTTATGTCATTTCGTGTAGCAGAGCTGTTGAGCAGAACTGTTGTCAACGAAGTGGGTTTGTGTTTATACAGGACATCCTGCCCCCACCTATCCATCAACCAGTCATGTCAAAGTTATATGGAACGCTCTGCGTTGTTAGAAAATTTGAGGGGCTCGATTTGGATTCTGCAAGCCTCCGGAGGCTCTGTAATTGCGTCACACCCTTCATGCGGAGCCTCCGGACCGCATTGCCGGATCAAGCATAAATCAGCTATTAGATCGTTTTCTTATGTAGAGAGTTATTTTTGTATTGTATAAGGTTTAGCTTAAAGGTTGATCTGAATCTGGTTGGAATAGGGGCATATTGAATCTGGTTGGAATAGGGGCATATTGAATCTGGTTGGAATAGGGGCATATTGAATCTGGTTGGAATAGGGGCATATTGAATCTGGTTGGAATAGGGGCATATTGAATCTGGTTGGAATAGGGGCATATTGAATCTGGTTGGAATAGGGGCATATTGAATCTGGTTGGAATAGGGGCATATTGAATCTGGTTGGATAAAAAACAATTCTAATGCATATGGAAATACTTGTTCCTTGGTCTGTTGCTCACTGTGTCTGTCTTCCTGTGTGTCTGTCCGTCTGTATCAGCTGGGAGGAGCGGAGAACAGCCTCTGGTCGGATCCAGTACCTTAACCACATCACACGCACCACGCAATGGGAGAGGCCCACCCGGTACGTCAACACACACACACCTTTGCGCCGGATAGAATCTCCCTTGGAAGCTACTGACCCTGGAGGGCTGCCAACATCCAGCAGACTGTTTGTTCACACACACTGAGTACCAAAGATCAGATCTATAATCTGTAATTTACGGAAACAGTCCAGACATTCTTATACAACACATCATCAACCTCCCTCTTCACCTTTGTGGCCTGTTTATTAGTATGTCTTCCTTACGTTGCCCTTTAAAAGGGCACCCAACCTCTCCAACTAAGTCCTAAGGGAAACAGTTGCTTATATGCCACAACTACAACCTCCCCATGCAAATCAAGCTTGTCTAGTAGTATATTGTGCCTTGCCGTCCATGCACTATTGGAAAAGGGAAACAAACCAGTCACCGGGCAGCCTAATGAGTGAGTTCCTATCAATTTCCTGAAAGGCTCAGTCCCATAAATAGGGCCAGCCAGGTTTGGCCTGGCCCACCTTTTCTCCTGGAACAACTGTCGCCTTCCTTACATGGCCCCCGTATCAGTGGAGCCGATAAAGGAAGTAAGCAAACAAATAAATTACCCCTCTGGAGCTGGCCTTCCTATTTTTCTTTAAGCTGGCTGGGGAGGAGTGTGCTGTGGGATTGGGTTAGGGGAGAGGAGGTGGGTGAGGCAGGGGTTAAGGCGGGGGGGGTTTGTCCAAGGAGATAACCAAGGCATCAGTGGCCCTGGATGGCCAGACAAAGTGGTCTGGGGCAGTGGACGGGGGGGGCTCTCTCTCGTCTCCCTCTCGTCTCCTCTCCTTTTCTTCCTCCCTTTGACCAGTCATCTTATCAGTTGCTTTCCTGCCACTCTCATGGACTAGACTGCCACTAAGACACACACAGGCAGGGGGACAAACCCAGTCTGATGCCATCACACGTTTACACACACACACAAACCAATACCCTGTCAAATGTGCACACTTTCTTAGATGTTGTCTCAACCTTTGTGCCTCCCCCCTTCCTTACCAGGCCGGCGTCTGAGTACTCCAGCCCCTCCGGGCGGCCCCTCAGCTGCGTGGTGGATGAGAACACTCCGGTCATGACACCCAACGGGGCGGCCATCGGTGTGCTGCCCAGCAGTGGCAGTGATGCGCGGGTCCAGGAGAGACGCGTCCGCTCCCAGAGACACAGGAACTACATGAGCAGGACCCACCTCCACACCCCGCCGGACCTGCCCGAGGGATACGGTGAGACGCACAACATCAACAAAACCGACATACCGGGCATACAAACATATACACTAACACACACACACAGTCACATAACTAATGTATACACACTCATTTTCCACACTGCCTGACCTACCTGAGGGAAGATGGTGGTCAGGTGATGTGGTTACAGAAGCACTCACACGCACACGCGCACACGCACACGCACACGCACACACACACGCACACGCACACACACACACACACACACACACACACACACACACACACACACACACACACACACACGTACGCACACACGTACGCACACATGAACACACACTCTGTAATTATCAGTGAAAGGAATGAATGGAGCTTGCAGTATCCATGTAGCAGGGTAATACCAGGGAAAACATGGCTTTGTTATCAGCCTTTGAGAGGGTAGTACAACAATCTCCCTGCTACTACAACCACAGCCTTTACCCCTCCGTGTCTCTCTAGATCCCTCTGTCCCTCCTTACTTTTCTCAGCTCCCTCCCTCCCTCTCTCGGCTTCCCTCTTCCCACAGCACCACATCATAACAGCTGCAGTCAGCGCAGGCTGTGTTTTCAAGGCCCCTCTTCTCTCCTCGCCCCTCCTGTTCTCCTCACTTCCCCATGTTTGCCAACACTTCCCAGCGCTCAAGTGTTCTCGCAGTGCCGAGTGATATTCCCACAAAGGAGAGACGGAGAGAGGAAGGTTGTGGGGGGGGGGGGGGGGGGTGTGAGAGAGTGAGCCCAAGAGGAGGAGAGCAAGAGTGCTTGAGGGGAAGGGAGAGAGAACATTTCCCTCATTTGGAGGACAGGAAAGGGTGCATTCGAGGGGAACTGGTTTTCATTTGTGTGTTTCTGATCAACCACCACGTCTGCCCTTCTCGACGCGTCAGATATTATTATTGTTCCCTCTGTACAGCCTCTGTCTTGTATACATTATACATGCAGATGGAGTGTATTTCATACATTATGCAATAAGATTTAAGTACTACAGGCTGGTGGTTGCTAGGCTGTTGCTATGGAGTGCAGCTATTTCGAGCACCCCGTGCACACAGTGTTGGACCAGTTTTGACTTTTACAGCCGGAGACCAACACACAGTTAATTTATGTACACTGCTCAAAAAAATAAAGGGAACACTTAAACAACACAATGTAACTCCAAGTCAATCACACTTCTGTGAAATCAAACTGTCCACTTAGGAAGCAACACTGATTGACATTAAATTTTACATGCTGTTCTGCAAATGGAATAGACAATAGGTGGAAATTATTCGGCAATTAGCAAGACACCCCCAATAAAGGAGTGGTTCTGCAGTTGGTGACCACAGACCACTTCTCAGTTCCTATGCTTCCTGGCTGATGTTTTGGTCACTTTTGAATGCTGGCGGTGCTTTCACTCTAGTGGTAGCATGAGACGCATGAGTCTGCAACCCACACAAGTGGCTCAGGTAGTGCAGCTCATCCAGGATGGCACATCAATGCGAGCTGTGGCAAGAAGGTTTGTTGTGTCTGTCAGCGTAGTGTCCAGAGCATGGAGGCGCTACCAGGAGACAGGCCAGTACATCAGGAGACGTGGAGGAGGCCGTAGGAGGGCAACAACCCAGCAGCAGGACCGCTACCTTCGCCTTTGTGCAAGGAGGAGCAGGAGGAGCACTGCCAGAGCGATGCAAAATGACCTCCAGCAGGCCACAAATGTGCATGTGTCTGCTCAAACGGTCAGAAACAGACTCCATGAGGGTGTAATGAGGGCCCGACATCCACAGGGGGGGGTTGTGCTTACAGCCCAACACCGTGCAGGATGTTTGGCATTTGCCAGAGAACACCAAGATTGGCAAATTCGCCACTGGCGCCCTGTGCTCTTCACAGATGAAAGCAGGTTCACACTGAGCACATGTGACAGACGTGACAGTCTGGAGACGCCGTGGAGAACGTTCTGCTGCCTGCAACATCCTCCAGCATGACCGGTTTGGCGGTGGGTCAGTCATGGTGTGGGGTGGCATTTCTTTGGGGGGCCGCACAGCCCTCCATTTGCTCGCCAGAGGTAGCCTGACTGCCATTAGGTACCGAGATGAGATCCTCAGACCCCTTGTGAGACCATATGCTGGTGCGGTTCGCCCTGGGTTCCTCCTAATGCAAGACAATGCTAGACCTCATGTGGCTGGAGTGTGTCAGCAGTTCCTGCAAGAGGAAGGCATTGATGCTATGGACTGGCCCGCCAGTTCCCCAGACCTGAATCCAATTGAGCACATCTGGGACATCATGTCTCGCTCCATCCACCAACTTGTACCACAGACTGTCCAGGAGTTGGCGGATGCTTTTGTCCAGGTCTGGGAGGAGATCCCTCAGGAGACCATCCGCCACCTCATCAGGAGCATGCCCAGGCGTTGTAGGGAGGTCATACAGGCATGTGGAGGCCACACACACTACTGAGCCTCATTTTGACTTGTTTTAAGGACATTACATCAAAGTTGGATCAGCCTGTAGTGTGGTTTTCCACTTTCATTTTGAGTGTGACTCCAAATCCAGACCTCCATGGGTTGATAAATTTGATTTCCATTGATAATTTGTGTGATTTTGTTGTCAGCACATTGAACTATGTAAAGAAAAAAGTAATTAATAAGAATATTTCATTAATTCAGATCTAGGATGTGTTATTTTAGTGTTCCCTTTATTTTTTTGTCGCCTGGTCCGCCCGCCGATTCTCTCTCTGTATATGTGATAGCGGTTGGCCTGAGGACGAGAGATAAAAATAAAAAAAAACATTGACACGTTGAGTGTCAACAGTCGAATGTGTATTGCACTATTGTTGATATGCTGCAGCAATACACTGGTTCACAGCGCCGGGGCCACCAGCCACCACAATCTCCCTGTTCTGTGGAAGTTCCCCATCCTCTATTTCTACCTCCTGTTTTCATATACAACTTAGCAAGTTCATAAATGATGAGGATACCAAACATTCGTTGTGGCATGGACTCGACAAGGTGTCGAAAGCATTCCACAGGGAATGCTGGCCCATGTTGACTCCAATGCTTCCCACAGTTGTGTCAAGTTGTCTGGATGTCTTTTGGGTGGTGGACCCTTTTTGACACACGCGGGAAACTGTTGAGTGTGAAAGAACCAGCTTGCGTTGCAGCTCTTTGACACGAACCGGTCTGCCTGCTACCGTACACCGTTTCAAAGGAGCTTCAATCTTTCGTCTTGCCCATTCACCCTCTGAATGGCACACATACACAATCCATGTCTGAAGGCTTAAAAAAAATCCTTCTTTAACCGGACTCCTCCCCTTCATCTACACTGCTTTGAAGTGGATTTCACAAAGTGACGTCAAGGGATCAGAGCCTTCACCTGGTCAGTCTGTCTGTCATGGAACATTTTGTACACTCAGTGTACATCTCCTGCAGAGCTCTTGGGCCTCTGTTGACCTGCATAAACTCAAGGCTCAACACTGAGTTCTGTAGAAGAACTGAACCAGAGAGTCTGAAGGAAATGATACGGGTGGTGATGAATGGTATTCGGTTAGAATGGCGGTGATTAGAGGTCGACTGATTGTGATTTTTTTTTTTACGCCGATACGGATTATTGGAGGACCAAAAAAAAGCCGATACCAATTAATCGGCCATTTAAAAAAAAAAAAAAAATTGTAATCATGACAATTACAACAATACTGAATGAACACTTATTTTAACTTAATATAATACATCAATAAAATCAATTTAGCCTCAAATAAATAATGAAACATGTTCAATTTGGTTTAAATAATGCAAAAACAAAGTGTTGGAGAAGAAAGTAAAAGTGCAATATGTGCCATGTAAGAAAGCTAACGTTTCAGTTCCTTGCTCAGAACATGAGAACATATGAAAGCTGGTGGTTCCTTTTAACGTGAGTCTTCAATGTTCCCAGGTAAGAAGTTTTAGGTTGTAGTTATAATAGGAATTATAGGACTATTTCTCTCTATACCATTTGTATTTCGTATACCTTTGACTATTGGATGTTCTTATAGGCACTTTAGTATTGCTAGTGTAACAGTATAGCTTCCGTCCCTCTTCTCCCTCCTACCTGGGCTCAAACCAGGAACACATCGACAACAGCCACCCTCAAACAGCGTTACCCATGCAGAGCAAGGGGAACAACTACTCCAAGTCTCAGAGCGAGTGATGTTTGAAACGCTATTAGCTAACTAGCTAGCCATTTCACATCGGTTACACCAGCCTAATCTCGGGAGTTGATAGGCTTGAAGTCATAAACAGCTCAATGCAAACGCACGAAAGTGCTGTTTGAATGAATGCTTATGAGCCTGCTGGTGCCTACCATCGCTCAGTCAGACTGCTCTATCAAATCATAGACTTAATTATAACATAATAACACACAGAAATACGAGTCTTTGGTCATTAAATGGCCGAATCCAGGAAACTATAATCTCGAAAACCAAATGTTTATTCTTTCAGTGAAATACGGAACCGTTACGTATTTTATCTAACGGGTGGCATCCATAAGTCTAAATATTCCTGTTACATTATAATTACGTAAAATTCAGGCTAATTAGTTCGCAACGAGCCAGGCGGCCCAAACTGCTGCATATACCCTGACTCTGCGTTCAATGAATGCAAGAGAAGTGACACAATTTCACCTGGTTAATATTGCCTGCTAACCTGGATTTCTTTTAGGTAAATATGCAGGTTTAAAAATATATACTTCTGTGTATTGATTTTAAAGGCATTGATGTTTATGGTTAGGTACAGTTGTGCAACGATTGTGCTTTTTTCTCAAATGCGCTTTTGTTAAATCATCCCGTTTGGCGAAGTTTGCTGTCTTTGTTAGGAAGAAATAGTCTTCACACAGTTTGCAACGAGCCAGGGGGCCCAAACTGCTGCATATACCCTGACTCTGTTGCAAGAGAAGTGACACAATTTCCCTAGTTAAAAGAGATTCATGTTAGCAGGCAATATTAACTAAATATGCAGGTTTAAAAATACATCTGTGTATTGATTTTAAGAAAGGCATTGGTGTTTATGGTTAGGGACACGTTGGAGTAACGACAGTCCTTTTTCGCGAATGCGCATCGCATCGATTATATGCAACGCAGGACACGCTAGATAAACTAGTAATATCATCAACCATGTGTAGTTAACTAGTGATTATGATTGATTGTTTTTCATAAGATAAGTTTAATGCTAGCTAGCAACTTACCTTGGCTTCTTACTGCATTCATGTAACAGGCAGGCTCCTCATGGAGTGTAATGTAAGGCAGGTGGTTAGAGCGGACTTGTTAACTGTAAGGTTGCAAGATTGAATCCCCGAGCTGACAAGGGGTAAATCTGTCGTTCTGCCCCTGAACAAGGCAGTTAACCCACCGTTCCTAGGCCGTTCTTAACCTCTCTAGGGTATGTAGGATGCTAGCGTCCCACCTGGCCAACATCCAGTGAGATGGCAGAGCGCCAAATTCAAATACAGAAATACTCATTATTAAAATTCAATAAACAAAACATATTTTACATTGGTTTAAAGATGAACTTCTTGTGAATCCAACCACTGTCAGATTTTTAACAAATCATTACAAACAGAGTTACACAAGTCAGAAATAAAGAAAAAATGAATCCCTTACCTTTGATCTTCATATGGTTGCACTCAGAAGACATTCATTTACTCAATAAATGTTCCTTTTGTTCAATAAAGTCTCTTTACATCCATTAACCTCAGTTTTGTTTGCGTGTTTTCTTCAGTAATCCACAGGCTCAAACGCAGTCAAAACAGGCAGACAAAAAAATCCGATATCTGTTTGTTATGAAAACTTGAAATCGGCCCTAATTAACCGGCCATTCCGATTAATCGGTTGACCTCTAGCGGTGATCCATGCCCCTGAAAATGCCCAGTGTTCTTGGCAGAGGTGACTCACTTAAGGCCAGAGGGAGTGAGAGGTGCGTGGTTGTGTGGTGTCAGAAGGAAATGAGGGTTAATGGGGGTGAATGAGGGACTACATGTGCATGGACCAGGCACACACCCCGGTGTCCCTGTCACCGTCAGTGCGCACATACTGGGTGGTTACACCTACACTAATGTCCTGTCCATATTTTTTAGAACATAAACACTCATTTGTGTGTCGTTTTAAGTTGAAAGAATTGAAGAACAAAAGGGTGTGCCATTTTTAAGATTCCCTCAGCTTTTCTCACAGTGTTATCTTTCTGTGTGTGTGTCCCCCCACAGAGCAGAGAACCACACAGCAGGGCCAGGTGTACTTCCTCCACACCCAGACGGGCGTCAGCACATGGCACGACCCCCGAGTGCCCAGGTACACAATGCTATGAACACACACTCACCTCTGTCCGTGTCTCTGTCTGTCCGCGTGTCTCTGTCTGTCCGCGTGTCTCTGTCTGTCCGCGTGTCTCTGTCTGTCCGCGTGTCTCTGTCTGTCTCTCTGCGTGTCTGTGTGTCTCTCTTAATTCAATTTGTTTTATTGACATGAGGTAACAATGTATATTTGCCAAAGCTTACTTTGGAGATTTACAATATTGACCTAATTAACATAATAATAATCTATATTGTCAACAGAACAGTAATAACAATGATGAAGGATCAAAATAACCATACATATAACAATAACAATCTGTCACTCCCTCTCTCGCTCTCTTTCCTTCACACAGACTAGAAACTTTGACAATTGACCTTTCGCTGTTAGACTTTTTTTTTGTCTCTCTTCTGGGTCGTGTTCATTAAGGCATTCCTTGGAAAACGTTTTAAAATGTCTCTTAAGTCCAGGTAGACCTCCCTATTTCAGTCTTTTTTTCTTCTGATGCCTAATGAACACAACCCTGGTTGTGTGCCCTGACCTTTCCTCACCTTCCTTAACTGTTTCCCAAAAGGTTCAATCGAACACTCCACTGTACTTCTTGTTCAGTGATAAGCTAATACACACACCGATTTATCCCAAATAATGAACATATCGAAGTCTTCAGAGATTCAATGTCCTTAAGATTCAACCTTGAATCATGGTCATTTGGCCCAGAACGAGTTAAACACCCATTATGTCACGAAACAGCTTAGCCAGGCATGTGCAGACTGTTTTAACGACGAGTCCTCAGTGGACAGTTAAAACATCCCACTTCAGGGTTTTACGTTTCAACAGAAAAGAATGTTAGGTTCACAGGGGAGTAGAGACCGATAGGGAATTTTTACAAAATATTCAAAGTGTATTCTCAGATGTTTTGCGATCGATCCGACTCTGCCGAGTTGAATTTAGGCACGCCTCTGAGATGTCCTTTTGTATACTTGGAGAAAAGATTTTTGTATACTTAGGAAGACCAATTTGCACTCAATAATCCTACCTAACTGGTAGAATAAAGACGTTGAACAGTAGTGACAGTGTTTACAAGTCGTACTATAAAAGCCTGGTTTTACACTATAAAAGATCATATACTCTCATTCCCCTAGATGATTAATACTCAATCAAGTATAATGATGATAATAGTAGTAAATACTGTAGTGTTATACTCATTGTGTTTATACCCTTGTTGTTTTAGCACCCTAGGTTGAGTGAGCAATGGAGTTGACGTGGTTATGGTTTAGTTGTGTTCACGGACTCCTGTGGTCCTATTTTCCTGCCCAGGGATCTGAGCAACGTCAACTGTGAGGAGCTGGGTCCTCTGCCGCCGGGCTGGGAGATCCGCAACACGGCAACGGGGCGCGTCTACTTTGTGGACCACAACAACCGAACCACGCAGTTCACCGACCCGCGCCTCTCCGCCAACCTCCACCTGGTCCTCAAGTGAGTGCAAACGCTGTCACCGTTCAGGCTGTGACCTTCGACTGTGACCTTCGACTCGAGCTGGGGTCTTTACTGTTACGGTCTACTCAGGGGTCATGCATTTTTGTAGCTGAAAACACTGGGTTTGCCTATTTTCTAGATCACAGTGAAATATCATGGTAGCAAAAATACAGAGGAAGCATTCTACCTGCTGTTAGTGAATCCATCTGCTGTGTGATGGCGTCAGATCTTTATGTCCTATTTTATATCACTGTTGGTTTGTTGCTCTCTCTCTTGCTCTCTCGCTCCCTCTTTTCCTCCCTAGTCCAAACCCCCCTGGTCCAAACAGCCCTGGTCCAAACGGTCCTAGTCCAAACGGTTCCCGCGTGGCCATGGAGAGCCAGAGCCAGAACACTAACCTCAGGTAACCCTACACACACACACACACACCACACTTCAGGGGGTGACAAACAACAATACTGATTCACACCACTCAACCACACGTGTGTGTGTGTGTGTGTGTGTGTGTGTGTGTGTGTGTGTGTGTGTGTGTGTGTGTGTGTGTGCAAACTCGGCAACCTTTCACCACACGCATCACAACAGCAGCGTAAGACGCAGACTGGAAAAAAATGCTGACAACGTGTGACCCTACCGGTGGGCCGTCTGTGTGTGTGTAGCTTCGCCACTGTTGATTTTCACATATGCAATTCAGGTTCACTAAACATGCACACACACTCCTGGCAGTCTGTCTGTGCGCAAACAGTTTGTCAGCGAGCTGCCTCAGCTGAACCTCAGGTAGTGGCATGCCTTGAAAGGCCTCTGGGCTGGATCTGGGGTTAGGGCTGGAGCCGTCCCACTACTGAGGAAACACTGTAATGTGGATCAGATGCTGCTAGGCTAGACCTCTCTCTCTCTGCAGTAAGCCAGCAGGTGTGTGTGTGTGGTGCGTGCATGCCAGTATCCCCCCCTCCTGAGCAGCTGTTCAAACACCAGCCGTGTACCGTGCGCCCCAGTGGAACAGTCCAGTTACCATGCGCTATTACCCACATTGCTTTGCACACAGTCAGGTGGACACGGCGGGAGCAGGTGGAGGGGTAGTAGCTAAACCCAGTTGGGAACGAGGTAAATCTCAGTTATGGTATAGGGAGCTTGAATTTCTTGTCTTACACCAAGAATGTGTCATTTTTTTTCTTCTTTTAATAAGAAAAGGTATTTTTGTATGAATTCTCGGGTGAAACCTTGCAATAACAGCGCCTGGCACGAGACGCGTGTTTGTGAAATCAACATCTGGTCATTCGGCACGAATCGTATCCGTATGTGTCAAAATGGCCCCCCCGGTAGTGGAGCTAGCTTAGTGAGTTTACGCTGATGCACAACACTGTCTTATTCCCTTTTGAGGGCAAGATTTGCAGCACTCTGAAAGAAGCTGCTTTTGGACACTTGGAATGTGGTTTTTCTTCACAGATGAGGGAAAAGTAAAGAAATGCAAACCAAAGCAATAAACTCCCACACACTGTTGACTTGCATAAAATACACTTGGTGGCAGCAGTCAGATCCAATAGTGTCTTATTTAATTGTCTATGTATATGCCTTTGTTGTACCTCGAAGGGTGTTACGCCACTAGTCACTACCCTATCGCATTCTAGTGCTTTAGTGCTGTTTAGTATTTTTACAAAATACTTTTAGAGCTGTCTGTGCTGAGCACAGGTGTGTGTGTGTTACTAGTTAGTCAGGAGCCAATCGTCTCTCCCTGGAATTTAAACCCCAGACTCCATTTAAACAAGGCTGCAATGTGGCAACATTTCTTCCTCCACTCTGTCAACACACTTCTATGAAAGGCAACATTTCTTCCACCCCCCCCTCATTCAGCACACTTCTATGAAGGCAACATTTCTTCCACCCCTCTGTCAGCACACTTATATGAAGGCAACATTTCTTCCACCCCCCCCTCAGTTAGCACTTCTATGAAGGCAACATTTCTTCCACCCCCCTCAGTCAGCACACTTCTATGAAGGCAATGTTTCTTCCACCCCCCTCAGTCAGCACACTTCTATGAATGCAACATTTCTTCCACCCCCCCTCAGTCAGCACACTTCTATGAAGGCAACATTTCTTCCACCCCCCCCCCTCAGTCAGCACACTTCTATGAAGGCAACATTTCTTCCACCCCCCTTCAGTCAGCACACTTCTATGAAGGCAACATTTCTTCCACCCCCCTCAGTCAGCACACTTCTATGAAGGCAACATTTCTTCCACCCCCCTCAGTTAGCACACTTCTATGAAGGCAACATTTCTTCCACATCCCCTCAGTCATTACACTCCTATGAAGGCAACATTTCTTCCTCCACTCTGTCAACACACTTCTATGAAAGGCAACATTTCTTCCACCCCCCCCCCCCTCATTCAGCACACTTCTATGAAGGCAACATTTCTTCCACCCCTCTGTCAGCACACTTCTATGAAGGCAACATTTCTTCCACCCCCCCTCAGTTAGCACTTCTATGAAGGCAACATTTCTTCCACCCCCCCTCAGTTAGCACTTCTATGAAGGCAACATTTCTTCCACCCCCCCCCCCCTCAGTCAGCACACTTCTATGAAGGCAACATTTCTTCCACCCCCCATCAGTCAGCACACTTCTATGAAGGCAACATTTCCTCCTCCCCCTCAGTCAGCACACTTCTATGAAGGCAACATTTCTTCCATCCCCCTCAGTTAGCACACTTCTATGAAGGCAACATTTCTTCCACATCCCCTCAGTCGGCACACTTCTATGAAGGCAACATTTCTTCCACCCCCCCTCAGTCAGCACACTTCTATGAAGGCAACAATTCTTCCACCCCCCCCCTTTCAGTCAGCACACTTCTATGAAGACACAGTTTTCTTTCTTTTTATGGCTTTGTTGGCACTCGCACAATCATGTTTTATTGGGTATTAAAGGCACTTAGCAGAACACGGACATCTTGTTTGATTGCTGACTAGTTCTCAGCCGGAACTATAAACAGTCCTTACTGACTGACAACAGGCAAGTAAACAGGCAAAGTGAGACCAGATGCGGCTGATAGAAGGGTGTGTCTGATGGAGACGTTAGCACCGTCTGGGGAGGAGAGTGAGCTATCTTGGACCGGGAGGGAGGACAAAGAGTGTGTGTGTAAACCCTGTTTATGAATTGAGTGTGTGTATTGCATGTTTACGTGTCTGTAAGTGTTGTCACGAACCGACTCGAAACCCGTAACCAAAAGGGACACAACGTAGAGATCATGGATTAACAAAAATATATTTAATAACTGAAGTAGCCTATATACAATGAACAATGGTGTATGTAGTCAGTAGTGTAAGTGAATGGTTGCCTGCATAGATGTGGTAATGAGGGGTGTTGAAAGGTGCCAAAGCAAACAAACAAAACGGCCACAAAAATGCCACAACCCAAATCCAGCAGTGTGTCTGCATGGAGAGAGTCTCCTCCATGAATGGGGGGGTGTATTTATCCCGGGACACACACTGTGTGTGTGTGTGTGTCACCCCTTCCAAACATTGAGGACTCCCCTGGCTCCAGTAACACCCCTACTGGCCCATCCCAGAACGCTCTGCGCTAAGCTGCTGGAAAACATATTAGCTAGCTAGCCTAGCGGTGCTGCAGCCAGGCCTGGCCTGCCATCAGCAGCACATCTGTCTTCGATCAGCCCCAGGATTTCAGAATATTTCACCCAACAACCACCGTGGCCCACAACACGCTTGATAAATGTTTTTTGCCGGGATTCCTCGGGCCATTTAAGTTTGTCAGAGAGGACATGCTATTGATGATGGCCTCACGATAAGCGTTACCTCGCTGTTAGAGACAGTATGCTGTGTTCCAGTGTGTGACCCCCTAGAAAAACAGAACGGTACGGAGCCCCTAGTTAGTGGTGCTTTGGTTTTTGATTGAGGTTTTGAGTTCTTATTTCATTCCATGTAAGGCAAAGGTAGGACAATACCAAAGTTTAAGTAAGTTGTCACTATCGCTAGGTTGTCACACTTTACAGGGTTGGGAAGGAAGGAATTGAATGTGTAGTTGTATACCAGAGCGAGGGAGAGATTTAGAGAATGCGAGAGAAAGGAGGATGTGGAAGGAGAGGAATGTGAGAGTTATGCACCAAAGTGCAGACTACTGTTCTGCAATGAGGTTCCTCTCTTCTCGCTCTTCTTCTCCTTCTCTCCCGCTCTCCTTTTTCTCTCCTCTCACCTCTCTCGCTCTCTCTCTCCCTTTCGCACTCTCACCTCTCTCGCTCTCTCTCTCCTTCGCTCTCTCTCACTTTCGCGCTCTCTCGCTCTCTCCTTCGCTCTCTCACTTTCGCCCTCTCACCTCTCTCGCTCTCTCTCCTTCAATCTCTCTCACTTTCGGGCTCTCTTACCTTCGCTCTCTTCTCTCTCGCTCTCCTCTTTCTTTCGTTCCTGTGCTCTTCCACCCTGCCTAGACTAGTGGCCAGGCAATGAAGGGATCCTGTAGTAGAGAGAGCGAGAGAAGGAGAGGAGTAGAATAGTAAGGGGTAGATTGAGATGCGATTTGTGAAAGAGGTAGGGTGTGATTGGATGTGGAGGAAAGGGAGAGGAAGTAAATGAAAGGGTAGTAACAGAAGAATAGAAAGATGGAGACACTAATTCATTTTAATCAGATAATCAAGGAGACTGAGAGGAGACTTAGCCCGCTGCTAGTGGTTTGGTGGTCGGCGGGATAGACAAATAAGTGACAGAATAGAGAATCAATAAAAGCTATTTCTGTCATCGGGTGGAGTGGCATTTACCTGCTGTTTTGTCAACGCAGCACCGACCGTTTTATATTTGACTGACTGGTTGCTGGTTCAGCCTCTGACTGGAAAAGACCTTCAGACTGCTAGACATGTCTCACACATCCACGTCGCTGTGGTCTGCACTCAGCCACACTGTGTATATCTATTTCTGCAGCATTACGACAATGTCTGCGTCGTATTTTTCAAGCGAGTCGGTTATATTTGGTGTGCGATGGGGGCGTCGAACTTACCTGGTGAAATGAAGGCGAGCGAATGAATCAAATGTCTTTTATGACGCCATCTTTATGTATTTGAAGTTGGTTTTGTTTACCACGGTGTGTGCCATACAAACACTTTTTTTGCCGCTTAAATTCTGTAAACGTCATTTCTGTAAAACAGAGCGTCGTCAAGGCCTTTGGATGGGTCTTTATGTATTTTTAGTCTGTCATGTGTCTTTGTGACGTATAGACACATTTTATGTAGCCTAAATACTGTAAACATCCTGTCGGTAAGCGGAGTGTTATTGTCAGTGCCTATGGGGGCTCTTTGTGAGTGAGACAGGGAGGCAGCCCCAGGCTTGTGAAAGCTACCTTTGTGGTGCTAGGGTAGTGATTGGCTGACATCCTATTCCCTATATAGTGCAATACTTGTCTGCCCTTCGGGAGAACTTGGCCATCCACTGCCAATGGGAACGTCTCCCCTCCTTTCCGGAGCCTGGGTAGATGATTGGTGATTTGAGGGTTGAGCTCCAGCGCCACAAACACACACTCCTTTTGTGGGTAGTAGTCAGCACAACAGCGCCTCTTGGACGACCCTTGGTGGCCTTCTCCCCGCTGTTCACGCAAAGTGTAAAGGGCCAGGGAGAGGGAGGTTATAGCGAGGTAGTACGCCCAGCTCAATAAAGGAGCTTTTGATTCGCTGGGACCTCGGGTACCAAACCTGTGCCAACTTCAGGATTGTGACCGCTTCGGTCCAGCGAATCCTGTTCTGGCAACGCTCGCTCTCGCCTCGCCTCGTTCTTCTACCTTGGAATAACAATAATACTCCTAGATTGAATTTGAAAGTTTGTCTTTCTACCCGGATAGTCGTATTTCATCGAGGCTGGTCACAGAAAGGAACCCTCCACTCTTTCCCCTCGTGTGTCTCCGCGCCAGAGTGATTTTCGACTGAGCCGCACTTGTACTGCTATATTTACAGTTAGAAATATGCCGAGGTCATTCTGAATCGGGAACCCGAGACGCCGAACTATGCCTGAAACGTATTTTTAATTACATCGCGCGCCCTCAACGAAAACGTTCAAATTATGCTTTATTATATGGTTCAAGGGCTTCCTAACCCGAGCCAAGAGAAACTCATTCCATTTTGTTAAAGGGCCTCTTTTTTCCGTGTGTGTGTGTGTGTGTGTGTGTGTGTGTGTGTCTTCCTAAAGTGGTTTTCAGCCCTGCGAGCCGAGCCTTACCCTCACTTTGACATGGAAGGGCCTCGACGCTGCCAATAAAATAAATACCAGCTGACTTGATTATACAGGGATACGGACCGGCGGAACACTGAGCCTGTTTAGTTTGGAGAACTCCAAATATAACACGCCTTTTTTTTCTTTTTTCCACCCCTGGAGAATGAGGGAGTGACAGGGTGAACGAGGGTGTGTGTGTGGGTGGGTGGGTGGGTGGGTGTTTGGGTGGCTATGTTCTGTTCTGCCTGTGGCCTCTCTCAGACACCAGTTTAAAGAACTCCCTCTCTGTGAACCACCTTTGTTTGGCTGCAACTGTACTGCTACTGGACAGTAGGTAGTTTTATTAGGACCTCTGTCTTTTGTACCGTCCTGTTGGAAACTCTGGCCCTTTTGGGAGGGTGTGTGTGTGTAACCATCCCATACGGGCATAGATTGACGTGGGTACAGAGCCAGGGCAGCGGTGGACCCAGCCGCGGTTAGCCAGGGGCAGGGTGGCAGAGGGCACCGACGAAAGGCGCCAGTTTCACTTTGAAGGCACTTTGAGGCTTTAAAGAGGAAACGGAGGTGTCTTACAAAGCGAAGGCTGCGTGTTTAATTAGTCTGCCAGCACTGAAATGAGAGGGAAGGAGAGGAGGAGGAGGTGGTGGCGGAGGGCAGAAGGCACAGACGGACCACAACTCCCTCTGTCTACAACGAGCTGAGAGCCCAGAGGCGCCAGCCACCAGCACCTCACAACACTTACCTTTGTGTGCCTCTATTTTCTCTCTCTCTCTCTTTCTCTTGGCCCTGTGGTAATACCACCTTGATGCCCAGTGAAGTCCCAGTCTAGCCAAAGATCTAGCTCAGATTGACTCTTCTGAGATGAGAAAGAGTGGAGGATGAGGTGGGGGGTGCAGGGGTTTCTATTAAGTTTCAGTTAGTGCTTAGAGGGGGAAGTCCCAAGGTTTCCCTGAGGGGGTTCATTTGCACCCATATACACGTTTAACCCTGTATTCTCCACAGTCCACACCACCTCTCTCTTGCTCTCTGTCTCTCTATCCAAATTCAAAACGAGCTGCCTTGCCATTTTAACGGAGCAGTCCACTATTGCCAAAATAGTGGAGAGAGACAGAGAGAGAAAGATGGTGTTAATCATTTCATTCCATGTGTTACAATTGTCTTGTTTGAGTTCACATAGCAAATCTTTTACTGTTTAACATTGAGCGTTTCTGCTCGTCTGCCTCCCCAGTAGTCGTCAGTCGAATCAGTTGAAGGAGCAGCAGCCCCCCCCGCAGGTCCCGGCGTTGTCCCCGGCCCAGCTCCCCGAGGAGGCCGAGTGCCTCACCGTGCCCAAGTACAAGAGGGACCTGGTCCAGAAGCTCAAGATCCTCCGGCAGGAGCTGTCCAATCAGCAGCCCCAGGCAGGCCACTGTCGCATCGAGGTCTGCCGCGAGGAGATCTTTGAGGTAAACTGATGGGGGGGCCTTGTGTGAAAACCCTGTCCAGGTGTGTGATTGATGGCTTCATTTTATACTGGATCATAATGGATTGCATTTTCATGTAGATAGGTAGTGCTTTACATTGAGAGGCGTAACTCACTCATCCGCCACATCAAGAATACTTTTTATAGTAGGCTGCACAAACCTTCCTAATATTGAGTTGCACCTCCCCCTTGCTTTTGCCCTCAGAAAGAACAGCCTCAATTAGTCGGGGCATGGACTCTAGATGGTGTCGAAAGCGTTCCACAGGGATGCTGACTCCAATGCTTCTCACAGCTGTGTCAAGTTGGCAGGATGTCCTTTGGGTGGAGGACCATTCTTGATGGACGTGGGAAACTGTTGAGCGTGGAGAAACCCAGCAGCGCTGCAGTTCTTGACAACCCTGTGCTCCTGGCACATACTAGCATACCCCGTTCAAAGGCACTTAAGTTTTTTTGTCTTGCCCATTCACCCGCTGAATGGCACACATACACAATCCATGTCTACAAGGCTTAAACATCCTCCTTTAACTTGACTCCTCCCCTACGCTGATTGAAGTGGACTTAACAATTGGCATCAGTAAGGGATCAGACTATGGTCAGACTTTGTCATGGAAAAGAGCAGGTGCTCTTAATGTTTTGTACACCGTGTACACACTCAAAGGCATGTACATGTAAAAATGACACATGCAATAGTACACTGCATGCTCATACACCCAAACAAGTGCTTATACTGAAGAAAAATAAGACAAAATATATATCTATATAAACATACTTAAACACACTCTGTTACAAGTCTACAAACATGCACACCCATACGATTTATAGGTTGCTTTGCATCCATTTACAGTCTGCAAGAAAAGGCCTACTACAACTGAGCAGTAATACCCCCCAAATTTGTTACGATTTGCAGTAAAAAAACAGAGAGGAAAAAGGCCCTTTCAAACACCAGTTTCCTCTTTCTTTCGCCTCCTCCAATCATCTGTTCTTCCGCGGCAAGGCATTCTTTCAGGATAATTTCAGCAGTTAAAAGTGGGGGGAAGGAGGGGAGGGGAGAGAGGGAGGAAGGAAGGACCTAGTGGCAAGTTTTGGGGACGGACATCTTTCGCCAGTGCAATTTGAGCAAATGAAGAAAGAAAAAAAGATGACTTCATCCTGGGGACGTAACAGCCACGGGGACACGATGTGCAAGAAAGCAAAGCGAGCGTGCGCCCGTGTGTGTGTGGCGCACCCTGCCTGCGATTTCAACAGGGACTGGTGGCATTGTTCGCCACTGACCAGTGCACTGTAATTTCCTAACTAATAACCCTCGCTTCACTCTCCTGCTTCTCCTCGAGCCTGCTTCCTGTGCTTTGCTGCGTTCACCGTTGCAACACTCCTCACAGCTCTGTGCTGTGGTGGCAGGAGTTTGTTTTTGATGGCAGCCCTCCCGAGTTACTCTGGACCATGATAGAGGAGAGAGCGGGGGGGGGGGGGGGGGGAGAGCCCTTACGTGACGTAAACGGAGCTAGTGCACGTAAAGCCCACTCACACATGCACTCGCTCTCTTTCCCAGGCACATGTGTCATGGTGTTGGTGCATTCCTGCTGGTTTCTCCCAGGCACCACTAGGGCCTAGTCTACCAGGAGAGCGAGAGAACGAGGAGCGGTGTACAGCGCTGTCAAACAGCTCTGGATGGTGAATTGACTCATCTGAGGGAGTATTATGACAATGGTAAATTGTCGACCGCATATTGCTGTACTCTCTGCCCCACTTAAATTATTATTATTTTAAATTAAAATAAAGAACAGACTTTACTTGACATTATCAATTGTGGAATTCGGATCCGGAACATTGTAATCCACTGTTGCTCTTACTGCTGCGTAAAACAACAAGCGCTGTTTAGAACAGAAACAACATGATTGAGGGTCGAGTTGAATGGCCTGCAGGTTGGCACATTTTAAGATTAGGGGTGTATTCCGTAGCAAAATGTTTTGCAGCAAAAACAAGACTTTATATTTTACCAATTCGGGTAGGTTCCTCCCTGTTTTGGTTCCGTTTGGTTCCTAGTGAATACACCCAAGGTTAACAGACCCATGCGCTCGTTTGTTGTGTTGCAGGAGTCGTACCGCCAGGTGATGAAGATGCGTCCCAAGGACCTGTGGAAGAGACTGATGGTCAAGTTCAGAGGAGAAGAGGGCCTGGACTACGGAGGAGTGGCCAGGTACTGCAGTCATCCACACCTCCAGGCTGAAACACTGTTTAATAATACCACGAGGTCAACCCATTGAGCAAAATTGTTTTCATCAGTCAATCTATGGTCTTCGTCTTTTCAACCAAAAAGATGTCTTTTCAACATCTTTTGCTCATAGGGCAGTAGTCCAGAAAGAAACAACCTCTGTGGAAATTCACATTCAAAAAGCTTGATACATCAAACATACATTTTTTGGGGGCATGTGGCCAACATGCAACCCAAAATAATGGTGTTTTTATTATGCCGGTGTCACGTGACTAACAAGATGTCTGTCTTATAGGGAGTGGCTGTACCTGCTGTCCCATGAGATGTTGAACCCCTACTACGGCCTGTTCCAGTACTCCAGAGACGACATCTACACCCTGCAGATCAACCCAGACAGCGCCGTCAACCCGGTGAGAGAGAGAAATAGAGGAGTCAATAGATACATAGAGAGAGACGCATAACAACAGAGAGGAGGATGGAGAACGAGCCACAAGCTGAATTCCTACGAGAGGGAGGTTCTTGTAGACTGAAGGAGGTGGAGGAGTAGACACGGGGAGATTCTCAATGACATTTTCTTGATTCCTCGTGTCTGCTCACCACCACCTCAAGCCCATTTAATGAGAAAGCCAGAGGGGAGGGACCTCTGTATAATAATGATGATAAGCTACATTTATATCACACTTTTCTCTACAACCCAATAGTGACCACACTCGCACACAAAATAAGCATCGATGGCCAACCTCAAAACTCATCTCTCCATTATTTTTCTCCAGGAGCACCTGTCCTACTTCCACTTTGTGGGTCGTATCATGGGCATGGCGGTGTTCCACGGCCACTACATAGACGGGGGCTTCACCCTGCCCTTCTACAAACAGCTGCTGGGGAAACCCATCACCCTGGACGACATGGAGTCAGTGGACCCAGACCTCCACAACAGCCTGGTCTGGATCCTGTGAGTAGGAGACACCGACGACACGTACAGGGGCTCTGACACGCGTTTTGGTCGCATATGCTCCTAAATATTTTGCTGTGCGACTTGGAAATTTCAATCTGGGAGCACCAGTGCACCTAGGAGGGGAAAAAAAGTCAGATAATAATTGTTGTAATGATTAGGCTTCACTGTGCCGCTGTTTCCGAGTGGCCTAGAGAGGGGAAAAAATGGTTATTGTCTCCAGCGTAAACTGTTCAGAAATTGTGACCCGTATTACCCGCGCAATGTTTTTTCCTTCTATTGCGCGTTGGCGCTGCAGCTGGAAGCTTCTCCAGTGACGGGACGCATTTTACCTTCATAGACCCTGGGCCGTTCTAAAACGACTCGCGTGCCGTTAACACCTTAGCTAGCTAACGACCTGGTAACTTTACCAGTATATGCAAACATTTGGCGGCACAGAAAGAATGGAAAAGGGATAGCTTCTTCAGGAGATCATAGCAATGAATGAATGACTGATTTGCATGTTGTCACTCCAGAAGGTCACTGACATTCTTATTAAAGTGACAGTACAATTTTCAATGTAATGCATCTCAGTAGGAAACGGTGCTTTTTACACAATGTAAAAACCTAATATTCCACAAATTACTTTGTCATTTGAATGACTGGGATTCGTATCAACATTTTAGCTTTTATCATAAACAAATACATGTGCATGTGCTTCAAAACTAACTAGAATTCATATAGGCCCAATAACGGCTGCTCCAGAGTTCAATGGCGGCGAGCTTTACACCCCTCCAGCCGACTCTTGACATTGTGCATGGTGATCTTAGGCTTGTGTGCGGCTGCTCGGCCGTGGAAACCCATTTCGTGAAGCTCCCAGCGAGCAGTTCTTGTGCTAACATTGCTTCCAGAGGCAGTTTGGAACTCTGTTGTGACAGACGGTTTTTACGCTCTGTGTGCTTCAGCACTCGGTGGTCCCGTTCTGTGAGCTTGTTGCTCCTAGAAATTTGACAAACTAACTTGTTGGAAAGTCGGCATCCTATGACAGTGCCACGTTGAAAGTCACTGAGCTCTTCGGTAAGGCCATTCTACTGCCAATGTTGAGCTATGGAGATTGCACGGCTGTGTGCTCCATTTTATACATCTGTCAGCAACGGATGTGGCTGAAATAGCTGAATCCACTAATTTGAAGGGGAGTCCTCATACTTTTGCATATATAGTGTATAGACCTGGACACACACACAGCGTTGAGGCAGACATCTACAAACACACACACACATACAGATGCTTGCACACAGACACAATTGAACTTACGTGAACCCCCGAAGACTTACAATACTGTACAAGCACAGCCATATACAGTATATTCAGACACACAGGATAGCATGTGTAATGTTTAAGTTTGCACGTGTGGCCGTGAGCTGACAACCTTGAGCTGACCTGTTGGTTGTTTTGTATCCATGAAATGCCACTAAAACACCAGCATGAACCAACTGCTCTCCCATCAAGACTAGCGCCCTCTGTTGACAAGACAGGCTAACATGTCCGACGACTAACATTTCCGTCTTCTCCGCTCCAGGGACAACGACATCACGGGGGTGCTGGACCATACGTTCTGTGTGGAGCACAATGCCTACGGAGAGATCATCCAGCACGAACTGAAGCCCAACGGCAAGACTGTCTCTGTCTCCGAGGACACCAAGAAGGAGTATGTCA
This sequence comes from Oncorhynchus clarkii lewisi, assembly GCF_045791955.1. Classification (NCBI taxonomy): domain Eukaryota; kingdom Metazoa; phylum Chordata; class Actinopteri; order Salmoniformes; family Salmonidae; genus Oncorhynchus; species Oncorhynchus clarkii. The sequence continues at coordinate 23,817,375 of NC_092159.1, read as the reverse complement.
GGTATGGAGGAGGAGGAGGCGGGCCGCCTGGGTCCCACGCACGCGCACACACACAGCCGACACGATACACACACAGCCGACACGATACACACACAGCCGACACGATACACACACAGCCGACACGATACACACACAGCCGACACGATACACACACAGCCGACATGATACACACACAGCCGACATGATACACACACAGCCGCCATGATACACACACAGCCGACATGATACACACACAGCCGACACGATACACACAGCTGACATGTTTCTGTACAGCACTTTGAGATATCAGCTGATGTAAGAAGGGCTATGTAAATACATTTGATTTGATACACACAGCTGACGCGATACACGCACACAGCCGACGCGATACACGCACACAGCCGACGCGATACACGCACACAGCCGACGCGATACACGCACACAGCCGACGCGATACACACACACACACAGCCGACGCGATACACACACACACACACAGCCGACGCGATACACACACACACACACACACAGCCGACGCGATACACACACACACACACACAGCCGACGCGATGCACACACACACACACACAGCCGACGCGATACACACACACACACACACAGCCGACGCGATACACACACAGCCGACGCGATACACACACACACACAGCCGACACGATACACACACACACACAGCCGACGCGATACACACACACACACAGCCGACGCGATACACACACACACACAGCCGACGCGATACACACACAGCCGACACGATACACACACAGCCGACACGTTTCTGTACAGCACTTTGAGATATCAGCTGATGTAAGAAGGGCTATGTAAATAAATTTGATTTGATACACACAGCCGACGTGATACACACACACACATCCGACGTGATACACACACACACACAGCCGACGCGATACACACACAGCCGACACGATACACACAGCTGACATGTTTCTGTACAGCACTTTGAGATATCAGCGGATGTAAGAAGGGCTATGTAAATAAATTTGATTTGATACACACATCCGACGCGATACACACACCCGACGCGATATACACACACACACACACACACACACACACAGCCGACGCGATACACACACAGCAACCGTCATCACCCCTCAGGTCTGAAGTATACACCTGAAACATACCTTGTGATGGAGTGACATTGTTCCTCTTAGAACCAATGGGGTTAATTTATTATTTGATTTGGTTGGTCTCATTGTGATACAATCTATTTTTCAAGATAGACCTGTTCCGACCCAGACAGCAGCTGCATGCCAGCCAGTTAGCAGTGCAGTAGTCTCTCCCCCATCCGTAACCAAAGTTAAATCTGTCTGGAACATAGGGGATATGAGGGTGAAGAGGAATAATTCCTCTGGTGCGCTGGTTTTTGCATCACTGATTATTTGGACGAATCACGATTAAGCAGAGATGGTTGTTACCTGGCATCTTTCGAATTTCAGAAGGGGAGGGATTCGATTGGCTCATAGATGGCCAAGGGTTTCAAAGGACTACGCCTCTCGCACTGAGCCGAATTTCAACCCTCCCCTCCAGAACCAAATCTGAATTTGGTTCTGTCTTTCCAAGATTACCAGCACACCAAAAATACTTATCCCCCAGTCCTGGTTTTGTTTGAACTGCTGTGGGGGTTTCACATGTTGCAATGTTATATTGACTTAGGTCTTCTCTCTTTATAGGCTGTATGTGAACTGGCGTTTCCTCCACGGCATCGAGGCTCAGTTCCTGGCCCTGCAGAAGGGCTTCAACGAGGTCATCCCCCAGCACCTGCTCAAGTCCTTTGACGAGAAGGAACTAGAGGTATGTAGACAGTTGCATATAACATGGTCTAGGAAAGAAATGATTCACTTACTGGAAACATGACATCATTTCTCAAGAGCATACATCTTTGTGTGGGTATCCTGAATAGGGGAGGGGGGGGGGGGGGTTCCAAGATGAATCTGAGACCTTGGGATATACTTTTTAAATGAAATGAAAGGTGACAGCTATCATACTTTTTCCCACGAATATACACCCCTTCAAACCATCTAATCAGTTATGTTCTCCCCTCTCCTCCCTACCCCAGTTGATAGTGTGTGGCCTGGGGAAGATCGACATAGCGGACTGGAAGAGCAACACACGTCTGAAGCACTGCACCACGGACAGCAACGTGGTCAAGTGGTTCTGGAAGGCCGTGGAGTCCTACGACGAGGAGAGGAGGGCCAGACTGCTGCAGTTTGTTACCGGGTCATCTAGAGTCCCACTGCAGGGATTCAAGGCTTTACAAGGTAAAGAGATTGGGGGGGGGGGGTGTGATGGAGAATGGGTGATGTGTTTACAGTGCCTTCAAAAAGTATTCATACCCCTTGATTTATTCCGCATTTTGTTGTTACAGCCTGAATTCAAAATTGATTAAATTATATATTTTTTCTCACCCATCTACACACAATACCCCATAATGACTAAGTGAAAAATGTTTGCTAAGTTATGGAAAATTAAATGGCTCATTTACATAAGTATTCACACCCCTGAGTCAATACTTTGTAGAGGCAGCAATTACAGCAGTGAGTCTTTCTGGCTAAGTCTCTTAAGAGCTTTGCATACCTCGATTATACAATATTTGCACATTATTCTTAATTAAATTCTTCAAGCTCTGTCAAGTTGATGGTTGATCATTGCTGGACGGCCATTTTCAAGTCTTGCCATAGATTTTAAAGCCGATTTTAAGTCAAAACTGTAACTAGGTCACTCAGGAACATTTAATGTCGTCTTGATAAGCAACTCCAGTGTAGATCTGGCCTTGTGTTTTAGGTTATTGTCCTGCTGAAAGGTGAATTAATCTCCCAGTGTCTGGTGGAAAGCAGACTGAACTAGGTTTTCCTCTAGCATCTTGCCAGTGCGTCGGCAAGGACTCCCTAGTTCTTGCTGATGACAAGCATACCCATAACATGATGCAGCCATTGCCACGATTGAAAATATGAAGTGGTACTCAGAGATGTTGGATTTGCCCCAAATATAACGCTTTGTCATCAGGACATAAAGTTAATTTCTTTGCCACTTTTTTTTGCAGTTTTACTTTAGTGTCTTGTTGCAAACAGGATGCATGTTTTGGAATATTTTATTCTGTACAGACTTCCTTTTCACTCTGTCAATTAGGTTAGTATTGTGGAGTAACTACAATGTTGTTGATCCATCCTCAGTTTCTCCTGTCACAGCCATTAAACTCTGTAACTGTTTTAAAGTCACCGTTGGCCTCATGGTGACATTGCTGAGCGGTTTCCTTCCTCTCTGGCAACTGAGTTAGGAAGGACGCCTGTGTCTTTGTAGTGACTGGGTCTATTGATACACCATCCAAAGTGTAATTAATAACTTCACCATGCTACCATCTACCAATGGGTACCCTTCTTTGCGAGGCATTGGAAAACCTCCCTGGTCTTTGTGGTTGAATATGTTTGAAATTCACTGCTCGACTGAGGGACCTTACGGATAATTGTATGTGTGGGGTACAGAGATGAGGTAGTCATTCAAACATCATGTTAATCACTCTCTTTATTATACAGAGTGAGTCCATGTGACTTGTTAAGCACATTTTTACTCCTTTACTTATTTAGGCTTGCCATAACAAAGGGGTGTAATACTTATTGACACCAGACATTTCAGCTTACATTTTTTTAATTAGTTAAAAATTCCTCTGACGTTATGGGGTATTGTGTGTAGGCTAGTTACACAAAATCTCAATTTTAATCCATTTTAAATTCAGACTGTAACCCAACAAAATCTGTCAAAAGTCAAGGGGTGTGAATACTTTCTGAAGGCACTGTAAGTATCTCTAGCTTTTAAAACAATGACATTTGTTTTCTTTGACCATATCTCCACTACCCTACCAATTGTACCTACAGTGAATAGGATTCACCATCTTCATCGATTGTTTTCATAATTTATCTGCAGATTATCGACCAAAAAGCCCACCGGTATACAAATTATGGAGCCAGATGAACGGCTCAGTAAGCCTGTGCTCTTGCTGCATGGCTGCATATGAAACACGCAAAAGAAAAAATATGAATGTGCCAGGAAACAATAGGTTGTGGATTTCGACTCATCGTTACCACATTTTATAAGGGACGTGCAAATTGACTCGTAGACAATGGAAGAGCATCAGGCTCTCTCCCACTGTGTAAAGAAATTTGACTGTAACCACAGCGTACACAACACACACACCCAGGTACCGGGAGGCGGGACAGACAAACGAGCAGGGCTTCCTTGTCATCGCTCACTTTGTGACTGACAGGCGCTTGTCCTATCAATAGATCGCTAGAATGTTTTTAATATATTTTCTGACTTGTAAAAAAAATAAGTTGCTTAATTAATTGAAGTGGAAAAGGTATCTGGCTGAAAGTGAGTTTGTAACTGGCTATATAGCCGACACTAGTGGAAAACACTGTGCGAGTCTCTGACTGCCGGAGTTGACCCCGTCTTCATGACAGAGTCGTGGTCGACCTCAGTTGGTTTGGTTAAATCCAGACAGACAGGAAGCCCTGGGGGAACAGAAGACCTCAGAGTGCAGCTGTGTGTGTTTCGCAGTGTGCGTGTTTGAGAGTTGATCTTTCTGTTCAAGCCGTGCGTGCCCGTGTGAGAGAGTCTCTGTGTGTGTGTGTGTGTGCCTGCCTGTGAGTCTGTCAGTCAGTCTGTCTGTCTGTGTCTGAGGCCAACCCAGCTGTCTTTATGTATGAAAATATACAGTATATAAAATATACACCCAGTCTTGTGTTAAAACAGCAGCCATGTTTGTTCACGTTCTAAACACTGAGTTCAACTGGTCAACTGTCCTGAACTGTCTGACTTCTGTGTGTCGAGAAATATAATGATGGACAGCCTGAGAATTTATGATGACTCTCTCTCTCTGTGTGTGTGTGTGTGTGTGTGTGTGTGTGTGTGTGTGTGTGTGTGTGTGTGTGTGACACCCTCCAGGTGCTGCGGGGCCCAGGCTCTTCACCATACACCAGATCGATGCCAACACCAACAATCTACCCAAAGCCCACACCTGGTGAGTACAGTTACTGTACCACTGCTCCACACAGATACACACTGCTACAAGAATGCTACTCCATACATTTAACAACATATTCTTAATTACAATGACCTGTCAATGAGGCAAAGCCATGTTATGAAAGGGTGTCCAATCTCCCAACTAATATGGTTTTACCGGTTTTAAATGCATGTCCAAATCCAATATTAATGTTTTGTATGTAGCACGGTTTAAAGATAATTATTGAAATGCTTGTTGGCGTCAATTCATCCCGTAAGGGATGGATTGCCAACTGGCGATTTGACACAAAAATAAAATGTCATTCATTTATCGATGGATAAAGGTTCTTCAAAACTGTCCTTTCAAACCTAAAATGTACTCCTCTCTCTTCCAAACTCTTTCTCTCCCTCTCTGTCCAGCTTTAACCGGATTGACGTTCCTGCCTACGAGCACTATGACAAGCTGTACGACAAGCTGCTGACAGCCATCGAGGAGACGTGTGGCTTTGCGGTGGAATGAGTGACACATCAGTGGGGAAGTGTGTGTGTGTGTGTGTGTCAGCGTGTGTGTATTTTGTGCGGTCAGCGCAGCAAGACTATAGACTCTGCTGTCACCACGGGAACCCTGCAACGTTCAGGCACGCCCATGAGGATTGTGACCACACCCCTTTCTGCTGCCCAGTTCTCCAGGACAGTATGGAGACCGACTGCAGAAGGACAGACAGACTGAGAGGCAGACCACACGGGAACCCTCTCCTCTCTCTCACTGCATTCTTTTTTTCCCTTTCTTTTAAAAAAAATATCACTTCCTTTTTTCAGCTGCTACAGAGGAGTGACGATTACATACCTTGAAACCCTGTGAGAATGCCAGCTTTTATTTAGTTTTTTAAGTTTTGTTTTTGTAATAGCTTGTATGTAATTATAATGGTGAAATCCACAGAACAACCAGTTTTGTGTTGGACTGGGAGTTTTTCCTGAAGACTCTGGTCCCTAGTATGTGCGTTCCGTGAAAGCACTTTATCTTTTCTTTTTTTGTGGGTCGTCTGGTGCGATCGAATGCCAAGGTCCAGACTGCAACGAGAGTATTTTAGAGAAGTTATGTTGTCTTTGGCCTGGGGGAGAGAAATATGAAGGTCCACACTGAGTAGATGACTAGGGCCAGGGGGGGGGGTTCCTGACCATGAGCTAACCAGGAGAAACTAGGTCTTACTGATGACCAATACAGTCTCACACAGCTAACTTCCTGCCACCTCTTGACATCAAAAGCTAATAGACATGCTAACCTGAACACCTAACCCCGTCCAGCTACACATGGAGTAGACCTGTTGCGCTTTGGTGAAAGTCTGAGTTGAACTTAACGCTAAACATCATATCACACTGTACCTTTTAAATCACACCATAGAAATTCCTTATCAAACGCTCAAAGTGGGTCGTTGTCTAGTGAGTGGAACTCTGTCCCAGGGACCAGGCTAGTTGAAAGCAATTCAAGGACGATGTCAGTGTTTTCAAAAGTGACATCCAACCTAAGATGGCAGGATGTTTTTTCCAGTTGCCACTCTAGAGCACTTTACAAACTGAATGGCGACAAAGGACGTGCTTTCTTCATATTAAGTTCAAATGAATATACCACGTTTTATTCCAACCATACTGCATTCAATGGAAATATACAGATAAGAAAGTATATCTACCTGTAATTTTGAGTATATACGTGTACAAATACATACCTATTTTGTATATGGCTTGTTCCTCTTTCTATTCATGTACAAGCTAGCATGTTGGTGTTATCACAGACCTCTGTATTCTCAGGTGAAGTCATCTTTCTTTGTGAGGCTGACTTGTGGAAGGGGAGATGATCTTCTGGTTATGGAAGCCGCTGTCAGGTCAAACCCGTGACCCTCTCCTTGAATGCGAGCTGAGTGCATAACCTTTAACCTTTTGGCCACTAAGAGACTGAGGTTGGGCCCAGAGAGTGCTAGAGTTTTTTTTTTAGTCTAGAAGGGATACAGCTTTTGTCAAAATTGACATTTTGTAGAAGGTTGAGGAGAATGAACCTAGCAGGTTATGAGAATTAGGTTAGGGTTAGCTAAAATGCATAGAAAAATCACCTTTTGACACGCTGTATGCCATCTAGACATGACCCTAATAGAGCCTCTACCACAACCCTTGCATGAATGGACTTTTTTTTAAACAATATTTATTTGCTATTATTTTGTCCCTTCTGAGCAAAATGTGTGTTGACATGAGAAAAATTCTGTTGAATGTTTTTTTTTGTTATGCTGCCTGTTTAAATAGCAGTGGATGTGGACTATGACCATGGACTGTATTCACCTGCGTACATGCAAAATAAAATAGACCCAGTCCAGTGTGATCAAAGGTAAAGCAGATTCTCTTCAGAAAGACAATTATCAAGTATCCTAGAAATGGTGCTTTTGCACAGTATAAGATATTGTTCATGTGGTGGATCACAAGCAACCTTTTAATTTGACAGAAAATGAATAAAATGCATTTAAAAAACTTTTTTTTTTTGCACACGCAGACTTGTGTTGCCGTTATAATCAGCAACTTCCATCTATTTACTAAATAGTTAATGGACTGATTGACTTTTTATGTAGATATATACGCGTGTAGATATGCACACATAGAGCTCATGTCCAGTGCACGCACACAGTACTGTTTTCTGCTATCTACGTCTTAACATCATTGACTTTCACTCAGTTTCTAGATAATAGATCAGACCATATGGACTGTTGCTTCTTGTAGCATGCTTTGCCAGCCGAGCCCTGCGACATTTAGTCGCCGACCGGTGCAATTTCTCACCTGGTGTAAAACCCACTTTATTCTGTGTGTATGGAAGTATTGTGTGTTTAAATTAGTTTTCTTTTTGCTAAATTTTTGTCTGAAATTTTAACATTTTTATTTCTCATTTCAGTCTTTTGTATTTATTACAGTGTGTTCATAGTTTTTTCACATCAGCTGCTCTGTGAGCTTCAACTGACACTGTAAATAAGGAAAATAAAAGCGGAAATTATAAACCTCTTGTACCCTTGCAGAAAACAAGCAATAAACTCTATGCTGTTTGGAACTCACAGCATAATGTTTCATAGAATAAAGTGTTATGTTCTTTCCTAGGTCTCATAAAATGAAGGGAATTGGTAAGACATTTCATTTAAGTAGCACACAAAATGAGGGCCAATTATTTACCATGTAAGGCTCTCAATTTCAAAATCCATCCTCTCATCTGCAATGATTTGAAAAGACTTGACAGGTGAAAACAATGTAGTGGAAGCTCCATGAAGATGTCTTTCACCCGGGCTCATTTCCCAAAAGCATCATGAACTTAACCTTAACATGCTTCTGGGAAACTGGGCCCTGGTCAGACCGGTGCACTGTACCAGGGACAGAACAGCTACCTGGGCCGGGTCCCTGGAACAAGTGGCCTTGACAGAACACACGATTGATAAGTGATGTTCTCACGTCTATATAATGTCGGTTCATATAGGGGACATTTAGACCCGAGTTTAGCGTGTGTAAAATGTACTTTATTCCTATTTTAATGATCCTCTCTGTTATTCTAAATTTGAACTTAAACGTGGGGGAAATGCCAGTGCCAGCAAGGAAGGCATTTAGGTTGGAGAGCAAAGAAATGGCGGTGTGGCTGCTTGTGTCCACAGATATTCCATATTCTGACCTTGATGTATTTCCACCACTTTTATACCTGCCAGTTTCAAGAGGGAAAAGCATCTACTTATTTTCTGACCACAATCTCCATGTACTAATTCATAATTATATAAACTGATACTATTGATACTAGGTAGGTCAATGAGTAATCCATTTTAACCAGGGGATTGTAAATATAGGATAAATGACAATTCTTATAGATCTATTTTACCTGGAGATTAATGTGAATCTAGTCATGGCAGAAAACTGACATGACAGGCAGGGCTATTTATGCCCCTTTCCTACAGTGAAATATGAAATGCTGTGTCATTATGCAGAATCCTTCATGTATGGTTTTATAATTTGTAGGGATTGAGACACAAACCAAATTGGATGACAAGGAAAGTTGCAGCAAATGTAAGAGCATCTGTTAAATATTCTTAGCCACAATCGGTAGCGACCATAAGTAATAACCAGGTAGGGTAATATATTTGAAAATAAAAGAGAGCCGCACACTCTAGGAGCTCAGATGCAAAAAAAATGTATACCAACGTTTCGACAGCCAAGCTGTCTACATCAGGGTATAATCACAAACACTGCGGGATGACTCGTTTATATAGTGTCAAAAGACCCAGGTGTCTGTAATCATGGCCAGGAGTGGCCTAATATCAATGGTTAATAATCAAATATTAAAATGTCATACAAAGAACAGCATACAAATAAATTGATAGCATACGATCATAGATTAATTTGACCATACAAGTTTACAAACAATTACAATAATCACAAGAATGGCTTCAGATCAAAGTCTACGTTGAGACCGAAGGGCGCAAGGGTCTTTAAATTAAAGATCAAGGCAGCCTCTCGTTTTAACAATAAATTATCAAGGTCACCCCCTCTCCTAGGGAGGGTGACATGTTCGATGCCAATATAACGCAGAAACAAAATCGAGTGGCTTTCCTACAAGAAGTGGGCCGCAAGTAAAGTGCCGATAAGTAAAGTTTTTACACCTAATGGTGCTACGATGCTCTGAGATACGTACTTATAATTCGCGCTTTGTTTTACCCACATCATTTTTACCACAAGGACAAGTTATAAGATAAATAACTGCCTTAGTGGAGCACGTAATAACACCTTTTATTGGGATCGATTTCCCTGTTTGTGGGTGTTTGAAGGATCTACATTTATAAGTGCCATTGCATTGAGCACAGCCATTACATTTGTAATTTCCACCCAGTAGGGGCGCAAATAGACGTTGTTCAGGATTATCTTGGGGTGGTAAATCAGAGTTTACCAATTGGTCTCTGAGATTTCTGCCCCGCGAGAATACGACCAAGGGAAGGTCCGAAAACACATTACCGAGACTATCATCGTATTTTAGGATGTGCCAATGTTTGTGAAAAATTCCCTTAATTTGTTCAGAGCACTTTGAATAGCGGGTAGTTAGAATTATCTGGGTAAAACAAAGCGCGAATTAAAAGTACGTAACTCAGAGCATCGTAGCACCATTAGGTGTAAAATCTTTACTTATCCAGTTGCGGCCCACTTCTTGGAGGAAAGCCACTCGATTTAGTCTCTGCGTTATATTGGCATCGAACATGTCACCCTCCCTAGGAGAGGGGGTGACCTTGATAATTTATTGTTAAAACGAGAGGCTGCCTGGATCTTTAATTTAAAGACCCTTGCACGTAGACTTTGATCTGATGCCATTCTTGTGATTATTGTGACTTTGCCATTGTAATTGTTTGTAAACTTGTATGGTCAAATTAATCTATGATCGTATGCTATCAATTTGTTTGTATGCTGTTCTTTGTATGACATTTTAATATTTGATTATTAACCAATGATATTAGGCCACTCCTGGCCATGATTACAGACACCTGGGTCTTTTGACACTATATAAACGAGTCATCCCGCAGTGTTTGTGATTATACCCTGATGAAGACAGCTTGGCTGTCGAAACGTTGGTATAAAATGTTTGCATCTGAGCTCCTAGAGTGTGCGGCTGGCTCTCTTTTATTTTCAAGTTTCTACTCCGCTAGCCAGCACCTCGTCTTAATAGGTGTGCGTTTCTTTTTCTTCTAGAGGGTAATATATTTAACAGACAATTTTGTGTTCGTTCCCTTCCCTACATACGTATCATTCCATTACATCATTTGATTTAACCTACCTTTATTTTTTCCTCTGTAAACACGGTGACATCCTTGTGATTGAGAGTCAAGTAATAGTGGATAATAGTTAATGAATGCCAAAAGCAAATTGTAGTAAAAATCAAATCGAGACCTATAGACTTATTAATCATTATAGAGCTCTCTTGGCACTTGCCCTCACAGTTTAATGATCAGTGCAGGCAATTAGGGTATTATATAATTATGTAGGTGTAGCCGGTGCTATACTACACCGCTGTAACTCTGCGTTGTGTGTGGTTGATAGAGACCATAAACGTGGACTTTGGAGATCAGGTAGTTTTAATCAATCAGAACTGACTCTCTGCATCTTGCATCTGCATCCAAAAGGAAATAAAACATTTGTAGAGCACATCTGTTCTGAGAATCGTCGCCTCTTTCTCTCTCAGTGCATCAAAATGATTTTACATACAAAAATTAATACACTCTCTCCTTATTATACATAACATATTTTACATTGATAAAACCACATACCTGCATCCAAAAGGAAATAAAACATTTGTAGAGCACATCTGTTCTGAGAATCGTCGCCTCTTTCTACAACAGATGCACAATAGGAGGGACTGGGATCATTCGAGGAGCTAGCCATCGTTCACACATACAATAGCCTGCTAATACCTTAGCTAGCTATTAACCACATGTTGAATTCAGAATGTTGATATCATCCTAAAAAGTACAATTACAAGTGCATCTTAACAATACCATCCACTTATGAGTAACCTCTAAATATACATCATTATTCATGAACAAAACACTGTGTGTATGACTTTGTACTTAAAAGAATCAAACTTTTCTGAAGACAGAAAAAGCGTGCCTACCTCTCTCAGTGCATCAAAATGATTTGAGCACGAGCACGCCGGGCAAAACGTAAGTACACACTCCCCTTCTCCCAGGATGCAGGCATGCATAACAAATCAACACAACATATTGATATATGAACCTGGTGAAATTCACATAGTACTTTAACAACTGTTACATTCACCCCTCCTGAATTTCACCAACCTTGTAAAACAACAAAATAACCTACCAAGCTCAAGGCTTAATTCTGAATTCAGCTCAAAGCTACCCATAGGGTTCAGGGCAAGTGAAAGTTGGTCAGGCCTTCAACTGCCCCTAGATGCATAGTGCCTCTTACACTATATCTACATTCTTAGCCTTAAAAAAAAATCCTGTACTAAATCATCTCTGTACTATGTTAAACTTACACCTTCTGGTGGGTTGACTCTATTAGTCTCTTTACTGGTTTAACTACCCTCCCCGCCCTTGTGCGACCTGCCACTGGGCTAGGGGCCATAGTAACTAACGGTGGCTCTGGCCTTAGATCATTGATCAGAGGTGAGTTTGAAGGAATCAGCTCCAGAATCTCAGAGGTGCTTCCCCGGTCATTTTCCTCAAGAAAACAAGGTTCTTCTGGCTCTGACTTTCCATCCGATGTCCAGAGTTCGGAGTAATCGCTTGAATCCTCCGCCAGCCAGGATGCACTTTCCTCCCCAGAGTCCTCCATGTCTTCCCTGTCCAGTCCATCGCCGGAGTGGGTGGCCTCTCCTGCATCTACATTGATTGAAGGCCCTGCAGCATCACTGTCATTGAAGTGTACTGAATCATCAATTTCAAATGGCAGGAAATTCACCTGCAGCAGTAGATTCCTGTGAACCACTTTCTCTCTGCCATAACGATCTTGGATTATGTACGTGTGAGTTTGTGGATTGACTGAAGTCACTGTGAAAATCTCGGGGTTCCACTTGTCAGCCAACTTGCGGCGGCCCCTTTCACCCTTGTTGGCGATGAGGACACGATCCCCCATGGACAAACCGATGCCTTTAACCCGCTTGTCATACTCCCGACCTTGGCGTCTCTGTTGCTTGTCAGTGTGCCTTTGGGCAACACTCATAGCTTCCTTCAGCCCAGTGATCAGAGTCTCGACATACTTGTTGCAATCCACAACACTGGAGTCATCCAAAACATTGCGGAACATAACATCCACTGGTAGCCGAGGGACTCTACCAAACATGAGAAAGAATGGAGCATAGCCCGTAGTCTCGTGAACAGTGGCATTGTAGGCAAATGTTAATGACTGGATTTGTTCAGGCCAATGTTCTTTGGTTTTCAAGGGCAGATTCCTGAGCATGCTACCTAAAGTCCTGTTGAAGCGTTCAGTTTCTCCATTCCCCATTGGGTGATATGCTGTGGTTCTTGACTTTTGGACACCAGAGAGCTTAAGCAGTTCTGCTATTAGCTCACTCTCAAAATTTGCGCCTTGATCAGTATGGATCCTTGATGCAAAGCCGTAGACACAGAAGACATGATCCCACAGTTTACGAGCTACTTGCTTGGCTGTCTGGTTTCTGCATGGCCATGCATGGGCAAGTTTAGTGAAGTGGTCAGTCACCACCAGAACATCAACTGAGTTCTTCTTACTGTCTTCCGCTGTCCAAAAATCCAAACACACCAACTCCATGGGAGAGCAAGTTTTGATGCTCTCTAACGGGGCTCTAGCCGCTGGCTCTGGTGTCTTTGCTAGAACGCATCTCTGGCAGCAGCGCACATACTCCTTGATGTCTCTCTCCATTGCCGGCCAGAAAAATCTCTGCCTGGCCAGAGCTAGAGTTCTAGCTTGGCCTTGATGTCCTGCAAGGTCGTGAATGCCAGTCATCGCTTTGAGTCTCAACACCTCTGGCAAGACATACTGGAACCTTCTCCGGTTTGTGTGACTCTCCTTAATGACACGATACAGAACTCCCTCTCTTAGGATCAAGCGATCCCACTGTTTCATCAGCAACAACACTTTAGAAGAAACACTGTATCGATCTCGTCTGGTGGGCCGTTTCTTATTGAAGACGAAAGGGATGACCTTGGAAGTCACAGAGTCTTGCAGCTGGAGATCTCGAAGTTCCTCGTGCGAGAGTTCAGGCAAAGTGTCAATACCAGGAGAAAGCAGCCGTTGGGTGTTGGAACCAAGCTGGATTGCTTGCATCTCCATTGAACATTCCCAGTCAATATGGAGCTGACATATGGCCTTCACTTCAGCAGTGGTCAAAGAGGTTATCTCCTGGGGATAAGAAGCCCAACGGAAGGCATCTTGGACATCATCATTCAGTGTCCCAACAGCCTCAGACAGAAGTGCTAGGTAGGACTCCCTCATCAGTCTCTGCGCGACAGTCACTGCAAAGGGATCGCGGCTCAGTGCATCTGCTACTGTATTCTTGCTGCCTGGGATACGCTTCAAATCAAAGTTGTACGGTGCCAGCTTGGCAACCCATCTTTGCTCGCAAGCGTCCAGCTTGGGTTTTGTCATGATGTACGTTAACGGGTTACTATCTGTCCAGACAGTGAACTCGTGCCCCTTAAGCCAGTGACTGAATTTCTCACACACACTCCATTTCAGTGCTAGAAATTCAAGTCTGTGTGCCGGGTACCTTCTCTGCGACTTACTCAGTGTCTTGCTCGCAAATGCTATGGGCCTTGCCTTATCTTCACCTTCAGGTACTTGGCAAAGCACAGCCCCAAGACCATCCAAGGAAGCGTCAGTGAAGAGAATGAACGGCCTCTCGAAATCAGGGTGAGCTAGCATGACACAATTCAAAAGAGCATCCTTCAGCTTCCGGAATGCAACGACACACTCCTCAGTCCAATCCGATAGCGTCAGCTTCCGGAAAATCCCACTGTTGCCCTTCTTCCCATCTCTTCCTCTTCTCTTTTGACCCCCAGTGAGTGCAAACAAAGGTCTGGCTATAGCAGAACAGTCAGGAATGAAGTGCTGGTAATATAATACCATACCCAAGAAGGATTTCAGCCTCCGAGCAGAGGGAGTGCATCCATCTGCCTCCATCAGCTGAGCTTGGCTCATCTTGGCAATGGCCTCCACCTTCTCAGGATCCACTGACACACCGTCCTCTTTAATGATATGTCCGAGGAATTTCACTGTTCTTCGTAGAAAGTGGCATTTTTTGGGTGCTAGCTTGAGATTGTTGGCTCTTAGACGGCTAAACACAACTTCAAGTCGCTGTAGAGCCTGTTCCTCGGTGGGTGCAAAGACCAACAAGTCATCTAAGTAACAAAGGAGATTTGAGAAGTTTAGGTCCCCAAATATACTCAACATCATTCTCATGAAAGAGGCCGGGCTGTTACACAGACCTTGTGGCATGCGATTGTACTCATAAAGTCCCATCGGTGTGGTAAAGGCTGTGTACTTCTTGTCCTCTTCGTGAACTGGAATGTTATAAAATCCTGAGGTCAAGTCCATGGTGCTGAAAAATGCACTGCCACCAAGGGCTGCGAGGCAATCTGCTTGATGAGGAAGGGGATGAGCGTCCTTCACCGTTCGTGCATTCATCCACCTGAAGTCAGTGCATAACCTCAGACTCCCGTCTTTCTTCCATACCATGACTAAAGGGGAGGCATACTCACTAACTGACTTGCGTATAAGACCTACTTCTTCCATATCTGTCAATACCTTCCTCAGCTTCAGGTAATGAGCAGGCGGAACTCTTCTGTATGGTAGCCGGAAGGGTCTGTCATCAACCAGGTGGATACGGTGAACATAACCCCTGGCTTCTCCGCAGTCCAGATTATGTCTTGAGAAGATGTCTTCATATTTTGTGATGGTATTCACAAGCTTTTCCTTCCAATGGTCAGCTACCTGGCATCCATCAATGTCAATGTCTACTAATCCTAGATCAGACAGTCTTTGTTTCAGATTGTGGCAGCCATTGTCATCCTGCTTCTGTTCCATTGGGGTTTTCCTCACCTCATGAAGGCCCTGAAATATTGTTGCATCTTCAACAGCCAAGCATGTAGACACATCTGCCAACTTCATGTTACGTCTTAGGGTGAGATGTTTGTCAGAACAGTTTACTACCTTTAAAGGGACCCAGCCATCTCCCCACATGGGTGTAATAACTCTACCCACGAGTATGTTTCTGGGCATGACCTTTGACCTGGTAGGTTCGACTATTACAGTGCTGCCTGGAGACAATGCCACATTTTTAGGAAGTTTACCCCAAACTAAGTGTTCAGTCTTGGGCGAAAGAGTCACAGCTTGAGTGAGCTTCACTGTCCCAATCTTGCCATCGACTCGCTGTCCCTTCCATCTTGTGACACTTGTCATCATCTGCAGAAACTGCTCACCCTCTGGTGAGTGGGTCTGGCCATCCATGTTGTTGACGAGCTTCCAGTATTCATCCGTGCCTTTCATCTCATGCAATAGATGCTTAATGACATTCGATCCCAGGATGAGATCATCACGCTGTCCAGGAACAACTAGAGTGGGCACTTTAACATCAATCCCATAGATTTGCATCTCCAAATCATAGAAACACTTTGTTGAGGTCTTCTTCCCCCCACACCCCACTAATACTAACTCTGTGGGAGGCTGATAATGCTGAGGAAGGGCACCTGCTTCCAAAAGTCTCTGCTCCGCATGTTCACTTAATGTACAGGCCATAGACCCAGTGTCAAGCATGCCCTTAAGCTGCACTTTCCCATGTACAGACACAGAGGTGTAAAACAAATCTGAAAAAGCCTCAACTTCTTGTGAACCTAACATAACAATTTTCTCTCCTTCTTTCGCATCAGAGCACAAAATCTCATACGTTTTCTCAAGATCATCAAATTCTTTCTTGGGGGTAGACAGTTGAACACCCACATTTCCCCCCTTCACCTGTGGGCGTGTCAGTTTAACGGTTGCTGCTGTGGTGGTGAGTTTCTCTGCTGTTGTGGTGGGCGTCTCACCACCGGGATTGGAATAGCGTTCCCCCGGTTTAGGACAATTTGACTTCCAATGATCTGGGGAAAAGCACAGGAGGCACAGGTTCTCATGTCTACAGTGTATCACAGTGGAGTGATCTGTTGAGCCACAAACCCTGCATTCCCTACGCCTGAAGGGCTGGGTGGGGAAAGATGGTGCCTTGGCCTGTGTCTGTGAAACCATAACGGGTGGTATGCTCTTCTCTAAGGTACGTTCAAGCAGGTGAATGAGTCTCTCGATACTTGCACTCTGCCCATCTTGTTTGGCGCTTGATGTGAGAGAAGTGTCACTGCACGTACCAGCATTGACCCCGCCTTCACATGGAGTTATCTGGGGATGTACTGTTACTTGCTTTGAGGATACAGCGGTAGATTGACACATGGTGGCCTTCCTGTGGCGTTCATGTTCATAGATTCTCTCCTGTACTTCACTCGCAGTCCATTTCTCAGCAGACTTGTATTGGAATACTGCTGCCAGTTTGGGGTCAGGGCAGTATGTTACAAACATCCTAACGACATCAGAGTTGGAGCTGTCAATCTTCTTACCTTGTCTCTTAAGGCCCTCGTCAGCGACATCTACAGCCTTGTTCAATCGAACCCAGTACTCCATAACAGCCTCTCCGGGTACAGGTTTAGTATTGTAAAAATCAGCCAAGGGCATGCACGAATAGGCCAATTCACTGAAATTCTGTTTCAGAATGTCAAATACAATCTCTGGCTTCTCTGTAGGATCAACTGTTGTCTCATTGCGTAAATTTATCTTTACCATGTCTCTTGCTTTGCCAGATAATCGACTAATCAACTCATCTGATTGTTCCCCAACAAGACATCCCTTCCTCCTCAAGTATATTCTCATCAACTCCTCCCATTCATGAATGGAGCATTTGTCTGTACCATCTCCTCTATATGTAGGAGGTTCCTTTATGTCTGATTGCATGATGAACTTAATTTGACTGAGATCTACATATCCTACTGACTCTGAATGATGATCACTTATGTTTTCTGTACTTACTGGTGGCTCATAAGTACTGGACCTGCCACTCTGTAGTTCTTCCCTAATGGAGCTCCCTATTTCCCGGGCTAGCTGAGTGACCAGCTCAGCTAGACCATCTACAGGGGCATTTGGATTAACACTAGATGAAGGGCTTTCATCCAATTTTTTTGTGGAGCAAAACATGGGGGAACCTCCTGCACCTACACACTTTACAGGGGTTTGATCAGAGTATGAGAAAAACCTCCCCCTCCCAGCAGTGAATTTGGGTTCATCACCATTATAAGATGCCATGCCACTAAAGTTACGTTAAAATGTCTGTTGATGAACACACTTCTATGTTGGTTAACGATAAACAGCGCTCTCAATACATCGTTGTCAGAAAAAAAAGACTGTAGTTCCGATTTTTGCCACAAGGCGGCAAGAGTACCTCAATGATATAATTAGTCTCTAGAGCAGCAGCGCCGCGGTGATTGAGCTGACGTCGATCAACGATGAATCCGGGTCACGGCACCAATGTAGCCGGTGCTATACTACACCGCTGTAACTCTGCGTTGTGTGTGGTTGATAGAGACCATAAACGTGGACTTTGGAGATCAGGTAGTTTTAATCAATCAGAACTGACTCTCTGCATCTTGCATCTGCATCCAAAAGGAAATAAAACATTTGTAGAGCACATCTGTTCTGAGAATCGTCGCCTCTTTCTCTCTCAGTGCATCAAAATGATTTTACATACAAAAATTAATACACTCTCTCCTTATTATACATAACATATTTTACATTGATAAAACCACATACCTGCATCCAAAAGGAAATAAAACATTTGTAGAGCACATCTGTTCTGAGAATCGTCGCCTCTTTCTACAACAGATGCACAATAGGAGGGACTGGGATCATTCGAGGAGCTAGCCATCGTTCACACATACAATAGCCTGCTAATACCTTAGCTAGCTATTAACCACATGTTGAATTCAGAATGTTGATATCATCCTAAAAAGTACAATTACAAGTGCATCTTAACAATACCATCCACTTATGAGTAACCTCTAAATATACATCATTATTCATGAACAAAACACTGTGACTTTGTACTTAAAAGAATCAAACTTTTCTGAAGACAGAAAAAGCGTGCCTACCTCTCTCAGTGCATCAAAATGATTTGAGCACGAGCACGCCGGGCAAAACGTAAGTACACACTCCCCTTCTCCCAGGATTTTTTTTTTTTTTTTTTTTTTTTTTTTTTTTTTTTTTTACCTTTATTTAACCAGGCAAGTCAGTTAAGAACAAATTCTTATTTTCAATGACGGCCTGGGAACAGTGGGTTAACTGCCTGTTCAGGGGCAGAACGACAGATTTGTACCTTGTCAGCTCGGGGGTTTGAACTCGCAACCTTCCGGTTACTAGTCCAACGCTCTAACCACTAGGCTACCCTGCCGCCCCAGGATGCAGGCATGCATAACAAATCAACACAACATATTGATATATGAACCTGGTGAAATTCACATAGTACTTTAACAACTGTTACATAGGCATTAGGATTCATTCCCCCAAAAAAGTATAAACAGTGTTTTTACACATCTACCCATAGGTACTGAACGGAGACTAATATGTTTTCATGCCTATCTTTCTATATTCTGAACCATTCTCCATGGGTCTACATTCAAGTCTTGCGCTGATCAAACTCAAATTAAAAAAAGGTACACCTTATTTAAATGGATTGTTTTAGAGAATTGTTTGTTTTTTTTAAACTCCCTGATTACAAATTGGTAGGACACCCAGTGGGTGTGCGCTGTTTGGGGTTTATTCAAACGTATTCGGTGTACAATGGAACCGCACCAATTACTGAGAAGTGCATAGGAAAGGCATACATTTCATGATTATGAAATCGGACCCATACACCCTATTCTCATGGTACCTGGTACACTTAGGATGTCTTTTTTAACCATTGGGCGGCAGGGTAGCCTAGTGGTTAGAGCGTTGGACTAGTAACCGGAAGGTTGCAAGTTCAAATCCCCGAGCTGACAAGGTACAAATCTGTCCTTCTGCCCCTGAACAGGCAGTTAACCCACTGTTCCTAGGCCGTCATTGAAAATAAGAATTTGTTCTTAACTGACTTACCTAGTTAAATAAAGGTAAAATTAATTAATTAAAATTAATTGATTTGTTTGTTAGTATGGTAGTTTACTGGCAAAGGGAACTTTTACAGAATTCTGATTATCAACGCTCTCCGCGTAGCGGGTTAGTTCAATAACCTAAAAACCGGACTAATAGGTCACAGTACAATCAGTACAATCAAATAAACAATTCATCGACATTGTTAAAAACGCTACGGGAGACAAATCCTGCATACCATTAAAAGGAAGAGATGGAATCAGAGAATCTTGTCCTGGCATTCATAATTAGAGTTGCATCCAATTTTCACAATGGTCCCGTTGTGAAAGACAATTCACTGGACTACACCTTTACCACATGACAAAATCAAAACGACAGCACACAAAATGCACAGTGAGGTTATTTTTTTATTTTTTTTAGCATTCTTAAATAATCAAGTATTTAAAACAAATCGAAGAGTAGGACTCCGATCCGTGGGTTTTTAGAGATTGTTTTCAGCAGCCGAAGGAAAGTTAGCGGCAGGTAGCTATAGATTGCTAGCTCGTTAGCGGGGTCAGTGCTGACAGCTGGTGTTGTACTGGAAGGAAGCCATTTGCACGCGACCCCGTAACCTTTGGACCTCCAGGTCGTGGAAGTAGTCGTCGTCGTCATTCTGGACGATAATCTTCTGCAGCTCGCCTATCTCCCTCTCCATCTTGGAGCGCAGCTCCAGCTTCATCATCTGAAGGGCCTGCAGAGAGAGAGAGAAACACTTTAATATCCTGACCCCCAACACCGCAGGATGTATGAAGTAGTCACATGCTGAACCCTGAAGAAGTTCACCTGTAAAGTATGAACATTCATCTCAATCTCCCCAGAAATGTGCAGACAACGTAGAGGTACAATGTAGTAAATTGTGTGTGAATGAGCCTGCATTTACCTTTTCTTGGGCCTTCTTCCGTACTTGGATATCCTGTCTCTCTGTAGCGAGAGTGTCGGCCAATAATGAAAACTGAAAGATGGCAGAACAGCGTGGAATGAGCTTTCAGCTGTCCCGTTCTTTCACATCAGTGCCGATGGAGGAACAGAGACGAGATCAGGAAGCTGTTTCTTGGGTCTTACTCTCCCTACTAATTCCGCATAGCGTGGTGTGTGTTCATATGAAAGAGGGTTGTTGTGTGTTGGTTCTACCTGGTCCTTGTAATAGTTCTCCATAGATTGGATCTGGTCTCTGTGTTTTTTCTGGTGCTCCTGGCGCTGCTCCTTGGCGTAGGCCCTCTGCTCTCGGAGACGAGCCTTCTGCACCTCCAAGCCCTCCTCAAACACCTGCTTAAACATCTGGAACACAACACACACACACACACTTATACAACCAATCGTTACATGTGTTTGTATAGTCATTGTGTTCATGACCTGTTTCCTTTTGACTTTACAATGGAGCTAAATACATGACAATTGTGTCAAATCTTCCCTTTAAAACAATACCTCGGGTGGAAAATGGAATGGAAAGTACAGTGTTTGAAGCGTTCTAGGAGCGCCTAAACTGTGTTGGGGATGGAGGCTCGGCTCGGCGTCACTAACTGACCCTCTCCTCTTTCGTGCGGGCCCTCATCATGCGTGCGCGGAGCTGGACGTGGTAGTCACCGTGGTACTTCTTGGCCCGGGCGATCTGCTGCCTCTGCTCCTTCAGACGGTTCTGAGTCGACTTCTGTTGCTGGATACGCTCCTTAAAATCCCTCTGGGAGGGGAGAGGAGCGAGACGGCTGTACAGTTAGAGGGGCTGTTTGTATTATTGCTTGGTGTGTGTGTGTGTTTAAGAATGTGTGAGAGACATAAGACTGGTAATATATATATATTATGTGTGTGTGTGTGTGTCTAGCCTACATGTACGCTGAAGCTCGTGCATGTTTTTGAGTGACTCACCAGGCGTCTGTTGTGTTCTTGCTCTTTGCGGATGATCTCCCCCAGCAGGTCGTGTCTCCTCTGAGCCTCTTCCACCTGGAGAGAGAACAGTGACGCGTTAACGGGAGGAGATCAAAGTGGAAAAGTTGCAATGGTGAACCCTGGTCTCTGGGGGTCATTACGGGGCCTTCGCCCAATCACAGGCTCCGCACTTAGACATCTGTTTTAACGTTACAGACAGGTAGGAGACTTGCAGAGATCCAAGCCAAGATAAGCTAAAAACATCCCAGCTTGCCCTGTGGTTTATATGGTGGATAGTGTGTTACAGCGCCCCCACCTGGCTGGTGAGTTTAGTGCGTGGGCCCTGCCTCTGGTTGTCCAGGGAGAGGGAGGCGTTGAGGCGGTCCACCTGGCCCAGCTGCTGCTGCCACATCCTGCCCAGGGCGTGGGGCGAGAGGTGCAGGTGGGGGAACTCCTCCAGGAGCAGGGGGAGCAGGTCGTTGTCCTTCACCTTCACTGGAAAACAGGGGAGAGGGAGAGGGAGAGAGAGCGAGAGAATCACAAACAGTTAATATAGAGGGACAAATCCATACCGTGCACTTAAGACTAATGCGCAAATCCATATCAAGCTCTTTCTCCTAAGGCATATGTAGTTGTGAAAGGATTGAATAGATAGCCAAGGAAACATCCTCCATGTTAGTTTCACCAAGGCCAATGCTGCGTTTTTAGGTTCAGGGCAAATGAAGGAGAGGAAGCCACTTTGTACTTTGATTAGATTTGAGTGGCAGAGACTCCAGCTTGGGGGTCTTACTTGGTGGGGCTCTCCTGGTTTTGTCCTGTCGCCTGCGGCCCGGAGTCGGTTGTCTGGTCCTGGGGGAGCGGTGTCGGGCTGCTGTGGTGTACACTTGAGACGGTTTGGGGGTTCGGGGAACATCACTCAGTATGGCCTCTCTGTACTCCCTCTCCTACAGGGCAAAAGCACACATAGAACATCTGCTGTAGATAATATTGGGACACACAGTCTCTCTATCGCAGTCTCTGCCGGAGGGCTACTGTGTACACAGTCACGTGGTGTCTAAACGCACACACCTCCCCAGGGCTACAATGAGTAGGTCTGATGCTGTTTACACACACCTCTCTCCCCCTCCCTCTCTTACCGCCTCCTGTGCTCTGGTTCGTTCCATGGCCATAGCAGCCCGTTCTCTATCCTCGTACACTTTCAGCTCCTCCTCATAGGCTGTTTCCAGCTAGAGAGAGAGGTGTACACACCAACTATGTTGGACCGTTCAACTTGTCTCTTTTAAAAAGGTGACCATCTTTATACTGAATGTGGCGTTGGTCAATGTGATGATGTGGCAATTCCCTCTGACCTGGCGGTGTTTGTGTTGGGGCTGTAGACGGCGGAGTTGTCGTCGGCGCATACGGGCAGCGGTGTGTCTCTGTGTGACCCTTCCACTCACCGCCTCTCTCACGGCGCCCTCTAGCTGACCTGAAAGGGAGCGGCGGGCCCGGGGAGGGGAGGGGGATAGGGAGCGGGTACAGGGGGATGTGGGTGCTCGCGGCGTACCTGGGAGAAGGGTCAGAGGTTAAAGTTTAAAGCCGAGGAAACGTTAAATCATAGAGTTGGTCAATAATGACTTAATGTAGTTCTACATTCAGGCTAGTTAACGGTGCTTTTGTTGGAGAAGTGTGGTGCAATCTGGGACCGTATCCACAAAGCATCTCAGAGTAGGAGTGCTGATCTAGGATCTGCCCATACAAATTGTATTCCTTATGATATTAAAGGCTAAACTGATCCAAGATCTGAGATGCTGTATGAATACGGCCCCTGACGTGATTGAAGAGGTGGAGTGTATGTACCTGTTGGCCTCCTTGGGGGCCTGCGACACTCCATGACACTGTCACTGTGGTGAGACTGTTTGTCCTCCTCCTTGACCTCGTCGGGCTCTCCGCTCTCTCCTAGCACTCTCTTTAACATCTGACGAGTGGAAACACACACACACACACATGTTAAAACCTAGATTTACATGGCTGAGATGCCGGGTGTGACACAATCCCAGCTCCCGCAACTTAGCGGTGCGATGAATGGTCAGCCGGGAAGCACGCAAAGTGAAAGCACGTCGGGTGGGATGATTCTCCGGGTGAATGGGACTGCAAGGCATCCATCAGGCGGTGAGACGGCTCAGAACTCGTCCCGCATCCCCACAATGTAAATATAGCTTGACACACAGAGTCATTGGACTAACCAGTAAGGTCCACATAATGACAAGTGCGTCACACACACACACACACACACACACACGTGTGTACCACTCACCAGGTCCAGCTCCTCTAGTCGTCGGGACAGCTTCTCAGACATGTGGTGCAGCTCCTGTTCTGCCTTCCTGTTTCTCTGTCTACGCCAGGAGAGAGGCTCCTCACAATCCTCCTCCTCTAGTACCCTGCTACTGCTGACAGGAGAGAGGGAGAGAGAGAGCGTGTGAGAGAGAGAGAGGGAGGGGGAAGGAGAGGGACAAAAGGTAGGAAGAGTAGAGACAGAAAGAGTGAGGCAGGGAGGTGAATGTTAGATTGAATGGCCTCTGTGTGTAACTAACTTATGTGCATGTATATTGCTTTTCTCGCTATGCATCTACAATGCTATTCTAACCACCTCCCATTGTGTTGTTCTTACCTGAGCCCCGTCCGCCCCCTGTGAGCCCAGCTGTCCTGCTGCGTGAAGGTCTCTTCCTCCTCATCTTCCTCAGTGTCCAGTGGTGCCCTGTCCTCCAGCTCATCCTGCAGGGTGAGGAAATGAATGTCTGGCTGTGTCCGGAATAGAACCCTCTTGGGCCCCACACTGGTAGGCTATAGAGAAAGAGAGAAATTTGCAAAAAAAATGCAACAATTTAGTCCTTAATTAGCTGTAAATTGAACATGCATTGGACATAAATTGGACATGCATTAGCAAATCATTAGATTTGAATTAGGCATGAGGTCGACTTAGCCCTCATTCGAGGCATTGTAACTACAACAGTCCAAAGGCCAAGCGGTTCGTCATGCCTTACTTCCGACTGCTCCTTGGCCTCCTCTAGCCTGGCCTTGGTTTGACTGGACACAGACTTCTCACTCTCCACTACAAATGAAAAGCATGGAGGAATAAGAGGTTGAATAAGTCAAATTGATACATGGTTTGGAGGTGCTACACATTCATTCTGTGATGCATTGGACAGCGTGCGTCACCGGGTGAGTGGTTGAAGGCTGGCGAGCGCACTCCATTGGTAACTGTGTCAGCCACTGGCCTTGGGGACTGAAAAGAAAGAGAGAGAGAGAGAGAGATGGTCATTCATTAGACAGAGAAAAGGGGACAGAGACAAAGGGGTGGATGCATTTCCACTCAATGGGGCGGGGAGAATTCACAATCAAACTGTGACAAAAGAGAACCCGTCAGGAGGAGTCTCAGTGGCTAGCTAGCACATGCTAACGACATAATCACGCAAAAGATGCACGCCGTTAACTACCACTCCCGGGAAGGTCGTCCAGCGGTTAAGGTCACTGGTTCGAATCCCCAGTCTGTCAATGGGCCCTTGAGAAAGGCACTTAATACTAATTGCGCCTGTAAGTCTGCTAAATGACTCAAATGTAAAACAAGGCTAAGTGAATACAGTAGTAGTACACCGTCTTATCATTGTCGTGAATACAGTAGTAGTACACCGTCTTATCATTGTCGTGAATACAGTAGTAGTACACCGTCTTATCATTGTCGTGAATACAGTAGTAGTACACCGTCTTATCATTGTCGTGAATACAGTAGTAGTACACCGTCTTATCATTGTCGTGAATTACAACGAGAAAGACAGAAACGAATAGCAGTAGTGTGTACAGGACAATTTGGGTAAATACTTTATTTCATCCATAACACAGCTCCTTACCATCACCTGTAATGGTATATGTGAGCTCAAGGGGTACACACACACACACAGAGTTGAAGTCAGAAGTTTACATACACTTAGGTTGGAGTCATTAAAACTCGTTTTTCAACCACTCGACAAATTTCTTGTTAACAAACTATAGTTTTGGGCAAGTCGTTTAGGACGTCTACTTTGTGCATGACACAAGTCATTTTTCCAACAATTGTTTGGCCCCATTTGGTAATGGAATAACAAGTGGAAAGTATTTGCCCCTGCTAGCGTGTCTGGACTTGTCATAGGCTTGCAGGTGGGATGTGACGTGAACTGTGAACTGTACTTGGCGGAGGTCACTTCAGAACGCGTTTCAGAACACAGTCGTTTGCTGAGAGCTTTGAAACACGGATTCAAACGGAAAGTTGATACTGTATTACAAAGCAACGAACAAGAGTTAAGCGTAATTTGAATTGATTCAGCGTGGATATATTTGACTAGATGGACATACCTGCGAGGTGCCAGCAGGTGCCTCCTGCTCCAATGCGGCCCCGCTGCCGAGACCGTTGGCTGGGGGAGACTGGCTACCCGAGCGGGGAGCTCTGTCGGGCCTGTGGGGGGTAGTCTGGTATGGGGGCTGCAGGGGGATGGATGAGAGCAGGGGCTCCCTCAGTAGAGTGGCCTGGGTGCCTGGCGTTCCCGGAGCACCCATGGTGCTGGGGCCCGGAGCTTGGGAAGAGGCTTCCACTGTTAGGGAGGGGTAAAATAGGTAGCTGTTAGAGGTGTAGATTTTGTAGGTCATGTCATGTTATAATAGGGTTATGCAGGATGATTGAACAAAAGGTTCAAGTGAAATATAATTTTTTCTTTCTATCAGATTTGCCTCTAACTGGTTCACTGTTCTTTAAGTAGCCTACAGTTCTGAATGATTTTTCTCAGATACAGGTCTGTACTCCTAGCTATTAATGCCTTGCCAATAACCCTGGCATTGTGGGGCGGCAGGTAGCCTAGTGGTTAGAGCGTCGGACTACAAGATCGAATCGCCGAGCTGACAGGGTCAAATTCTGCCGTTCTGCCCCTGAACAAGGCAGTTAACCCACTGTTCCTAGGCCGTCATTGAAAATAAGAATTTGTTCTCAACTGACTTGCCTAGTTAAATAAAGGTAAAACCCTAATCCTGTAAGTTGCTCTGGATAAGGGTGTCTGAATGCCATGCAAATACCTTGTACACCTACACATCAACTTGGTACAGGTACTCCCTGTACTCCCATGTTATTTTTACTAATTGTTATTCACTGGGTATGTATTCCTTGTGTTTTATCTTTAACTCTGCATTGTTGGAAAAGGACCCGTTAGTAAGCATTTCACTGTTACTCCGGTTGTGTACGAAGCATGTGACAAATAAAATGGGATTTGATTTGAGTCTGAATGTAAATCCAGAAAGACAAGAGGACATTTTTTCCTTTTTCAGCATTCTATGTCATGGGCCAGGAACAAGCCTTCGGTACCCACCTACCTTCTTGTTTGGCCGTGAACGTGCGGGCGGAGTCTCCCAGGAGGATAAGCTCATTGGTCGAGCCCGTCTCCTCCGCATTCCAAGAGTGGAGGGAATGTTTACTGCTAGACTGGACGGCAGAGCTGGAAGATCAAAGAAACATTGTAACGTGACCGATGTATCACTATCAAAGTAAACCAAAGAAAAGACCAACCAAACAGTGGAAAGTGCATCGGTGTGTCTGGTACGTGTGATACCAGTCCAAGTCAGAACAACTACAACCTGCACGTGTTTCAAAACAGTGCATTGGGTTTCCTGGTTTAGGAACAGAGGTTTACCCACAAGTCACCCACAATGACTCATCCAGCTTTGTTGACTTTCCAGCCAGCCTTTCTGTGTGACAGCCGTCGGGAACAGGCTGAGTAGACATAGTGACGTCACCGATGTTTGTGTTCCGTGTCCAACCTTAACATTCGCACTTACTGTTGACATTTGTGTTGTGTGGTGCTCCCTGACTGGCTGTTGTGTCAACAGGATGTACCGACTTGCCCTGCACAATGATGACATTTGAAGTGGTCCTGTCTGGTTCAGTCGGGAGACCATGGCATTTGCAATGCCAGAGTAGTGGGTTTGATTCCCAAGGCCACCCGTAAGTAAAATGTATGCATGCATGACTAAGTCGCTTTGGATAAAAGCGTCTGCTAAATGGCATTTACAAGAGCCTCGTCTCGTGACGTAGCGTCTTTGGTTGTATCAACAGAACAGGAACTCTGCTTGAACACGGAACTGAATCTGAAACCATGGAAATGTACATAGAAGCTGTAGCGTGGAAGATCTTGAAACACTCACTGCACACTAGAATACTGGGAGGCTCTCTCCATTAGGGACCTCTGTTCCTCTGTCTGGGGGACCACTGGCCCTGTAGCGAGGGGGGCATCCTCCACAAGATCACCGTTTGGTTCCTTGTCTGGAGGGAGGAAAGGGGGAGGATTTGAAGAAGGGAGGAGAGAGAGAGATGGGTGATTACAGCGTGGCGCAACGTGGTGACGCTGACAGGCTCCTGCTGTGAAGCAACGAGGAAACGAACAAGCCACCAGTCGACTTTCAGATCACCAATCAGTCCGTAATTATACAAATATTTAAGTCACATTAACACACTCAGTCAGAGTAGTAGAATAAGCACTCGGGACATAGTGATCCATAGACATTGGAGCTCATGGACAGAGTAATGATCCAACCCCATTTCCGAAAGCTGAAGTGAAACAAACAACTGTTCTAGCCATGTCATTGTGAAAGTGTATGGAAGAGTTCATGGAGTGTGACAGTAACATTATCTGTAGTGACTCATGCATAGCCTATCCCACTAATTGGACATATCAACAGGTTTAAACTAGAGCACGGCCAATCCGTTATTCTGGGTCCGATACCGGCCGCTATACTGTTCTAGCCATGTCATTGTGAAAGTGTATGGAAGAGTTCATGGAGTGTGACAGTAACATTATCTGTAGTGACTCATGCATAGCCTATCCCACTAATTGGACATATCAACAGGTTTAAACTAGAGCACGGCCAATCCGTTATTCTGGGTCCGATACCGGCCGCTATACTGTTCTAGCCATGTCATTGTGAAAGTGTATGGAAGAGTTCATGGAGTGTGACAGTAACATTATCTGTAGTGACTCATGCATAGCCTATCCCACTAATTGGACATATCAACAGGTTTAAACTAGAGCACGGCCAATCCGTTATTCTGGGTCCGATACCGGCCGCTATACTGTTCTAGCCATGTCATTGTGAAAGTGTATGGAAGAGTTCATGGAGTGTGACAGTAACATTATCTGTAGTGACTCATGCATAGCCTATCCCACTAATTGGACATATCAACAGGTTTAAACTAGAGCACGGCCAATCCGTTATTCTGGGTCCGATACCGGCCGCTATACTGTTCTAGCCATGTCATTGTGAAAGTGTATGGAAGAGTTCATGGAGTGTGACAGTAACATTATCTGTAGTGACTCATGCATAGCCTATCCCACTAATTGGACATATCAACAGGTTTAAACTAGAGCACGGCCAATCCGTTATTCTGGGTCCGATACCGGCCGCTATACTGTTCTAGCCATGTCATTGTGAAAGTGTATGGAAGAGTTCATGGAGTGTGACAGTAACATTATCTGTAGTGACTCATGCATAGCCTATCCCACTAATTGGACATATCAACAGGTTTAAACTAGAGCACGGCCAATCCGTTATTCTGGGTCCGATACCGGCCGCTATACTGTTCTAGCCATGTCATTGTGAAAGTGTATGGAAGAGTTCATGGAGTGTGACAGTAACATTATCTGTAGTGACTCATGCATAGCCTATCCCACTAATTGGACATATCAACAGGTTTAAACTAGAGCACGGCCAATCCGTTATTCTGGGTCCGATACCGGCCGCTATACTGTTCTAGCCATGTCATTGTGAAAGTGTATGGAAGAGTTCATGGAGTGTGACAGTAACATTATCTGTAGTGACTCATGCATAGCCTATCCCACTAATTGGACATATCAACAGGTTTAAACTAGAGCACGGCCAATCCGTTATTCTGGGTCCGATACCGGCCGCTATACTGTTCTAGCCATGTCATTGTGAAAGTGTATGGAAGAGTTCATGGAGTGTGACAGTAACATTATCTGTAGTGACTCATGCATAGCCTATCCCACTAATTGGACATATCAACAGGTTTAAACTAGAGCACGGCCAATCCGTTATTCTGGGTCCGATACCGGCCGCTATACTGTTCTAGCCATGTCATTGTGAAAGTGTATGGAAGAGTTCATGGAGTGTGACAGTAACATTATCTGTAGTGACTCATGCATAGCCTATCCCACTAATTGGACATATCAACAGGTTTAAACTAGAGCACGGCCAATCCGTTATTCTGGGTCCGATACCGGCCGCTATACTGTTCTAGCCATGTCATTGTGAAAGTGTATGGAAGAGTTCATGGAGTGTGACAGTAACATTATCTGTAGTGACTCATGCATAGCCTATCCCACTAATTGGACATATCAACAGGTTTAAACTAGAGCACGGCCAATCCGTTATTCTGGGTCCGATACCGGCCGCTATACTGTTCTAGCCATGTCATTGTGAAAGTGTATGGAAGAGTTCATGGAGTGTGACAGTAACATTATCTGTAGTGACTCATGCATAGCCTATCCCACTAATTGGACATATCAACAGGTTTAAACTAGAGCCCGGCCAATCCGTTATTCTGGGTCCGATACCGGCCGCTATACTGTTCTAGCCATGTCATTGTGAAAGTGTATGGAAGAGTTCATGGAGTGTGACAGTAACATTATCTGTAGTGACTCATGCATAGCCTATCCCACTAATTGGACATATCAACAGGTTTAAACTAGAGCACGGCCAATCCGTTATTCTGGGTCCGATACCGGCCGCTATACTGTTCTAGCCATGTCATTGTGAAAGTGTATGGAAGAGTTCATGGAGTGTGACAGTAACATTATCTGTAGTGACTCATGCATAGCCTATCCCACTAATTGGACATATCAACAGGTTTAAACTAGAGCACGGCCAATCCGTTATTCTGGGTCCGATACCGGCCGCTATACTGTTCTAGCCATGTCATTGTGAAAGTGTATGGAAGAGTTCATGGAGTGTGACAGTAACATTATCTGTAGTGACTCATGCATAGCCTATCCCACTAATTGGACATATCAACAGGTTTAAACTAGAGCCCGGCCAATCCGTTATTCTGGGTCCGATACCGGCCGCTATACTGTTCTAGCCATGTCATTGTGAAAGTGTATGGAAGAGTTCATGGAGTGTGACAGTAACATTATCTGTAGTGACTCATGCATAGCCTATCCCACTAATTGGACATATCAACAGGTTTAAACTAGAGCCCGGCCAATCCGTTATTCTGGGTCCGATACCGGCCGCTATACTGTTTTATGCCGGGAAAGTGTTAAAGTGTTATTTTCCCACACTGTATTCGCATAAATTGCTATTCAAAATAACAATTGTCAAAGAAATATGGTTCAAAATATTGATTTCTTACATTGTGAAATTACTGAGAATGAGAATGGCTGCAAGTGTTAAGTAGGCATGAGATTCCCTTTTTTCATCCTATATATTGAATAAATCGGTTATCGGTGGAATTATCAGCCAATATCAACATAGCTGTAATAGGCCAATATCGGTCGATATTATTGGTGAACCGCGGTCTCTAGCGTCACAGACAAACATTCACAGCTCCTTTCGGATTCACGGCAAGCCACCAACCCCATCGATTTTGATAAACCAGCCTTTTTCACCAGAGCCTTCTTTCAATGCATGTCATTTCAATTTCCAGAGCTGATAGTCGGTCATTAAAAGTGTAATTGGTGTTTTGCGATGGGAGAGGGGGCCAGCAGACCACCATAGACGGACACAAAGGCTTGCGGAGCGCTGCCAATTGAATGGGCCAACCGCTTCCCGGTAATCCCAGAGCCAGCCGCCTCTAAACCGGGTTTAGAAAGGCCATTATGTCCACTTCATGTGTGGGTGATCTCACCCAAACAGGGTTGTGTCTCAGTCAGTGACACAGATAAAGTTTGAGGGGGATGGGGTGATATCAGATCAGGAAGAACAGGGGTGATATCAGATCAGGAAGAACAGGGGTGATATCAGATCAGGAAGAACAGGGGTGATATCAGATCAGGAAGAACAGGGGTGATATCCGGCAGGTCTTCTGACCTCAATAGGACTTCCTGGTTAAATAAAGGTTAGCCTAAATGTTGAGAGGGTAATGGAGTAAAATACGACTTTTGTGTCTACCTCCATTTTGCGACTCCTCTTCACTGATCTGCTCGGTGAGGTACTCAAGCAGCCCGTCAAAGATCTCCAGCAGGTTCTTGATGGACTCCTTGTCCCCTCGTACAATGTTCTCGCCTAGAGCCGGGGAGAAAAACCCATTAGGACAAGCGATGAATCAGTGGAACTATAATCAACACCACATTGTTGTCCTTTAATTAGAACTAACCAGTCTGCATCTTTTTACGGTGGATTTTATTCAACAAAGAGGCTTGTGTTTGCTCTGAACAAGGCTGTGCTTTGAAATCTAAACAGCAATTTAGCCAGAGACCCTCTGCTTGTAGCTAAATAGATCACTTGATTTTCTTTCAGCATTCATCATCTGTTCTCTCTGCTACCACACGGCAAGCAGTACCGATGCACCAAGTCTGGAACCAACAGGACCCTGAAAAGCTTCTACCCCCATGTATTAAGACTGCTAAATAGTTAGCTAAAGAGTTAACCAATAGCTACCTGGACTATCTGCATTGACCCTTTTTGCACTAACTCTTTTGACTCATCACATACACTGCTGTTACTGTTTTAGCTATCCAGTTGCCTAGTCACTTTATCCCTACCTATATGTACACATCTACCTCAATTACCTCGTGTCCCTGCACAACGACTCAGTACTGTTACCCCGTGTGTATAGCCAAGTTATCATAACTCATTGTGTATTTATTCCTCTTTTTTTTCTCTACATTGTTTGGTAGTAAGCATTTCACGGTTAGTCTACACCTGTTCACGAAGCATGTGACAAATACCATTTGAGTTGGTCAGATGATTGAATGAATAGCTAGTGAATACCTAGGGAATAAAGGAGTAGTTACTAGTTAATTAACTGGTGAATAGTGAGTCAAGAGTAAGTGCCGCTCACCTGTGATGTGTGAAAGGCTGATCTGAAGGTAGTCCAGAGCCAGAGAGTCAATCACAGACTGGACGTTGTGGACATCATCCTGACTGCCCGGGGTGGCGATGTAGTCTACACACACACACACACACACCCACACGCACAGACGGTTCCAAATCACAGCCTCTTGTGCACTTTGGCCACTTACTAGCTCATTGACAAACACAGTCTTGTGTTGGCAGGTTTGACGATCATAAGTAGCACTGTGTGGCATTCTTGAAATTGTAAGAATACTCTCCTCTAAAGCACTCAATTCTTGGCCTTAACAGCATGCAGCGCAGCCGTTTAAAAAAATAACTAACATGGGACAGTTGATTAGGTCTAAAAAAAAAACACATATTGCTCTTTTGGTGGGCATGTTTATTGTATCATGTTTGATGTAAACTTACCTGGGACTTTCTCCCCCAAGATGGCCTCATACAAGGCGACAAAAACATTGGCATTACAGTCCGTCACCTTTCTCAGTCTCAGGTTAAAGTGACACTTGCTAAGGATATCATTCGCCACGTCCACCCAATCTGTAAAAAGGGCCATTACACACTAAATGCAGACCTTGAATTTATGAATAAAGTGCATAGTGTAGATCATACTTCTCAGAGCAGTGATGAACTAGACTACGTTAAAAATAAAAGTGGCAGTAATAAAGCCTCTCCTGAAAAATCTAAATCTTAACCCGGAAAATGTTTAAAACTACCGGCCTGTATCGAATCTCCCATTCCTCTCAAAATGTTTTGACAAAGTTGTTAAGCAGAAACTCGCTGCCTTCCTGAAGCCAGATAATGCATACAAAACGCTCCAGTCTGGTTGTAGACCCCATCATAGTACTGAGACTGCATCGTGAAGGTGGTAAATGACCTTTTAATGGTGTCAGACCAAGTATCTGTCCTCGTGCTCCTGGACCTTAGTGCCGCTTTTGACACCAGCGATCACCACATTATTTTGGAGAGATTGGAAACCTTAATGGTTCCCTAACTTTTTATAGCCCCGTACCCCATCAAACATTCAACCTACAGCTGCGTACCCCCTCTAGCAACAGGGTCATCGCACTCTCAATTGTTGTTTTTTGCCATCATTGTAAGCCTGCCACACACACACACTATACGAAACATTTATTAAACATAATGAGTGAGAGTTGTCGTCACAACCCGGCTCGTGGGAAGTGACAAAGAGCTCTTATAGGACCAGGGCATAAATAATAAAAATCAATAATTGTACTCTTTATTTAGCCATCTTACATGTAAAACCTTAATTGTTCATCAAAAAATGGTGAATAACTCGCCACAGGTTAATGAGAAGGGTGTGCTTGAAAGGATGCACATAACTCTGCAATGTTGGGTTGTATTGGAGAGAGTCTCAGTCTTAAATAATTTCCCACACAGTCTGTGCCTGTATTTAGTTTTCATGCTAGTGAGGGCTGGGATTCCACTCTCACATAGGTACGTGGTTGCAAAGGGCATCCGTGTCTTAACAGTGCAATTTGCCAAGGTAAGAAACTGAGAGCAGCCCTATTCAGAAATCTGGCAGTGGCTTCTGATTAAATTCTGTGCCGTTTGAAAATGTGAAGAATTTAAAAAATGTTAATCACATTTCTATTTGGCGTACCCAAGACGGCAGGGGTAGTCGTACCCCAGTTTGGGAATACGTGGTCTACACGGACAAGTTTGTGCCTGGTTTAGATCTTATCTGTTGGAAAGATATCTGTTAATCTCTGTGGATGGTTTGTACTCTGACAAATGAATGGTAAATTTCGGTGTTCCGCAATGTTCTGTTTTAGAACGACTTTTGTTTTCATTATATATTCTATATTCTCTCTCTGTTTCAGACACAAGGAAGTGGATGGCGCAAATGTTTTACTTTTAAATCTGTTTTATCTTGGATAGGTCGCAGTTTTAAATGAGAACTTGTTCTCAACTGGCCTATCTGTTAAATAAAGGTGAAATGTTTTTTTTAATTTTTTAAATACACTTGGACAAAACAGAGATGCTAGTTCTAGGCCACAAGAAACAAAGATCTGCCATTTGATTTTACAATTAATCTTGATGGTTGTACAGTCGTTTCAAATAAAACTGTGAAGGACCTCAGCGTTACTCTGGACACCGATCTCTCTTTTGATGAACATATCAAGAATATTTAAGGGAAGCTTTTTTCCATCTTCATAAAATTGCAAAAATCTATCTTTTTGTCCCCAAATTATGCAGAGAAGCTAATCCATGCTTTGTCACTTCCAGTTTAGACTACTACAATGCTCTACTCTCCGGCTAACCCGAAAAAGCACTAAATAAATGTCAGTTAGTGTTAAATACAGCTGCTACAATCTTGACTAGAACCAAAAAATGTGATCATATTATTCCAATTCTAGCCTCTCTATACTGGCTTCCTGTTAAGGCTAGGGCTGATTGAGGTTTTACGGCTAACCTACAAAGCATTACATGGACTTGCTGCATTGACTTGCTCCTACCTACGGTCAAAAGTGACGGGCCGTATTGTCCCTAGAATATCTAAGCAAACAGCTGGAGGCAGGGGCTTTCTCCTTTTGAGCTCCATTTTTATGGAATGGTCGGCCTATCATTGTGAGAGACGCAGACTCGGTCTCAACCTTTAAGTCTTTACTGAAGACCCATCTCTTCAGTAGGTCCTATGATTGAGTGTAGTCTGGCCCAGGGGTGCAAAGGTGAACAGCAAGGCACTGGAGTGACGACCCGCCTTGCTGTCTATGCCTGGCCGGCTC
The DNA here is from genome assembly GCF_045791955.1 of Oncorhynchus clarkii lewisi. Classification (NCBI taxonomy): domain Eukaryota; kingdom Metazoa; phylum Chordata; class Actinopteri; order Salmoniformes; family Salmonidae; genus Oncorhynchus; species Oncorhynchus clarkii. The sequence goes on along the minus strand of NC_092159.1, from coordinate 23,781,931 downwards.
CCATCTCTCCACTGGGATTCTTTGCCCTTGAAACTATTGGGGCTGAGTCACTGGCTTACTAGTGCTCTTCCATGCCATCCCTAGGAGGGGTGCGTCACGTTGTGCCAGGCTTTTTTCGCTATACTCGACTTGAGTGGGTCAAGTCACTGACGTGGAGAACTTCGTGGGCCATACTCGGCCTTGTCTCAGGGTAGTAAGTTAGTGGTCTGTTGATATTCCTCTAGTGGTGTGGGGGATGTGCTTTGGCAAAGTGGGTGGCATTATATTCTGCCTGGTTGGCCCTGCACTGCGCCCTAGGACACTGCCTCAGGACTACCTGGCCTGACGACTCTTGGCTGTAGCCGTCCCCAGTCTACCTAGTCGTGCTGCTGCTCCAGTTTCAACTGTTCTGCCTGTGGCTATGGATCCCTGATCTGTTCACTTCACGTGCTACCTTGTCCCAGACCTGCTGTTTTTGACCCTTTCTCTCTCCCCCAATCCCACTCCCTCTCTACCGCACCTGCTGTCTCGACCTATGAATTCTTGGCTATGAAAAGCCAACTTACATTTACTCCTCGGGTGCGGACCTGTTGCACCCTCTACAACCACTTTGATTACTATTTGACCCTGCTGGTCATCTATGAACACCTGAACATCTCGTAGAACAATCTGGCCTTAATGGCTGTGTACTCTTATAAATCTCCACCCTGCACTGCCAGAAGAAGACTGGCCACCCCTCAGAGCCTGGTTCCTCTCTAGGTTTCTGCCTTTCTAGGGAGTTTTCCTTGCCACCATGCTTCTAAATCTGCATTGCTTGATGTTTAGGGTTTTGGGCAGGGTTTCTGTATAAGCACTTTGTGACATCTGCTGATGTAAAAAGGACTTTATAAATACATGCGATTTGATTCAGTTTGTTGACAATGCACAGCAAAACTGCTCAGTTGGTGGCAACCATCCCAACATGATTGTTGACGTAATAGCAGCTAATTTGTGGGCATGCGCGGGCAGGCACAGTATGCCAGCTAGAAATAGAAATGTTAGCAACACCAACTACAGTGTGGTAAACTAGCTAATACTAACGCAAATAACACTACTGTAGTTGGCAAACTGGCTATGTATGTTACAGTAGCTAGATAGCTAGGTTCAAGAAAAGTACTGGATAATTCCTTAAATAGCCTATGTAGTTATTCTCCTGATTGATATGGCTACAGTAACCACCAAGTTAGGTGCCATTTCTTCTTAGTTGGCTAGTAGATTAACCGTCGTTACCTCGATTTCCTCTCTCATCATCTTGGGTTCCCATTAGGCAGTAACGAGCGCGCTAGCTAGCTGTGTGGTAGTCAGTCGAGCTGGCAACAATACTGGCTCCCCTGACCTCTGAAAATAGTTACTCGCATTGCTAGCTTGTTGCAGTACTTTTTGCAAATTTCGAGGTTAGCCACTCACTGATAAACCTTCATCATGAGAACAGAAATGAAAAAAAGGTGCCGGCTGCCAACCAGAAAGTAATCGACATTTTAAAATGCAAGTGTTTTCTGATTGGGTGGTAAACGGTTTCCACTAGTTACCCAAAACACAAAGTAAAAATGGATATACTGTAAAAATTCATGAAAACTCAAATTAGCTTTTTGGCCTTCATTTAAGGTTGGAGTTTGGCATGAGCTTGGCAGTGTGGTCAATGTTAGGGTTAGGTTTAAAAATCACATTTTAAGAAAATACATTGTAGAAATAGGCGGGGTTTATGACTTTGTGGCGTGGTAACTAGTGACGACCATGGTAAACTGGTACTTTGTTTCCGGAAGAAGCGTATAAACGATTGGGAAAATGGGTTCCTTGTCCTCTTTTTTCTTTCTTCTAGTTATTCCAGTTGACTCTTCTGTTATTTTACAAGATAGCCCGGACAGACATTTAATAAACTAACCATATGTTTTATTAAAATATCACACGGTAGACAGGGTGTTCTTCCGAGGATCTGTCCTAAAGTAGTTCCAAGAGTTTCTAAGCACAGAGGCCCAACATCGCGAGACTTCTGGGATGGCTAGAAAAGCAGAACAGGACTGGGTTTGGGAGTTTGAGAAGTCATTTACTTCTCCACTTCAGGGATTGTTTTTGTCGATATTCAGACAATAGCGACAATTGTCTGCTAACAAAGTAACTTTAAAAAGAAGAGATGTTTTCATGTCTTAAAAATATTTTACTTTTGTTAAATCATTTGTTCACAGTTTAAATGGCTTTTACAAATTTGATGTTTTTACAAGGAAAAGTAATTTTATTCATGGTTGTTTCTATTGTTTTTAACATGTACTTTTTTTAAACAAATTTAAATGTACTATTCAAATGCCGTTTTTATGTGTATAAATTGATGTACAAAAATATATATGAGCTGTTTTTAAAGGAAATGTGGTAACTTTTCCAAAAAAGAAACATTGCCTGCTAGGGTGCATTTTAAATTCTAATAGTTCGCCTTATTTCAATTTATGTGACAAAACAAGCAGTCATTGTAGAGAATCATTGTACCACCGCAACAGTTTCAATTACAGGTTGCACATTTTTTGGGGGAGGGCAACATTGCTTTTGTCGAATAAACCTGGGTCTATGAAAAATGATTCCTTAGTTGTTATTTTTCTAGAAATAAAGGCATAATCTAGATTCGAGCCAATGTCTTAAGTAGTTATTACTCCAACCTCTTGAAAGACACTTTTTCATTTTCGTAAAACAAACATTGTATATGGAAGGAGTGCCTTTCGAGTTGACTGCCTGCACATGCGCAGTCCGTTAAAACGATGACGTGTGTTTCTGCGCATGAGTTTAGCTAGCCAAAGTCGCCTTAACGTCGCCAACAAGTGGGATCTGGGTTTTCTATTAGAGAAGCAGTTTCTGCCTGTCTTTGGTATCCATTATATGTTGACTGCATTAAAATAAACATTGGTCACATTTGATTTGAAGATGGGTGTTCATTGCAAACGTTGGGGGTGATCAATATTTGCTTTTGTACATATTTGGTTCTCGTCAATTTTGGGGGAAATTGTATTGTTGCTTCTTTCAGTAGACTATTGAGTAGAAGTAACGTTCCTGTGTAAACACAATTTTGCGTCTACTACCTGCATTCATTTTTTAAATGATTTATAAGTTGTCCATGTTGAATAAGTTAATACATCAGTACTTAATTTGGCTCAAGTAATGAAGGTTACTGTAAAAATTGGTTAATAACATGTCACAAACTGCCAATCAACTAACTTCCGTGACCAAATAAGGAGAAAAAGTAGTACCAGACACAGGCGCGTTGATATGTTCCAATGTGTTATGAGCTAGTACACCGTTTGACTGACATTTGTGTCCCCGGTATTTCTATTTTCGTGTGTCGCACTTGTAGATTACCCACTTGTATTTATCATAGATTGGTTTAGAGATATAGACGTAGATACAGTCTGTTACTTTCATACACTGCTTAATCATGCCCGGATTTTCCGACAGAGATCGTGGCAGAGACAGGGGGTAAGTAAACGCGAGTCTGTTTAGCTAACGTCGTTAGCTAGGAAAAGACGGTGCGATGGTTAGTTTTAACACGGTACTGTAGCTAGCTAGTTACGTTTTGTTTATCCCTGCCATTGGCTTTGGCTAGATGCGCAATGTTAATGCGACTTCTTCGAACCCTAATCAATTGTTAAATAACATTTTGCCTGATCTAATTGATGTAACAAGCAGGTCGGGCAAATGTTTAGCTGGCACCTAACGTTAACATTTGTTAACTATGTATAACGCACGTTAGCAATGGGAGATTCTCAGAGGCCTGTGCTATATTTGATATAATAACGATATCCACTACGCTTGCACATCGGCGCATAAAATATAGTATGTGATGTTGGTTAGGTAAGAACCTTGGAATGTTTGCTAATCTTAAATGTGGCAAATTGTTTCGAATCAAAATGCCGGCCGGTTCCCTTTGTTCCTCTACCGGCCGGAATTAAAATGGCAGCTAAACTGGTTCAAACATGACGCAGAAACTAATGTAGTTAGACCTACCACGTCTTTGCATGTGTAAGCCCTTGTTCGTGGCTTTCAGTTCATTACACAAATCATTAAATGAAGGCGTTGTTCTGTAGGGGAGTGTTAAGATAAGAGCCACGACGCTCGGTCTGAACATAAACACGCATCGATTGCGGTACGGGTTTGGAAGCATAAGGACCTTATCTTTAATATCGGCGAAATTGATACACATATTTATTGGGTTAGGGTTCCCACACGGCCATGTTACAGTGCTTGTTTACGGAAGAGGGGGTGTGGACTACCTGCACTAATTAGCTATCTGCGTCTCAGGCACCTGTGTAAACGGAAGACTGACGTCACAAACGTGTTGTCGCTAAAAAAAATACTGTAGGCTGCAACGGTTTACAGTTAAAATAATTTCACAAAAGGAAAATATACTGTGATATTAAAGTAGGTGGATTTGTTTCTTTAACCAATTCACGTTTAGATGGAGTGCTTGGCTTCCAGAGCCAATTTGCCCATAAATATACACTAAGGAGTAACGTTAGCCAAATATTAGACTAAAGGAACCTAACTTTTATCAAGGTAACGTTAGCTGTTGTAGTACTCATCAAGCCATGCAAACTCGTAGGGGAATGTGGGGTTTCAGCTCTGCAATGTAGCTGGCATAACTATCTGACTTCAACACCGCATCCACTGTATGCTCAGTCATCTAATATTAGGTTGTTCCCCTTACTATTTCAGGTATGGAGGTGCACCTCGTTTTGGAGGCGGCGGTGGTGGCAGTAGGGGTGGACCCCCACAGGGGAAATTTGGCAACCCAGGCGAAAGACTGCGTAAAAAACACTGGAACATGGATGAGCTCCCAAAGTTTGAGAAGAACTTCTACCAGGAGCACCCGGATGTGACCCGCAGACCACCTGTAAGTGACCCAGGCAGTTCTTTCCATGTGATTTGAGTGTGTGGTCTTCACCTTTTGATTCAAATGGTCTTTGCCAATGAACAACCTTTTATGTGTCCAATTGCAGCAAGAGGTGGAGAACTACCTGAGAAGTAAAGAAGTAACAGTGAAAGGCAGAGACTGCCCCAAGCCAATGATGAAGTTTCATGAGGCCAATTTTCCAAGTGAGTAAAACCTGTCTTCCAACTTTGCTTAAGAACAAGCTGGTTGTATAAGATGGTGGAATTGAATCTCATATGTAATCGAACTTTGTATTTTTCAGATTATGTGATGGATGTGATTGCCAAACAAGGATGGGCTGAGCCAACTCCTATCCAGGCTCAGGGCTGGCCCCTGGCCCTCAGTGGGAAAGACATGGTCGGCATTGCCCAGACAGGCTCTGGTAAAACCCTTGCTGTAAGTACATTGATTTAAAACTACTCTTGGTAGCACCTTTCTGGTACATATTTGTGCAGCTGAACCGTGCTCAATCCCCCCCCCCTCCTCAGTATCTGCTGCCTGCAATCGTGCACATTCAACACCAGCCATTCTTGGAGCACGGAGACGGACCTATAGTAAGTACACCATAAGCCTCTTGACTAGAGAACATCCTTAGTTTTTACAGGATAATTCCCGCTGAATAACACTTGTCTCTATCTTTGTCGCTCAGTGTTTGGTGCTGGCCCCGACCCGTGAGCTGGCCCAGCAGGTGCAGCAGGTTGCCGCTGAGTACGGCAGGGCCTCCCGTCTGAAGTCAGTCTGCGTCTATGGTGGAGCCCCCAAAGGACCCCAGATTCGGGACCTTGAGCGAGGTATCTATCCACCACTTTGTTTTTCGATCATTTGTTTTCTCAGTACGTTGGTTCAGTATTAAATAATTTTGGTGACAGAGGCAGACATCTGAGTGAGTGTTGTCTGTTTCCCCCCAGGTGTTGAGATCTGTATTGCCACCCCAGGGCGTCTCATTGACTTCCTGGAGGCTGGGAAGACCAACCTTCGCAGGTGTACCTACCTTGTGCTGGATGAGGCTGACCGTATGCTGGACATGGGCTTCGAGCCCCAAATCCGCAAAATTGTGGACCAAATTAGAGTATGTGGCTTTGACTCAACGCAATTCCTTTGGCGAGAGTTCTTCAGTATAAAGGCTCATTCCCGCAATGATTTGCAGACTTGCTCAATACTTGCAGCTCATTTCAATTGGCAGAATTCCCATTGGACTTTGACAAATCATTGCAGAGTCTGCATACCTTGACTAACCAGTACCCCTTGCACATTGACTCAATACCGCTACCCCCTGTATATAGCCTTAGTATTGTTTATTTTACTGTAACTTTTTATAAATGTTTTACTTTAGCTAATTTATTAAATATTTTATTCACTCTATTTCTTGAACTGCATTGTTGGTTAAGTGCTTGTAAGTGAGCATTTCACAGTAAAACCTACACCTGTTGTATTTGGCGCATGTGACAAATAAAATTTGATTTGGTTTTCCTGTAGGATCATCCATTAGACTGCTTGAAGGATTTGATGAAATACCAAGTCATCTGTTTTCTCTGTTCTTCTCTCAGCCGGATCGTCAGACCCTCATGTGGAGTGCCACCTGGCCCAAGGAGGTGCGTCAGCTGGCTGAGGACTTCCTAAAGCAGTATGTCCAGATCAACGTGGGTGCTTTGCAGCTCAGCGCCAATCACAACATCCTGCAGATAGTGGACGTGTGCAACGACGGAGAGAAGGATGACAAGTGAGTGACACATTCCTCCTCCGCAAAGCCAAACGTCACATTTACACTGCTTCATAATTGAAGGAATTCAAACGGAAGAACTCTTCAATTGGTCATTAATTTGTCCAGGATAAAGTGAGTCATGCCAATTTGAACCCAGTCTCTTGTCTTTCCACCTAAGGCTCCTCCGGCTGCTGGAAGAGATCATGAGCGAGAAGGAGAACAAGACCATCATATTTACCGAGACCAAGAGACGCTGCGATGAGCTCACCAGGAGGATGAGACGGGATGGGTAAGGGTCATCGCAATAGTGTCTCATTTAACTGGAACATCATTCTCCTTGTAATGAGTCATGCCTCTGATGTCCATGTTTGTCTGTTACAGCTGGCCAGCAATGGGTATCCACGGAGACAAGAGCCAGCAGGAGAGGGACTGGGTTCTCAATGGTATGTCGGAAATATATTTATTTCTTTGTCACGGCAATGTTATGGACTCGTTTAATGCAACCGCTGTGTCAAATTTCCATGCAATAATCTGACTACAGAGCTCAGAGACCAAAACAACCCAAACAGATATCCGCCATGTTGTGTTGTCAACAGAAGTCAGAAATAGCATTACAAATATTCACTTACCTTTGATCTTCATCAGAATGCACTCCGAGGAATCCCAGTTCCACAATAAATTTTTGTTTTGTTCGATAATGTCCATAATTTATGTCCAAATACCTCCTTTTTGTTCGCGTTTAGCCCAGTAATCCAAACTCATGACGCGCGATCACTAGGTCCAGATGAAAAGTCCAAAAGTTCCGCTACAGTCCGTAGAAACATGATTCTATACACCGTTTGACAATCTTTAGGATGTTTTTAACATAAATCTAAAATAATGTTCCAACTGGAGAATTCCTTTGTAGATATAATGGAACTCAAGTTAACTATCATGTGAATGCGCTTGGTCAGCTCATGTCTCTCTGGCAGACCTCTGACTCATTCCCCTCTCATTCGCCCCCACTTCACAGTAGAAGCATCAAACAAAGTTCTAAAGACTGTTGACATCTATTGGAAGCCTTAGGAAGTGAAATTTGACCCCATAGACACTGTGTTTGATAGGCAAAGAGTTGAAAAACTACAATCCTCAGATTTCCCACTTACTGGTTGGATTTTTTTCGCAGGTTTTTGCCTGCCATGTGAATTCTGTTATACTCACAGATATCATTCAGACAGTTTTAGAAACGTGTTTTCTATCCAAATCTACTAATAATATGCATATATTAGCAACTGGGCCTGAGTAGAAGACAGTTTACTCTGGGCACCTTATTCATCCAAGCTACTCAATACTGCCCCAGCCATATTTAACTGAAATATTTTTCCACAGAGTTCAAATACGGCAAGGCCCCCATCCTCATTGCCACCGATGTGGCCTCCCGCGGTCTAGGTCAGTATGGCTTTGGTTAAACCCTCTGGTTGTTTTCCTCAATATTTTCACTTTTAAAGAAAGTGGTTTTGGCTTTCTTTAACTTCTATGCATTTTCTGAGTTTTTCTCACCTAAAGGTGCAGTCTTTGTGGCAGGGCCTAGGCATGACAAGTTCCAGGCCTCGAGGGGGAAGGAGGACATATTGGAAATGAAGTTGCCCCACTGGCTGCCACCCAGTGGGCCTAGAGAGGTGAAAGCTCTGTGTGCCAGTAATCCTCAAGTCAAAAGGCAGTGTGGCTAAGCCTCGTTTCTGATATCTTTTTTTATTTTTTATACTTGACATTATTTGTTCTCTGTCCATGGATTTTACCTGACAAATGCCTTCGTCGAGACGTTTCCAACTCAAACGTTACACACACAAAAACAAACCCTTGACGTGACCATTTGCCTTGCATGCGTTTTGTAGAGGGCACTGTATTGCAAGTCACTGTTTGAGATTTGGAGCGATTCTGTTAGTTACGGAGCTTGTCCCCGAAAAAAAGCATGGGTGTTTTGCAAATGTCACAGCTTTCCATTGCTACATATTTTTTTCTCCCTCACTCAAAGCACTGGTTTTCTTGAAATGGAGAGAGCAGTTTTCAACTTACTGTTGTCGAATCGAAATTGATGAGAATCTGGCACATGTGTTTAAGGGGCTATGGGAACATCTAGAGAAAGTGAAATAGAAGAGCTTCAAAAACCAAAGTTCCTCCCTCGCCTGCTTTTTAAAAGTCATGTCGAGACCTGCCAACGAGAGACATTTTCTCAAGTGAACGAACACTGGCTTCTGGGAAGATCTTGCCTCGACGAGACTGATGGGGGCGGGGTGCTCTATGCTCTCTGAGGGGCACCACAGGGGTCAATACTTGGGCCTTTTTCATTTTTGCCTTTTTTGGGTCCCCCCTCAAATTAGTACTTGGTCTATTCGGTCTTGGCAAGACGTGCAGTGAGGCCTTTATTAGCAAGCTTCTCATGAGTGTGTACTGGGAAAAAGGACCTTCAGAACCCATACCAACTGAAAGGTCCTATATTGGCACACGAGGAGGCAACAGTGCACATAGCGGCCCTACTGCGTAGAAGCTCCTGGATGTCACTTGACAATTTGTGAGGGAGTTCGCTGCATTGGGAAAGGACTAGTGAATGCATACTCCTTAATGGTAAGACTTCAAATCCAGTTCTTTTCCTCCCCTGGTTAAAAAAGGGAGGGAGAATGCCATAGGATTTTTTGATATGGTAAGCAAATGGAGTGTGCATCTCGTTTCTCTCTTCCCACAGTAGTATTCCCATGGAGTAGAACGTTTTTCTTGGATTGTGTTGGTTAACCCTGTTCTTTGCAGCTCAGTTAAGTCTCCAGTCTGGAACCTTTTAGCTCTCCATTCTATATGCTAACCTTGTCCTTTGGTCTGGCTGTTGTGGTGTGCAAAATCCTGTATGGCGTCCTTTTTGCCACACTGCAACACTTTACAGATGTGGAGGATGTGAAATTTGTCATAAATTATGACTATCCTAACTCCTCTGAGGACTATATCCACCGCATTGGACGCACGGCCCGCAGTCAAAAAACGGGCACCGCCTACACCTTCTTCACCCCCAACAACATGAAACAGGCCAGTGATCTCATAGCTGTGCTCCGCGAAGCTAACCAGGCTATCAACCCCAAGCTTCTCCAGATGGCGGAGGCCAGAGGAGGTAATTCCTATGGCGGGTGAGATGCGAACAAGGCTGTGGTTACATCTGCAGACATAAGATATCTATTTGAAGGGTTTTGGGGCAGAGGTTCTTAAAAAAATAATAATAAATACCAAGATGACCCACCTTGTTCTCACCATATTTGTCAACTATCATTTTAGTTTAAATGTCTTCACGCCACCCATCACTGCTATCAGTCTCATCACTGCCCTGTCTCTTTTGTCTTGTTTTCCAGGTCGTGGAGGGGGGGGAAGAGGTGGCTTTAGGGATGACCGACGAGATAGGTATTCTGGGGGAAGGAGTTACGGTGGTGGTGGTGGTGGTTACAGGGACAAGGATAGCGACAGGGGGTTCGGTGGGGGACCAAAGAGTGCCTTTGGCGCAAAAACCCAAAACGGAGGGGGCTACGGGGGTAGCACCTATAACAAGGGCGCTAGCTCTGGCGGTAGCTACGGCAACAGCTACAGCAGCAACGGACAGGCTAGCTTCGGCGCCACCAATCAGGTGGGTGCATTCGGTGGCCAGAACTTCCAGGCCCCTCCACAGTTTGGAGCCGCACAGGCGGCCACCCAAAACGGCATGGGTCGCCCACCGTTTCCCTTTAACCCACAGGCACAGCAGCCCCAACAACCCCCACCCATGGTACCCTACTCTATGCCTCCTCCTTTCCCACAGTAACTGACTAGGTGTAGATTGTGCGCACAATTCACAACGAAACCACCCTTTTTCCCCTCTTGTCTTTTAAATCTTATATGAATATTATTATCCTTTGTACTGTTTAACTTTTTTTTTTGCTTACAGCAGGGTTGGAATTCTTCAGTAACCCCAAGCATTGAAATGAGTCCCAATGGGGGCTGTTGAAGTGCATCTTTAACTGGTGCACCTCTCCTTGACTGTTTTTATTTGTTACATTCCTCAGTAATTTATTTTTACTAAGTAATGCAGATTTTGAGTTAGTGGTATGTTTTAAAGTGATATGTTAAGATCTTACCTGGGGGTCATGCATGGGCCTTCAAATAAAACAATTCAATTGAAGTTGTGGTGGTTCATTGTTCTATTCTGATTACTCATCCAGCAGTTTATCTTAGTGGATATTCAATTAAAACAATTACATCAGGACACAAAATAATTATTATAGCAAACATTCCTAATTGCACAAGTATAATCGTTAGGAGGTAAAAGAACGTAAGATAATGGATGAAGACTTGTATCATTTTTTTCTTGTCCATACGGAAGTGACATAGCCAGCTTTACTTCCGGGTGCTCCCAGTCCACGCATTTCACATGGTTGCAATTATTTTAGATATAGACGTGTGTGTATATATGTTACTTTTTATTACATTACGTTGTCAGGCTTTGCCAAAACTACTCGTTTAAGTGCATTAACTTTCAAATGTCAATTTTCTAACGTGATTTCAGCCTAGGAATGACTCCTAAAATTTGAGACCTCACACAATGCATTGCTAGTTTAATTTCAGCTTGACGCATGCTTAACAACGAAATGAGTGACCACTAAACATGCTCATTTACTGTGTTAGACGACTCATCTGGAGATGTGAGAATATACCAAAAACGTCACTATGCTGCAAGATGGATTTTACGCTTCAGTACTGCATCTTATGCCAGGTCTGTCGCTGAGGACTCTGACCACACCAAAACACTGATGCAGCTATGCACTGACAGGTAACTTTTATTACATAGCTTCTGGCCAACTTCATAAAGATTATTTTCAGCGTGGAACCAACTGTGGCTATGGACCACTTGGTATGGAACTTAAAAATAACATTATTGAACAATGGTGGAACTCTGATAGGGTGCAGGGCAGAGGTGTTCGGGATAAGCACTCTACACATAAGTAAGGACAGAACTACTGAGAGGGATGGACAATTGAGTTGTTGACACCGAGAACCTACGTCAAATACTTTCCCAGAGAGCTAAGCCAGGACCAACTTATTCAGAAGCTACAGCCCCTTAATCGAGACAGTCTTTTCCAAGGTAACTATCATTGGATGTTGTATTGAACACCTCTATTATTTTTGTATGCGCTTGTAACCGATGTGAAATGGCTAGCTAGTTAGCGGTGGTGCGCGCTAATGGCGTTTCAATCGGTGACGTCAGAGGGTGTTGAGGGTGCAACAGGTCAGCACCTCAGGGTACGAAAATGTGGTTTTCTGTTTGTAAATGTACATTTGTGTATATGAAATTTGTCCAAAAGAATAATGAAATGAATTACAGAATGTTTTGGCGTATTTCTATTGTATGTAATGAATCCAAACAGTACATCTCTCCACAATAGTGTAAGATCTTCATAAATGTGTTCAATTATAAACCTACTGATGTCTTGCCACAGTTTTTAAGACGGTTAAATGGTCTACTAAAAATTGTAAGTATATGTATGTCCCTTAAGGTCCTTGTGTAATTGTAATGTGATATTGTACCCCCTAGCTAGATTGTCCATTGTCTGTAATCTTTGTATGCTTATGTTCCCTCATGTGCTTTATGTATTGATTTGTTGTTAATAAATAAATAAATACAATTAAAAAGGTCAGCACCTCAGGAGTAAATGTCAGTTGGCTTTTCATAGCTGATCATTCAGAGTTAGAGACAGCAGGTGCGGTAGAGAGAGCGAGTTGAAAACATCAGGTCCGGGACAAGGTAGCACGTCCGGTAAACAGGTCAGGGTTCCATAGCTGCAGGCAGAACAGTTGAAACTGGAGCAGCAGCACGACGAGGTGGACTGGGGACAGCAAGGAGTCATCAGGTCAGGTCCTCTGAGAGAAGAGAAAGATAATTAGAGATAGCATACATAAATTCACACAAGGACACCGGATAAGACAGGATAAATACTCCAGATATAACACATGCAATTGTGATCGTTGTCTGTAACTTATGTCTACCCGTACCATAACCCCACCGCCACCATGGGGCACTCTGTTCACAACGTTGACATCAGCAAACTGCTCGCCCACACGACGCAATACACACTGTCTGCCATCTGCCCGGTACAGTTGAAACGGATTAATCCTTGAAGAGCACACTTCTCCAGCATGCCAGTGGCCATCTTAGGTGACCATTTGCCCACTGAAGTTGGTTACGACGCTGAACTGCAGTCAGGTCAAGACCCTGGTGAGGACGATGAGCACACAGATTCGTTTCCCTGAGACATTTTCTGACAGTTTGTGCAGAAATTCTTTGGCTGTGCAAACCCAGTTTCATCAGCTGTCCTGGTGACTGGTCTCAGACGATCCCCCAGGTGAAGAAGCCAGATGTGGAGGCCCTGGGCTGGCGTGGTTACACATGGTCTGCGGTTGTGAGGCCGGTTGGAAGTACTTCCAAAATCTCTAAAACGACATTGGAGGCAGCTTATGGTAGAGAAATTAACATTTATTTCTCAGGCAACAACTCTGGTGGACATTCCTGCAGTCAGCATGCCAATTGCACGCTCCTCAAAACTACTAGAGACACCTGTGGCATTGTGTGACAAAACTGCACATTTTAGTGGCCTTTTATTGCCCCCCGCACAAGGTGCACCTGTGTAATGATCATGCTGTTTAATCAACTTCTTATTATGCCACACCAGTTAGGTGTCAGACTGAGTTTTGGAGGGAAAATGGAAGTGAATGAGGGCGAGTTAAGTGAGGTGGAAGGTGTGGTGAAAAGCTTGGCGCCCGAGCCTGGTATCAATGGACATGATAAAGAAGAGTCTGATCCAGTAGGAGTGACCTTTTTGGAGAAAGTGGATCCTTGCCTTTTGGCAGATCCATTTGTTGTTTCAGGGTGGGTGAGAAAGGAGTTGGGTGCCGTTGAATCAGTTAAGGTAACCCATGGTGGACTTGTGATATTTGTTTGTGTTTCTTCTGACCAGAGGGAGCGGGCGCTCTGTGTTACCTAACTTGGGTCAAGATCTGTTTCTTGCTTTGCTCTTAGGAACAGGGCACTGTTGTAAGAATTGATTTCTGGTGAAGTGTTAAGTGTGGAGGTGGGGCAATTGAAGTTGAAGATTCCTGCTGTTTGTGTAGCCCGCCGTTTGGTGCGACGCAGTACCAGTGGTGAAGCAGAGGAGTCACTGTCAATCCTGAGTTTTGAGTCAGTCTTTAAATCAAATCAAATGACTTTTTATTGGTCACATACACATGGTTAGCAGATGTTATCGTGAGTGTAGCGAAATGCTTGTGCTTCTAGTTTTGACAGTGCAATAATATCTAACAAGTAATCTAACAATTCCCCAACAACTACCTAATACACACAAATCTAAAGGGATGGAATAAGAATATGTACGTATAAATATATGGATGAGCGATGGCCGAGCGGCATAGGCAAGGTGCAATAGATGGTTTAAGGTACAGCATATACATATGGGATGAGTAATGTAAGATATGTTAACATTATTAAAGTGGCATTGTTTAAAGTGACTAGTGATCCATTTATTAAAGTGGCCAGTGATTTGAGTCTCTGTAGGCGGCAGCCTCTCTGAGTTAGTGATGGCTGTTTAACAGTCTGATGGCCATGAGAAAGAAACTGTTTTTCAGTCTCTTGGTCTCAGCTTTGATGCACCTGTACTGACCTCATCTTCTGGATGTTAGTGGGGTGAACAGGCAGTGGTTCGGGTGGTTGTTGTCCTTGATGATCTTTTTGGCCTTCCTGTGATATCGGGGCTGTAGGTGTCTTGGAGGGCAGGTCGTTTTCCCCCGGTGATGCATGTGCAGACAGCACCACCCCCTGGAAAGCCTTGCGGTTAATGGCGGTGCAGTTGCCGTACCAGGCGGTGATACAGCCTGACAGATTGCTCTCAATTGTGCATCTGTAAAAGTTAGTGAGGGTTTTAGGTGACAAGCCAAATTTCTTCAGCCTCCCGAGGTTGAAGAGGCCCTGTTGCACCTTCTTCACCACACTGTCTGTGTGGGTGGACCATTTCAGTTTATCTGTGATGTGTACGCCGAGGAACTTAAAACTTTACACCTTCTCCACTACGGCCCCTCGATGTGGATCGGGGGGTGCTCCTAACAAAGCCATGTTAGGATATATCAGTTATCCTGTTAGAGCTTTTGTGCCGAATCCACTGCGGTTTTTCAGGTGCAATGTTTATGGTCATGTTGCAGCAGTTTGAAGGAGGGAGATTCCAAGATTTGGGAAGTGTGCAGGAGGGCATGGGATGGAGGATTGTGTCATTTTGGTGGATAACATTTTGTGTGTTAACTGTAGGGGTGGGGGTGCGAGAGAGGGAGGTTGAGGTGGCTAGAGTCAGAGTATTGCAGAAAGTGTGGTATGCTGAGGTAGTGAAGAAAGTAGAGGATGATTCAAGGGTGAGGGATCCTGAGAAGATCCCTTTGAGTAGTAGATCTGTGTCAGCACAGAGGGATAGGCCAACGAGTGACGTGCTTCAGTAAGGTTGACTTCAAAGCAATGTAGCAATGTACTTCATAGCAATGTACTTCAATCAACTGTACCGCTGAAATGAAATGTCAATCACAGAAAACAGATGTGGTAGCAGCTGTAGAGAAGTATTTGGGTATGCCAGATTTGACTTTAGAATAGTTTTATTTATTTATTTTTTACTTCAGGAGAGTTACAGGGTGTGTTGAGTGGTGGTGTTCCGTCCTCCCAGGCCATTAGCATGGTGCGGGAGTAGATAGGGTCAAAGTAGTGGAATTGGGTAGTGGCGTTTTAATGAATGTATGACTAGTTTTGAATTATTATTTTTTGTGTGTGTATGTGTGGCAGGTAGCCTAGTGGTTAAAGCATTGGGCCAGTAACCAAAAAGGTTGCGAGTTTGAATCCCCGAGCTGACAAGGTAAAAATCTGTTGTTCTGCCCCTAAACAAGGCACTGTTCCTAGGCTGTCATTGTAAATAACAATTTGTTCTTAACTGACTTAGTTAAATAAAATAAAACAATTCAAATGGATTTATATTATAGTCCAGTTGGGGGCGGTAATGCAGTATATTGGATCCCACCTGCTGTTAAACTCAGAAGACGAAGATGGTGTATGCATTATCTTGGCAAAGGATAAAATGCTCACTAACAGGGATGTAAACTAATGTGTGCAGTTGTTTTGTTTTTTTTGCGATTTGTGCGTATGGAAACTTTCTAGGATATTTTATTTCAGCTCATGAAACATGGGAATAACACTTAAGTGTTGCGTTTATGTTTTAGTATAAAACATTTTTACGTGTTGTTGAACTGTTTTGAATTATGTGCTTCACTAGTGTTGCGTGTCATGTGTAAACATGGCAAGAATTGCATAAAAAGGTATGATGACGCTGACGCTTGAGTTTACTTCCGGTGCATTTCTTCGGGTCAGTTTGGACGTGTGCTGCTAGCAGAAAAATGGCCTTAGACAAGCAAAATGAAGGAAAAATATTGCCTATGGATGAGAATAAAGAAAATACAACGGAAGATGGAATAGGACTGGAGAGTATCCTTTCTAAAGCTATAAAGCTGAGCCGGGACCAATATGTAATTTTGCGACACCAGTATTTTTTGGTGGAGGTGGGCTTGCCTAACTAACGTTAGTTAGCTAACGTGATGCCGGAAGGCTAGCGCTACGTGTCCTTAGAAAAGCGGTTTACAGATGTTTTCATTAGAATATTGCTAAAATAATGTTTAAGTAAATTAACATTGTCAACCTGCTACATCATCACATAATGCAAATCCACTTCTAAAGTATATTTACTGTGATCTTTTCTCATGCGCCACTGTGTATGTAACGTTAGCTAGCTATAGGTTCCTGTGTGAATGTAGTAGACTGGCCCTTAACGCAGACTTGCAGTTCTCCAGATCATCAAGGATTCCCAGCAACAACATGGCTTGCGACACGGGGATTATCAAAGATACAGGTGAGATTGAGGACTGGACTATAGCAGCGAATGGGAGTTTGACATTCATAGACCATACCTTATGTTGGCTCATAGTTTCACACTGTAAAATTCACCCATCTCTTTCTCTCTGTCCTAGGGGATACTGCTCCCGGCGCTTGCGTCGTCTGCGCAAGACCCTGGGCTTCAAGTGTGGCAACAGGCACAAGTTCACTGGGAAGAAAGTGACTGTCGAGATGCTCTCTGACAACCGGTACTCTGACAACAGGTAATAGCACCCGATCCCGTTCTTACAACAGTATTAAAGTACAACTGGATTTACAATCCAAATACTTCATGCATAATGTGCATGAAAGCTGCCAGCAACCATCATTTGGTTCTAGAACTACAATCAAAATACTCATAATGCATGGAGTGCCCAGAGAGGCGCCAAAATAGCAGCCAGCACTAAAGTTGGTCCAAGTCCCTTGAATATAACAAATCCTCTTTTTAGGTATCTACTGCTGGTACTAATGGAGGCTGAGCGGGCGTGGAGCTACGCCATGCAGCTGAAGCAGGAGGCCAACACAGAGCCCCGCAAGCGCTTCCACCTGCTGTCCCGCCTGCGGAAGGCTGCCAAACATGGAGAGAGGCTGGAAAAGCTGTGTGAGAGCCCTCGTGTGGATGCCAAGACCAAACTGGAAGCACAGGTAGGCTAATGCCCTGACCTGGAGAGTCAGTGACTTTCCCTATTGTTTCACCTTCATTTACTTCAACATGTGGTTCAAATTCTGCGTAAGTGAAGTAACAATTTAACTGAAACTAATATTTAAAGACAAATATTTATCAGTTGAGGAACCAACAGTCTAGGCAGCTGGGCGTGTCCTTGAGGAAAGAGCGCCTCAGGGCCCTGTCTTTCTAACCTAGCGGAAATAGCTGCTGATGACCTCTGAATTAATAATAATGAATGCAACTTGTTTGCAGGCCTACACCTCCTACCTGAGTGGCATGGTGCGCTTTGAGCTGCAGGAGTGGAAGGCTGCCATGGAGGCCTTCAACAAGTGCAAGTGAGTCTGACCCTACTATGCTACCTAAAGGCTGTGGTGTGGCCCTTTTTTGATTGCTGAGCTTTTGATCTAGCATATTAAGATAATTTCACATGGGGCAAATGAGGCCTCAAGAATGTAGGCTACATTGTATGTTGACAGATGTCAAGTTGTCTGTTTACAAGATGTACCAACGTGTAGACGTGTGCTTAACATATCCAAACACATTCAGCAGATAGCTGTGTTCTCGGACCACCATCTTGCTACTTGTGAACGATAGTATTGTAACCTCTCTCAGGACCATCTATGAGAAGCTGGCCAGTGCCTTTACGGAGGAGCTGGCAGTGCTGTATCACCAGCGTGTGGAGGAGATCTCACCCAACATCCGTTATTGTGCTTACAACATAGGTAGGCGACACATGCATCCCGTCACTCAGATTGACAGTGGATTGCACTTTCATTTGCATTCACACCTCTCATATCGAGAGAATCACATACACCTCCGTTCAAAAGTTTGGGGTCACTTAGAAATGTCATTTTTTTAAGAAAAACACTTTTTTAAACCATTAAAATAGCATCACATTTATCAGAAATACACTATAGACATTGTTAATGTTGTAAAACTATTGTAGCTAAAAAAAAAAAATGTATTTTTGGGGGGGAATATCTACATAGGCATACAGAGTACCATTATCAGCAACCATCACTCCTGTGTTCCAATGGCACGTTGTTAGCTAATCCAAGTTCATCATTTTAAAGGACTATTTGATCATTTAGAAAATTGCAAAAGGGTTATGTTAACACAGCTGAAAACTGTTGTTCTCGTTAAAGAAGCAATTTAACTGGCCTTTAGAGTAGTTGTGTATCTGGAGCATCAGTATTTGTGGGTTCGATTACAGGCTCAAAATGGCCTGAAACAAAACTTTCTTCTGAAACTCGTCAGTATTCTTGTTCTTAGAAATGAAGGCTATTCCATGAGATATTGCCAAGAAACTGAAGATCTTGTACAGCGCTGTGTACTACTCCCTTCACAGAACAGCGCAAACTGTCTCTATCCAGAATAGAGAGTGGGAGGCCCTGGTGCACAACTGAGCAAGAAGACAAGTACATTAGTGTCTAGTTTGAGAAACAGACGCAAGTCCTCAACTGGCAGCTTCATTAAATAGTACCCGCAAAACACCAGTCTCAACGTCAACAGTGAAGAGGCAACTCTGGGATACTGGCCTTCTAGGCAGAGTTGCAAAAAAAAGAAGCTGTATCTGACTGGCTAATAAAAAGAAAAGGTTAAGATGGGCAAAAGAACAGACACAGGACAGAGGAAGATTGGGGGGGGGGGGGGTGTGTATTACGGAAAGGCAAATCTAAGTTTGAGGTGTTCGGATCATTTGTGAGACGCAGAAAAGAAGCTGGAGGAGTACTTGATGCCATCTGTCAATAATGGTGGAGGCAATGTGATGGTCTGGGGGTGCTTTGGTGGTGATAAAGTGGGAGATTTGCAAAGGGTAAAATGGATCTTGAAGAAGGAAGGCTATCACTCCATTTTGCAACGCCATGCCATACCCTGTGGACAGCGCTTAATTGGAGCCAATTTCCTCCTACAGCAGGACAATGACCCAAAGCACAGCTCCAAACTATGCAGTAACTATTTAGGGAAGAAGCAGTCAGCTGTTATTCTGTCTATAATGGAGTTGCCAGCACAGTCACCAGATCTCAACCCTATTGAGTGGTTGTGGGAGCAGCTTGACCGTATGGTATGTAAGAAGTGCCCTTCAAGCCATTCCAACTTGTGAGAGGTGCTTCAGGAAGCATGGTGCGAAATCTCTTCAGATTACCTCAACAAATGTAGAATGCCAAAGGTCTGCAAGGCTGTAATTGCTGCAAATAGAGGATTCTTTGACGAAAGCAAAGTTTGAAGGACACAATCATTATTTGTCACCATGTCAACGTCTTGACTATATTTCCTATTAATTTTGCAACTCATTTCATGTATGTATTCATGGAAAACAAGGACATTTTTAAGTGACCCCAAACTTTTGAATGGAAGTATATGCATTCTACTGCTTCTCTCTTTCCCACACACACACACACACACACACACACACACAACTCATTCATGTTCATTTGACTGGTCCTGAACAACCCTACTCCCCTCTGACTCCAGGTGACCAGAACGCCATGAATGAGTTGATGCAGATGAGGCTGAGTGCAGGAGGAGGAGGGGGCATGATGGCCGAGAAACTGGAGGTCAGTGTGTGGTGTCCCTCTCACTGTAAAACACATGCATGGTAACTACTAATTTACTACTGGAAAGTAGGGCCATACATCTGTCCCTACATCTATATTTTACTTGTTAGTGCAGAGAGAATCACTTTGTTCCATTGTCCATACTGTTATACCACTTAGAATGCAGGCCCAAGACATTGCTGTCTTTATCAGTAGTAGGCTAGTGTGGATGTTGGAACAGACCTGTCTTATGTAGCATACTGTTGAATGATTATGGTATTGTTCCAGGCCCTGATCACACAGACGAGAGCCAAGCAGGCAGCCACCATGAGCGAGGTGGAGTGGCGAGGCCGAACGGTGCCCGTCAAGATCGACAAGGCCCGCATCTTCCTGCTGGGCCTGGGAGACAACGAGGCTGCCATCGCCCAGGTCAGTGACCTTACCAGGGGACTAGTCCCATTATCACACTGGATGAGCCAAAGCAGAACTTGACTGTTCTGGTTTCGCATCCACCGCAGTTGCTAGAAAGGAAAATAAAATATCAGAGCCGGCACAGTACGATTCAGGTCAGCATGGAAGTGTTAAAAGGAGGGCTCGACATTAACGCTTGTCCTCTTGTCTGGGACAAGCAACAACAGCAAGTCGGACAAGCAGAATATAGATTTGTTGTCCGACTGGACAAATAATTTGCACGTCAAACAATTGCTCATATTCGAATTGAATCTAAGCGTCTTCTAGATGTGTTGTCTCGCGCACTGTTTTCCCGATCTCTGCAGAGAGCATCTGAGTAGAAATATTGTATTGCGTTGACAGGCACGAGCGGTCTTTCAATCACCCGCGGTTGCAAGGTGCACTTTTTGAGATCACCCTGTGAGCATTTGTTTATTCCTTGCTAGCTAGTGAGTTATTTGCCCAGTTGTTTTTGGTCAGCAAACAGGGTTTGTACGGTCAGAAAAACATGTGCATTACCTGTGTGCAAGTGGGCCGTTGCCCGAGAGCGATGGAGACATGGCAGCATGTAGCCTATAAAAGAATGATAGACAACAGACTAGTGAGGGAAATTCTGTTAAACCCTACTAACGTTCTTTGCCTCTTCCGACATGCTTATCAGTCACCTTTTTTTGGCTTACTGTGTTACATGCCTTTTTTGTTTGGGGGGGGGACCAGTAACTTGAGCTTTCAGACAAGTCAAGAAACTGTCCAACTGACAAGTGGCTTAACGTTAATGTCAAGCCCTGAAAAGGGTTTTGCTGTTCTGCTTGGACACCCCTGCTTCATTATGGGCTAGTGTGACATAGCTATGGGGCCAGTAGCAAACTTATGAGCCTAGTGAACAAGGATGTCTTATGAACTCGAGAATCTGTTTGTGAACAGGAGTTTAGTGGCGCAGCCTAGTCGGTGCTCTTTCTTTAGCAGTATCAAGCTGTTATCAACCAGTCTGTAGTGAGAGGTTACCCTAAAGGCAGGTCGGGAGTCCCAACGGTGGCTATCGTCTCGTGTCGTTCACCCTGGGTCTCAGTAGGTGGCGTTCGCTCCACTACAGCTCACTGACAGGTGTCTCTCGTCAGACTCTTCTTACCTTCCCTGTCGGTCGACCTTCCTCTTCCACCCTGCGGCCACACCAGTCACACCCACCTGCACTTGGCTCTGGCATGCTGCCGCTCGTGCTGTCAAACTGCATTCCATGCATAGCAACTCACATGGCTACACCCATCAGCCCTAGTGTCTATGGACAGACTAGCATCGGAGCGAAATGGTTATCAGTTTGGGAGTGGGACCATAGTTTCTGTTAGATGTAGCATTACATGTAATTGTTGTGCTTACACTTTTGAAGTAAGGCTGAATTTGGGTCTGGTCATAAATTACCCTCATACCTGTCCACAACCAGTTGTATCCAAATTTTCTTTTTGAGTTGAGGGTTAACATTTCATGCACTTTGATCTATAATTGACATGTCAGTCAATGATTCTGTTACGTTTATGGGAAGGTACCATTTTGATGTGAGGAACACAAGGGTTCAGAACCAGTTGGACTGTAATACCTTCCCCCCTATGGCTGCCTCTACTTCTACACTCCCCTTTTATCTACCTCAGTTGTCTAAAGTTATGGCCCATTTTATACAGAGAAATTGCTATAGTAGACAATGTAACCAATCACAACCCTCCTTTTACTTGTGTCATTGCACATCCTGCAAATCACCAGTAGAGTGACAATTTTGAATCCATTTTCACATTCACTATGTTGGTAATGCTTACAAACTCTAAAAGTAGCATTGATCCCACTCTGATATGCCTGTGGAGTATATTATGTTCAACACTTTATATAGAATATCTAAACATTTCAATATTCATGTTTCTATATTTCAATATTCATAAATGTATGAACATTAAAATACTATTTCAGAGCAAGCGGTAGAGCTTCATTTGACATATGTTTTTGCTTTGTAGCACACAAATGAAACATTATGGAATCTTAAAGGGAGGCCTAGGTAAGGTCAAAATGTCATATGGCAACTATTTTATTATTTCTCATTTCTGCTTTTTATATTTGACATTTGTATCTGTCAACATTCCTTCCTCCAAAGGACTTCTGTGGGTTACATTTGTCTGGGTACGTGAGGAAGCCCTCAACCATTCCAACGGAACTGCCATTTAAGGCCATGCGCAAGCCCTAGGGGACACACTGAAGAAGGATGCGCCATCCCTCTCTCTCTGAAAGCACAGAAGACACCAGACTGGTTCTCCCAGTCCTTTTAGGGGCTAGGCTTTGCCAGGGTGGTGGCACTGGTTTGTGTGTCACCACAAGACACCCTCCCTACATGCTGGATGGATAGGAGTGAATGTTACTTCATTGTCTGCCCACTACGAATTTGTGTTAAATGGCAACGCTCACAGCTTTTCATTTTCATTATCTCCAACACAGTAACATTTACATATGTGAAAATGGTGGATTTCTACTTTTTGTAGAAAAATATATTATGTTAACACATTCTACCCGATGACATTAAACGTTACATTTGAAAAACAGTGATTTTCAAACCCAGATTCATGGTGACGTGGGGAGCAAGAAAATGCCGTCCCTCTGGCTAGAAACTTGTTAAATGATTATTTTTTTTATCCACGGTAGGTTTCCATCCAATTGGCGACAGAATTTGATGCGGATATTCCAAAATCCACAAAACAGACTTTGAAAAATCAGTGTGTGACGATGTAATGCACACAATGTACTTTCTCTCTTACGTTCATGTACCAGGAACAATGTTGAAAGTTAAATGTGTTTCCATCACATTTTCAACTGTCTCAAACTGTTGCGTTAAATAGCAAATGTCCTTACTCTGGTCAGATACACTGCGTCGGGTTGGGCGTAATCCAGATTTTCATAGTCCTACTGTTTCTGTACCTTACCGGGGTATACGGTATTCACGGAAGTGCACACAAGCGGCGCAAAATATTTAAAAAAGTTTAAGTAGTTAGACTTTTTTTTTCGCACAACAATTTAGGCAACGAGGATGTTGATCACGGAAAGGATTGAATGTCTGTGCTGTAAACCAGAAGCGTGATCTTTACATCTAGCCGCCAGATGTCAAGTTAGCAAACCAAATGCATAGCTACAGCCCGTAGCGTTCTAATAGTTGTTCTAAGCAGGGGCGTAGCGTGCACCCTCGTACACATAATAAACATTTAAACAATGTGTGCGGGTGCGTGCTATGCCCCTGTTTTAAAACGAAATCTAAGATGTGTCCAAATTATGTCCAGCTAAGATCTCCGGCAGATGCATTTGGTTCGCTTTTTCTTTTGACCGGTGTTCAAATCATACCGCCGGTATGTCGAAATACCCCGGTACACTGTCTAACCGGTATACCGCCCAAGCCTAGCAGTGCGGGTAGGCTACTTAACATGATGCAATTAAGAGCTCAAATATCTTTATTGTCAAATGGCAGTCGAGCATCGATCAGCATGTCGCCAGAATAAGTCCCTCAATTTATTGGAAAGGTGCATCAACATCACAGTGCACTTTCACCACCCTGTGAAATTCATCGGAAATGATTTAAACTGCCTAGCTTACTAAACTGCATGGTTTCCCGGAGTTGTCGTGGGACGACCACACACCATATCATCTCGTGACTCCAGTATAATGATTACAATGTCAATATTTGTGCATTTTAAGGAGTTTCCGCCACCATTTCTCACACAATTAATTTTACAGACACAAAAAGATCCCACCATGTCAAATGAACACTATCTTCCAGCATATATAAAATTGTACTGAAACCATCATCGGTTTCAACACAGGTGTTGTGATTTTAAAAATATATATATTTATACAGTTACTTTACCTGCATAACTGGATGGAAACGTGCTGAAGGGTACGCATTTTTTAGGATATTTTTATATTTTTAAGCACATCCATATAAATGTGCCGTTTTCAAATATGTAGACACTGGTATGGTGCTGGAGATAAGGAATTGGAGGTTAAAAAGTGGTAGAATTGTCAATTGTTAAGTAGAACGCTCCCAATCATTCCCCGCCATGTTTTAGCACTTAAATCATTTTGAGGCATCTTATCCTCGGATGAATGCTTGAGACATAGTAAATCTCAGAGGATTCGCCAGTGTCTTCTCTTTAGCTGACAAAAACACAAGCAATCATTAGTCAGCAGGTGAATATAATAACAAACATATTTTATTAGCAATTTTTTTATTTAACATGGTCACTACTAGGACATATGAGTCATTGACGATACTTTTAATCTTTCTGACTCGTCTTCTAAAACGACTGTTTATGTAAAAATGTCAATCTAAACCACAACACTTGGCTGCCTCCCAAACCTGCAAGTTAGTCTACTGTAACGTACACAATAAGCCTGTGTTACATCTTGGGTGACAATGAATGAAGAACAAGGCTTCTCTTTCACATCGGTCCTGAGCTACAGTAACTCTAGGAATGTACCTTCTACAGGAATGTCTACAGCAACCTGCTCTGCTGCATACTTCTCTCTCCCAGTCACAGCCTTACCCCAAGACCTACTTTTACACTAATATTTGCATGATTTAATCTGATTGGTACCGTAAGCAAGGCTCTAACAGGCAACCATTTCAAGTATGAGCACGCGTGTGAGTAAAATGCTGCCGTAGGTATTTCCGCAGCACAGGGATAGGGAAGATCTCTCTTGCTTATGCCTCACGTCCTCTATCCTCATGTCCTTCTCAATACACATTGGAGAAGATCAGGGGAGGTATATATGGAAATATTAATTTATATTGTATGTCATATTTCTTCTGGATCACCATTTGTCCCCCACAGGCAGCCAATGAGGAGACCAAGGAACGTCTGTACGAGACCCTACTAGCCGAGTGCCGAGACACCATCCAGGCGGTGAGAGAGGAGCTGAAAACTGAAGCGGTAAGTATGACTGACTGACACTGTAAGAGTTACAGACTGATACATTTGAAGTTACACACATGACCGTTAGGGTTACGAACTGACCGGGGTTCACATTGATACTTGGGTTTACTGACCTGACTTAGTAAAGTTCATAGGATAAACAGTAGCGTGAGTAGGAGGGTGAAGGACAGTGACAGGGTCTGGTACAATCTGTCTATGGCTAAATGCTCCCTGACTTCTCAACTCTGCAGAAGCAGCGAGAGAGATCTGATGAAGCCAGTGGAAAGGTGTCCAACCTGCAGTTCCTGCACAGGTAAGAGAGGTCATTCTGTCTGACATTTTGTCAGAGGATGCGAGGCGACCCGATCTCCTCACTGCATCCTCAACTGTATTGGAGAATGTCCCTCCCCTCAGACTGTCTTCTCCAATGCGTTTTGAGAAGATGAGAAATGCAAGCAAATATGAAATAAGAGCCTATCTGTACATGGGATCAGTCTTTGACCTGTGTTTGTGTTTGTGTGTGTCCCTCCATAGCTACCTGACCTACATCAAGCTGTGGACGGTGGTGAAGAGGAACGAGAGCATGGCCCACATGCTGCAGGCCAAGCTGAAGGAGCCGCAGACGGATGAGAACAAAAGGGGCCCTCGCCCCCAGGACCTTATCCGTCTCTACGACATCATCCTCCAGGTACAAACACACACCTGGGTCGTATTCAGTAGCCACAAAACGGAAGGAAACCGAGTAAAACAGGGCAGTACTACCCGAGGTCGTCCAATAAAAACCTTTTTTTTTGTTTTTCTGTTGAAAAATGTTTTGCTGTTGTGTGCACTAATGAATACACCTCTGATAACACAACACGGTGTAACATTATGTCTGGCACGTTCCAAATGTCTGTCCTTGTCATCTCATAACGTTACACTAATTGATAGTGAAACTGAATGGTTTGATATTTTCCTGCTTCATAACCACAAAACATCCAAACCATTCTTGGAGTTGGAGAAAGTTCAAATACCTCTATTTACTCAGCATACCCAGGGTCAAGTCCAGAAACTATACTGAACAGAAATATAAACGCAACATGTAAAGTGGTTTCATGAGCTTAAATAAAAGATCCCAGAAATGTTCCATATGCACAACAAGCTTATTTCTCTCACATTTTGAGTACAAGTTTGTTTACATCTCTGTAAGTGAGCATTTGGCCGAACATCCACCCGACAGGTGTGGTAGATCAAGAAGCTGATTAAACAGCAGGATCATTACACAGATGCACCTTGTTCTGCGGACAATAAAAGGCTAGTCTAAAATGTTCAGTTTTGTCACACAACACAATGCCGCAGATGTCTCAAGTTTTGAGAGAGCATGTAATTGGCATGCTTACTGCAGGAATGTCCACCAGAGATGTTGCCAGAGATTAGAATTTTCATTTCTTTACCATAAGCCACCTCCAACGTCACTTTAGAAAATGTGTCAGTATAGGCAACCTGCCTCACAACCACAGACCCCGTGTAACCAGCCCAGGACTTCCACATCCGACGTCTTCACCTGCGGGATCGTCTGAGGGGGCCCGCCATTCAACCCTAATATTAAGCCCGTAGAAATAGGATGTTTCTTTCTGACTCGTTCTATTTCCATGGTTAAGCCTCTACCCGTGAGTCAGCTTATCCTTGTTGATGTTGCCTCATGACTGTTTCTACAGAGTCTGGCTGAGCTGTCCTCACTGCAGGGCCTGGAGGAAGATCACACGTTCCAGAAGGAGGTGGCCCTCAAGATGCTGGTCTACAAGGCCTACAGGTCAGAGCTCACACCACGGAGGTCACGCACTGTGCGCGCACACACCGTCCACACACGCATTCTCACAGGTGTCTCTTCAAAGCCTTGATGTATAAGCTAGTAAAGAAATGTTGTGAACTGTGTGTTATCACACACACTTACTTGCTGGCTTGACCCCTGCCATTTAGCTGTTTCTGATCCGCCTCGGGCCAGAACAGAAGCGTACACACCAGTCACTAACGTCCCCGCTTTCTCTCTCTCCCCCCCAGGTGTTTCTTCATAGCCCAGTCGTACGTGCTGGTGAAGAAGTGGAGCGAGGCTCTGGTCCTGTATGAGCGGGTCCTGAAGTACGCCAAGGAGGTCCAGTCCAAGGCTAAGAGCCTCAACAACAGCCTGAAGGTATCAGACACTGACTGTGGATAGTGTGTAAACGTCTGCTTTAACATGCAGGCTAACTGCCAAAATAAAGGAAACACCAACATATTCTTTAACAGGGCGTTGGGGCAACACGAGTCACAACGGCGTCAATGTGTGGCATAGATTCTGCAAGTGTCTGGAACTCCCCCCCGTGAGACATTCCATAATGTGGTGGTGGGAAACGCCGTCTCAGACGCCGCTCCAGATCACCCTTAAGTGTTCAATTGGGTTGATCTGGTGACTGAGACGGCCATGACGCGTGGTTTAAATCATTTTCATGCTCATCGACCCGTTCAGTGACCACTCGTGCCACCTGGATGGGGCCATTGTCATCCTATGGGGGCATAGCCATGATGGCCGAAATAATGGACTTAGTATTTTTATACATGACCCTAAGCATAATTAACTCGGCACTGTGTGGTAGCACCTGTTTTCAATATACTTTGTATCCCTCATCTATTCAAGTGTTTCCATTATTTTGACTGTTACCTATATCTACAACTCATGCGTTGAAAAGCTTTGTCTGTCAAATACTATTCATGATATAGAATCAATTGGCTCTGAGTTTAAACCATGAAATATCCACAAAGTAGGTGTTCTATTATCTTTTTGAGGTGGGGGGTGTCTGTCATTGAAATGGATGCAGGTAGGTAAACATACGTGTTATTCATGATACTCTACTGTGGGACTGTCTAAAAGTGTCTTGGCCTAATGTTTTCTGTCTCCCTTGCCTAAAGGATCTGCCTGATGTGCAGGAGCTGATCACAGAGGTCAACGCTGAGAAATACTCGCTTCAGGCGGCAGCCATCTTAGGTGGGTACCTGACTTGCAAGGGCAGCCATTTTGTTTCTAAAGGGTAATACCCTTACCTTGGTTAGGCAACTTTCTTTTTATTGACTTTTCTGCTCGACTTGTCATTGTTGTGACCTGACCGGTGTGTGTTTTGTAAGACTTGTGGTCTCTGGTTTATTTTGCGTGTGTTATGAAGCTGAGGGTGTGTGTTTGTATTTTAGACACGGAGGATGCTCCTGAAGCACCCTCTCAGCAGAAGGTGAAAGACAACACGGTAAGAACAATCAAAATTAGCCTCCCACATGAAAACAAAGTCTCACAGCTAACTACCCCCAATGTGCTTAGCCCTAACTCTAATCTCTCGTGGAGACATTCTGCGTGTAATTACGGTGTTTGGGTTTTTTGTCACTGGTTATTTGAACAAATCACGATTTCGCAGGTGTTAGCATCTTTTGAATTTTGGAAGGGGACATTCGGAAGTAACTTGCAAAGAGAGGGTAGAGCTCCTCGTTCCACCCCTCATTCTAGCATTTCTTGATCTCTTAACGTTGACCCAGAACTTAATCTCGCTGCTGACCAATTACGTGAGACTTTAGTTCTGGATTAACTCTGACTCCTCTGTACCTCTCAAGTTCCAGCCCGACCACTTTCCGGGCTACTTTCAGATAATGTTGGAGTGAATGAGAAGTGTAGTGAACGCTACTGTGTGTTAGTTAGTTGTGCAGTAGTGAGAAGAAGTAGTGTTGGGAATAGGAGTGTGCCTACCACAGATCATTGCCTTACATGGGCCAGTCTGTGGGAAAGAACACTCCCTGACCTGCCTCAGTCAATACAGGACAGAGCTGGAATGCTGCCTAGCAGACTGACATGGAAAAACGTCAATGTTTAGGTGAAATATCAGGCCTCTGCCAGACATGCTAAACTCAGCAAAAAAAGAAACGTCCTCTCATTGTCAACTGTTTTTTTTCAGCAAACTTAACATGTGTAAATATTTGTGTGAACATAAGATTCAACAACTGAGACACAAACTGAACAAGTTCCACAGACATGTGACTAACAGAAATGGAATAATGTGTCCCTGAACAAAAGTAACAGTCAGTATCTGGTGTGGCCATCAGCTGCATTAAGTACTTCAGTGCATCTCCTCTTCATGGACTGCACAGGATTTGCCAGTTCTTGCTGTGAGATGTTACCCCACTCTTCCACCAAGGCACCTGCAAGTTCCCAGACATTTCTGGAGGGAACGGCCCTAGCCCTCACCCTCCGATTCAACAGGTCCCAGACGTGCTCAATGGGATTGGGCACGTCTGGTATGTCAGAACACTGACATTCCTGTCTTGCAGGAAATCACGCACAGAACGAGCAGTATGGTTGGTGGCATTGTCATGCTGGAGGGTCATGTCAGGATGTGCCTGCAGGAAGGGTACCACATGAGGGAGGAGGATGTCTTCCCTATAACGCACAGCATTGAGATTGCCGGCAATGACAAGCTCAGTCCGATGATGCTGTGACACACCGCCCCAGACCATGACGGACCCTCCACCTCCAAATCGATCCCGCTCCAGAGTACAGGCCTCGGTGTAATGCTCATTCCTTTGACGATAAATGCGAATCCGACCATCACCCCTGGTGAGACACAACCGCGACTCGTCAGTGAAGAGCACTTTTTGCCAGTCATGTCTGGTCCAGCGCTGGTGGGTTTGTGCCCATAGGCGACATTGTTGCCGGTGGTGTCTGGTGAGGACCTGCCTTACAACAGGCCTACAAGCCCTCAGTCCAGCCCCTCTCAGCCTATTGCGGACAGTTTGAGCACTGATGGAGGGATTGTGCGTTCCTGGTGTAACTCGGGCAGTTGTTGTTGCCATACTGTACCTGTCCCGCTGGTGTGATGTTTCTTGCCCTGGCCACATCTGCAGTCCTCATGCCTCCTCGCAGCATGCCTAAGGCATGTTCATGCAGATGAGCAGGGACCCTGGGCATCTTTCTGTGTTTTTCAG
The DNA here is from genome assembly GCF_045791955.1 of Oncorhynchus clarkii lewisi. Classification (NCBI taxonomy): domain Eukaryota; kingdom Metazoa; phylum Chordata; class Actinopteri; order Salmoniformes; family Salmonidae; genus Oncorhynchus; species Oncorhynchus clarkii. The sequence continues at coordinate 23,751,743 of NC_092159.1, read as the reverse complement.
AGTCAGTAGGAAGGCCTCTTTAGTGTCCTTAGTTTTCATAACTGTGACTTTAATTGCCTACCGTCTGTCTGTAAGCTATTAGTGTCTTAACGACCATTCCACAGTTGCATGTTCATTAATTGCTTATGGTTCATTGAACAAGCATGGGAAACAGTGTTTAAACCCTTTACAATGAAGATCTTTGAAGATATTTGGATTTTTACGAATTATCTTTGAAAGACAGGGTCCTGACGGGCATTTCTTGTTTATATGTCATTGGGTAATCCCACACAGGATTGGGTTTCACTCTTAAATATGTTATAGAAATGTCATGCTGCTATCATGAGCACTGCATGTCGATATGGCAGGTATTAGTCGTTCACTACTGAACCTAGTGCTGGTTCATGAAAAATGACCTGCATTGGAACCACAGCGTATGTTTTCTGCTAGCTGGCAGACTAGTCAAACCTTATGACAGGTTCAAGTCATTTACTTTTACCAGTCCCTCTTCTCCATCTAATTTGTCTACCCCTACCCCTTTTGGCTACCACCCCTCTCCATCCAGCCTCTGTGCGAGCGCCTGGAAACCTTCCACCTGGACCCCACCCTGGTGGGGAAGCAGCCCAACCTGGTCCAGTTCCCCCCTGACTTCCAGCCCATCCCCTGTAAGCCCCTCTTCTTTGACCTGGCACTCAACCACGTGGCCTTCCCACCCCTCGACGACAAGGTGGAGCAGAAGGGCAAGGGCGGCCTGACCGGCTACATCAAGGGCATCTTCGGCTTCGGCAGTTAAATCGAGTCCCAGGCTTTGGTGAGGCCTTCAGGTTGGAAGCAACCAGATATTGATAAACAGGCTGAGTGGGTTTCTAGAAAACTGTCATCCATCTGAACTGTGGAGACATGGCACCCTGTTTCCTTATGTAGTAGACAATTTGGTCAAAAGTAGTGCACTGCGTAGGGTATAGAGCGCCATTTCGAAATCTACCAGTTTGAGACTTCATGTTCTAGAGGTTTCCTGCCTTGTTTGTTCCCTTCAACAACCCCCAACACACTTTTACAGAGGGAAACGAACCCAATTGACTTATCTTGAATTATTTTCATTTTCAACTCTTAAAAGCGTTTTCATGTACCCAGTCTCAATGTCAGTATACAGGAGGGAGGGGCCTCCCGGGTGGCGCAGTGGTTAAGGGCGCTGTACTGCAGCGCCAGCTGTGCCATCAGAGTCCTGGGTTCGCGCCCAGGCTCTGTCGTAACCGGCCGCGACCGGGAGGTCCGTGGGGCGACGCACAATTGGCCTAGCGTCGCCCGGGTTAGGGAGGGCTTGGTCGGTAGGGGTGTCCTTGTCTCATCGCGCACCAGCGACTCCTGTGGCGGGCTGGGCGCAGTGTACGCTAGCCAAGGTGGCCAGGTGCACGGTGATTCCTCCGGCGCATTGGTGCGGCTGGCTTCCGGGTTGGATGTGCGCTGTGTTAAAGAAGCAGCGGCTTGGTTGGTTGTGTATCGGAGGACGCATGACTTTCAACCTTCGTCTCTCCTGAGCCCGTACGGGAGTTGTAGCGATGAGACAAGATAGTAGCTACTACAACAATTGGATACTACGAAATTGGGGAGAAAAAGGGGTAAAATTCAAAAAAAGAAGTATACAGGAAGGAGGGAGAGTAAGTGTTGTATCAATCACTATCAAACAGGAGAAACCGTATACATGCAGCCCACAGGGTAAATCCACGACCAAGCCGTGATGTCTAATAACACACTCATTTCTGATCGTGGTCCTACTGTCAGAATTCTATCACCTCTGTATTGCCTCCAATTTCTTATGACTTTAATATGTATCCGTCTGTCTTGTCCTGCACGCCGTTGTGGAACCAATACATCTCTGCATGGTTGACAGTTAAAGTCAGACTAGACATCAGGATTGAAATGGTCCTGTTAATTTCCTTATACAACAATGGGGTTCAGTGGCCAATGACTTTATATTCGGTACAGGAAAGGACTCTTAACGTGTTTATATTCTCTAATGAATAGACTTTTTAAACCATTTGTAACTTCTGTGTGTGACAAAAGACAGAATGACCTTTGGGGTCAAAGGTGACTGCTTAGGATTCCTTTTCGCCTCACCCCCGAAAGTCTGAGGCAGCATTCATGAACTTCTGTAAAAAAAAAAAAACAACCCTAGTATGTCTAGAAATACAGTATTTTAGTACACACTACTTCATTGTATCAGTTAGCTCGTATTCCAACAGATTTTAAATGGGAGGGTGCGGCACCCTTTTTGGAGTGCCTGACACCTCTTCAGCTTTTCCAGTACCAAAGCCAGTTCTGTAATCAACAGTCTTTAGCTATTCAACGGACCTCACATTTGCATTTGCCTATGATGACTGTGTTCTCCACTACAGGTTGTCAATTTACCTTCTGTCCTCTCTTCAATCTAAGTCTTTGTTTTCTCTTTAATTCAGGGTGATAGAGGTCTTGTACCTTCTTATTTCAATGCGTTTTTTGTTTCCCAATGTGGTCATGTATTAATGAACAGGATTTGGGTCAGATGCATGTTGGGATGGTTTCACGCATCGTCACCCAAGATGCCCGAAAAATGATTTCTGTAAACATGATTTGAAAACTAAGTGGAGTATTGAAGAGAAAATTGTGACATGATGAATTATTTTCCAGACTTCTAATTAAAAAGAGACATTTGCGGCAAACGTGATCAGACTTTGTCCTTTTTTTCTCTCATGTCTAACTTCTAACTTGTTTCAAGATGTTATAACTTGGCTTTTTGTCATTTTCACTCACACCTTTTTAAATTTGACTGATACTGACTTTATACTGTAGCTTAGCTTCAATTGACAACCTCTACTACACAGACTTTATAAATTTGCTATTATAATGAAGTAATAAGGCACGAGGGGGTGTGTTTTACGGCTAATATACCACGGCTAAAGGCTGTTCTTAGGCGCAATGTGGAGTGCCCGGATACAGCCCTAAGCTGTTGTATGTAGGCCATAAACCACAAACCCCTGAGGTGCCTTATTTCTATAAAATGGTTACCAACTTAATTAGAGCAGTAAAAATAAACATGTTGTTGTACTCGTTGTATACGGTCTGATATGCCACGGCTGTCAGCCAATCAGCATTCAGGGCTTGAACCACACTGTTTTATAGTAGTGCTTTTGGCACTCCCACAGTCTATTAGTGTAGTTTCATGATCATAGGCTCTTGTGTCAGGTGTGGGTGTGTGAGCAGCATGAGATGCCTGTGCTGGGTGTGTTTTTGTTCCAGGCAGATATAACTTTCAAAGCTAACCAGCGTCTTCCCACCACTTAACATTTTTCCCTTGATCCCTTCTCGGTAACTGGCAGCTGGGCTCTGTCATCACGAGACGGCATGTGCCTTCCACCACGCACACTTCAGACCCCATCAAATGCATTCTAACGTCGTGGTATGGGCCATTTTGTGTGTGATAATAGGCCATGATCAGGAATCATCAGTATGAGTAGATTATGATGTGCTGTCTGGTGAATCACTTTCCTTCTACTGTATGCATATCTATACAGGGTTATGTACTTCAATATAAAATGGCTAATCACAATCCTACTTGTGTACTAAATGAATGTGGTATTAGGCTAGATGTATTACACCTTCACTGTATACACACACGTTTGTTTTCCCATGCACTCTTACTGCAAAAGTGTTGCCATGGGAACCTTGAGGCTGGCAGCTTCTGGTGTTCCTTGTACTCCACACAACCGGTATAACAGCATGACAACTGAGTTTTCCTAGTGATTATGACAGTCATGTGGTATCTTAATTGACTTACCTGGCTAAATTGTAAAAAATGAAGGACAAATTCTTATTTACAATGACACCTAGGAACAGTGGGTTAACTGGCTTGTTCAGGGGCAGATCGACAGATTTTTACCTTGTCAGCTCGGGGATTCGATCTAGCAACTTTTCAATTACTGGCCCAACGCTTTAACCACTAGGCTACCTGCTGCCCCAAATATAAAGAAATTGAGAACCCTGCCCATTGATAAAAGCAGCCATATTTTCCACCTCATGGCCGTTCTTGAGGAAGACTAATGGGCATTACCCAAAACACCTCAGGATTAGCAAAAACAGTAATGGTAATTATCAATCAATGGGCAAATAATAGCTTGGTTAAACCAGACTGAACATGTGACATCAAGTAAAACAAATAATTCCTTTAATGGCCCAATGGCTGTTTGACAGGAGTAAAGTCATTTTATTTGGTTGTACATAAGTCGATACTGAACAAAAATATAAACGCAACATGTCAAGTGTTGGTCCCATTTTTTTAAATAAAAAAATAAAAACATTTTTTACCCCTTTTTCTCCCCAATTTCTTGGTATCCAATTGGTAGTTAGTCTTGTCCCATCGCTGCAACTCCCGTATGGACTCGGGAGAGGCGAAGGTTGAGGGCCATGGGTCCTCCGAAACACGACCCCACCGAGCCGCACTGCTTCTTGATACAATGCCCGCTTAACCAGGAAACCAGCCACACCAATTTGTCAGAGGAAACGTCGTACACCTGGCGTGCATGCTCCCAGTCTGCCATGCCACAGGAGTCGCTAGAGCGCAATGGGACAAGGATAATCCTGACCACCAAACCCTCCCCTAACCCAGACGACGCTGGGCCAATTGTGTGCCGCCCCATGGGTCTCCCGGTCACGGCCGGCTGCAATGGATCTCTAGTGGCACAGCTAGCGACTGCGATGTAGTACCTTAGACCTATGCCCTCCCAAGCCCACCCATAGCTGTGGCACTGCCCAGTCATGAATTGATTTCAATTGACTGATTTCCTTGTATGAACTTAAACTCAATAAAAGGATCCATATATTTTTTCAGTATAAAATTTTAAACAATTTAGATAGTCTAAGACAAATGAAACATTCAATACATCAAAAGTTAAGTAAATAACAGGTAACTAAATTAAATTAAGGCAAACTAGACAGATCAAATAAAATATATAGTAAACCAAAATCAAAGACCATCAAAAAGAATTGGGGAATGAATCTATCAACAAAGAAAACATCTGAATGTCCTTTTGCAGTATGACATGGGGAAAGGAAAGATGAAGGTGATGTGGCTGGTGTGCAAACCGATTATTTCATTTTAGAATTGATTAAAATTAGGATAAGATTATGGTCAGGATTAAGGGTTTGGTTAAGGTTGGGAATGGGTTAGGGTCAGTAGCTATGTTACCATTAACTTCAGCAGTGATTTCTTTTGACGACGACATTTATTGAGTTTGCATAGAAAATAAATGAGACAATTGCCTGCTACGGTACGTTTCCATTGAACTGTCTTGTGTCGATTAAAAACAGCTGGACATTTGGTTTCCCTTTCCTCTTTCCTTTTAAGAACACTGATCTAGTGAAAGGACTTGGCATGTCCCTATATACTTGGAATGCTGTCACCTATCCGGTCCTTTGAAACCAGCTGTCATAAATTAAAGTCAAGGAAAGTTAACAATTTAGGACTATTGTTACACAGCTCTCTAACTCTTTCACAATTCAAATGGGTCTTATCCACAAGGTAGAATGTAGAATACAAATGAAGTGGTTGAAGTTTTCCCATGATCCATTTAGGCAAATTGTGCATTCATAAATTGGCGTCAACCTGTATGCCCTCCCACCTAGCATTTAGAATTACTTCAGGTGCCCCGCGGACCGTCAAAATGATTCTGCAATGATCATTTATTTGAAAAAAACACAATTTCCATCGCCATTTGTCACGATAGAAAATGGGACCGAGCATATAACCAATGTGTACGCTCTATCTGAATCTTACTCTCTTGCAATGGACGTCTCCAAGCCACATTCCTCTCCGTTCCCCATTGTTGATAAGCTTAGCAGAAACCCTCATCGTGACTGAACGTACAAGTCTTCCGTTTGGCAAACAAGGACATTATCAATGAATGAAGTATTTGTATGATTAAATATTTTGCAGTGGGCCTACTAGTTGAGATGTCCCTTGTCTTAGATCACTCCCCAAAAACAGTCATTCTAGGCCTCTATCCTGTTCCTTGTTGATTTCTGGTCAACCTATTGATGAGAGAGTGAATAACTTTGATATCTGGTTTTATAAAGGTGCACAGTAATCTTGTGTCCATAGCTAGGTAATTGAGGATAATGTCAAACTTTATTGTAGATTTGTGACAGGCCATCTCCAAGGGGGTCGTTTGACGCTAGTTTCCACTTCACAGTAGGGCTGTTTTTGGTTGCAGAAATGGCTTCTTGAAGACGTGAACTTTCATTTGTCTTAATTACAAACGTGTATGGGATCCATTAAATATGAATAAAGTTGTTCAGTGATGAGCCTAGTTTAGTCAAGGAGAAAGCACTGAGCAATACGGGAAGGAAGGATCTTTCATGGATAGCCATGATTGGCTGAGGATAATGGTTGGGTTAACCATACAGACGGGTTGGTTGTGCGTTTACATGTGAATTCTTAAAGAGATGGGTGGGGCTTAAGAGGGTGTGAACGATGCTGAATGGCCGTTCACAAAGAAGAGCTTTTTTAAAAATGTTCTCCTGAATGGGATAGCAAGTTTATCAACTTTCAAAGCAGCATAACTTTCCCATGTTTACTCCAACAGTGTATGAAAAACATTTTGAAGCTGAGTTTGTATAAAATGTTTAAAAAACTAAAGCAAAATCACTTACATTTGACATAAGCCCCCATAGAGAGATCTGGTCACATTTGTGAAGCCCACTGTAAGGGATATGTACAAGCAATGTATAGAACAGACCCAATTTTCTTATGGTATGTGTAAAAGAACATTTCTCTGTTGGATACATTCTAATATTCTGAACTTTGATTCAGAAAGATTTTTGTTGCTTTTTCAAAATCAATATAATACTTGGTAATTGATTGTTTTACAACAGGGATCATCACACAGTAAACCATCTATCTGCTGCAGGCCAATTTTCTTCTTGAGCGGATGATCGTGGACCTGAACATAATTACAAATCATTTATAAACTGCAAATTGACCGGCAAAAAGCCCAAACAGATATGATATTTGACTAAAACATAATAATTTCAAACCTTTCTTACGTATGTAGGTGATCACGTGTGTCTCTATTTTTCGAGGGAATATTTAGGAACAGATTTTCAAAATTAAAATCACTTGGAGATCACTTATCTGTGTTTTTAGTCTTTTATGTCCAACAATTAAAGTTTGAAAAACTTGGGGGCCAAATAAAGCTACCGGAGGGCCGCCAGTTGGGGAACCCTGTTTTACAATATCAACATTTCTACTTTTTTATGCCCCCTTTCTTTCTCTCTCTCTCTCTCTCTCACACACACACACACACACACACACACACACACACACACACACACACTATAGGAACAGAGTACACAGGCACCCACTAAGATAGGATTGTACTTCATCTTGCCTTGTTTAAGGTTTACATTACCTCCACTACTTATTAGTATCTAATTACCCACAAGCCCATATGTCATTCTACACGGATCCTTATAGAAACGGAATGTTTCTCCAGACTCCCTAGCAAAATAGCGACAGTGACTTTAGAAAACCTCAATGAGTGGCAGTGAACCAATGAACGGGGAGGGTTGAACTAGAGGTGAGTAAAGGAGGGCAGGAGTGAGGAGAAGGAGTATGTAAGAACAGGTTGGCCCAGTCCTGTGGAACTAAATAGGTTGTAAACAGGGAGGGGCACAGGTACTCTTTCAGTCAGCTTAATCACAGTGCTGACACCAACGGGGACACACACTAAAATAGGCACGGGGAGTGTGTGTCTTATCTGTGACAGCGAGAGAGGAACAGAGTGTGAGGGGAACAGAGAGACTTAAGTTCTGTCCGTGGAGTGGAACGTCCACTCGCCAAAAGATCCAGGATGTTCAAGAAGAAGGACAGTAATACCTTGAAGGGGTCCGGCAAGATCAGCAAGTGAGTCTTGAAGGAACGACAGCAAACTCGGTCATGCAACCCCCTCCACTCTACCGCCTTCCTCCTTTCCTCTCCTTCTTCCTAAACATGGATTTGTTTCATATCTCCGGTGTTTGCTGTGTTGCCCTCTTTCTCGTAGAATCCTCTGGAATCTCCTTTGTTTAGTTCATTCCTAACTCCTGGATAATGGAGATTGGAAGGTGGATGGTTTACTGTGTGTTTTGGCATGTTGCCGTCGTCAAGAAGACCAACTTTTGTTCGATGTAAAGATATGAAGAGAAGTTTTGTTTGTCTCTTTGGTTGTCTTGATGTTATCGTAGATTTTGCAGGGTTTTTATGTGGCCTTAGGTCAGATTTGCTCAGGAGAAGCATTAGAGGGGCTCTCAATCACCTGCTTTTGTATGTGTGTGTGTTTTCAGGTCACGTAAAACAGATTCAAAAATTTAATGGCGTTATCAAAGGTTCACATTGATTTGGTGACTATTCACGTCATAACATTCCCCGTGAAGGGATATATGATGGCATCAAGATTTCTACTTTACCACGAAAGAGTAGGACATACAGTACCTAGGTAAGGTAGGTTAGGGACATATAATTGTATCAATGTTCCTCCATCAATCAAGTATGACTCCTATGTCAATGCGTCATCAAAAGCGTAGCCTGTAGGCCTACATTAGCGATGAATCAAGTGTCACCCGATTAGAAAAATATGAATCACTTGAGCTTCCCTAAGGTCGAAAATCAACCCTGACCTTTTGTTTTTGTCTCGCCCTCAGCACAGGCCTGCTTAGCACCAGGATGGGGGGTGTTTATGTTGAGTCAATGGAGACTGGTGTTAATGGGGATGTAACCTGTAAGCCTATGGGGGTTACACTGGTGAAAAGACTCCCAAGAGAAAGATGGGAATGAAAACGAGGCGGGAATGCATGGCTTTATCTTGGCCAGGTCGCAGTTGCTAATGAGAACTTGTTCTCAACTAGCCTACCTGGTTAAATAAAGGTGAAATTAAAAATAAATAATAGTTTACCCAATCCATCACCTGTAGAAGTCATTGGAGGGATAGTGGTGTTTAAAGAGGGTTGTGAGTCCTGTAGTGCTGGTATTTAAAGGGGAGGTTAGTGGCATCACTTCAGTGCTGCTATGGTCCTTAGGGGCAGGTTGACGTGAGAACACAGATCTACGGATTACTGAATCGGTCATCTTATGCTGCTGGTACAAGCATATGTAATCTCATTACATCATAATAGATGTTTTACTGTTGATAACAGCACTTTCATTTCAAAATGGCTCCTTGGGTTTAAAAGGAACATGGGCAGAAATGTTGGGGTCGTGGAATGTAGTCAGTTTAGCAAATACAACTACACAGTCAATAGTGGACTATTTTCAACACATGCACTGTATCACCTGAATTGGTGAAATGAATTGATCCCAACTCAGATTAACAGTAAGATGACAGTTACATACAGTATTTTACAGTTTATCAGGCAATCTGAAAAGCCTGGATTCTAAGCTGTGGAAAAGTATTCAACACACTTCTAACCCTCTCGGGCGATCAATGCTCTACCTTCAACCACTGCCCTGGGAGAGTACCCACTAGGTCGGCAGAGAGAGAGAGCAATACAGTCAGTCACAGTCACACAGAGGGAGTGACAGAGAGACAAACAAATAGTTGTTGTGGAATGATGGAATGTTCAGCGTTTTGGGAATTCTCAGGTGGGGCAGTGGAAGTGATTCACCCTCCTTTTGATCCCAGGTCGTCACCTCTAGAGACCATTGGGTTTAGGTCCCAAATGGCACACTATTCCCTACATAGTGCACTACTTTTGACATGGTCAAAAGTATTGCACTATGAAGGGAATAGGGTGCCTTTTGGGACTCACCCGTGGTTTCAGTTCAAGAGTGTTGTCTTATGTAGGGCCAGGAGCTTTTCCTGAACATCAAGAACCCAGTGCCCTAGTTATAGGTTCTACCTATGGCCCAGAGTTCTTCCTGGTCAAGTCAGATAAGAACTCCTGGTCCTAGTAATACATTTGGACTTTTGTTAGTCTTGGACAAAGTGTTGGTTTTGGACAAAGGGAGTTCACGGAGAACAGCTTCACACACATCTACTCTGTGTCACTCTCTATTCTTAGCCTGTGGTTTTATATCTAATGATTTTGCGTGTAAGGTTTTGTATTTGGATAGCTTCCACAAGGATAATGGCCTCTGCATCCATCTTAAATGTTTAGGACCTTGACCTTCATTGGTCACTTAAGTAAAGGACAACAACTGAAGTGCTCGATTCAGACAGAGATTCCATGTCCACATTCCTCTCTCTGCCTTTTTCCTTTTTGTATTTTGTATCTTCTTTGCTATTTTTCTAAATCAGATCTTTAACCTTTGCCCTCTAAACAGGTCCACAGCCAACGACTTGGCCTTGGTGATTGCACGGATGCAGAAGAATTCCGACCAGGTGGAGAAAGATGTCCTCCGGGCCGAAGAGCTACTGGCTGTGGTGAGAATACATACTGACGGTCTCTCTCTTTCTTACTCTCTAAATAATAGTGTGTCCATGGACTTCAATTCGGGCCACTAACCGTTCTGTTGACTCACCTACTGTCTTCATTGCCATGTAGGATGCAGAGAATGAGAAGAAAAACCGCCCCCTCCAGCACCAGAAAGTGGTGGCAAGCAACCTGTCTGAGGCTGAGGGCCTGCTGAATGACCTCTTCCTGGATGTGGACAGGGCCAAGAAGTGCAAACACCCCCAAAGCAGCGAGATAGAGAGCGAGTGAGTGACCTCTTCTAGGCCCATCCCACTGATCACAAATGTCAATTCAACGTCTATTCTACCATTTCATTGAAATGATGTGGAAAAAACGTTGATTCAACCAGTGTTCCCAGTGGGATATCTCTTATGAACGCTGATATCATTTGGGCTCTTCAGCTGCTTCAAAAAGATTAGTCTCTGCAGAAATCCAATTTTCACTTTAAGACATTTGATCATTGGGGGATGCAGTGAGGGTTTACTAAAACGTGTTGCTCTTGCCAGTCTCTTTGTTATCATGCTCATGCTAAACATACTAAAACGTCTTTTCCCCCTCCCTCCCTCAACCTTTTGTTCCTTCCAGTGTCAGTCACCTCCATGACCGCTGGCTGAAAGACTGTGCCTTCTACCGGGACATCTATGAGCCTGTCAACGATGTGGAGCTGAAGCCCAGAATCGACTGGGCTTCAGTGCTCAATCGGAAACAGGTAAAAATCAAGTGTCTTCTTCTTCTTTGGCAACTAACTTAAGACCAAGCCTCCATATTGTAAACATCCTTATCAAAGCATGGTGCTCATCCCCTTGACAAACTGTTCTGGTCACCAATCCAAGCTGAAATTGACTTCCGTTGTACTATATATTGACTGACTTAGCTAACACAACGGTGCACAACACAACAACGAGCACAGCAGTATACAACGTTCAGTTCATCGCTATCCTACAGGTCATGTTCATTTAAGATACCCCACACGAATGCATGCTACCATAAAGCCTCTTTTTAGTTTTCTTCTGAGTCTAATTGTGTCCATGACTGACCATAGCGTTCTGCGTGTCTGTCTCTCAGAGGGAGGTGAACACGGAAGAGTACGGGCCCACCATGGCTGACCTGAAGAAGCAGATCGCCGCCCACAACATACTGCACAAGGAGATCGAGACCTACAGCTCTCAGCTCAGCACCAGCTCCACCAGCACCAAGGTAACCCCTTCAACTCTCTCACCTCCGTGACGATGAATTCAAGGGTTCGTGGATTTAATGGACGTGTTTGAAAACATCTTGTAGCTAGTGAACATGACAACAATTCATTCGTGTTTCAGGAGGAGTATGCTGCCATCAAGAAACAATACAACAACCTCTTGGTAAGTCTGTGTATCATATGGGTACTGTGAGATCCAGAGGAGGCTGGTGGGAGGAGCTATATGAGGACAGGCTTGTTGTAATTGGCTGGAATGAAATAAATGGAACAGAGTCCAACACGGGCTTTCCAAATGTTTGATGTGTTTGATACTGTTCCATTTATTCCATTCCAGCCAATTACAACGAGCCCGTCCTCCTATAGCTCCTCCCACCAGCCTCCTCTGATGGGATCGGTGGGGTTTCACTTTCAACTTAAAAAGTAATTGTAACATCTGTTCTCTTTTTGGTGTGACTCTTTACAGTTGTTATATAATACTGTTCTATTCCCACAGGACAATTCAAAATGGCGGCACCACTACCTGAGCAGTCTGTATGACTACATGCAGAGCTGTAACAAGGAGCTGACTTATCTAGGAGACGAACAGGCAAAAATCCTGAAACAGGACTGGAGCGACCACATGTTGGACCCTCCGGACGTCCGTAGACAGTATGAGGTGAGAGTCCATCTTAGGGGTCAAATAGAGTGTCACTCAATGTCAATGTACTTAATATAACAAAGTATGAAAATGTTGCTTGAGGAGGTGCTTCATAGGTTTCTGGCGTGGATGTACATTTAGTTTTCTATTACTGAAGGAGCCATGTTCAGTGACATCATATTTCTTTTTTTTTGTTGTATCTCAATCAGAACTTTAAGAACAACAGCCTACTGTCCCATGAGAGCGAAGTGAACAAACTCCAGGACGACGGAGATCGACTCATTGAACTGAAGCACCCGGCCAGCACCACAATACAGGTACACGCCAATTTACCAATTAAAACTTTAAGTACACCTCCCCTTGTCGACTACTACCATTTTACATTGTCTTCAATCAAGAATCGATCACTCTTCCGTAGATTAGACTTCTACATGTAGGTCCACCAAGTTTACAATGTTCCTGAAAGATATCGAGATTTCCCCTTTTTCCGTGATGGCTTCATCTTTATACTTGTTTCAGGCTCAGAGAGATTCTTTACGGAATGACTGGCAGAAGTTCCTCAACCTGTGCATCTGCCAAGAGACCCATCTGGATAACATGGAGGATTTCAAGAAGGTAAATGTCACTCAGAATACATTAATTAACGAGGCTTCATAGTATCGTCATCAGCTTAGAATAATATTCAGACTTCCGTCTTTATTGCCAGAATGGAAAGGGTACCTTCTGTTTGGTTTTGAAGCAGAAATGTCCCTAAGCACATTACCATAGACATGCAAACTGCAGCATGATCAGTAAACTGGATAGGTCAAAGATACTGTATGTGGAAAAAAGATACCATGTTCTGATGTGTTGTCTGTCTGTGTCCCTGTTCAGTACCAACTAGATGTGGAGACACTATCGGAGTCTCTGAGTGAACTCAACTCTAGCCTGAAGAAAGTGGAAGGCTCAACTGGGAGGAGTGGCTCAGCGATGACTCTGCAACTGGAGGTAAGAGAAGATATAGTTTATTAGTCCATACTAGATGTAAATTTGTCTTCTGCTTATTTCCAACCTCTCTGATACATACACAAAAATACAAATATAGGTAATGCCAGGATGTGAACACTGATATCTATTTTACATCTGGATACTGTTCCAATCTCATTGAATCTTTGGTGTTAACTTTCAGTAAACTTTCAACACACCCATGAATCATAAAGATGCTACATTGCATTTCATATTGAGAAAAAAATAAATACAACTCATGCTTTTACCTCTGCACATTTATTATCAAATTTATTGTCATATAAATATATTTAAAAAAAAAACATTTTTAAGACCATTGTTTTTTTCTTCAATGTCAATTAGTGGGCTTTAACTCCCTGCACCACAATAGAGAAATAAATGGTAGTGTGCGTGTTAACACTTCACTTCTAAAGACATTACATTTCTTTCACACATTATCAAACGTTATCATGACATTACCCTACTACATTATGTAAATAGTAAATAACGTGAAGAAAAATGGTTATTCTGAAATGCAATGCAGGTGGTCCCAATTTCACCTTTACCCACTCTCTCTCTCTCTCTCTCTTTCTTTCTCCATCTCTCAGGCTGAGGAGAGCACGGTGCAACGCAACGAGCAGCTCCTGGCTGACCTGAGGAAGAGGAGCACCACCATCGCCCCCCTCAAGCTGCGCCGCTACCCGCCCACCAGGTCCACCACTGTGGAGTCCCTCTGTGACTGGAAGACTGAGAAGGTATGACCAGCTGCTCTTGACCTCACACCTTTTAACTTTGACCCTGTCCTGGAGCCTCCACCACAGGTTACGGTATGAAATCAAAGCAGGTTCGAAACCTCTGTAGAATCTTTGATAAAGCTACTAAGCAATGACGTGACTACTAGGGTAGAATAGAATGCTCTACCACGGCACTGAGAGGTGTGTCAAGCCATGCAACGTAATGTAGGCTCATGTAAACATCTAAAAACCAAACATTACCGTGTCTCGGGAACTCACTAAAGTAAATTCAAGTTCCTAGATACCTCAGTATCGGGCATTGTGTTTGTGAGATGAAAATAATTTGAATTTGCATGTGATCCATTCTGAGGAAAGCTCTCTCTTTGTGTTCTTTTAGGCTGAACTCACTCGAGGGGACAAGTTCACCCTCAAGTCGAATTCAGACGTTGAGAACTGGGACGTATTGACCAGCGGTGGGGCAACCAAAACCTTTCCAGGGGTCTGCTTCCTGATCCCACCCCCTGACCCAGAGGCCATTGCCACCGTAGACCTGTAAGCAACAGGAGCACATGTCAATTATATGACAAGCATGTGGACAATAATACTTCAATTTTGTGAATTAAAATGTCTCAGTTCTAACGATTTTTGTGTGTGTGTGTGTGTGCGCGAGCAGACATGGTAATGTGCTTGACGACATCAAGAAGAGGAGGGCTGTTTATTTAGACACAATGAAGGACAAGATCCGTTGTGTCGAAGAGAAACCCGTATACACAGGTGAGGAAAAAGTTGCTCCATTAATCCCAATACCCCAAAACAAAGCCTTCCAAATAACTCTGGACCTGCTACTGTTACTGCTAGGATCCTTAACTGTAAATAAGGAGAAATGGCTTCTCCAACTTTTGATTCAACCTTGTCCCGAGACCACATTGTGATATCATGTTCAATTCATCAAATCAAATTTATTTTTATATAGCCCTTCGTACATCGGCTGATATCTCAAAGTGCTGTACAGAAACCCAGCCTAAAACCCCAAACAGCAAGCAATGCAGGTGTAGAAGCACGGTGGCTAGGAAAAACTCCCTAGAAAGGCCAAAACCTAGGAAGAAACCTAGAGAGGAACCAGGCTATGTGGGGTGGCCAGTCCTCTTCTGGCTGTGCCGGGTGGAGATTATAACAGAACATGGTCAAGATGTTCAAATGTTCATAAATGACCAGCATGGTCGAATAATAATAAGGCAGAACAGTTGAAACTGGAGCAGCAGCACAGTCAGGTGGACTGGGGACAGCAAGGAGTCATCATGTCAGGTATTCCTGGGGCATGGTCCTAGGGCTCATGTCCTCCGAGAGAGAGAAAGAAAGAGAGAATTAGAGAGAGCATATGTGGGATGGCCAGTCCTCTTCTGGCTGTGCCGGGTGGAGATTATAACAGAACATGGCCAAGATGTTCAAATGTTCATAAATGACCAGCATGGTCGAATAATAATAAGGCAGAACAGTTGAAAGAAACTGGAGCAGCAGCACGGCCAGGTGGACTGGTGACAGCAAGGAGTCATCATGTCAGGTAGTCCTGGGGCATGGTCCTAGGGCTCAGGTCCTCCGAGAGAGAGAAAGAGAGAATTAGAGAACGCACACTTAAATTCACACAGGACACCGAATAGGACAGGAGAAGTACTCCAGATATAACAAACTGACCCTAGCCCCCCGACACATAAACTACTGCAGCATAAATACTGGAGGCTGAGACAGGAGGGGTCAGGGGTCAATTCATCACGTCATGTAAACCCCAAGCCAAAGGGTATTTATGGGACATGTGTAAATATGCAATATGTGAAATTAACTACTGCTGCAGATAAAAATGGCACCCTATTCCCTGCATACTGCACTACTATTGATAAGGCCAGATTATCATTGCCCTGTGTCCCCCACGTAGCTCCTCCGTCCAACCCCAAAGCTAAAGCCGTGGCCGGTCAGCTGGATAAGCTGGATGAGGACCTGGTCAAAGCCAAGCAGGGCATGTTGAGCCGTCTGAGGGCCCCGCTGGACCGCAGTGACCCCACCACCGACCTGGCCAAGAGGCTGAAGGAGCAAGAGGTGAGAGAGAGAGTCTTGTTTTTAACTTTATCGAGACAGATTCAAGTGAAAGTGAGCAGAAAGACAGAAGGCGAGAGAAAGTCTTGTTTTTAACTTTATTGAGACCGATACAAGAGGAAATGAGCAAGGAGACTGAGAAGGAGGGAGAAAGAGAGTAGAGGTGGAGCCGGGATTCGTACCCACGCTGTGGAGTGATATGTGTTGCAGGCCACATTACCCACTCGACCAGCCTCAGGCAGTCTAAGGGGACATCCAAAATGGTACCCTATTCCGCTACTTTTTGATAGATAGAAAGCATGTCTACCAGCCATTGTAACTGTACAGTATATCTTCATGCTGGTTAACAAGCTAAATCTGAATAATTATAGATTGATATTGATGGATTCGCGCCTCCTAAAGAGGATGATAACGATGAGGAGTCTAATGACGATGACGATGATGATAGTTATGCTATTGTTGGTGAGGATGGTACTAACTCTCATGATACGGTGGTTGTACATCTTGTAGAAAGCAGCAGATGCTCTGGCAGCTATGGAGCAGCCAAAGTTGGAGAAGGACATCTCCAAAGGCCTTGCAGCCAAACTTCAAGCTGCCAAGGACAAGCAAGATGGCATCGTAGCCCTGGCCGACCTATTTAACAAGAAGTACGACCATTTTACAAACATACATTATCCCCGATCACCTGTCTTAGCGATATGATATTATCAGAAAATAGCATCACACAGAAGATCTTGCTGTTAATTATTTTAAAAAATTTGCCACTTATTCTATAGGGCCAATGCATCTCTGAACCTGGAGAAGCAGATCAAGAAAGTGGATGGCATCGTCTCTGGCTTTGAGGAAAAGCTGAATAAGGATGGCCCTATCCCAGATGTCCCCAATGCTATTCAGGACCGCACCCAGGAGATCCAGGTGGGCGGGACAATTACCAGTGCACCCCATTCCCTATATAGTGAACTACTTTTGACCAGGACCATTGCCTACACTGCCTTGGATTAGTGTGCCATTTTGGACACACCTCAACAGTCTTAAGAGAACCAAATAGATTCTACAGTATCCTTGAACAAATTGGAACAGAGAATACCCTAGTGGTGGACTTGAAGTAATAAAGGACTGTATCATTTGACTGCACATTTCAGTCACCCCTTCTAATTTAGCTAAAAGCACAGCACCAGGACACATTTCAGTCACCCCTTCTAATTTAGCTAAAAGCACAGCACAAGGACACATTTCAGTCACCCCTTCTAATTTAGCTAAAAGCACAGCACCAGGACACATTTCAGTCACCCCTTCTAATTTAACTAAAAGCACAGCACCAGGACACATTTCAGTCACCCCTTATAATTTAGCTAAAAGCACAGCACCAGGACACATTTCAGTCACCCCTTCTAATGTAGCTAAAAGCACAGCACCAGGACACATTTCAGTCACCCCTTCTAATTTAGCTAAAAGCACAGCACCAGGACACATTTCAGTCACCCCTTCTAATTTAGCTAAAAGCACAGCACCAGGACACATTTCAGTCACCCCTTCTAATTTAGCTAAAAGCACAGCACCAGGACACATTTCTCGTATCTGTTCTCTACAGAGTCTGCGTAAAGATGTGGCAGGCTCTCAGAGTGAACTGAAAAAGCTGGGCCAGGACCTGGAGACCAGTGAGCAGCTGTGTAGTTCCCTGCAGCAGGGCTACCAGGAGTACTGCCCAGACATCCATCGCCAGGGGACCCAGGTCAAACAACTACAGAACCGCTACTCTAACGTCAACAACCAGCTGAAGGAGAGGTGAGCCCAGGGCCACTTGCCTGTTAGCTAACGTTGACTACACACACGTCAGTAAATATATGGTATCAAAAATAGTCCATTTGTTTGTTCGAACGTCAGATGAATAGAATAATTGTTTTCAGTTTGTCATCGTGAAAGTGTTTTTCATTGCGTTTTTTTCTGTCTCAGAGAGGGCCTCTTGCAAGAGGCTGCAGGCAAGAACCAGGAATTCCAGGACTCAAGCAAATCTCTGAACTCCTTCCTGAAAAATCTGCCTGACAACAAGATCAGCCCCAGCGATGACCTATCACAGCTCAACTCCAAGCAGACCTCCCAGAAGGTCAGTTTTTTTGTGTTGTGTGTCAATAAGCTTTGAAATTGTTGTAGATATTCTTAAAATATCATTGTAAGACACATATTTTGCAATCAAGTTTAATTTGGTCATTTTTATTGCAGAGGGTGGTGGACGACATCAAGAGGAAGGGAGATGATCTGGATAGAGTGGTTGACCTTTCCCAAGATTTGCAGAATATCCTCAATGTAAGACTCATTATCCTACTCCATCATAATTAACCGTTTATTTGTGCAACCGATATTTAAATATTTGGATATTGAATAATAAAATCTTAATTTCAACTGCTTGTGCAGGAATATGAGGTCAACACTGACAAATACAGCAGCGCCCTCGACAATGTGGGAGCCAACGATTCCAAAAAGCGTCACACCTCCACCCTTGCCGATTCTGTGCAGAACCAGGTAATACATAAGGAATGGAAGTCAAGACACAAATGACATTCATGTTTATCCACTGCGCGTCATGTTTACCTGCATGTTTTCTTGAGCACTGTGAACTGAAGGATGGCTGTGCTTCTTTGTACATTACAGGAAAAGGCTGTGGTGAACCACTATGCTAAAACGTCAGCTGAGAATGACCAGCTGCTCAATCAGATGGGCTTTGCTAAGAACCTCATCGCTCAGGTGAGTTGGAAAATCTGCACACAACTTCTTTCCCACTGCCAGTTTTGATCAATTGAATGTGTTTCGGATACAAAATTATGAAAATGTTGAAGTATTTTTTTTGTTTACTTTTTGTAGAAACATGAGAAACAATCCATAGAACCAATCATAAACATAAAGAGCCTGCAGCGAGAGTTAAGTGCGGAGAGCGATAGACGCAGCCGTGCTGAGACTGACGTGGCTACTTTCAAGACCAGGATGCTGTCTCTGAAGAGCCGTAAAGGGATGCATCGAGTTGAGGAGAAGGAGGTACTCGAGTACTACCGCGACCCTAAACTGGAGACCGACCTAAAAGATCTGGAGGACCAAATCCACAAAGAGGCCTTGAAGCGCAGCCGTACCCAGGGTGAGATTGAGGGTGTGAAAATCAAAATCGCCAATTTTGGGGACGACCTCAAGTGCATCAAGCCCAAACTGGTGACTAGAGAGGTGACTGAGTTTGAGAGAGATCCTCAGTTGGATGTAGAAGCCTCCAAGTTAAAAGACGAGATTGGCAAGATAAAGAATGAGGTTCGAGTAAAAGAGGGAGAAGTCATTCAACAGAAGACAGAGGTCACCATCCTGAATGCTACAAGACCCAACATCAGGGAGAAGATCATGAAAAAGGAGGTGATTCGATTGGAGAAGGATCCAGAGATGCTGAAGGCTGTTAAAACATTTGAGAAGGAAATTGCAGATGAAGGCCACAAGAGCAAGACTCTGAATGACGAGATCTTCCAAACGAGGAGCCAGATCAATGCATTGGAGAGGATCATTCCCACCATTCAGCCCAAGGTGGTCACCAGGGAGGTGAAGAAAGTCGAACAGGACCCTGAGCTAATCAATGAATCCAAGAGGATTCGATCAGGCCTAGAGGGAGAGAAAATTGAGACGGACTCTCTGGTCAAGGAGGTCTCTCAGCTCAAAAATCGGTATAGCGAGGTGGGGCAGTGGAAGCCCAAGGTCGAACTCAGGGAAATCGTCAATGAGATCTACCGCATAGATCCACAAACAGAGTTGGAGATAATGCGTCTGAAGAAAGATGTTCAAGACTTGAACAAGCAGCGTTCTGACTTACAGGACCAGATCACTCTGGTCATGGTCGATCTGGAAGCCCTGCATTCCAAGAAGCCAAAGGTGGAGCTGAAGGAAGTCATCCAAGACGTGGTGAAAGAGGAGAGGAGCCCTGAGAACGAAAGAGAGATACAGAGGCTCAATGATCAGGTGAACCATCTGCACCGTACTTACAATAATGTAGAGGACCAGATTAACCTCCTGAGGAAAGAGAGGGACGAGTGGAAAGCAGACAAATCCAAGGTGGAGACAAAGCTTATGACCAAAGATATCTTCAAGTATGAGGATGATCCGCTCTTGGAGAAGGAGGCAGATCGGCTGAGAAAGGAGGTACGCGAAGAGCAACAGCGTCGCCGTACCATTGAGGAGATGGTGTTCGACCTGCAAAACAAGTACATCCTGCTGGAGAGACAAAAGCCAGAGGAAAAAGTGGTGGTGCAGGAGGTGGTGCGTCTACAGAAGGACCCCAAGCAGATAGTTGAGCATGATAAGCTTGGCAGGAGCCTGGATGAGGAGGTTAAGTCCCGCCGGCAGCTAGAGCTTGAGATGCAAAAACTTAAAACCTTAGTGGAGGAAAAGGAGAACATCCTAAAGCAGAGTGATGAACATCAGACGAAGATTAAAGTGGAGTCTGAACTGAAACAGATCAAACTGCGCATCAAAGAGCTTGAGAATGCCCCGCCGCCCGTCGAGGAGAGTATTGTTGTCGAGGAGGTCCTGAAAGTTGAGAGAGACCCCAGACTGGAGAGGATGACCAACGGTCTTCGCTCAGACATGGACAAGGAAACCAATGACGTCCTGAATATTCAGAGAAACATCAGGAACACCAATGTCAAGCTTGAGCTCCTTCAGCGAGAAAAGGCCGTAGAGAAGACAGTGTACAAAGAGGTTATCCGTGTGGAGAAAGACCAGGCTGTAGAAGCAGAGAGATACCGCCTGAAGGGCCTGGTGTCTCAGGAGAAACATGCCAGGCAGGACCTGGAGGAAAAAATCAAACAACTCTCTGATAAACTCAACCGACTGAATGGCACTCAGTCAAGCACTTCCCGGGAAGAGACAAGTCTCATTCTGGCCAGGGACACCTTGCAGAGGGAGAAAGACAACCTCACCCGGGAGCTGAAGAAGTTGGAGTCTGAGAGGCAAGACATCAGCGTATCGTTCCAGCAGCAGACCAAGCTGATGAGCGAGAGAAGCCAGATCAACAGGCAAAAGAGCGTCAAGATGGAGTCTGACGTGCAGCGTCTGGAGAGAGAGATACTGGACGAGAAAGACACAATCCACCAGAAAGACAACACCATCAGGGAACTCCAAAGGGACAAGGAGAGGGAAGACCATGCAGAGACCCGGACAAAGGAGACCAATGTCTCCACTAAAATCACCATCTTGGACCCTGATACTGGCAAAGAACTATCACCATATGAAGCCTACCTGCAGGGACTGATCGACCGTACCCAGTACATGCATCTGCAAGAGCTGGAGTGCGATTGGGAGGAAATAACTTCCATGAGACCTGATGGGGAGACCTCTGTGCTGCAGGATCGCAAGAGCGGCAAGCAGTACTCTATCAAAAATGCCTTGAGAGATGGAAAACTGACCCAGTATGATCTGCAAAAATACAAGGATGGGAAAATGCCTATTTCAGAGTTTGCCCTCCTTGTCGCAGGTGAAAAAGAAAAACAGCCCAAGTTCAACTCAATCATATCAAAGCCAGCATCCTTGCTAAAGTCGTCCCCTACCAGCAGTGCCCCTGTTCCTGCCCCGGAAAGATATCCTATCGCTGGTGTAATTGACACAAACACTGACACATGCCTCTCCATACGCAGTGCAGTGGCCCGCAAGCTGATCGAAAGCGGCACAGCACAAAAGCTGTTGGAAGCACAGGCTGCTACAGGGGGCATCGTTGACATCAGCAACATGGAGAGATACTCGGTCCACAAAGCAGCCGAGAGGGGACTCATCGATTCGAGCCAACTGCAGCGGCTACTCAACGCCCAGAAAGCCTACACTGGCGTGGAGGACCCCATGACCAGAGAACGCCTGTCGGTGGGAGAGGCCGTCCTGAAAGGTTGGATGCCCAAAGAAACTGCCCTGCGTTACATGGAGGTGCAACACCTGACGGGAGGGCTGGTAAATCCCAACAACACGGACCGTGTGGGCATACAGGAGGCCATTGGAGCCAAAATGATTGACAGCACCATGATGAGAGAGCTTCAGGACGAGTACAACTACGCCAAGGAAATTGTTGACCCCACAACAAAGGATAAAATCAACTACAAGCAAGCGATGGCCCGCTGCAAGACAGATCCTCAGTCTGGCCTACTGATGCTACCTGCTTCCTCCAAAGTGTCTGGCAGCAGCTACACCCCCACATACAACTCTCATCGATTTTCTTCCAGATAATAGACCTGTTAACAGTGTGCTTGGAGGGTATTTTTGTCTCTACGGTGAATAATATGAAGTCAAATGATATTGTATAAACATAGATATCAATACTACCCAGAATGTATAATTTAATTTAGTCTGAAAATACTGCATAGCTCACTAAGGTCATGATTGTTGCTGCTGAGTTGCTTTTGTTTACCAAATTTGTTTGGAAATGGCAGAATCTACTTTATAAAAGGACACAAAGGAGTTTTTTGTTGTTTATCCTTGATATTATTGTTTTACTAGAGATGATGGGACATGGTGCAATGTTATTGACTAGGTTTCGCTTGTCTATTTCTTATTATTCTTATGTCTTATTTTCCTGACACTGATCCTTTTAAATGCAACCTTGATACTGTATCAAGAAAATAATTATTAAAGATGAGATTGTCAACATGTGCTTGCTTCTTCATTTCCAACACAATAGAAGAATTAACTACCAGAAAAAAAACAAAGCAACATGATAACACACACCTCATTCACAAATACATCTAATATCAAATCAATAATGCTTCTCACAAAGATACATTTCCAAACTACATATCGGTTTTCTTTCACAAAATGTAACCATTGCATAAATGGCCACATCAAACATTCTCTCTTATCTTAGCTACAATAAGAATGTAAGTATGCATTTTCTTGATCTACTTCATACACCCGACCCCAACATCCAGTGAACCTGTCTAACTCTGTCAGCAGGAAGAGGGTGACTTCCAGAATTGATATCGTATGACAAATAAAGGCAGGGCTTCACAGTGCACCAGAACAAGCAGCTTTTATGTCTCAATCAGGATTTCCTCAGAAGTCTTTTTATAGTGTAATTCCACCCTTTGCCATTCTAAATTAGCTAGAGGCACAGTCTCAATCTTTGACATGTCCATGTAATCGGCTATTTGGGGAAAATGTCCCAACCATAATAAAATATGACCTTTTGACACAATCCATCCGAGGTATAAATCAGGTCATATAAACATTACAACATGTACAAAAGAACATTCAATTCAACCTGGTTCATAACTTTACACCAGTAGCACTGTATCAGTGCAGCAGTTGTGACAGATTCATTCTTATTTGGGTCCAGGTCAGAGAGGAGCATGTGGCTGAGCAGCAGTAGCAGCATCTCCCTTGCTCTCCCCCCTCTCTCTGAAGTAGCTCCTCTGTTCATTGACACCTCTCTGCAGCAGGGCTAGGTTCACCCCATCCACACAGTTCAGCACACGGGCGTGGACCATCACACCATCACCTCCTGTGAAGAGATAGGTAAATGGGTTTTGTTAGAGTTGCGTCTTTCGAATCCGGTATCAGGAAGAATAAAAGTCAGAATCTGTCGTTAATTATCTTTAATTAAATTCAAGCAATAAATGGTAAATGCAATTTTCGTATATACAACTGTTTACGTACATCCTGTCAGTTCTCTGTTTGCCCTGCAAGGTGGGACAGAGAGTCCCACCTTGCAGGGCAAACAGAGAACTGACAGGATGTACGTAAACAGTTGTTCTTATACTGTGATAGGTCAACAGACGAGTTGGAACTATGTCTATCAAAGTGGAGGCTGAGCGTGGTTTAGACTTTGCTCAGCCTATCACAGGCGCTCAGACTAGTCCTAGTCTCTTGGCGCTTCTTGGAGTTCACCCTCTGTCGATGTATAGATTCTCACTGTTCTGGTATCACACCCTAGTTGTAACAGTTGCTCAGTTCCTGCTATTGTGTTGTTCGGTATTTTTACATCTCAGTTAAACCTCGTGATGACCTTATACCTGATTAACCACAACTTTGTAACATGCAGCAAGTCACACCATGTCACACACACACAGACAGGCAAGGCAAATGTAGCAAACAGTACACCGCTTTGCAACATGTATGAGGATTCTGTGTTATGCACTATAGCCCGTTACCATATATGTGATTGAATATTATCTGCTGTTGGCTTGTGTGGATGTATGTATGTGTTATGCAACATAGCTGACTTGAAACCTTATTAACAGTTTCAGGGCCATGGGCCTTTCTCATGATAGAAAAAAATACAGAATAACATGAAGACAGGAACTGTGCAATGAGTTGGGGGGGGGCACATTCAGAACGTAGTGTTGCGAGAACAGACGGTCTTTTGTTAGAAAACAGGAGCCAGGTGCGAGATAACGGTATCGAGCATGAGCGCATAGATATTCTTCACAGCAACAGTTACATCTATCAACTGAAGCGCTTAGGGGGCTGGGACCAGCTCTGCGCCAACAATCAACGATAGACTCACCCAGCCTAAACCACGCCCAGTCTCTACTCTGACAGGCCGGCTCAGAAGCAGGAGCTATTTCTGTCAGAGTATATTTATAATATCTTTGTCAAGAACAAGTCAGTTCTAATAAAAAATACATAGCATACAATCGGTGACTCATTGTCATATTTATCCTTATACCAGATTCGAATTAACGCAACTCTTAACACATGCAAGTCACACCATGTTACTCAGTTCTTGTCACACACACACACACACACACACACACACACACACACACACACACACACACACACACACACACACACACACAGAGATAAAGACAAAGCAGCTGTTGTTCAAACAATTCAATCTTAAGTAATATGGTAGCGGGTTTAAAATGCATTAATCCTAAATCCTTACAATCTTGGGAGTTGCAAAGCATATAAACCAAATAAAAACCCAATCTTACCCTCTGCTTTTTCAATCTCGCCCAGCACTATGTACTGGGCTCCAATGATGGGGTCAAAGGGTTCAACAAATGTAGTCTGAACAACAACTTGGTGCTGTCTTGCTGCATGCTGGATAGACAGTGTAGCCTTCGATTCCTCTGGTTGGTAACTCACCAATCTAGAAAATGAACTAGTCTGTTAGCCATGCAATCCAAAATGGATACCATATCATTTTTAAAAACTACGATTATACATGGTGTGTTAAAGATCGTACCAGGGGAGGCTGTGACGGAAGAACGGCTCATAATAATGGCCGGAACGGAGCGAATGGCATCGAACACCTGGAAACCATGCGGTTCATGTATTTGACACCATTCCACTGATTCACTCCAGTCATAACCACGAACCCTTTCTTAATAACAATTAAGGTGCCACCAACCTCCTGCGGTAGACACTCCTCACCTTCCAAATGTTCTCACTGAATCTCCCTCCTTGACTGCACCAAAGTTGACTTCCCAAAGGAAATGAAAGACTGCAGGTGCTGGAAGCATCTTCTCAATAAGTTATCAAAGGGTAAAATAGGCAAAATACGATAAAGATGTCAGATGGCTGTTTTGTCAGTTCAAGGCAGTAATGTTTCACAACGTCATATAACGTGATGTTTTTTTTACGTGCCCCCTTTCTAGCCAATTCAGGAAGTCGTCGATTACTATTCAGGCTCCGGTTGTTGCACTGCTGATCTTGGTTCGTGCAGTCCTAAGATTACACAACTCACATTTTATCGCCACACGCAACGTCGTCTTTTGCAAGGGAAAATATCATTTATTTCGCCATGAATCCTGACATAACCAGAGAGCGCGAGAACGCTACATTTGACGTGGAGAAACTCACACATATTCTGGACGGAGGCATCGAGAAGACCAAAAGAAGAAGAGAAATTGGTAAGGTTGGAATGACTTGTACTGTGTCTCGTATGTGTAGCCTAGCTTTGCTCGCGAGGTTAAAGCACCACGAAACACGTGTAAACAAAACATTGAACTAACCGCTAGCTAGCTAGCTTCATAACTAGCTAGCTGACCTACATTGGCGAAGGTTGGTTATGCATAGCCTAGGCAACCGATAGTGGTCGCTCTATCTGCACGGCCTCTTATCATGCTGCCTCGGCTAGGTTAGACAGTTGTTTATCTATCTGTTGTTGTAACAGTAGTTCTAACCCGTCAGCTGTTGTTTTATCATTGTGAGCCAATGACACGATTAAGGCCACGTTTTGCATTCATGTGTAACTTGTGCATGCTGTTTTGTATAAATGTAACAGTATAAATTTTAAACCGTCCCCTCGCCCATACCCGGGCGCGAACCAGGGACCTTCTGCACACATCAACAACTGACACCTACGAAGCGTCGTTACCCATCGCTCCACAAAAGCAGAGCAAGGGGAACTACTACTTCAAGGTCTCAGAGCAAGTGACGTCACTGATTGAAACGCTATTTAGCGCCCACGCTAACTAAGCTAGCCGTTTCACATCCGTTACATAAACAAGGCTCTGATTTGTGCAATGCCAGATAACATAGCCAGCTCGCAGCAACCTTGCTAGCTAGCATGCTAGGGCTGGGCGATATATGGAGTTTTTTCTTTCTCTCGGTATATTCGAGTTGATGTTTTAGCGCGATTTGGAAAATGCCTGCATCGCAAGAATCGAGGTTCCGTTATGACGTTGTTGCATTTGTAAAACGTTACATCTCACTCTCTTGGTCAGCCCAATGTCGAATCATGTCCCACTTGCGTGACAACACGTGCACAGAGGTTATCCACCAATCACAACCCTGGACAACCTTAAACAAATTGTAACAACGCTGGAGAAGTGTCACCGTACGAGTTCCACCAACATGGAAAGTGAGGAAGCCAGCGCGAGGATGAAATCATCTCCAAAAAGGGCAGCGATATTGATTTTCTCGGTAATATGGAAGTGGTTCGGGTTCAAGAGGTCTGATGTTCAGCAAACGAATGTCCTGTGCAAAATGTGTCGAAAGACAGTTGCTACGAAAAGCAGAAGTACAATCAACCCCTTCCACCACTTGTAACTGAAACTACGCAATGCCGATTCCAGTCAGTCGATTCCCAAAACGTCTGCTAAAAGACAAACTACCATAGCCGCATCCTTTTCAAACGTAATCACTTATGACAATAAACGTTTGGGGTGGAAGGAGATCATGGATGCAGTGACCTATTACATAGTGAAAGATATGGTTCCAATCTTTTAAAGTAGAAAAGCCAGGCTTCAGGTACAGTTACAGGTACAGAACATACGTTTTTATTTAACTAGGCAAGTCAGTTAAGAACAAATTGTTACTTTTTTGTACACTGTTACCTGTGAAGAGTCGCAGAGAAGCATGCTAGTGTTTCTTATTTTTCCACCACAGCCAATCTATGGTCTTGCTGCGGGCGATAACCTGATCCACCTCTACACAGACGGCACCATTCTGTATACTTCTGGCTAGACTGTAAACTCCTTCCAGACTCGTATCAAACATCTCCAATCTAAAATCAAATCTAGAGTCGACTTTCTATTTCGCAACAAAGCCTCCTTCACTCACGCCGCAAAACTTACCCTAGTAAAACTGACTATCCTACCGATCCTCGACTTCGGCGATGCCATCTACAAAATAGCTTCCAATACTCTACTCAGCAAACTGGATGCAGTTTATCACAGTGCCATCCGTTTTGTTACTAAAGCACCTTATACCACCCACCACTGCGACCTGTATGCTCTTGTTGGCTGGCCCTCGCTACATATTCGTCGCCAGACCCACTGGCTCCAGGTCATCTACAAGTCCATGCTAGGTAAAGCTCCGCCTTATCTCAGTTCACTGGTCACGATGGCAACACCCACCCGTAGCACGCGGTCCAGCAGGTGTATCTCACTGATCATCCCTAAAGCCGACACCTCATTTGACCGCCTTTCCTTCCAGTTCTCTGCTGCCTGTGACTGGAACGAATTGCAAAAATGGCTGAAGTTGGAGACTTATCTCCCTCACCATTTTAAACATCTGCTATCTGAGCAGCTAACCGATCGTTGCAGCTGTACATAGTCCATCGGTAAATAGCCCACCCAATTTACCTACCTCATCCCCATACTGTTTTTATTTATTTACTTTTCTGCTCTTTTGCACACCAATATCTCTCTCTACCTGCACATGACCATCTGATCATTTGTCACTCCAGTGTTTAATCTGCTAAATTGTAATTATTCGCCAACCTCATGCCTTTTGCACACAATGTATATAGACTATTTTTTTCTTTCTCCTACTGTGTTATTGAATTGTTTATTGTTTACTCCATGTGTAACTCTGTGTTGTTGTCTGTTCACACTGCTATGCTTTATCTTGGCCAGGTCGCAGTTGTAAATGAGAACTTGTTCTCAACTAGCCTACCTGGTTAAATAAAGGTGAAATCAAATTTAAAAAATGGTCGGGCAGGGGTGTATTATGTTGCAGATAGAAATGTAGCTAATGATATTGGATACATTTATTTATCCAATGGTAATACTACACAATTTGTACATAATGGTCGACCTCGTCTCGCATGGCCACCCTTCCAAAGTCCCATTTTGTGTGAGAAGTCTGGGTTTCCGACACTGTTTAACCTGATGTCTTAATCTCCCAATCTTCTCTTATCCCCCACAGAGTCACTGGTGATCAGTGACCCAGACTTCCAAAGTGAGGACCTCAACTTCCTGTCCAGGAGCGAGCGATACGATGCCGCCGTGAAGAAGAGTGCCCAGATGATCCTGAAGCTCAGAGAGTATGGGATCTCAGACCCTGAGGAAATCTACTGCTACAAGAGGTAAGGCTGGGACACAGACCCAGGCCAGCTACCTGCTATGGGCGGCAGGTAGCCTAGCGGCTAAGAGCGTTGGGCCAGTAACCGAAAGGTTGCTGGTTCGAATCCCGAAATATGGCAACATGCCCTTATTGCTCCTGTACGTCGCTCTGGATAAGAGAGTCTGTTAGATGACATCAGTGTAAATGCTATGGACCTGCACATCACAATTAGAAATGTGAAAGTAGATATAGGTTTTTGTCCATAGAGTTGTCTTCCTGTTAGGTGTAATGACCGATGCAGGTGAAAGTAATGAAAGGTGAGGAATTGAAGATCATTTGGGCTAGTTTTGTTATTTACAAGCAGGATTTGGTTTCAATGGACTGTGTGAAGTCTGTAAGGGTTTGGGATGATCAAAGCAAATGTCATACTTCCCGGTATCCTCCAGTCATCACTCCTTCTCACATTTCATGTTTTTTCTTTTTTTCTTAACATTTCACAGACAGTGCTAATGCTGAGCACAGCGTGACAAACATCGGACGAGGTTTCTCATGCTTGTTTTGAGGTTTGAAGTGCAGATGGCTGTATCGATGCTGCTTTGGGGACACTGAAGCAAAACACCGCATTTGCTGAAATTACACAAACCGTCTTTAAGCCTTTCACCAATATGCTAAAGTCTTCTTCACATCCCATGCTAATGTATTGCCGGCTATTAGCCCCACGAGTAATTGCGTTGTCATCTTATGAGGAGTTTTTGTATCTTCCTGATCAAAGTCTGTATTATATATATATATCTCCAATGTTTGATATATGGTGAAGCAATAGGACTGTTACGGTGACAAACATTGGATATAGATATAGTGTTGCCAATGGGGCAAGACCCTGGCACTCTGCCGTGTGGCTATAAAGGTTTGTGTATGTGTTAGGGATGTGCACGCTTATTAGAATATCTGAACGGTGTTTCCTTCCTGTTTCCTCCGGCGCATTGGTGCGGCTGGCTTCCGGGTTGAATGTGCGCTGTGTTAAAGAAGCAGCGGCTTGGTTGGTTGTGTATCGGAGGACGCATGACTTTCAACCTTCGTCTCTCCCGAGCCCGTACGGGAGTTGTAGCGATGAGACAGTCGCTAGATAGTAGCTACTACAACAAGCTACTACGAAATTGGGGAGAAAAAGGGGTAAAAATTCAAAAAAAACAAAACAAAACAAAACAAAAAAGAATACTTGTAAGTATGATTTTTAGCGAGGGTAGGGTAATTATTTTATAATCAAGTTTTGTCACATGCACAAGTACAGTTAAATGCTTAACTTGAGAGCTCTACCCAACAGTGCAGTAATAGTACAAAAATAAACACAACCTGTAAAGTATTAGTCCCATGGTTAATGGGATGAAATAAAATATCCTAGAAAATGTTCATGCTCACAAAAAGCTTATTTCTCTCAAATTTTGTAAACAAATTTGCTTACATAGTGAGCATTTCTCCTTTTCCAAGATAATCCATCCACCTGACAGGTGCTGCATATCAAGAAGCTGATTAAACAGCATGATCATTACACATTGTACTGGCGACAATAAAAGGCCACTCTAAAATCTGCTGTCTTGTCACACAACACAATGCCACAGGGAGAATGCAATTGGCATGCTGACTGCAGAGATTTCCACCAGAGAGTTGAATGTTTTTCTCTACCATAAGCCGCATCCAATATCGTTTTAGAGAATTTGGCAGTAAGTCTATCCGGCCTCACAACCGCAGACCACATGTATGGCATCGTGTGGGCGAGCGGTTTGCTGATGTCAACGTTGTGAACAGAGTGACCCGCGGTGGGGTTATGGTATGGGCAGGCATAAGCTATGGACAACCAACACAATTGCATTTTATGGATGGCAAATTGCATGCACAGAGATACCGTGACGAGGTTCTGAGGCCCATTATCGTGCCATTAATCCGCTGCCATCACATGTTTCAGCATGAGAATGCACAGCCCCATGTCGCAAGGATCTGTACACAATTCCTTGAATCTGAAAATGTCCCAGTTCTTCCATGGCCTGCAAACACTCCAAACATGTCACCCATTGAGCATGTTTGGGATGCTCTGGGTTGACGTGTACGACAGCGGATTCCAGTGTCCACCAATATCCAGCAACGTCTTTTTAACTCTCATTGTAGTTCTTGTGTGGTTTTTATTCTGTTATCTCTATTATCACTGCATTGTTGGGAAAGAGCTCTCAAAGAATTTCATTGTACTGTTCTACACCCTTTTTATCCTGTGCACGTGGCGATTAAACATTGTAATTTGAAACTATACTGAACAAAAATTTAAACGCAACATGCTACAATTTCAAAGATTTTACTGAGCTACAGTTCATATAAAGAAATCAGTCAATTGAAATAAACTTTTAGGCCCTAATCTATGGATTTCACATGACTGGGAATACAGAGAAGAATCTGTTGGTCACATATACCTTTAAAAAAAAAAATTTTTTTTATTAAAAGTTAGGGCCGTGGATCAGAAAACCAGTCAGTATCTGGTGTGACCACAATTTGCCTCATGCAGCGCGACACATCTCCTTCGCATAGAGTTGATTGTGGCCTGTGGAATGTTGTCCCACTCCTCTTCAATGGCTGTGCGAAGTTGTTGGATATTGGCAGGAACTAGAACATGTGGTCGTACACAGATCCAGAACATCCCAAATATGCTCAATGGGTGACATGTCTGGTGAGTATGAATTGTGTACAGATATTTGCGACATGGAGCCTAGGATTATCGTGCTGAAACGTGAGGTGATGCCGTCGACTGAATGGCACGACAATGGGCCTCAGGATCTCGTCACAGGATCTCTGTGCATTCAAATTGCCATTGATAAAATGCAATTGTGTTTGTTGTTCATAGCTTATATGCCCATACCATAACCCCACCTCCATCACAACGTTGACATCGGCAAACCGAGGCTGGCTGGTGAGGCTGTTTGGACTTTGCCAAATTCTCTAAAATAACGTTGGAGGTGGCTTATGGTAGATAAATTAACATAAATATATGTTAATATATAGGTGGACATTCCTGCAGTCAGCTTGCCAATTGCACGCTCTGTCAAACCATCTGTGGCATTGTGACAATACTGCAAATTCTAGAATGGCCTTTTATTGTCCCCAATTTATCCATGCACCTGTGTAATGATCATGCTGTTTTAATCAGCTTTTATTGTATAATAAAGACGATCACCCAGCTGGAAAACAATGGTCTGACTAGGCAATATTTTTATTAGCCATCTTCCTCAGTTTGCTCCCTCCATTCTGATCACACACAAGGCTCCTCAGCTGCAGCAATAGAGCACCAGACTCTCTCCCTCGCTTAGCAGAATATCCAGATATCCGACAAATTCCTGATACTATTCGAATAGTGAAATTATTTCAAAACCCCATCCCTAGTATGTATGAGTCATGGAGTACTGTTGCAGGACAGCACCGTCTGTCTAGGCAGAGCAAAGGTCACATCGAGAATTAAACTGTGTCACAGGCTACGCTATGTCCTACCCTTTCACTTATAAAAACTGCCAATTCACCTCAAATATGTTTAGCCTTAAATAGCCCAAGTCGAGTATAAAAGTCAGACGTTAGTTACATATTAAAGGCCTCAGCCAGGAGCCTATATTTTCTCTTTGTAAGTCTCATTTGATAACATCTATTTCTCAATATGACAATGATGATGAGCAAATTGAAATGGGCAAATCAGAGCACATTTTGTAGTGAAACTAAAGGGATTGGGTTTGTCCAATGTCAATTTTTTTTCTAGTGTTAGAGATTCTCCGGTACTTCTGTATACTTTTTAGCCGGTACTTCTGTATACTTTTTAGCCGGTACTTCTGTATACTTTTTAGCCGGTACTTCTGTATACTTTTTAGCCAGTACTTCTGTATACTTTTTAGCCAGTACTTCTGAAAGTAGTGCTCACGAGCCAAAAGTAAACCCCCAGAAATGGTGTACTATGTCACATGTGCACCACATTATTGCTCTCTGTCACTCTACTGTGTGTTGTGAGTGCACGTCTTGCGAGCTGTCACTCAAATGGTGAGGAGCTGAAGCTCATTGGCTAGAACTCTAATTGCTAGGGGGCTGGCCCATGTAGGATAAAATGGCACTGCACAGCTTCATGTAGACCGTTGCATTCAAACTAGGGATTTCATGGCTAATTGAGGTCAAAACCATAGTTCTGATAATAGATTATGCATGTAGAGTTTAAGTCAGAAGTTTACATCCACTTAGGTTGGAGTCATTAAAACTAGTTTTTCAACCACTCCACACATTTCTTGTTAATTAACAAACTATAGTTTTGGCAAGTCAGTTAGGGCGTCTACTTTGTGCATGACACAAGTCATTTTTCCAATTGTTGTTTACAGACAGATTAATTAACTTATAATTCACTATCACAATTCCAGTGGGTCAGAAGTTTACATGCACTAAGTTGACTGTGCCTTGAAAAACAGTTTGGAAAATACCAGAAAATGATGTCATGGCTTTAGAAGCTTCTGATAGGCTAATTGACATCATTTGAGTCAATTGGAGGTGTACCTGTGGATGTATTTCAAGGCCTACCTTCAAACTCAGTGCCTCTTTGCTTGACATCATGGGAAAATTAAAAGAAATCAGCCAAGACCTCAGAAAAAAATTGTAAACCTCCACAAGTCTGGTTCATCCTTGAGAGCAATTTCCAAACGTCAAACCTCAAGACATCAGTCAGAAAGTTAAAGCTTGGTCGCAAATGGGTCTACTAAATGGACAATGACCCCAAGCATACCTCCAATGTTGTGGCAAAATGGCTTAAGGACAACAAAGTCAAGGTATTGGAGTGGCCATCACAAAGCCCTGACCTCAATCCTATAGAAAATGTGTGTGTCGAACTGAAAAAGTGTGTGCAAGCAAGGAGGCCTACAAACCTGACTCAGTTACACCAGCTCTGTCAGGAAGAAATGGGCCAAAATTCACCCAACTTATTGTGGGAAGCTTGTGGAAGGCTAAACAAAACATTTGACCCAAGTTAAACAATTTAAAGGCAATGCTGCCAAATACTAATTGAGTGTATGTAAAATTCTGACCCACTGGGAATGCAATTAAATAAATAAAAGCTGAAATTAATCACACTCTACTATTATTCTGACATTTCACATTCTTAAAATAAAGTGATCTTCACTGACCTAAGACAGGGAATGTTTGCAAGGATTAAATGTCAGGAATTGTGAAACTGAGTTTAAATGTATTTGGCTAAGGTGTATGTAAACTTCCGATTTCAACTGTATGAACTACACATTGACACATCTAGCCCAAAAGGGAAGGTTTAAAAAAAAAAAAAAAAAAACATACTTAGTGGTCTTCTAAGACCCAGAGCATGTATTTAAAGGGATACTGCAAGATTCTGTCAGTTAAGTGGTTTTCTACTTACCCAGAGTCAGAAACTTATGGGTACTATTTTTAAGTCTGCGTGCAGTATGAAGGACATTACAGGTAGTTTTGCGAGCCAATGCTCGCAGTTTTGTGAGCCAATGCTAACTACCGTTAGCGCAAAACTGGAAGTCTACAGGTACAGTAGCTTATGCTTGCGTACCTAAAGACTTCCATGACTGATTACCAGAATCTTGCAGAATCCCTTTAACAAATAAAAAGCCTTGCTTTTACAGTAAGGTCATGTTGACACTAGTGTCAACCCTAAACCTGGGTCCTTTTTAGTAGGCACGAAACACTTTTGAAATGGAAAACTATAATGCACATTCTTTTTTTTTTTTTACGAGTAAAATGACCACACACCTGCTGAGTGGTCCCGCCCAGTCTGTCCATCCGTCAACCTGTGTGTCTGTCCCCCTCCCTCAGCGTGTTTCGGCGCCACCATCACGAGGCTCTGGGGCTCCACTTCGTCATGTTCCTCCCCACCCTGTACACCCAGTGTAACAAGCAGCAGTTGAAGAAGTGGGTCCCCCTGGCTGAGTCCTTCAAGGCCCTGGGCACCTATGCCCAGACAGAGTTGGGGCACGGTCAGTCCCCATACAGAGAATTTATAATAATGATACCGTAAAGGCACAATTTACACGACCTTAAAGTGCTTGTGCAATTGTTTTAACTAGCTAGCTAAGTATATGTTTGAATTATGGAAAGGATCACAGGGATGCTTAGGGATGGACAGTTGTCGATCCTTGACGTAGGATTTTCTTTTAATATTGTTATCAAATCATGGGGTGGACATTGTGATCAGAAGTGATTATTTGTAGGTGTTTGACAGATCACTGTAGTTGTTTGTGTAGACAAAATGTGCCCAGACTGTAGGCCTAACTCGATAGTTATTAGCTAAACTGAATAGCCAAAACATAATATGCTAGATTCAAAATGTCATGATTTGCCGGTCTGTTTTTCGAGTCCTCATAACCTGCCCAGTACCTTGGACAAAATAAACAATTGAAGGACAACAAAAAAAATCCTAACATTGCGCTTAAACAATATGAAAAAATCCATTCCCGTCTAGTTTTTAGTTTCATTCCATTCCTCAAACCCCTTGTATTTCCTCTCCTGCTGCTAGTAGTGGCCTATTATCCTAATGAATTGTTCCCAAGCTTATGTCAGTTAATTCTGATTTGCTATTAAGTCTTGATTTTCCTCTACTCCCCATGTTCTCTGAATTGAGATTACTCATTACACATGATTAACCCGAATACTGTATAATTTGGAGCTTTTTTTTAATCAAATGACCTAACATTCTGAATTGTGCATTTGAGTGGATGGATGTAGGCCTAATTTTTGGGCTGTTTGTGAATTTATAGCTTGGATGAATGAATATAGGCCTAACAATTTGTTCTTGTCTGTCGAAGTCTCAACTGATAGAGAAGACGCACTGTGTCCTGCCAAAGAACTTGCAGTGTGATTTGAGTTTCAGATCTCTGAATATTCCATTGTTAATCTGAAAGCAGAGAGATCTGTGCGATGTAAGACCATTTTTGGCCATGCCAGATGTCTCTTGTTGCCAACGTTTCACTTCTATGACGCTGCGAAGTGGACATTATTCACGATTGTGTAACCATGGCATTTCCATGACAATACTACTCTAGGGAATGTCTAGGACTGGCTTTTCAGAATTTTCTGAAGGCCTTCTTTTTTCCCCCAGAGTTCTGGTCTGGTTCACTTCTTCTCAGCAACTCACTAGCTAGGCTTCCATGAACTTTTCAAGTGATTTTCAAGTTTGCATAGAAAATAGATTTACTTTAGATAATTGCCTGCTGTCGTGCGTTTTCATTTGAATTATCTTGTTTCAATAAAAACAGCTGGATTTAATGACCTTTAACCTCAACAACAAAAAATCAGAAAAACCATAG
This sequence comes from Oncorhynchus clarkii lewisi, assembly GCF_045791955.1. Taxonomy (NCBI): domain Eukaryota; kingdom Metazoa; phylum Chordata; class Actinopteri; order Salmoniformes; family Salmonidae; genus Oncorhynchus; species Oncorhynchus clarkii. The sequence goes on along the minus strand of NC_092159.1, from coordinate 23,715,575 downwards.
TGTTGAATAAAAATGTTGTGGTCAAAGTGTTAACCATTACCCAATTTAGGCAAATTGCACATTAAGAAATTGGGAACACTGTGTATGCCGTCCCACCTATCTGTTTCATGTCTCAGGTAGCCCGCGAAAGCCAGCATGAATAGAATGCAATCATTTACAAATATTTTCCATATTCTAATAATTTGCATGTGCCAACGTATCGCCACTGTCCGTGCCATGGTGAAACTTGCCAGCCAACCAGAAAAGCAAGGTGTAAGTAATTCAGGCCCTCGTGAAAGTCAGGATAATCCTTTTCCTGCAAGGAAACATTATTTGTCTAGTTACGCTGACGGCGTAACATGCCCGTGTGTACCTTCAAATTTGTGACAATCGGCATTTATTTGAAAAACACTGGTTCCGTCATCATTTGTCGCAATGAAGAAGGTTCGACAAAAGACATATCCACCCATCGAACTTAATAAAAAAAAATTGCCCGATCTTTAGAAAACGTCGCCTATCTATTAATAATAATTAGGTGGGTGCTTACGTTTGTCTTATTTCGTACATGTAGAAGTGTGTACGTATGTGTGAATTGGAAATTAGTTTGTTTTTATTTCACACTCCCTCCGACACCCTCAGAGAGTGGGATCCCGGCCAGGGATCAGCCATTATTGACAGCCGCCCTGGAGCAAAAGTGCCTTGCTCAAGGGCACATTGGCAGATTTGGTTCACATAGATGGCTCGGGGATTCGAACCCGTGACCTTTCGGTTATTGACCCAACAGTCTTAACCGCTAGGCTACCTGCCGTCTCCGTAACACATATCGCACAGATTTTTTCCCCCGCAACTTTTGCTTTTGTCGAATAATCCTGTGTCAATGGAAAACTGCCTGTTGTCTTAACCGTAAATGCCCTTACAACTGCTTCACCCTTCCTTTATAAACTAAAGCAGGGGTAGGCAACCGTGATCCTGGAGTTTTGCAGGCACTTCATGTTTTTGATTTAACCAACCTGGAATACCAGGTGTGTTGAATTTAGGCAATCACTGAATTAGCTCAATTGGTCAGGTGTGGTGCGTACTTGGGAAAAAATCCTGCAGTCCCTGTGGCTCTCCAGGAACAGGGTTGCCTACCCTTGGACTAAAGCGTCTGCTTTAAAAATGCTAGTTGCACTGCACTAGTTGGTAGCATTAACCTTTTGTGACTAGGGGGCAGTATTTTCATTTTTGGAAAAATAACGTCCCCGTAGTAAACTGCACTTGTTGGTAGCATTTAACATAGACAGATTTATTGGTTGTCACACATTTGACATTTTAGGGTTGTGTTCATTAGGCCATGCAATTAACTTTTACAATGGAAAACTAAATTGGCCATTTCTTAATGGAGCAAGTCCAGTTTGTCCCTTCTTGTGTCCGTTTTAATGAACACGTCCCAGAGTTTGCATCACAATTCATTTGGAATTGAAAATGTTTTTTTCAGTGAAATGAGAGAGTACAGGTTACACTGCTTTTGGAAATGAACATTTCAGGCAAATAAAGTGTTGCAACAATCATGCATGAGAAGGTTATTTTGAATGAATTAACTTGTGATTCTAATCAGTTCTCCGCAGACAATTTGCATGACCAGCTCAGTTTTTTAATTTTTTAAATTCTTGCACTCCCCCCCCCCCCCCCCCCCCAAACCTTCATCCATCCCTCCATCTATTCATCCATCCTCTCTGCCCCCAAAATGTTATTTACCAACACTTCTAATCTCCCATCTTTTCCAACCATCTCTTCATTGTCATGTCCCATTTATATGGTCTATTATTCTATGCCAAAATTTGTTTTCTCCCTTGGCTATACCTTATTTTGCATGCCCTCCCCCAATGTCCTATCCTTCCTTTACCCTCTTCTCCCTTCAAACTACTCTCCTACCCCCTCCCCTTGCCACTTGGCGCTGCCCTAGCTGTGTGCACCGTGGGCGGTCAGAGCCCCTGGACCTCCACCTGGGAATGTTCCTGCCCACCCTGCTGAATCAGGCCAGTCCTGAGCAGATGGAGACATTCTTCATACCCGCCTGGAACCTGGAGATCATCGGCACCTACGCACAGACAGAGATGGGCCACGGTAAAATGCCAAACGAACCGTACCTGATCACCAACCTCCAGTCACCCACATGCTCTGTGGAGTGGACAAGAGATGCATGCCCAACCTCTTCGACGTTTGAGTCGAGCCACCAGATAACTCTCCCACACTCGCTAGGGAATTTCTTAAAAACGTCTCCCCAGACAGAACGTTTGTGTTGTTAAAGATTCTGTTGGGGGTAGGTTCCTTGTTCCTTGTCAATCATTGGCTTATTGGTGAAATCAGCAATCAGATAATATCGTCTTTAAGTAAATCAATCCAACCTTTATTTATGCAATTGCAGGCAGAAGTTGACAATGGAAACAGAGTAAGTTCTGCAAAATAAACAATTAATATGCTTGCAGTCGACACCTACTCTTGAGACCAAGCCCATGCAAATACAGTTATACAAACTTGCAGGAGAAAACAATAGTCCAGTATTTTCTAAGGGCTCAGCAGTCATTTTCCATTCCCCTGTGGCTCACAGTGGAATGTCTGACTTGTCTCTTATCTCTTTACTCCCCTGCAGGGGTCTGTGTCTATGCATCTCTTTTAGCCTTGAGGCGCTTTTTGACTGCAATAACACACATCTCTCAGACCGTTTCTTATGAGGCAGAGACTAGAAAAGAACCGTGGAACAGTATTAAACCTTATTATGCATATATATATATATATATATATATATATATATTGCTAATCTGTGGTCCAGGACCCTATACATGTAGTGGGGGAGGGTCTCTTCTATTAATACAACATAAGCATAATCAATTATAATACATCAATCATTTGGTGTAGCCCCTATCATGACCCCAAGGTGACCCCCACCAGTTCAATGCAGCAATTTAAAAAAATCTCAATATCAAATTGTTTCTGGGTAACAGTTAAAGTACCTTAGTGTGATTGTTTTCAATTAAAATGGTAAAAAAGAAACAAAAATGGCTTCTTAGCAAAGAGCAATTTATCAAACAAGTATTTTGCTAGCACTGTCTGGGAGTGGTCTGAGTATGGAGGGGGAACTCAAAAAACTAGCTGTTATTGACAGAGATGTTTGGTACTAATTTACCACCTGATGATGTCACCAGGCATTCCAAAACTCCATCCCACCAAAACAGGATGACGTTTTAGGCCGTCTTTTCAAACAGCTCTTACTCTAAAAGGGCATGATCATTTTCACAATTTCACAGTATTATTCCAACCTCATAGTGTGGAAATATATATAAAACACAAGAATCATATTTTTGACTGCACTGGGCCTTTTTTTAAAAGCTATTTAAAAAAAATAATTTAAAGGACATTTCACTCTTGCCTTTTACTCTGACTAAAACCACTAATACTGGCTGGCTTGGAGAGTGAGTGTTGTGGGCCGCACAGCTTCGCATGGCTTCCCTTTTGGAATGTGCTCTGCCCCTAGTTCTCACACAGTCTTGTTGCCAGCCACGGTGAACGTCCATGCCCACTTCTAAAGCACCCTCGGTGACTTCCTTTCCCAAACAGGTACCCTCCATCGCCTCTGTCCCTTTTGTCCCCCTTACTGTGTTTGGAAGTATATTGAGTTTAAAGACGGACAACCTACGTCCTTCGCCACATGTATCTTCACCGTATAAACGTAGTAGGGCCGTCAAACGATTACAATAATGAATTGAGTTAGTGGTGTTAGTTATAGGCATACTATGTTTTGATTGTAAAGGAAAGAAACACAAAATAGTCTGTTTCACCATAACACAAAAGTCACTAGAACATATTAATGGTCTCAATGTTTTTTTTTTTAAGTAGGCCTACTCTCTCTTATCAATGTTCTTGGAAGTTTAACAGTTTCCCACATACACACTCGAGTACTGTTAACGCTTAATTTGTTCCAATTTCGAATTGGAAGGTTGACTATAGGGGGGGGGGGGGGAGAACTGGCTCTATGGATACAAAGAACATTTAAACCTGTCCAACAATGTTATGAGTTCCACAGAAGACTAACAACAGCTCAGCCAGGTCTGCGTTAATGTAAAATATAATACAGCTATTAGATCTAGCCGAGTCTACTGATCCATGTTCTTCACGAACTAGTCACAAACTGCTGCTGCTAGTAGAATTGGGATCATTGTTTAAATCTTTTGACCTGAGAGATAAAACAGTAGCAAAATGAACAGCATAGAACATGTCGGGTTAACTTTGACAGCCCTAAACCGTACACATATTAGTTATGCAAATTGTAAGAAATAGATTGAATTTTCTTTTGGTTTTGATCTGTCAAACACCTACAAAGGTTTTCCCACTATAGAATAACTTTTTTTTCGGGTGAGGGAACTGGTGAACCAAAAAAAATGTAGAAGACAAAGTAAACCCACTAGACACAACAAATAATATATTTACTGCTGTGAGATAAAGTTTAAAGTTGCTTTATTATTTGAGATTGATGTCTTGTCAGGTTTGCAATGCATAATATTTGAAAACATGAATGTGCTCCTGCCGTAACTTAGTGATAACTCTCTCTTTCTTTGGTTTTGTGTGTTGTGTGTTTGGGGGCCTGGGTGTCTTTCTCGTTGCCTAGGCACCCACCTCAGGGGGCTTGAAACCACGGCAACGTATGACCCGGCCACCCAGGAGTTTGTCATGAACAGTCCGACCATCACCTCCATCAAGTGGTGGCCTGGGGGACGTGAGTACACACACACACTTTAGCTTCAGGGCCGATACACGTACAGTGCTTTGGAAAGTTTTCAGACCCCTTGACCTTTTCCACATTTTGTTAAGTTACAGCCTTATTCTAAAATGTCAATCTACACACAATACCCCGTAATGACAAAGCAAAAAAAACATTTTTTTTAAAATATCACATTTACGTAAAAATTCAGACCCTTTACTCAGTACTTTGTTGAAGCACCTTTGGCAGTGATTACAGCCTCGAGTCTTCTTGGGTGTGATGCTACAAAATTGGCACCTGTATTTGGGGAGTTTCTCCCATTCTTCTCTGCAGATCCTCTCAAGCTCTGTCAGGTTGGATGGGGAGCATTGCTGCACAGCTACTTTCAGGTCTCTCCAGAGCTGTTAGATCGGTTCAAGTCCGGGCTCTGGCTGGGGCACTCAAGGACATTCGGAGACTTATTCTGCATTGTCTTGGCTGTGTGCTTAGGGTTGTTGTCCTGTTGGAAGGTGAACCTTCACCACAGTCTGAGGTCCTAAGCGCTCTGGAGCATGTTTTCATCAAGGATCTCTCAGTACTTGGCTCCGTTCATCTTTGCCTCGATCCTGACAAGTCTCCCAGTCCCTGCTGCTGAACAACATCCCCACAGCATGATGCGGCCACTGCCATGCTTCACCGTAGAGATGGTGCCAGGTTTCCTCCAGACGTAACGCTTGGAATTCAGGCCAAATAGTTCAATCTTGGTTTTATCCGATCAGAGAACCTTGGTTCTCTGATCTGATAAAAACAGATTTAGGGTCCTGGACAACAGATCTGACAAAACATCTTTGTTTTGTTGTCACATGCACAAAATCCACAGGTGTAGTAGACCTTACAGTGCTTCTGAGATGATTGTCCTTCTGTAAGGTTCTCCCATCTCCACGGATGAAATGTAGAGTTCTGTCAGAGTGACCATCGGTTTCTTGGTCACCTCCCTGACCAAGGCCCTTCCCCCTCCCGATTGCTTAGTTTGGCCGGGCGGCCAGCTCTAGGAAGAGTCTTGGTGGTTCCAAACTTCTTTCATTTAAGAATGATGGAGGCCAATGTGTTCTTGGGGACCTTCAATGCTGCAGAAATATTTTTGTACCCTTCTCCAGATCTGTGCCTCGACACAATCCTGTCTCTGAGCTCTACGGACAATTCCTTCAACCTCATGGCTTGGTTTTTGCTCTGACATGCATTGTCAACTGTGGAACTTTATATAGACAGGTGTGTGCCTTTCCAAATCATGTCCAATCAATTGAATTTACCACAGGTGGACTCCAAGTTGTTGAAACATCTCAAGGATGATCAATAGAAACAGGAACGCTTCTGAGCTCAATTTCAAGTCTCATAGCAAAGGGTCTGAATACTCATGTAACTAAGGCATTTTTATTTATTGCAAAAATGTCTAAACCTGTTTTCGCTTGGTCATTATGGGGTATTGTGTGTAGATTGCTGAGGATTGTTTTTTTAAATACATTTTAGAATAAGGCTGTAATGTAACAACATGTGGAGAGTGAAGGGATCTGAATACTTTCTGAATGCACTGTACAATCAAACCAATCCCCAGTTAAGTCTGTGGACTTAGCTTCTGAAGAAAACACATTCCACAACATTGCTGAACAAGATCAAACAATTTACTTCTGATTCTCATTGCAGTGTGGACTAGAGACTTAAATGACTGCCAAATTATTTCAATAGAAATATTTTAATAGTGAGACTCTCTCGCTCTCTTGCTCCCCCCAGTGGGTAAGACGTCTAACCACGCCATAGTTCTGGCCCAGCTCCACACCCAGGGGAAGTGTCACGGCCTGCAGGCCTTCATCGTACCTCTCCGCAGTATGAACACACACATACCACTGCCAGGTACTGTACATACTGCTGTGCTTGTGTCAAAAAGAGTGTGTCTGGCTGTGTCTCTGTATGTAGCATTGGTGGTAGCCAACTGTCTAATGAACTCACTCTCATTCTCTCTCAGGTGTGGTGGTAGGGGACATAGGACCCAAGTTTGGCTTTGATGAGGTTGACAATGGTTACCTGAAATTGGAGAACGTACGAATTCCTCGCGGCCACATGCTGATGAAATATGCAAAGGTGAGCGACTGGGCAGTTAAGCACATTTCAAGGAGACACTGTTCTTTGTTTCTGTTGGTTGATTCTAATGCTGTCACCAAGCTTAGATTTGAAGGTATATTGTATGCATATTCCTCAGAGCGTGTATACTTACTACCTGGTTGTCCTAGAACTGTATACCACAGACCAGTGGCGGTCTGTGCCGTTTAAGATGAGGGAGGGTGATTTAATTATTATGATATTTGTTTTAATGTATGAGCCTTACTTCTATTAAAGCATATTGGATGACTGTCATTCATATTCCGTTCACCCAGCTCAATGTAACATGGATAGGTTTAGGCTACTACATGATACCCGACTTATACCCATCCTATGAATGAAAGTTCACAACATAGGTGGAGCTACATTTTTGAAATCAAGGTGACAGACTCAATACCACCTTGCACACTCTTGCCTGCATCCGTTTGCTTCAGTTTAAGAAAAAAATGTCAACAGAATCGGCGGAATGAATACACCACTGATCACACAAAAACAGCTCACTTTCATAGCAGCCACATAAAAACAGCATGATTACTTTGCTTATTGTATTCCTTCTCGCATACTAGTCTACATAGCTACTAGAACTAACGATTTAGTAAACCCGCTACAGTCATGCAGTGCAATCAGCGAGCAGTTTAGCAGTTAAACCGGTGGGCCCCAGTGGCATTAAATTAATAAAACCAAAAGCTTACCTTGACTTGGAAGAGTGCCAGTGTTGGATAGGATAGCCATAGCCAGCTAGCTAACATAGAATATGTTTCTGTTTGAGCCGGGTGTTTGTTTGAGTAGGCTAAACTAGCTAACTGCATTAGCTAGCTAAGTGGAAAAAAAATACAATGACATATAACTAGCTCTCTATCTCTCCCACTCTCTCCGCCTTCATTAAAAAATATATATTTGTTCAAAGCTGTTCAACTATTGTCTTACTTTGAGTCAATTACTCACCACATTTTATGCAGTGATAGCTAGCTGTAGCTTAAGCTTTCAGTACTAGATTCATTATTTGAGAGTTTGATTGGGTGGATAACATGTCAGTTCATGCTGCAAGAGCTCTGAAGTTGAAATAATTACTGTGTGAGTCTATGGAAGGGGGTGAGAACCATGAGCCTCCTGGGCTTTGTATTGAAGTCAATGTTCCCAGAGAAGGACAGAAACTAGCTGTCCTCCGGCTACACCATGGTGCTACCCTACAGAGTGCTGTTGCGGCTACATTCCAAAAAAGTGTGTTTTAATCAATTATTTGGTGACGTGAAGATATTTATTATAGTTTCATTCTTTAAAAAAAATAAAAATATTCACTGAGGAGGATGGTCCTCCCATTCCTGCTATGAGGAGCCGCCGCTGCCACAGACAGTATGTATTCTCCCCACCAGGTGGAGGCAGATGGTACGTACGTGAAGCCTCCCAGTGCCAAGCTGACCTACGGCACCATGGTGTTCATCAGGTCCATGATTGTAGGGGAAGCGGGCCACGCCCTCGCCAAGTCCTGCACCATCGCCATCCGCTACAGTTCCGTACGGCACCAGTCTGAGATACGCCCAGGGTCAGTTGTAGCTCTGGACACCAGGGTCATGTTCATTAGGTCAAACTGTAGCAAAACGTTTTGAGACGGAAATCAAAATTCTTATTGTACAGATACTACTTTCCTGTGTTAGGTTTTGGTGTGTTTTCATCTGTTTGGTGCCAGCTGAAAACTGTTGTCCTGATTTTAAATAAGCAATAAAACTGGCCTTCTTCAGACTAGTTGAGTATCTGGACCATCAGCATTTGTGGGTTCGATTACAGGCTCAAAATGGCCTGAAACAAATAACTTTCTTCTGAAACTCGTCAGTCTATTCCTGTTCTGAGAAATGAAGGCTATTCCATGAGAAATTGCCAAGAAACTGAAGATCTCACACAACGCTGTGTACTACTCACTTCACACAACAGAGCAAACTGGCTCTGTGTTTTGCGGGTACTATTTAATGAAGCTGCCAGTTGAGGACTTGTGATGCGTCTGTTTCTCAAACTAGACACTCTAATGTACTTGTCCTCTTGCTCAGTTGTGCACCGGGGCCTCCCACTCATTCTATTCTGGATAGAGCCAGTTAGCGCTGTTCTGTGAAGGGAGTAGTATACAGTGTTGTACAAGATCTTCAGTTTCTTGGCAAAAAGCCAAGGGGGTGAATACGTTCGCAAGGCACTGTAAATAGTCAAAGGAATACAAAAATACTCACACATACTTGCGCACATCCATACACAAGTAACACACTCAGACACAAACAAAGATGTTAGAGTTTGGGTAGATATTTAGGAATCCTTACTCATATATAAATAGCTGTATCTCAATGTTCTTCAAAAACTAACATATAAAAGATAGCAAACCATTAACCTTAGATCTAAGTCTATATTCTTATTTTGTGGTTCCTCCAGAGAGCCGGAACCCCAGATTATGGACTACCAGACCCAACAGTACAAGCTGTTCCCCCTGCTGGCTACAGCCTATGCCTACAAGTTTGTTGGTCAGTACATGAACCAGGTCTACCTCCGCATCACTGGAGACATCAGCCAGGGAGACTTCAGTGAACTACCAGAGGTACTTACAGTGAATACTAGCCTGAAATCCAGAATCTGTTTTGCTAACATTCCACGCCTTGTACTCCGTGTCATGCTATACGAGGAGTGGAATGATAGCTAAACAGACTGGTACCCAGGCTAAGTAAATACCTCCCCTTGATATAGTACGTGATGAAAGAATGGCTGGCTATGGCCCAGAGTTTTTATTATTTTCTTCCAAACCACGTGACCTGACCAGGGAAAATGGGAAAACACTCCAGGAGGAGGGGGATGCTAAGCTGACATATGGAATTGTTTTAAGATGGTCATACTATGGATCATTTAGCTATTGGATTTTAAACAATTATTTGATTAAAATATTTAATTTGGCCTTTGCTACTAAAGCACATAGAAACACATTGAATAACACATTCATAATGTGAAAAAGGACCGTCAAAAATGAATCATAAGAAACAAGTTATTTTTTTTATATATTTAACCCCTTTTTTGGGTTGGCACAAAACATCCTTCAAACTAAATTGTTTTTGCAAACGAGTTTGCAGCCCAAACGGTTCGGACGCTACCACACATCGACGTTACAGACGAGTCTTCTGACACTTGTGGGGGTTGTAGAGCAAAACGGAGAACGTGTTGGTGAGAGTTTTCCATAGAGTGGTTCGGACGCTACCACACATCGACGTTACAGACGAGTCTTCTGACACTTGTGGGGGTTGTAGAGCAAAACGGAGAACGTGTTGGTGAGAGTTTTCCATAGAGTGGTTCGGACGCTACCACACATCGACGTTACAGACGAGTCTTCTGACACTTGTGGGGGTTGTAGAGCAAAACGGAGAATGTGTTTGTGAGAGTTTTCCATAGAGTGGTTCGGACGCTAGAGACGTTTTCGTGAGAACCGGTTTTCGGGATGTTTCATGGTCTGACAAACACCGCTCTAGCTCTGAAAGTGAGACACTGGAGGATGCGGTGGATTGAGACACATCCAATGCAAATAACATATCTCTAGCTTGAACTGACAGATTTTATGTTTTAAAATTATTATTTTATTTTTTTATGTAACTTATGTAACTTATGTAACTTAGACTGGCGCACAGGTGCGTCAATCAACCCTCTAGGGAGTTAAACGAAAGATCCTCATTCATATTACCAATATAACTGTACCCTGTGCCCATCCTCTACCATCCTGTGTCAATATAACTGTACCCTGTGCCCATCCTCTACCATCCTGTGTCAATATAACTGTACCCTGTGCCCATCCTCTACCATCCTGTGTCAATATAACTGTATCCTGTGCCCATCCTCTACCATCCTGTGTCAATATAACTGTACCCTGTGCCCATCCTCTACCATCCTGTGTCAATATAACTGTACCCTGTGCCCATCCTCTACCATCCTGTGTCAATATAACTGTACCCTGTGTCCATCCTCTACCATCCTGTGTCAATATAACTGTACCCTGTGCCCATCCTGTGTCAATATAACTGTACACTGTGCCCATCCTGTGTCAATATAACTGTACCCTGTGCCCATCCTCTACCATCCTGTGTCAATATAACTGTACCCTGTGCCCATCCTCTACCATCCTGTGTCAATATAACTGTACCCTGTGCCCATCCTCTACCATCCTGTGTCAATATATAACTGTACCCTGTGCCCATCCTGTGTCAATATAACTGTACCCTGTGCCCATCCTGTGTCAATATAACTGTACACTGTGCCCATCCTGTGTCAATATAACTGTACCCTGTGCCCATTCTCTACCATCCTGTGTCAATATAACTGTACCCATCCTCTACCATCCTGTGTCAATATAACTGTACCCTGTGCCCATCCTCTACCATCCTGTGTCAATATAATTGCATAACACTGTGCCATCGTCTGACCTGTGCCCAGCTCCATGCCCTGTCCGCGGGCCTGAAGGCCTTCACCACGTGGACGGCCAGCGCGGGCATCGAGGTGTGTCGCATGGCGTGTGGCGGGCACGGCTACTCCCGCTGCAGCGCCCTCCCAGACATCTATGTTAACTTCGTGCCCACGTGCACCTACGAGGGAGAGAACACCGTCATGATGCTGCAGACCGCTAGGTAGGTACACACACACACAGATATGAGACACACCCTGAAAGGACACATTCTTTCCTTGCTGAATCAAAAACCTCAGTCACATTCTACAGCTCACACAAACACACATTACCATGTATTCCAAAACTTGCAAGTCAGGGCACATAAGCCTAGTATTAAAAGCTATGTGTGATATTGCGCCCTGCACATCATCGGTAGTAATTATCAACAAAGCATCGATCTAACTGTCTAAATGTTTTTGGGAGTGTGTTCAGTGTAAGCACTGCTAAGTGTACAATGCAAAGGGTGAGGAAAGTAGTTGCGTGGGGAGTGAGAGAGAATAGAACCAAATGAATGGGTGTGTATTAGTAATGGCGTTTTACAATATACCAGTATTAATGCATGGACCGGTTTGGATTTTTACCTTACATAATGGTATTTCAATGCTTGCTTTGTTAAGTGCAATAACTGAGTGATGCTACTTTAAAAAATGATTGCAATCGTCCGTTCTTACCGGCAGTAAGAGACTGCTAACAGTTGAGATCTGATCATTTGCTAGCAAGAGCTTCAGGTGTGCCCACGTCATTTTGTGTGATGAATAGGCTAGTGTCTGTGAGGCAGTGGGTGTGCCAAAAGCACCTTAGAAATCAGCACAATGCCCTTTGTGGCGAAAGTAAAAACTGCCATGGAATCCATTGGAAAAACATGGTCAGAGGAGAATTATTATTTTCATTAAGGTAAAGTTACTTTTTTACAATAGAGGCATACAAAGACAAAAAAATATTTTACAGTGTGGAAATGATAGCAAATGAGTGAAGGAAATTGATTAAAAGGCTGAAATTATTTTGTGTTTAAGTTTGTTTTATACAATCAATCAGAAGAGAGAGAGCCCCATTTAAAACCACTTAGAATGTATTTGTTGCCACCCTAGAATCATGCATTACTCATTAAGCATATGTAACTTTTATTAAACCAAAACATAAAATGCCATCAATTACCGTCAAAAATTTGAAACGTGATATGATATTTTGGCCATATCGCCCATTTCTACTTTGTTTGTTCTTGTCTGTGTGTGACCTTCGTGCCCTTCCACTGTCTTGCTCACGTGTTTGCGTCCCTCACTCCCCAGGTTCTTGATAAAGAGCTACCGGCAGGCGTCGGCAGGCCACCAGCTGAGTGGCATCGTGTCCTACCTGAACGAGTCGGAGCGTAGGCTGCAGCCCCAGTCTGTGTCCTCCCGACCCACTGTAGTCAACGTCAATGACCTGGCCAGCCTTGTGGATGCTTACAAACTACGAGCTGCCAAGTAAGTGGGCCTACAAGCTAACCAAAATGTCATAGTAATAGATCCCATTTAGATATCTGATCTTTGTTAAGTCCCGAAGGGCTGTACATTGTATGGCAGAGACTTTTAATCAGAGCAATGTGTTAGTTGGTGCCAGGCAATGCAATGGGTTGAGCTAAAATGGTCCGCCAGTCCAGCACACAACGAATTGCGTCAGTTTTTGTTGAAAGGTTTCCTATGTCAATGCCTCTGTGTGTCTTTAGGCTGGTTGAGATGGCAGCTAAGAGTATTCAGCAGGAGCTACAGAAGCGAGTCAGTCAGGAGGATGCCTGGAACAACAGCGCTATAGACCTGGTCAGAGCCTCTGATGTAAGTTACCTTGCCAACCTGGGATATGGAATGTGTTGTTTTTTTGGGAGGGAGCCCTCCTATCTCTTCCCCTCTGCTTCCCTCTTTCAATTTCCTTTTCCTCCTCTCTCTCTGGTCCTCATTTAACTCTCCATCTCTTCTCCTCCTCCCTTTCCATGTCCAGGCCCACTGTCACTATGTGGTGGTGAAGCTGTTTGCAGCTAAGCTGGGGGAGATAGGAGACACTGGGGTTCACTCTGTCCTCAGCACCCTGGCCCTGCTCTATGCCCTCCAGGGCATCCAACAGCACAGCGGAGACTTCCTCCAGGTAACCACCACCGTGGCAACTGTCAATCACAGACTCCCAGGGGGAAAATACAGGGACTAAATACATGGAAGAAGAATGTGTGAATTTCAATGCGTTCATAAGTGGGTCCCGTACCAAAATCTATATTAATTTTTATAATGTCATGTATGTTTTAAGCAAGACATTGTATTACACTCGTACTTGTATCACTTATCAAAGGAAGATTGTCTTGTTTTTGTATATTTAAAAAAAGAAAATTGTATTAACCCCTTCATCACCACTCCTCTTTGGAGTACAAATATATATATATATTTTAATAGCTTTTGCTTACAAATTGTACATACATGGTACTTTTATATAAAGCAGTCACATAACCGTAATACATTACCAAACATCAACTCTTTAATCCCAAACCCGTTTGGTTTCTATGTGCCATATATTTTTCAATAATTTAACCTTTCTAATTGTATAGTATCCACAGATTGTGAGTTAAAGATGAAATCCTTTCCTACGAGTATTATTTGACTGACTATGGCTTTCTAAATCAACCAACACTGATATTTGTAAGGTTAATTTTAAGTGCATGTCTTGATTATTATTATTTTTTTAACCATTCCTGAACCTGTGACCAGGAACAAGCTACATAGGGGAAATACCAGAATAAGTGATCTATTGATTCGGTCTCTTCGCACAACATGTAGCATTCTGTTGGTGGCAAGAATTCTATATAATCATTTAAATTGAAGAATTCTGTTGATTCAAGTGTTTCATGTACAGGTTCGTAAACCATGTGCCATGTAATCGGTACATCGAAAATCTCTTCCCATTTATTTGGCAACCTGTATGGCACAGCTGTCAACATTTTTGTCCTCAAATGAAACTAGTATATTTTTCTATTTATGCCTGTTCCTTTCAGCCAATTTGTATCTTTTAATATATGGCAGACAAACAAGTTCCCTACCTTTTCCACTTGCCTCTTCCATTTTTGTGGTAATGCTGCAATCAGTTTTTTTACTCTAACTTTCCGATTTGTTTGATTTGATCCTACATATAAAGGCTCTAACTCGTTCGTTGTGACATTTGCATATTTTAACCTATTGCTTGTTTATTGAGAACACATTCTCTTTAACAATAATGACCCGACTGTTCCTTCCTCACTCCAGACTGGTCTCCTGAGTGTGCCCCAGCTCTCCCAGGTGTCCCAGCGTCTGAAGGAGCTTCTGGCCCAGCTGAGGCCCAACGCCGTGGCCCTGGTAGACGCCTTCGACTACCGCGACGAAATGCTCAACTCCGTCCTGGGACGCTATGACGGCAACGTCTATGAGCACATGTTCGAGTGGGCCCGCCGCTCACCTCTCAACAAGACAGAGGTCAGAGTTCATGGAGAGGGCCTTTAAAAAAAAGAGAGTCAGAGATTAAGAAAATTAATTTACTGTTGATTTTACGTTTTTTTTTTTTTACCTTAGTTCGTTATTACGAACATGAATAGACCATTTTGAGAATCATTTACAAGGATTTGTTTCAGATTATGATCAAGAGCCAAATTATGTCTGTTCATTGCGTTGTTTGCCTACATAAAGATGGCAAACTAATGAATGATTTGCTGTAGTAATAAGTCTCCTGCAGAGTAACCTTGTCCCAAGGCTATTGCTACCGACAGAGAGAGGGAGCCGGTGGGTGGAAGAGGCTATCTGCAGAGTACTCAAATTGACCCTCCTTCCTTCTCTTCTAGGTCCACGAGTCCTACCACAAGTACCTGAAA
This sequence comes from Oncorhynchus clarkii lewisi, assembly GCF_045791955.1. Lineage (NCBI taxonomy): Eukaryota > Metazoa > Chordata > Actinopteri > Salmoniformes > Salmonidae > Oncorhynchus > Oncorhynchus clarkii. Next base: position 23,700,410 of record NC_092159.1, on the reverse strand, counting down.
CCCCTGCAAGCCAAGCTGTAAGGTGGCCTCTGAGCCTTCTCACCTGACCCCTCCACTACAGGGGACGGGAAGCACACTAACAACACTAATCCAGCAGTGGGACCCCAACATGGCCGCCGCTGCCCGTCCACCAATTGGAAGGGGCTCATTCCACCACCTGTGTTTAACCAACCACAGGTGGTGGAACATTTTTAAAGGGGAACCATTGGAGACCAGACGCCTTACCCCACCTCTACTGATGTGCTGCTAATGAATCAATCATTCTACTGGACTTATTCAACTAGTACTTAGTTTATGAGTTTAAATATACCCCATGCCTTGTTAATGGGTGTAATCGAAGGTCCGAGAACCATAAGATGGAGAGGAAGAAAAACTGTAGTTAGCATACGAGGTGGCCTAAAGATGAAGGGGTTTTGATGACTGATCCTTGTGATCTAATCAAGCTCTTTGGATCATGTACATTGCAAATCACTCGATTTGTTGAGATATGTTGAATCCCATTTTTTTTTTTTTTAAATCTGTATAATTTCTCATCACAGTATTTGATGCTAATGTACTGAGGATGGTTGTCTTAAGTATGGGTGACGGGTCAGTTGTGGTTTGCCATGAACCAAAGGTGTGCGTGTCTCTGTCTAGGTGTGAGAGAGTTTGTGGTTGTGGGGTAACGGATATGATTAGTGAATAACGAGTTGATGAGTAAGCTATTCTAGTGATTTGAGAAAGGGGGCCTTTCAATTCTTGCACTTAATACAAACCACTAGTATATATGCATGAGGATCTTTTCTACCATGTGGGGCTTAATTACCAAGAAATGACATGAAAATCAAACTAGCTTGAAGAACAAGGTCGTATTCATTAGGGCACACTGTGGTAAAACGTCTTGCAATGGAAAGAGAGGTTCTTATTGGACAAGTCCGTGTAGTGTGCCCCCCCCCCATCTGTTTCAATCAGTTTTCTTTTGTTTGGTGCCTATTGAATAGAACCCTGATTCGGAACAAGTACATTCTTCAACACAATGAAATAAGTATTTTTATACTCTGATTACTAGCTGTTGATTGTACTGCTGTTGACTTTTACAGTATGTTGCAGATTGATACATGATTGATACATTTTCAAATGGAACGAAGCAGTAACTACTGAGGATTATGTGCCAGAGGAATTTGACTTACTTTAATGAAGCTAACATGGTAGTATTATCACACATGGTCCATGCATATATTTTTGATTGATATATATGCTTTATCAATTTATTTTCTGATTTCCGTTGCAATATAAGGATGTATGATAATTATTTCAATGTACCTACTGAATTTTTGTTTAACAAATATTTGTGATAGAATAAGAAATCTATTCAGTCTGAATATGTTTTAAACTTGATTATGTTTATTGAATTGAAAGTGAATAATTTGTCATGCTTAATGATCTTAGTAATAAACTGGAAAAAACTATCAAATGATGTTCATGGTTTCCTTCAACTTTGTTTCATAGACTGCCAGAAGCAACCACTAGATGGTGTTATGAAATCAGATAGGAAAAAAGTCTAAGTCAGAGCCATGTTTATTCATAACGTTTTAACATTTTATTTCAGTGGCATAGATTTAGGAGAACCAATTCTACAAATGGATGGAGGATAAAGGATTGAGTGTAATAATTCATAAGATTATGAATAGACTATATTAGAGATTATAATAGCACATTAGATTACAACACTGCAATGCATCTGATTCAGAAAATTTGACCTTTTTGGGAAATTAACCTGTAGTTTGACAATAAATCAATCCATTCTATTTAAAACCTTTGGACAATGCTAATCTGGATGAGATTCTTCTTCTGGAATTGTGTTAACTCTTGCTTGGGTGGAAATGTCAAATGAAGTCCTCTCACACTTTTCCGTTCCATATATTACTATAAGCAACACGGGTTACTTTCATGTTCGTTTGCTTTTAGTGTTTTGGGGAGGTATTGCTTTTCCTGGGAAAGTCTCATGTCCCCCTCATTGCGTCGTTTAGGCACATTGTGGTAGGGGTGCCAAGCTTCGGGACTCAAAGAGCCATATGATCAAGTTATGTTTATGAGCTTGCACAAACAACAATCATGCAAACATAACCAACACGTAGAAAATGATTACAGTCCATCAGCTGCGGACATAGCTGTACTATATTCATATTATTTCTAAACCATTCTTGACTTCTGTGTGTGTCTGTCAGTTATCAGATATGTTAGTCCTGTCTAGTCTCCGCCCACCGCGCAAAATCAGGATATTTGGAGAGAGAAGGAAAGTAACACGTTGGTGCAACATTGTATGATTTTTCGGAACATAAATTGCATCTTATTCCGAGCAACATTGATGAAAGCAACGTATATATTTTTCCTTACAGGTGAGTAGCCTATTTTTCTCATCCAACATTGAATAGTTTTTTTCAAAATGTGTTTATGATCGAAAGGTGGGCACAATGTGTGTGTGTGTGTGTGTTTTTTTTTACCAGTCCTCTTATCGGAGTTTCAGATAGGGAAACAATAGGGAAAGTGTAGACGGGAGGAAGTCACATTAAAATTAATTATAAAGTCATTTGAACTATTTCAACATCGGAATTGGGATTCTCAAAAGGACCGCAAACGACATCATGGCACGTTTTAACGTGCTTATTCATATTCCGCTGCTCCGGGTGGAAAAAAAGAATGAACTTTAGTCAAATGTGTCAATTTTATCTTCACATACAAACCTTCGTTCAACTTCCGTCAAACGCCCGCTAACTGGCCTCACGTTAGAATTCCCGTTGGTCTCCCATTTTTCCAGAAAACGTGGGAGGGTTTGGTGTGTTGACACGACAGGATACAGTATCGTTTTTTTTTTACTGAATTATGCAGGCTCTCACTGTTAAATGCAGGTCAACATTGTTAAATAGTTGCTACATAATTTTCTTATCTTGTTGCCAAAGTCATGATATGAATACGCGAACATGCCGTTTGATAGATGTTTGCCACACCGTCACTGACTGTAAACTGTAAGATTAATGTACATGAGTTAACATTTCTTCTTGGGGTTAAATAGTGAGAAAGTAATGTGTGATATGAGTATTATATCTGTATGTGAAGGCTAAAATATAATTTTAACCCAGTCTGAAATGATTGGTATACCATTCGTTTATAACAACCATTGTTGCAGGGCTGAGAAACTGGTAGAAATCTGCAGATAAGTAGTTCAAGACAGGCCTACAATAAACAATCCATTCCTCAATTAGGCAGGCTATCATTAGTGCTATTTTATTCATTCCTGTTTCAAACAATGGAGTCTTACATATCTCTCCCTTTGAATTATGCACACTGCAGTGCATTTCAGAGGGAACAAAGAATAGAATGTCGATAAGCAACCACTGACCCACAACATCTGCATCAGTCGTCTTTAACTGTAAGTTCTGTTACACCACAGGTGCACCTGCTGTCAAGCTAACGAAGCATAGTAGAGCGAAGTGGAACCTATGTAAACGCCTAGGTTGCAGGTTGACACAGCAGGGACACAGAACAAGTCAAGTGGTCATGGTTGACTGGACTGGACTGGGAATCAGAAACAACGTTGGTTTTCCAAACATTTAGAAGTGATACAATAGCTAGTTTTTCATCCAATTGTCAGCAGATTTTCATGCAAATATTCTAAAAGCTGCATAAAACAATATGCTTGTTTTCCCACCAGAGATGTTTCCATCAAACAGACTTGTTGAGGATAAAAATGTGACTTTTGCGGTCAAATCCCCATGTTCCAAAATAAAATGACCATCGCATATTCAACTTTACTGATGGTTTTGTCACAAACTGTTGCGTTATATTGCAAATGTTCCCACTCGGGTCTTGGCTTGTGTGCTCTAGCCAACAGCTTGCACATACAGCGATGAGATTATTATGGTTAAGAGCAAGATCATTTTTTGTCTGTTAAACGGCAGCCAAGCATCGATCATCTTGTCATTAAAATAAGACTGTTGATATTTATTGAAAAGGAGTATAATAAATGACATGCTTTCCCGAGTCGTAGTGGGAGGACCACACAACATATCATTGTGTAACTCCAAGTTTACTTCCATATGATGGTTATTTAAATACTGTACATTAAAAAAATGTATTCAGACACTGACTTTTTCTAAATTTTGTTACGTTACAGCCTTATTCTAAAATGGATTAAATAAAACATTTTCCTCATCAATCTACACACAATGCCCCATAATGACACAGCGAAAACAGGTTTTTAGAATATTTTGCAAATGTATTAAAAATAATTTAAAAGATACCTTATTTACGTAAGTATTCAGACCCTTTGCTATGAGACTCGAAATTGAGATCAGGTGCATCCTGTTTCCATTGACCATCCTTGAGATGTTTAAACAACTTGATTGGAGTCCACCAGTGGTAAATTCAATTGATTGGACATGATTTGGAAAGGCACACACCTGTCTATCTAAGGTCCCACAGTTGACAATGCATGTCAGAGCAAAAACCAAGCCATGAGGTTGAAGGAATTGTCCGTAGAACTCCGAGACAAGATTGTGTTGAGGCACAGTTCTGGGGAAGGGTACCAAAACATTTCTGCAACATTGAAGGTCCCCAAAAACACATTGGCCCCCATCATTCTTAAATGGAAGAAGTTTGGAACCACCAGGAGTCTTCCTAGAGCTGGCCGGTCGGCCAAACTGAGCAATCAGGGGAGAAGGGCCTTGGTCAGGGAGGTGAACATTAACCCAATGGCCACTCTGACAGAGCTCCAGGGTTCCTCTATGGAGATGAGAGAACCTCCCAGAAGGACAACCAGCTCTGCAGCTCTCCACCAATCAGGCCTTTGTGGTTGAGTGGCCAGATGGAAGCCACTCCTCAGTAAAAGGCACATGTCAGCACGCTTGGAGTTTGCCAAAAGGCACCTAAAGACCCTCAGACCATGAGAAACAAGATTCTCTCTAAGATTGTACTCTTTGGCCTGAATGCCAAGCGTCACGTCTGGAGGAAACCTGACACCATCCCTACGGTGAAGCATGGTGGTGGCAGCATCATGCTGTGGGGATGTTTTTCAGCGGCAGGTACTGGGAGACTAGTCAGGATTGAGGGAAAGATGAACGGAGCAAGGTACAGAGAGATCTTTGATGGAAACCTGCTCCAAAGCGCTCAGGACCTCGGACTGGGGCGAAGGTTCAGCTTCCAACAGGACAATGACCCTAAGCACACAACCAAGACAACACAGGAGTGGCTTCGGGACAAGTCCTTGAGTGGCCCAGCCAGAGCCCGGACTTGAACCCGATCAATCATCTCTGGAGAGACCTATAGCTGTGCAGCGAGGCTCCCCAAACAAACTGACAGAGCTTGAGAGGATCTGCAGAGAAGAATGGGAGAAACTTCCCAAATACAGGTGTGCCAAGCTGTTAGCGTCACACCCAAGAAGACTCGAGGCTGTAATTGCTGCCAAAGTTGCTTCAACAAAAGTACTGAGTAAATGGTCTGAATACTTATGTAAATGTGATGCTTCAGGTTCTTATTTTTAATACATTCTAAAAACCTGTTTTTGCTTTGGCATTATGGGGTGTTATGTGTCGATTGATGAGGGACAAACACCATTTAATCCATTTTAGAATGCTGTAACAAAATGTGGAAAAAGTCTGAGTACTTTCCTAATGTATGTATGTGTGGTATGTATGTATGTACAGTGGGCTCCAAAATTGCTGGCACAAATAATGCATAAACAAATATAAACAATATAATTATAGAGAGAAACTCAAAATACCAACATGTGAGAAATACTGTACTCTATTCATGTTTCAATGGAACCAACAAAAATAATTTATTGATTTTAATAAAAAATCAATATCCTCCAAATCAAGGTTTCACAATTAATAGCACCCTTAAATATTATTGTAATTAACATCTACTAAAATTAAACCACAATTTAAATTAAGTCTTAAGGAACTATATTGAGCCATTTACATCACTTCCTGTTTCACTAGGGTATAAAAATGAGGTAACATGCATGCAATATCCCTTTGTCATCCAACACCATGAAGAAAAGAAAAGAACTGGCAGTTCAAAAGAGACAGATGGTCGTAGTCCTTCATAAACCCGGTAATGGCTACAAGATCCACAAACGATTGAATATACCACTGAGCACTGTCAGGGCAATTATTTAAAAATTCTAAAGATGTGTGTTGGACTTTCCAACAAAACAATGACCTGAAACATACCTCAAGATCCACACAGAAATGGTTCTGTGACAGCAAAATCGATGTTCTGCCATGGCCATCTCAGTCGCCGGACCTCAATCCAATCTAAACCTGTGGACTGAAGGAAGGATCTTGAAAGGATCTGCATAGATCTGCATAGATCTGCATGTCCAAAATCCCTCCAAATGTGTCAAACATTACAGGACAAGACTATGCTGTTATCCTTGCCAGAGGTGGTTGCACTAAGTACTAAATGAGGAGTGCCAATAAATATGAAACCTTGATTTGGTTAAATGTATTTTGTATTAAATAATTGTATGATTTTGGTTGGTTCCATTGAAACATTAATCAAGTACAGTATTTCTCACATGTTGGTATTTTGAGTTCATCTCTATAATTATATTGTTTATATTTTTTAAAGTGTTTTGTGCATTGACAGTCAGGGGTGCCAGTAATTTTGGAGCCCACTGTATGTGTATGTACAGTACCAGTCAAAAGTTTTAGAGCACCTATTTATTCAAGGGTTTTTCTTAATTTTTACTATTATTACATTGCAGAATAATAGTGAAGACGTCAACACTATGAAATAACTCATATGGAATCATGTAGTAACCAAAAAAGTGTTTTAAACAAATCAAAATATATGTTATATTCTTCATAGTAGCCACCCTTTGCCTTGATGAAAGCTTTGCACACTCTTGGCATTCTCAAATCAAATCACATTTTATTGGTCACATACACGTGTTTAGCAGATGTTATTGCAGGTGGAGCGAAATGCTTGTGTTTCTAGATCCGACAGTGCAGTAATATCTAACCATTAATATCAAACAATTTCACAACATATACCCAAAACACACAAATCTAAGTAAAGGAATGTAATTAAGAATATATAAATATATGGATGAGCAATGTCAGAGCGGTATAGAGTGGCTAGTGATTTCAAGTCTATGTATATAGACAGTAGCAACTCTCAACCAGCTTCATGAGGAATGCTTTTCCAACAGTCTTGAAGGACTTCCCACATATGCTGAGCACTTGCTGGCTGCTTTTCCTTCACTCATTCCAACTCATCCCAAACCATCTCATTTGGGTTGAGGTTGGGTGATTGTGGAGGCCAGGTCATCTGATGCACTACTCCATCACTCTCCTTGGCCAAATAGCTCTTACACAGCCTGGAGATGTGTTTTGGGTCATTGTCCTGTTGAAAAGCAAATGATAGTCCCACTAAGCGCAAACCAGATGAGATGGCGTATCTCTGCAGAATGCTCTGGTAGCCATGCTGGTTAATTGTGCCTTGATTTCTAAATTAATCACTGACAGTGTCACCAGCAAAGCACCATCACACCTCCTCCTCCTCCATGCTTCACGGTGGGAACCACACATGCTGAGATCATCCGTTCACCTACTCAGCGTCTCACAAAGACACGGCGGTTGGAACCAAAATATCACATTTGGACTCTTCAGACCAAAGGACAGATTTCTACTGGTCTAATGTCCATTGCTCGTGTGTCTTGGCCCAAGCAAGTCTCTTCTTATTATTGCTGTCCTTTAGTAGTGGTTTCTTTGCAGCAATTTGACCATGAAGGCCTGATTCACACAGTCTCCTCTGAACAGTTGATGTTGATATGTGTCTGTTACTTGAACTCTTTGACGCATTTATTTGGGCTGCAATTTCTGAGGCTGGTAACTCTAATGAACTGCCGCAGAGGTGACTGGTCCTCATGGGAGCCAGTTTCATCACAGCGCTTGATGGCTTTTGCGACTGCACTTGAAGGAACTTTCAAAGTTCTTGACATTTTCCGTATTGACTGACATACATGTCTTAAAGTAATGATGGAAAGTTGTTTCTCTTTGCTTATTTGAGCTGTTCTTGCCATTATATGGACTTGGTCTTTTACCAAATAGGGTGATCATCTGTTTACCACCCATACCTTGTCATGTATATATTTTATAATATTTGAGCATGAAGGTGTTTCCACAGCCATTGCTAGCATAATACATTTTACAGACACACAAAGATCCTAGACCATATCGAACAAACAAATTGTTTGTCGACATTTATAAAACTGTCCTGCCATTTCAGCCCAGTCGTGACATAATTTTTCATGCGTCAGGTAATTCATCCCAATGACATGGTTGGATTGAAACTGGATAATGACCATTCAGGCCTACAGTCGTCCATTCTGTCTTTCCTCCCCCTTGGATTCTATTGAGTCATGCTTGCAATCCCACTGCCCCTCCTAGGTTTCAGCTCCAGTTCTCAACTGTTGTGCCACAACATGCCTGCCAGAAAGCATCAGCTTTGAGTCTCTCCTAGCGACAGGCCTCTTCCCAGTAGTATCTGTGGGCTCATTGGGATTTTTTTCCTGCTACGTCATGGTAATGCCAATTTATGCAAATTCAGCTTCCATTCTGTCTGACACATCATCTTTCGCTTCGACACGACATAGGAAAAGGGCCTCAACCTCAACCTGAAAGGAGGCAAGGCCGCTCTGGTCGTGGCACTTTGAACTTTGACACGTTAACTTTGATTCTCATGAACATCAGAGCATCGGAAGTTCAAAGCTTCATCCATTTTCTAATTGATGCCCACTGATCCAGGGAAGGGATCTGACTTAAATGTCTGTGAATATTGGGGGAATGTGTGTCACAGACTCGTAGTATCCCTCTCTAATGCGGCTGCACCCACGACATGCCAAAAAAAACATGACATGCCGTGTAACTGGGAGATATCAGCACGGTCTATGTTGGATCTAGTTTGAAAGGTTTTGCGTTTGGTGTCTTGTGTATTCAAAATGTTCATGGCCCCTGAAGGCAGCTAGGGGTCTCGGTAGGGGTGATGGAGCTGCGATACTTGTGGTAAGCTTCCCGCCATGCAAGTTTGGACCTGCATGCATGCTCTGGGAAGTGCAGATTCAGTTTCAGTTATGGGAATACACATTTCCTGTCCAGCTACAGTAGAACACTAACCAAGAATACTGTGTCAAATCACTCACAAGAATTCTGTAGTTTCTCTGAGAAGCTTTTAATTGCTCAAAATGACAGAAGAGCTTTTGAGGTCAAATAACCTGGCATACTACTGTATTTTTCTCAACAAAAGTTCATCAACTATTTGATCACAAGAAATAACTAGCCATTTGAGCATTGTCATTACCACACACATTGTGTTTAGGTGGACAAGAGTGAGGGGTGATTTCAGTTGCTACACTGATGTATCGATGCATTCTGAAGTTACTTTCCGACACCATTCGATTGATTCGCCCCCCTGGTATGAAGAGATGACTGTTTTTGCCCGTTCATCCATGCACATGCAAGTTAGATCTTGAATGCTATTGACATATTGCGCAATTTGCACAAGTCCTTTTGAAATCTATTGAAGTCTGACATTTGTCAAGATCTCGAGCCTCTCGCAAGTCTCTCAAAGTTCTTGGTGGGTACTTATCTACTATGTTCTGACTTGTGGTTCAAATGCTCTTTCAGGTTGCAGCAATCAGGGTGGTAGAGATGTTACTGGTCACAGGATGTGGAGATGAGGCAATCATCTGAAGGACCGTTCCTCTTTCGCCCTGCTGCGAGTGGTTGGAGGTAACAGAGACCGATCGTCAGGCAACACCCATTTCTGGAGGCGAAGCGAGCAGTAAGTGTGAACGCTGTTCCACAGCTCCAAATGTGTGACAATTATGTCAAGTGACAAAATATGTGGTGATACAGTATTTAACTGGTTTCATTTTTGTTATTTGTTTGAAACAGCTGTGTTTCCTGCACTTTGAAACGTATATGTTGTGTGTCAAGAGTTGGTGTTCATTGAAGAAGTGATGGAGAACAATGGATGTATTTTACAGCTGAGCATCTGCGCTGCTCTGCACAAGATGCCATTGAAGCTACAGTATATTCTTCAGTGGATGTTGTCGTGCATTTCACAGCAACAAGTGAAACTTCTGCATAGGTATCTAGTCTTAGAGTCTTAGCGTAGAACACAAAGGAAGGTTAATTGGAACCCGACACTCTTAAGCATGTAGCCATGTACAGTACCAGTCAAATGTTTGGACCAACCTACTAGTTGTAGAATAATCATAATAGTGAAGTCATCAAAACTATGAAATAACACATTGAATTATGTTGTAACCAAAAAAGTGTAGAACAAATCAAAATATATATTATATTTGAGATTCTTCAAAGTAGCCACCCTTTTGCCTTGATGACAGCTTTGCACGCTCTTGGCATTCTCTCAGCCAGCTTAATGAGGAATGCTTTTCCAACAGTCTTGAATGAGTTGCTGAGCACTTTTCCTTCGCTCTGCAGTCCAACTCATCCCAAACCATCTCAATTGGGTTGAGGTCAGGTAATTGTGGAGGCCAGGTCATCTTATGCAGCACCATCACTCTCCTTCTTGGTCAAATAGCCCTTACACAGCCTGGAGGTGTGTTTGGGGTCATTGTCCTGTTAAAAAACAAATTATAGTCTCACTAAGTGCAAACCAGATGGGATGCTGTATCGCTGCAGAATGCTCTGGTAGCCATGCTGGTTAAGTGTGCCTTGAATTCTAAATAAATCACTGACAATGTCATCAGCAAAGCACCATCACACCACCTCCTCCATGCTTCACGGTGGGAACCACACATGCTGAGATCATCCTTTCACCTACTCTGCGTCTCACAAAGTGGTTTCTTTGCAGCAATTTGACCATGAAGGCCTGGTTCACACAGTCTCCTCTGAACAGTTGATGTTGAGATGTGTCTGTTACTCGAATTCTGTGAAGCATTTACATTCCTGTGGCGGTCCTCATGAGAGCCAGTTTCATCATAGCCCGCGATGGTTTTTGCAACTGTACTTGAAGAAACTTTCAAAGTTCTTAAAATGTTCAGCATTGACTGACCTTCATGTCTTAAAGTAATGATGGACTGTCATTTCTCTTTGCTTATTTGAGCTGTTCTTGCCATAATATGAACTTGGTCTTTTACCAAATAAGGCCATCTTCTGTATACCACCCCAGCTTGTCACAACACAACTGATTGGGTCAAACTCATTAAGAAGGAAAGAAATTCCACAAATTAACTTTCAACTTCTTATGGCTGCAGGGGCAGTATTGAGTAGCTTGGATGAATAAAGTGCCCAGAGTAAACGGCCTGCTCCTCAGTCCCAGTTGCTAACATATGCATACTATTAGTACATTTGGATAGAAAACACTCTGAAGTTTCTAAAACTGTTTGAATGATGTCTGTGAGTATAACACAACGCATATGGCAGGCAAAAACCAGAGATCCAAACAGGAAGTGGGAAATCTGAGGTTTGTAGTTTTTGAACTCAGCCCTATCGAATACACAGTGGGATATGGTTCAAGTTGCACTTCCACTAGATGTCAACCGTCTTTAGAAACTTGAGTGAGGCTTCTACTGTGATGTGGGGCTGGATGAGAGCTCTTTGAGTCAGTGGTCTGGCAGAGAGCCAGGTCCTGGTCACACGCATTTCACATGAGAGCGACCTGCGTTCCATGGCTATTCTACAGACAATGGAATTTTTCGGTTGGAACGTTATTGAAGATTTATGACAAAAACATCCTAAAGATTGATTCTATACTTAGTTTGAAATGTTTCTACGACCTATAACTTTTTGAACTTTTCGTCCGACGTTCTGGATCTGCACGAGCGTTTGGATTTGTGTACTAAACACCCTAACAAAAGTAGCTACTTGGACATAAATAATGGACATTATCGAACAAATCAAAGGATTCCTGGGAGTGCATTCTGATGAAGATCATCAAAGGTAAGGGAATATTTATAATGTTATTTCTGATTTCTGTTGACTCCAACATGGCGGATAATTAAAATGTTTTCATGAGCGCCATTCTCAGATTGTTGCATGGTTTGCTTTTTCCGTAAAGCTTTTTTGAAATCTGACACAGCGGTTACATTAAGGAGAGGTATATCTATAATTCCATTTGTAACACTTGTATTTTCATCAACATTTATGATGAGTATTTCTGTAAAATTTATGTGGCTCTCTGCAAAATCACTGGATGTTTTTGGAAGTACTGAACGTAAAGCGCCAATGTAAACTCAGATTTTTTTATATAAAAATAAACTTTATCAAACAAAACATACATGTATTGTGTAACATGAAGTCATATGAGTGTCTTCTGATGAAGATCATCAAAGGTTAGTGATTTAATTTTATCTCTATTTGTGCTTTTTGTGACTCCTATCTTTGGCTGGGAAAATGGCTGTTTTTCTGTGGCTTGATGGTGACCTAACATAATCGTTTGTGGTGCTTTCGCTGTAAAGCCTATTTGAAATCGGACACTGTGGTGGGATTAACAACAAGATTACCTTTACAACGGTATAAGATACATGTATGTTTGAGGAATTTTAATTATGAGATTTCTGTTGTTTTGAATTTGGCGCCCTGCACTTTCACTGGCTGTTGTCATATCAATCCCGTTAACGGGATTGCAGCCGTAAGAAGTTTTTAACAAGGCACACCGGTTAATTGAAACGCATTCCAGATGACTACCTCATGATGCTGGTTGAGAGAATGCCAAGAATGTGCACAGCTGTCATCAAGGCAAAGGTTGGCTACTTTAATATAACACTTTTTTTGCTTACTACATGATTCCATATGTGTTATTTCATAGTTTTGATGTCTTCACTGTTATTCAACAATGTAGAAAATAGTCAAAATAAAGAAAAACCCTTCTATGAGTAGGTGTGTCCAACCTTTTGACTGGTACTTGTAGCTAAACTCACCCAGGCTGTACTGTATTTGGGCTGACCTGTTCATCATTGAAGCCTATGACAGAAAGTGAAACATGAGACCGACTGCCCTTGCCTTTGTCTGTTTGGGAACTTGGCTCTAGGCCATTACCACTTCTAACTGTAACTAGCTATCACCGGTGGTGACCAAACCTAGCCATTTCTGAACAAGCACATTCCTGTCTGCCTGTGTCCAGGGCTGTGGTGTGCGGTGGCAGCTGTGCTTGGCGTCACGTTAACATGCAACAGTAGCACTCTGTGGGCTATAGGGGCTTGGTGACAGACACGCACTTTCCGCAGGATACACACTCACACACACTTGTACAGGAACACACGATGGCACCAAACACCAAGTATGGAAATGAAGCATTGACGCTAATCTGCTATTTACTTAATGCCAGGGTCATGTTCATTAGGCACCCAACAAAAGAAACCAGACTGAAACAGGGAGGGGCTAACTGGTGCTTGTCCCATAAGACGTTTTTCGTTTTCAGTTGCAAAATGTGTGTGTGTGTGTGTGTGTGTGTGTGTGTGTCCTAATAACAATGACCCTGCTCGCAGTCATGACATCTTCAAGAGCTCCACTCTCAACACTGGCCCCAATGTAAAGAATTGGACAGATTAGTTTAGATGTTTTGAAGTCCCCAGAGAGAGGGGGTGGAGAGAGAGACTGGGAGTGTGGGAGCTCGTGATACATGAGTCATGTGATAGGAGCACTATGGTTGTCACCCTGGGTATGTCACTACACATTTGTGACTCGTTACTGGGATGTGTGACTGGGCTGGGACTTGGAATGAGTGTGTACACTGAGTGTACAGAACATTAAGAACACCTGCTCTTTCCATGACACAGACTGACCAGTTGAAAGCTATGAATCGTTATTGATGTCACTTGTTAAATGCACTTCAATCAGCGTAGATGAAGGGGAGGAGACAGGTCATACAATTATTTTAAAGCCTTGAGACAATTGAGTATTGTGTATGTGCACCATTCAGAGGGCGAATGGGCAAGACAAAAGATTTTAACGGGGTATGGTAGTAGGTGCCAGGCTCACCGGTTTGTGCCAAGAACAGCAACGCTGCTGGGTTTTCCACCCACAACAATTTCCGTGTGTATCAAGAATGGTCCACTGCCCAACTGTGGGAAGCATTGGAGTCGACATATGCCGGCATCCTTGTAGAGTCCATGCTCCCGACGAATCGAGGCTGTTCTGAGGACAAAGGGGGCGGGGGTTGCAACTCAATATTAGGAAGGTATTCTTAATTTTTTGTACCCTCAATGTATGGCATCATGAGCTGTGTTGTCACCTTTTCTTTTACAAGACTATTGTGACACTGTGTTTGAGTTCCCACTCACTTAGGATGTTTGAGTGGCAGAGAGAGTGAGAGACTGGGAACTAACAATCTACAGTACTGTGCTCCGTGTGCTGGGAGTTACTGTGGAAGCCTTGGGCTGTGTTGTCACATCTGCTGTTCCCAGACTACCGTGTGAGTGAGACTCCCTCTGGACTCAGTTAATCATTTGTTACAAATGTTCCATATTGATCAAGAAAACATACCCTTATGCCACCATCTAGTAGCTACTATCATGCTTTTTCACTCGCTCTCTAACGATTGGGTAAATGTTCAGTCAACATCTGAATGTGCAGCAACACAAAAATTCCCCCCTGTGAGGAAATCATAATCTTGGAGCTGTTGTTTCCCTGGGGACTGCAGATGATGATGCGCAGTGTTCCAGTATTGCCTGAAAATCACTTCTATGTTGCTCGGTAATCTCCCTAAATGTATTTTGGCTGTGGAGGGGAAAAACTATGATGACACAATTTATAGAAAACCCAACCCACATCGCAGGTCGGTCATTGACCTATTGTTATCCTATCCAAGATCTGTTGGCAAGACAACCAGGCTATTGTTATAGTATTGGCTTAGAATAGGTGTTGACTGTTGTTTATGCTACCAGTCACATAGGTATTGTCCTAATAGATGTGTCAAAACTCTCATTGTCATCAACAGGGTAATCTCAGTGAGCAATCTGGGAAAACCTTTGAGTTTTGGCTATTCTGGTTCTGGTAATCTGTCATCTCCACACTACATTATCTGTTATGGATGGTGTTGACATTGATTGACTCATAATTGTTAAGATATGGCTGAAGATATAGGATTCATATCACAAAGATATACATAAAGATGGGCAATCCAGTATGCAGAGGATAGACGTTACGAGTATTATTTCCATAGGCCCATGCATGTAGAATGTGACTCCCAATGAGACAATGTCAACGATGAGACTGATCTCTCTCTTTCTCCACTCTACCAAAACAACACCACCCTGACTCACTCCTTGACTGTCTCCCGGCGGAAACGATAAAAGCCTTCTCCACGTTGACAGACTGTGCGGCTAGCAACTGTCTGCCACTAAAGCACGGCACCACACTGTTAAAACCCCTCCATTAGTGAAAGCCTTGGATATTTCATTATGTGAGAGGGTGTGGGCCTGACCCGGTCCCATAGGAACATATGAGTTCTCCCATCCCCCAACGTGTCTCTGTACTATTCTGCTCTCATAGCCACGGGCTTGATTGCCCTCCTGCTGCCGTTCCCCGACGCTGACACCAAGGCCCTTTTATTTTGCTATTGCAACTCCAAGGTTTCAGGACCTTGACTAGATCTATAATGGACACGTATTGACCAGGGAGAATACCGCTGTAGGAATATTGCAATCTTGAAACGATACAATGACACAATTCAAGAAGCCTGAAGAATGAGGACTAATTGAGCTCTGAGTGGGGGTCCAGAGGCCGATGATGATGATGATTTCTAACGGAGACTTGAAGCTGGGGACAGGAAGGCATGATTATGGTTGTGGCTTTGAGCAGATAAGAAAGGTAGGCCTCTGTACTGATATTGAATGTATTTTTAGTTGCGTTTAGTTTATTTGATCACTTGAAGGTACACCTACAAAATGATGCACTTGATTTAAGAATCTTCGAGGGTGAACACAATGGTTGACGACTTATTTCCACTGTGGTCCTTAAGTAACATCTCATTTAGAGATGAGGGACTCGGGGTGGCTTTCAGAGATAGTTATTGCATGGTGTTACGGTATGTAAACACCTCATGATGGTCTTCCTGTGCACATGGCTTGGCAGTCAGTCCATTAATCATTGCAGGACTAAATTGAAGTTTGCTTTTCTGGAAGGTCTATACAGGGATTTTTCTGCATAGAAAATGCTTGGGCAGGCTGTCTTAAGTCCAAACAGTGTAATCTAGTCATGAATAATGATGAGTGAGAGGCACAAGGATCATACCAGGCACAAAGATCATACCCCCAAGACATACTAACCTTTCACCATTACCAGTAACGGGAGGTTAGCATTTTGGGGGGGGGGGTTATGATATTTATGCCTCTGTAACTTTCTCACTCAATATTCACGATTCATTCATGATTATCCGTAATCATGGTAGCATCCACATTAATGTAGAATTGTTCAGAAAAATATTGTTTTCTTATTTACAATAGAAGTGAGTCCAAAATTACACAATACATGATTTACCATTCATTTATTTTGGAAACAAAGTAATCTGAAAGACACCGTAAGTGAATTTGTCCAAATACTAATAACAGAACTAGATGCATAAGTGTTTGATCTTGAATCCAAAATGCTGCAGTATAGAGTCAAATTAAAGTTTCAGCTTCACTGACCAAAGAATTACGTAGGGGGGTATATATAGATAGAATTTTAAGGCTAGCGATATCTCTCTTTCTTTCTTTCTTTCTCTCGCTCTTTCTCTAAAAATGTGTCCCAGAGCGAGTGCTTTCTAGGAATGACATGTTTCAGCCTACACCCCCACTAGCACTGTCAAGTAACAAGCTATTGTCTCAGTCACCTCAGTCTCAACTTAACCTGACACCATGCATTCATTCAAGCTCCTACCACGATGCTTCTGTCCAATGACGGGCTGGCGTCCTACAGACGAGGTCACAGCCCCTACAGAAAACCTATTGTTAACTCATTCAGGGTAGAGGCCCTCCAGAGCCCTTTAACTAATTGCATGTCAAATAAGAATGATGGTACTAGTAGAGAGACAAGTGTTTGGTGTGACCATTACTAAATTGCATAGAAGGGTTGTTAACACACAGGGTTGCTAATGTAACTGATTTATGGGGTCTCGTCCAGGATCTCATCAAACTAACATGGGGGAAAAACACCTGCCGTTTTTCTAATGCATATTTGCTTGGACAGGCAGTGTTTTCCTTCAACAGATATTGTTACGTATGTGGCGGAAAAGGCAGGCTTCTCTCTCAGGACCTACTGGGCCCCAGTGAGATGGATATTGTTTAAGTAGTGCCGGTCAGCGACTGTTACCCAAGAGTGAGGCTAGTGCGCCAGGCTCCTATTCCCTCACATTGCTGGGTCTTGTTCATTAGGGCGTGCAAAGGAAAACGCTTAAACGCTTTGCAACAGAAAACAAGAATGAGCGTTTCTTATTGGCCAAAACCTGGTAGTCCCTCCCTGTTTCAGTCGGTTTCCTTTTGTTTGGTGTCTAATGAACGCTACCCTGGGGAATGAGACAAGGGTTATGCCTCTGTTGTGACAAGAGTTATCATATAGGGTTTCTTTCCAGCTTGACCCACTGACCTAGTCTACATATAATGTGTGTATTTAAGACACAGTAGCATGCCCAAATGCGCACATATAATATATATTATTTAGCCTATATCTGTGGAGTTCTGAGGAAAGTTAGATGGAGATGTCCAGGGAATAGATTTTATGGTGTTGGGACCGCTGGAGTCTGGTTGCGCTGCATTCGTGTGTGCTGTGGCGGGCTACTTTTGTGTTTTTTTTTTATGGTTTAGGTGAATGGCTTTTACATGGAAAAAGGATGGTATTCAAATCCAGTGGTTTCCCTTCCCTATACACACGTGTGATAGGTTATTTTCAGCAGGGCAATGTGTCCTTCCTTGTTGCAGATAGGAGTTCCTCTAGTCCTTTGTCATTTGGCTAATATGTTTGTGTTAAAGTCGCTACTTCAATTAGATCCTGAATGGTTCGAAGTGCCTGTCAGTGTTGTTTGTCTTTTCAGTAGGACGTGTCTGAGTAGATCAGTCGTTGTAAATGGAGCCACATTTGCGCAAGTTGAGAATGAAAGTGGAAGTTGTAGGCTACGGAGAAATAGAGGTGACATGAGGGTTGTGAGGAATGGAAAGAAAGAAAGGGTCACCGCTGGTTTCACATCTCTTTAAGGAGGAAGAAAGAATAAATGTTTGTCTTTGAAGAAGATTCCATCTCAAACATGCCATTAATCAATTTTACTCTCGTTTGCCCTCAGAACTCAGAAAGGATGGCGTCACAGGAAAGGGGGGAGCCTCCTCCTAATGGCAGCCAATCAGACAGCCGGTTGAAGAGCAAGAAGCCGCCCAGTCTGGTCATAGCCATCCCTGCCCCAGAGGAGGAAGAGAGGGTTGAAGAGGGAGCTGAAACGGTCAAGCAGGTACCCCTTTTGACCTGATCTTTCTTTGACTTTGACCCCTCTTTATGGAAACATGGTCTGTACTTGGAAAATGGCAGTTGATGCTCTGATGAAGGCCATTTCAATAGGAGAGGGAAGAATTGGCAAGCCAACTTTAACAGTTGGTAGAATAGTCGAGGAGTTTCAGCCCTCAACTGAAAGCATTCTCCTCTATAGTAAAAGTGTTATCTCCCTTGCCTTCATACACAGTATGTCATGGGCACTGGGCCAGCCATATACCAGCCAGACCCCCCCCCCAGTCCACTCATGCTAGTGTTGTGCGGTCACTCACGACTAGCTACTCTATAGCAAAGCCGAGATATGCCTTGTTAACATTCCTGTCATTACATTTTGGCATTTATAAATAGGGCCAGGGTTTTTTCTGAACTGGACATAATTACCCCCAAAATCCAGACTTTGTTCCCCCCTATAAGACCCATAAACGGCCATTTGACAGCTGATCTGGTCTAATGTAGTTAGTTACATGAGCTAATTTTTGGGTACATGTATCCATTTTCCTGGTTAACTCACATCTCTTCTCTGTCTCTGTCTGGCTGGCCTGGCGCACCCCGGGGGACTCCTTCAGATGAAGTGGTTATTTAGCCTAAAATGATCTGCTCCAATCATACATGAAGCACTCCCTGCACCATTACTTGTCAACGGTCATCATTTTTAGGCGTCTGCCTGCAGAGTGGATGTGTAGGAAAGGGATGAGGGAGGGAGGATGTGTGTGGGGGACAGTGGATGGGTGGGTAGGTGAGTGTGTGGGTGTGTGTGTGAGGGAAAGTGCATGTATGAGAACACAAGTGGGGGGGGGGGGGGGGGGGGGGTGTTCCCCAACAAAGAACCTCTGGTTGCAGGCTGGCTAGCTAAGCACACCCCCTGCTGGCTGACACACATGCAGCTCACATGGCTCCTACAATACTCCGTTAACTCCACAGTGACTCCCCACGTCGTTAGCCAAGTCGCCGTTAAAGACACGAATGGGCTTTGAAAGAAGCTTTAGGATGATCTGGTGTTTCCTAGTATCACTTCAATGTTTTGTAAAAAAAACAAAAAACAATTATTTGTGCATTTTGTTGCAGTCTGAGAAAAAGAAAACTCCTTGCTTTGCCATTCTTACACTTCTGTTGTGGAATAAGGTGATTGATCTGAGCTAAACCGGATAGTTGTAATCACTACAGGCAATGGAAGGCTGTGGGCTGAATCATAGCAAAACAATCATGCACTTAACACGCATTTCCATCCAAATGTTCCATTGACGACAATGCACGATTTACACGATCTTAAAATGATTCACACATCGCAAGGGACGATTTACACGATCTTAAAATGATTCACATACCGCAAGGGACGATTTAGCCCAGTAGTATACCAGTGATGGCGTGAATTCCATTTATATTCAGCCAGTCCATTTCATGTGCCCTTTACTTTCATGGCCTGCGGTATACTGGCTCTCTGAGCTAGGATAATGCTCAGTAGGCCTACCTGTATACTGGCTCTCTGAGCTAGGATAATGCTCAGTAGGCCTACCTGTATACTGGCTCTCTGAGCTAGGATAATGCTCAGTAGGCCTACCTGTATACTGGCTCTCTGAGCTAGGATAATGCTCAGTAAGCCTACCTGTATACTGACTCTCTGAGGTAGGATTATGCTCAGTAGGTCTACCTGTATACTGACTCTCTGAGCTAGGATAATGCTCAGTAGGTCTACCTGTATACTGACTCTCTGAGCTAGGATAATGCTCAGTAAGCCTACCTGTATACTGACTCTCTGAGCTAGGATAATGCTCAGTAGGTCTACCTGTATACTGACTCTCTGAGCTAGGATAATGCTCAGTAGGTCTACCTGTATACTGACTCTCTGAGCTAGGATAATGCTCAGTAGGTCTACCTGTATACTGACTCTCTGAGCTAGGATAATGCTCAGTAGGTCTACCTGTATACTGACTCTCTGAGCTAGGATAATGCTCAGTAGGTCTACCTGTATACTGACTCTCTGAGCTAGGATAATACTCAGTAAGCCTACCTGTATACTGACTCTCTGCTCTTTCCCCTGTCCCTCTGTCCAGCCCCTGCGTTCGTCCCTGAAGAAGAGTGAGAGCCTGCAGCAGGCCAGTCCTCTGTCTGACAGTGGTACTGATGGTGGTGGAGGAGGTCACAGTGTTGGGGACAGGAGGGCAGCCTTCCACAGACAGAACTCCCTGTCTCAGAGCATACGCAAGTAAGTGGGGGGTGGGGAGAGGGAGAAGCGGGAAGAGAGAGGGAAGAAATAAAGGGAGGAAGAAACTAATGGAGGGCCGAAGGTAAAGCTGAAAGGGTGTATAGGAGGAAGAGGGGGCAGTGGGTGAGAAAGGAGGAAGAGGGAAGAGGGCAAAAAGAAAGGGAAGGTACTGTATGAGAAGGGGTTGGGGTGGTGGAAAGAGGCTGTAGATGGATAGAGAGAGAAACGGAAGGGAAAGAGACAGTGGGAGAATCACATTCTCTTGGGGGGGTGGGGGGGGGCATATAACGAGGGACTTCCTTTTCTGACTGTTTGGAATGTTGGACATAATCAAGTTGTACTCTCTCTTATTATTCTCTCCTCTTCCCCCCCTTCCCGCTCTTCCAATACCTTGTCTCCCCCCCCCCCTCCTGCCAGGGGTACAGCCCAAGCTACAGCCCAGGCAGCAGGTTGGTTCGGGGTGGGGGAGGACTGTGAGACCAAGCAGCAGCTATGGCAGAAGAAGAGCCTGCGCCACTGCAGCCAGCGCTACGGCAAGCTCAAGGCCCAGTACAGAGAGCCGGAGCTCCCCATCAGCATGGACCAGGGCCTGGACTCACCCGCCGCAAACAAGATGCCCAAGGTAGGCTCCTAGCCCCTAGGTCTGACAGAACCGGGTCGGTACATTCGGGAAGTATTCAGACCCCTTGACTTGTTCCACATTTTGTTACGTTACAGCCTTATTCTGAAACGGATTCAACTGAGGTTTTTAGAATTTTTTGCAAATGTATTAAACATGAAATAAACCCATTAATAACATTGTACATAAGAATTCAGACCCTTTACTCAGTACTTTGTTGAAGCACCTTTGGCAGCGATAACAGCCTCGAGTCTTCTTGAGTATGACGTTATAAGCTTGTATTTGGGGAGTTTCTCCCACTCTTCTCTGCAGATCCTCTCATGCTCTATCAGGTTGGATGGGGTCACTCCAGAGATGTTCGATCGCGTTCAAGTCCGGGCTCTGGCTGGGCCACTCAAGGACATTCAAAGACTTGTCCCAAAGCCACTCCTGCGTTGTCTTGGCTGTGTGCTTAGGGTCGTTGTTCTGTTGGAAGGTGAACCTTCACCCCAGTCTGAGGTCCTGAGCGCTCTGGAGCAGGTTTTCATCAAGGATCTCTGTACTTTGTGCCGTTCATCTTTGCCTCGATCCTGACAAGTCTCCCATTCCCTGCCACTGAAAAACATCCCCACAACATGACGATGCCACCACCATGCTTCACTGTACGGATGGTGCCAGGTTTCCTCCAGAGTTGACACTTGACATTCAGGCCAAAGAGTTCAATCTTGGTTTCATCAGACCAGAGAATCTTGTTTCTCATGGTCTGAGAGTCTTTAGGTTCCTTTTGGCAAACTTCAAGCTGGCTCACATGTGCCTTTTACTGAGGAGTGGCTTCTGTCTGGCCACTGTACCATAAAGACCTGATTGGTGGAGAGCTGGACAGATAGTTGTCCTTCTGGAAGGTTCTCCCATCTCTACAGAGGAACTCTGGAGTTCTGTCAGAGTGACCATTGGGTTCTTTGCCACCTCCCTGACCAAGGCCCTTCTCCCCCGATTGCTCAGTTTGGCCTGGCTGCCAGTTCTAGGAAGAGTCTTGGGGGTTCCAAACTTGGAGGCCACTGTGTTCTTCGGGGCTGTCAATATTGCAGAAATGTTGTGGTACCCTTCCCCAGATCTGTGCCTCAACACAATACTGTCTCGGAGCTCTACGGACAATTCCTTCGACCTCATGGGTTAGTTTTTGCTCTGACATGCATTGTTAACTGTGGGACCTTAAATAGACAGGTGTGTGCCTTTCCAAATCGTGTCCAATCAATTGAATTTACCACAGGTGGACTCCAATCGAGTTGTAGAAGCATCTCAAGGATCAATGGAAACAGGATGCACCTGAGCTCAATATCGATATCTCATAGCAAAGGGTCTGAATACTTATGTGAAGTTATTTCTGATTTGAACTTTTAATACTTTTGCAAAAATTTCTAAAAACCTGTTTTGACTTTGTCATTATGGGGTATTGTGTGTAGATTGATTGAGGGGAAACTTTTATTTAATCCATTTTAGAATAAGGCTGTAACGAAAAACGTCAAGTGGTCTGAATGCTTTCTGAATGCACTGTATTAGCAGTGCCCAGGAAGCGAGGGATAGGGACTGTTTGTCGACGGGGCCACTGTATTTGTTGCACATTCAAATCAACTTTACCTAACAAGATGCTATCGTCACCTGTCTCGGTGTCCGACGTCCGATTCGACTCGACTTTTGGACCTCTACTCAGAATGGAGAGATCACAGAGAGCAGGTGGAGGAAGGGGCGGCGGTAGTGCCACTCAAGGGGAAGTGAAGTGCACCCCCTGCCTGCCCTAAACAATGCAGAGCGGGGCGCCGTGTTGACAGGAGGCAGGCTTACATCTGAGCCCCAACCAGACGCGGTGCTTCTGTTAGTCCCCAACACACTCCGCTCTCCTCCACCGACCCCAACACACTCCGCTCTCCTCCACCGACTCCAACACACTCCGCTCTCCTCCACCGACCCCAACACACTCCGCTCTCCTCCACCGACTCCAACACACTCCGCTCTCCTCCACCGACTCCAACACACTCCGCTCTCCTCCACCGACCCCAACACACTCCGCTCTCCTCCACCGACTCCAACACACTCCGCTCTCCTCCACCGACTCCAACACACTCCGCTCTCTTCCACTGACTCCAACACACTCCGCTCTCCTCCACCGACCCCAACACACTCCGCTCTCTTCCACCGACCCCAACACACTCCGCTCTCCTCCACCGACTCCAACACACTCCGCTCCCCTCCACCGACCCCAACACACTCCGCTCTCCTCCACCGACTCCAACACACTCCGCTCTCCTCCACTGACTCCAACACACTCCGCTCTCCTCCACCGACTCCAACACACTCCGCTCTCTTCCACTGACTCCAACACACTCCGCTCTCCTCCACCGACCCCAACACACTCCGCTCTCTTCCACCGACCCCAACACACTCCGCTCTCCTCCACCGACTCCAACACACTCCGCTCTCCTCCACCGACCCCAACACACTCCGCTCTCCTCCACCGACTCCAACACACTCAGCTCTCTTCCACCGACCCCAACACACTCCGCTCTCCTCCACCGACTCCAACACACTCCGCTCTCTTCCACCGACTCCAACACACTCCGCTCTCCTCCACCGACTCAACACACTCCGCTCTCCTCCACCGGCTCAACACACTCCGCTCTCCTCCACCGACTCCAACACACTCCGCTCTCTTCCACCGACTCCAACACACTCCGCTCTCCTCCACCGACCCCAACACACTCCGCTCTCCTCCACCGACTCAACACACTCCGCTCTCCTCCACCGACTCCAACACACTCCGCTCTCTTCCACCGACTCCAACACACTCCGCTCTCCTCCACCGACTCCAACACACTCCGCTCTCCTCCACCGACTCAACACACTCCGCTCTCCTCCACCGACTCAACACACTCCGCTCTCCTCCACCGACTCAACACACTCCGCTCTCCTCCACCGACTCAACACACTCCGCTCTCCTCCACCGACCACAACACACTCCGCTCTCTTCCACCGACTCCAACACACTCCGCTCTCCTCCACCGACTCCAACACACTCCGCTCTCCTCCACCGACTCAACACACTCCGCTCTCCTCCACCGACTCAACACACTCCGCTCTCATCCACCGACCCCAACACACTCCGCTCTCATCCACCGACCCCAACACACTCCGCTCTCCTCCACCGACTCCAACACACTCCGCTCTCCTCCACCGACTCCAACACACTCCGCTCTCCTCCACCGACTCCAACACACTCCGCTCTCCTCCACCGACTCAACACACCCACTCGCCCCTGGCTGCTTATTCGTCTCCAACTCTCTCTTTCTCTCTGTCTCTCACTGTCTCTCTCCTTCTGTCTCTCACTCTCTGCCCCCTTATTTCTGTCTGTCCCTCTCTCTCTCTCTCTCTCTGTCTCCTTCTCTCTCACTCTCTGCCCCCTTATTTCTGTCTGTCCCTCTCTCTCTCTCTCTCTCTCTCTCTCTCCCAATCTCTCTCTTTTTTGTTCATCTTTCTCCTCTGCTCTCTGTCAACACCTATGAAGACCCGGGTATGACTACATAACGAGCGTCTACGCTCACGCTGACTGGCACCTCTGCACACAGACGCGAACACACACGCACACTCAGAACACTCCTAGTAGATGGATTATAGATGTGTGAATGTCATTGTGCCATCAGTAACGCTTTCATGTGGAGCCGTCAGTGTAGTTCTGTGTCAGCTCCTGTGGAGCGCAATGTTGTCATGATTTCATTTCCTCCAGCTAGCTTAAATGTCCCCTCCTTCAGGATTTCAGCATCACAATGTAGCTTTTTTTTTTTGTGTGATGAAGCTAACGATGTGACAGTTAATTTGTTTATTTATTTGATTATTTCTGTTTAATCAGCGTGAACGTACCCTGTCTGTCTGCTTCTATTTCACCCCCCCCCCCCCCCCAGATTGTGGACCCCCTAGCTCGGGGGCGTGCGTTCCGTTACCCGGATGAGACGGACCGACCTCCCCGTACCCCCCACACGGGACCTGTCACCCCGGGGTTTACCTCCCTCTCCTCCTTCACCTCCCAGCGCTCCGGGGGCTACGCCCGTTTGCCCCAACGGAAGAGGGAGTCTGTCGCCCGCATGAGTATACGAGCAGCATCCAACCTCCTCAGGGTGAGCGGGCACAAAGGGGGGGGGGGGGTTCCTCTCCAACCTGATCATCACTGGGGATCGTTAGAGGAAACTAGACTACCTTTTGAGTGTACATTCCAAAGTATGTGTGTGCGTGTGTGTTGCTATTGAGCGAAATACAGATGAATGCTTGATGGTGTTGTGTATCTACGTCCCTGACATAAATACAGATGAATGCTTGATGGTGTTGTGTATCTACGTCCCTGACATAAATACAGATGAATGCTTGATGGTGTTGTGTATCTACGTCCCTGACATAAATACAGATGAATGCTTGATGGTGTTGTGTATCTACGTCCCTGACATAAATACAGATGAATGCTTGATGGTGTTGTGTATCTAGGTCCCTGACATAAATACAGATGAATGCTTGATGGTGTTGTGTATCTACGTCCCTGACATAAATACAGATTTGTTTTTGCTTAAAAGACTGCTCTGTTGATCTGTGTATGTTGCACTCTACTTCAGTCATATTTGAGTTGAGTTGTCTCTCTCCACGTGCCAGTCTTCGATGTTGTCCCACATAACGTCCAGGTTGTGTGTGTGGTTCAGGGTCGTTCAGGTCTAGTGGGCTCCCAGACCGGTCGTAGTTTCCCCCGACGGAGCTTCGCCCGGCCCAGCTGGCTGGAGGAGGACACCGTGGACTCTGCAGACACTCACGGGTCCGTCTTCTTCAGCAAGGTAATGGTGCTCTGTCTACCTTTTCTCTCTGTGTCCTTCTCTTGCTTTCTCTCTCTCTTTCGGTTTGTCTGTCTCTCCGTGTGCCTCGGCCTCTCTTTTCTCTCTCTCTCTCTCTCGCTCTCTCTCTCTCCTTTTCTCCGCCGCCATCTGTGTGTTTTTGTTTGTATGTGTTCTGTCTCATCTATTTCTCACGCTTTTCACCTCTCTTCTATATGTCTCTCTCTGTCTCTTCTATATCTCTCTCTCTGTCTCTTCTATATGTCTCTCTGTCTCTTCTATATGTCTCTTCTATATGTCTCTCTCTGTCTCTTCTATATGTCTCTCTCTGTCTCTTCTATATGTCTCTCTCTGTCTCTTCTATATGTCTCTTCTATATGTCTCTCTCTGTCTCTTCTATATGTCTCCTCTATATGTCTCTCTCTGTCTCTTCTATATGTCTCTCTCTGTCTCTTCTATATGTCTCCTCTATATGTCTCTCTCTGTCTCTTCTATATGTCTCTCTCTGTCTCTTCTATATGTCTCCTCTATATGTCTCTCTCTGTCTCTTCTATATGTCTCTCTCTGTCTTTTCTATATGTCTCTTCTATATGTCTTTTCTATATGTCTCTCTCTGTCTCTTCTATATGTCTCTCTCTGTCTCTTCTATGTCTCCATCTTTTCACCTCTCTCTCTTCTATATGTATCTGTCTCTCTCTTCTATATGTATCTGTCTCTCTCTTCTATATGTATCTGTCTCTCTCTTCTATATGTATCTGTCTCTCTCTTCTATATGTATGTATCTGTCTCTCTCTTCTATATGTACCTGTCTCTCTCTTCTATATGTATCTGTCTCTCTCTTCTATATGTCTCTCTCTGTCTCTTCTATGTCTCCATCTTTTCACCTCTCTCTCTCTTCTATATGTATCTGTCTCTCTCTTCTATATGTATCTGTTGCTTCTATATGTCTCTCTCTGTCTCTTCTACATGTCTCTCTCTCTCTTCTATATGTATCTGTATGTCTCTTCTACATGTATCTGTCTCTCTCTTCTATATGTATCTGTCTCTCTCTTCTATATGTATCTGTCTGTCTCTTCTATATGTATCTGTCGCTTCTATATGTTTCTCTGTCTCTTCTATATGTATCTGTCTCTCTCTTCTATATGTATCTGTCTCTCTCTTCTATATGTATCTGTCTCTCTCTTCTATATGTCTCTTCTATATGTCTCTCGCTGTCTCTTCTATGTCTCTGTCTGTCACTTCTATGTCTCTGTCTGTCTCTTCTATATGTATCTGTCTGTCTCTTCTATATGTCTCTCTCTGTCTCTTCTATATGTCTCTCTCTGTCTCTTCTATGTCTCTGTCTGTCTCTTCTATATGTATCTGTCTCTCTCTTCTATATGTATATGTCTCTCTCTTCTATATGTCTCTCTCTGTCTCTTCTATGTCTCTGTCTGTCTCTTCTATATGTATCTGTCTGTCTCTTCTATATGTATCTGTCTCTCTCTTCTATATGTCTCTCTCTGTCTCTTCTATATGTCTTTTCTATATGTCTCTCTCTGTCTCTTCTATGTCTCCATCTTTTCACCTCTCTCTCTTCTATATGTATCTGTCGCTTCTATATGTCTCTCTTTGTCTCTTCTATATGTCTCTGTCTGTCTCTTCTATATGTATCTGTCTGTCTCTTCTATATGTATCTGTCTGTCTCTTCTATATGTCTCTCTCTGTCTCTTCTATATGTCTCTCTCTGTCTCTTCTATGTCTCTGTCTGTCTATTCTATATGTATCTGTCTCTCTCTTCTATATGTATCTGTCTCTCTCTTACATATGTATCTGTCTCTCTCTTCTATATGTATCTGTCTCTCTCTTCTATATGTCTCTCTCTGTCTCTTCTATGTCTCCATCTTTTCACCTCTCTCTCTTCTATATGTATCTGTATCTCTGTTCTATATGTATCTGTCTCTCTGTTCTATATGTATCTGTTGCTTCTATATGTCTCTCTCTGTCTCTTCTATATGTCTCTCTCTGTCTTTTCTATATGTATCTGTCTGTCTCTTCTATATGTATCTGTCTGTCTCTTCTATATGTATCTGTCTGTCTCTTCTACATGTATCTGTCTGTCTCTTCTATATGTATCTGTCTGTCTCTTCTATATGTATCTGTCTGTCTCTTCTATATGTATCTGTCTGTCTCTTCTATATGTATCTGTCTGTCTCTTCTACATGTATCTGTCTCTCTCTTCTATATGTATCTGTCTCTCTCTTCTATATGTACCTGTCTCTCTCTTCTATATGTCTCTGTCTCTCTCTTCTATATGTATCTGTCTCTCTCTTCTATATGTATCTGTCTCTCTCTTCTATATGTATCTGTCTCTCTCTTCTATATGTACCTGTCCCTCTCTTCTATATGTCTCTCTCTGTCTCTTCTATATGTCTCTCTCTGTCTCTTCTGTCTCCATCTTTTCACCTCTCTCTCTTCTATATGTATCTGTCTCTCTCTTCTATATGTACCTGTCTCTCTTTTCTATATGTATCTGTCTGTCTCTTCTATATGTATCTGTCTCTCTCTTCTATATGTATGTATCTGTCTCTCTCTTCTATATGTACCTGTCTCTCTCTTCTATATGTATCTGTCTCTCTCTTCTATATGTCTCTCTCTGTCTCTTCTATGTCTCCATCTTTTCACCTCTCTCTCTCTTCTATATGTATCTGTCTCTCTCTTCTATATGTATCTGTTGCTTCTATATGTCTCTCTCTGTCTCTTCTATATGTCTCTCTCTCTCTTCTATATGTATCTGTATGTCTCTTCTACATGTATCTGTCTCTCTCTTCTATATGTATCTGTCTCTCTCTTCTATATGTATCTGTCTGTCTCTTCTATATGTATCTGTCGCTTCTATATGTTTCTCTGTCTCTTCTATATGTATCTGTCTCTCTCTTCTATATGTATCTGTCTCTCTCTTCTATATGTATCTGTCTCTCTCTTCTATATGTCTCTTCTATATGTCTCTCGCTGTCTCTTCTATGTCTCTGTCTGTCACTTCTATGTCTCTGTCTGTCTCTTCTATATGTATCTGTCTGTCTCTTCTATATGTCTCTCTCTGTCTCTTCTATATGTCTCTCTCTGTCTCTTCTATGTCTCTGTCTGTCTCTTCTATATGTATCTGTCTCTCTCTTCTATATGTATCTGTCTCTCTCTTCTATATGTCTCTCTCTGTCTCTTCTATGTATCTGTCTGTCTCTTCTATATGTATCTGTCTCTCTCTTCTATATGTCTCTCTCTGTCTCTTCTATATGTCTTTTCTATATGTCTCTCTCTGTCTCTTCTATGTCTCCATCTTTTCACCTCTCTCTCTTCTATATGTATCTGTCTCTCTCTTCTATATGTATCTGTCGCTTCTATATGTCTCTCTTTGTCTCTTCTATATGTCTCTGTCTGTCTCTTCTATATGTATCTGTCTGTCTCTTCTATATGTATCTGTCTGTCTCTTCTATATGTCTCTCTCTGTCTCTTCTATATGTCTCTCTCTGTCTCTTCTATGTCTCTGTCTGTCTATTCTATATGTATCTGTCTCTCTCTTACATATGTATCTGTCTCTCTCTTCTATATGTATCTGTCTCTCTCTTCTATATGTCTCTCTCTGTCTCTTCTATGTCTCCATCTTTTCACCTCTCTCTCTTCTATATGTATCTGTATCTCTGTTCTATATGTATCTGTCTCTCTGTTCTATATGTATCTGTTGCTTCTATATGTCTCTCTCTGTCTCTTCTATATGTCTCTCTCTGTCTTTTCTATATGTATCTGTCTGTCTCTTCTATATGTATCTGTCTGTCTCTTCTATATGTATCTGTCTGTCTCTTCTACATGTATCTGTCTGTCTCTTCTATATGTATCTGTCTGTCTCTTCTATATGTATCTGTCTGTCTCTTCTATATGTATCTGTCTGTCTCTTCTATATGTATCTGTCTGTCTCTTCTACATGTATCTGTCTCTCTCTTCTATATGTATCTGTCTCTCTCTTCTATATGTACCTGTCTCTCTCTTCTATATGTATCTGTCTCTCTCTTCTATATGTCTCTTCTATATGTCTCTCTCTGTCTCTTCTATATGTCTCTGTCTCTCTCTTCTACATGTATCTGTCTCTCTCTTCTATATGTATCTGTCTGTCTCTTCTATATGTATCTGTCTCTCTCTTCTATATGTATCTGTCTCTCTCTTCTATATGTACAGTGCCTTGCGAAAGTATTGAACTTGAACTTTGCGACCTTTTGCCACATTTCAGGCTTCAAACATAAAGATATGAAACTGTACTTTTTTGTGAAGAATCAACAACAAGTGGGACACAATCATGAAGTGGAACGACATTTATTGGATATTTCAAACTTTTTTAACAAATCAAAAACTGAAAAATTGGGCGTGCAAAATTATTCAGCCCCCTTAAGTTAATACTTTGTAGCGCCACCTTTTGCTGCGATTACAGCTGTAAGTCGCTTGGGGTATGTCTCTATCAGTTTTGCACATCGAGAGACTGAAATTTTTTCCCATTCCTCCTTGCAAAACAGCTCGAGCTCAGTGAGGTTGGATGGAGAGCATTTGTGAACAGCAGTTTTCAGTTCTTTCCACAGATTCTCGATTGGATTCAGGTCTGGACTTTGACTTGGCCATTCTAACACCTGGATATGTTTATTTTTGAACCATTCCATTGTAGATTTTGCTTTATGTTTTGGATCATTGTCTTGTTGGAAGACAAATCTCCGTCCCAGTCTCAGGTCTTTTGCAGACTCCATCAGGTTTTCTTCCAGAATGGTCCTGTATTTGGCTCCATCCATCTTCCCATCAATTTTAACCATCTTCCCTATCCCTGCTGAAGAAAAGCAGGCCCAAACCATGATGCTGCCACCACCATGTTTGACAGTGGGGATGGTGTGTTCAGGGTGATGAGCTGTGTTGCTTTTACGCCAAACATAACGTTTTGCATTGTTGCCAAAAAGTTCAATTTTGTTTTCATCTGACCAGAGCACCTTCTTCCACATGTTTGGTGTGTCTCCCAGGTGGCTTGTGGCAAACTTTAAACAACACTTTTTGTGGATATCTTTAAGAAATGGCTTTCTTCTTGCCACTCTTCCATAAAGGCCAGATTTGTGCAATATACGACTGACTGATTGTTGTCCTATGGACAGAGTCTCCCACCTCAGCTGTAGATCTCTGCAGTTCATCCAGAGTGATCATGGGCCTCTTGGCTGCATCTCTGATCAGTCTTCTCCTTGTATGAGCTGAAAGTTTAGAGGGACGGCCAGGTCTTGGTAGATTTGCAGTGGTCTGATACTCCTTCCATTTCAATATTATCGCTTGCACAGTGCTCCTTGGGATGTTTAAAGCTTGGGAAATCTTTTTGTATCCAAATCCGGCTTTAAACTTCTTCACAACAGTATCTTGGACCTGCCTGGTGTGTTCCTTGTTCTTCATGATGCTCTCTGCGCTTTTAACGGAGCTCTGAGACTATCACAGTGCAGGTGCATTTATACGGAGACTTGATTACACACAGGTGGATTGTCTTTATCATCATTAGTCATTTAGGTCAACATTGGATCATTCAGAGATCCTCACTGAACTTCTGGAGAGAGTTTGCTGCACTGAAAGTAAAGGGGCTGAATCATTTTGCACGCCCAATTTTTCAGTTTTTGATTTGTTAAAAAAGTTTGAAATATCCAATAAATGTCGTTCCACTTCATGATTGTGTCCCACTTGTTGTTGATTCTTCACAAAAAAATACAGTTTTATATCTTTATGTTTGGAGCCTGAAATGTGGCAAAAGGTCGCAAAGTTCAAGGGGGCCGAATACTTTCGCAAGGCACTGTATCTGTCTGTCTTTTCTATATGTATCTGTCTCTCTCTTCTATATGTATCTGTCTCTCTCTTCTATATGTATCTGTCTCTCTCTTCTATATGTATCTGTCTCTCTCTTCTGTATGTCTCTCTCTGTCTCTTCTATATGTCTCTTCTATATGTCTCTCTCTGTCTCTTCTATGTCTCCATCTTTTCACCTCTCTCTCTTCTATATGTATCTGTCTCTCTGTTCTATATGTATCTGTTGCTTCTATATGTCTCTCTCTGTCTCTTCTATATGTCTCTCTCTGTCTTTTCTATATGTATCTGTCTGTCTCTTCTACATGTATCTGTCTGTCTCTTCTATATGTATCTGTCTGTCTCTTCTATATGTATATGTTTGTCTCTTCTATATGTATCTGTCTGTCTCTTCTATATGTACCTGTCTGTCTCTTCTATATGTACCTGTCTCTCTCTTCTATATGTATCTGTCTCTCTCTCCTATATGTATCTGTCTCTCTCTTCTATATGTCTCTTCTATATGTCTCTCTCTGTCTCTTCTAAATGTCTCTTCTATATGTCTCTCTCTGTCTCTTCTATATGTCTCTCTCTGTCTCTTCTATGTGTATCTCTCTCTCTTCTATATATATATCTCTCTCTCTTCTATATGTCTCTCTCTGTCTCTTCAAATGTCTCTTCTATATGTCTCTCTCTGTCTCTTCTATATGTCTCTCTCTGTCTCTTCTATATGTCTCCGTCTTTTCCCCTCTCTCTCTCTTTCTGGCTCTTCTATATGTCTCTTCTATATGTCTCTCTCTGTCTCTTCTATGTCTCTCTCTGTCTCTTCTATATGTCTCTGTCTTTTCCCCTCTCTCTCTCTTTCTGGCTCTTCTATATGTCTCTTCTATATGTCTCTCTCTGTCTCTTCTATGTCTCTCTCTGTCTCTTCTATATGTCTCTGTCTTTTCCCCTCTCTCTCTCTTTCTGGCTCTTCTATATGTCTCTTCTATATGTCTCTCTCTGTCTTTTCTATATGTCTCCGTCTTTTCCCCTCTCACTCTCTTTCTGTCTCTTCTATATGTCTTTCTCTGTGCTCTGTGTTCCAGGCTAAAGCAGTCAGTCTCAGTTTAGCCACTGTGCTAGATCACACAGATGAGATAATTAACACAATGTCAAGTGGCTATTCTGGGTCCCCTCCTCTCTCCTCCAGCAGCCTGTATGTGCTACCAGATAAATCACAGTCCATCCCTCAAAGTAATGGAGCGGCTTGTTGGATGTACCGTTGGCGTGAGAGAGATGGAGGGATATAGTCTGGAGAGATGTATGGGCTGGTGAGGGCTATGTGGATAGTAGGTTAAGAAAGCCAGATCCTGTACTGTTGGTGTGAGACGTGTGCGATGGAGTGTGTAGTGATTTTACATGGACTGGTAGGAGGGGGACGATGGTGTGCAGGGGAGGACAGCAGACGGAATGGTTAGTGTAGAATGGTGGATGGCATTTTCTACGTTAAGACAGTTGAAAAGAGATCTCTGTGGGCCTCTCAATAACATTCTCCCCACGTCAACTCTCTCTCTCTCTCTCTCTCTCGCTCGCTCGCTCGCTCTCTCAGATGGATGCCCATGAGGAGTTGTACTCCATGGCTGATGATGTGTTCGAGTCGCCCCCTATGTCGGCTTCCTACGGAGACCACCATGAGCCCTACCAGAGCCTGTAAGTAGCCTTCATTAGAGGGATGGGACGTAGATTGATGAAGTCTTGTTGGCTTCTGCACTATTTGAAATTTAAGTTTGTCTTTCTCTCCTCCACTCTTTCAACTTTTCCCTTCGCCTCATGTTTCTGTCTCTGTTTCTCTCTCTCTCTCTCTCTTTCTTTCTCTCTCTCTATCTCGCTCTCTGTGCGTCTCGCTCTCTCCCCCTGTCTGTCTCTCTCCCTGTGTCTCTGTGTGCGTTTCGCTCTCTCCCTGTGTCTGTCTTGTCTCTCTCCCTGTCTCTCTCCCTGTGTCTGTCTCTCTCCCTGTGTCTGTCTTGTCTCTCTCTCTCTGTCTCTCTCCCTGTGTCTGTCTCTCTCCCTGTGTCTCTGTGTGTGTGTGTGTCTGTCTCTGTGTCTGTCTCTCTCCCTGTGTCTGTCTTGTCTCTCTCCCTGTCTCTCTCCCTGTGTCTGTCTCTCTCCCTGTGTCTGTCTTGTCTCTCTCTCTCTGTCTCTCTCCCTGTGTCTGTCTCTCTCCCTGTGTCTCTGTGTGTGTGTGTCTCTGTCTCTGTGTCTGTCTCTCTCCCTGTGTCTGTCTCTCCCTGTGTCTGTCTCTCTCCCTGTGTCTGTCTCTCTCCCTGTGTCTGTCTCTCTCCCTGTGTCTGTCTCTCTCCCTGTGTCTGTCTCTCTCCCTGTGTCTGTCTCTCTCCCTGTGTCTGTCTCTCTCCCTGTGTCTGTCTCTCTCCCTGTGTCTGTCTCTCTCCCTGTGTATCTGTGTGTGTGTGTCTCTGTCTCTCTGTGTGTGTGTCCCAGTAGGGACGTGTCTAAAACCCCCACCATGCATATTGAGAAGGCCGGGTCACAGCAGCGGGGTCGTCGTATCGCCTCCCAGGTCAAGCACTTTGCCTTTGACAAGCCCAAGCGGCAGTACGGCATGGGCGTGGTGGGCAAGTGGCTCAACCGTCACTACCGCCGCAGCATCAGCAGCCAGGTGCAGAAACAGCTGGACGACTTCAGCAGCCACAGGTGAGGAGGGAAGGGAATACGCACAGTACTTTCATACACACACACAGTCCACACCTAGTACTTCACATTTAGTGGGCATTCATTCATCTTTGAGAACCACATACGTGATTTTCGCTCTGCGGTGATATCGCTGTGTACATTTTTCAAGTGATCCAATTCGAATGAGTAAAACGACCCTGCTGTGTCGTCTCCCTCAGACCGTACTTCACCTACTGGATCACCTTTGTCCACGTGGTCATCACCATCCTGGCCTGTGCTACCTATGGCTTTGCCCCTGTGGGGTTCACCCAACACTCCACCTCTGAACTGGTGAGGAAGTCCCATAGGGCCTAGGCAACTGGAACCCCTAATAGGATCCAAAATGGCTTCTGTAATCCAGTGGTTTCTGTGGTGGCTTCTTGCATAACTCTTTTGATCCACAATGGCTACCTTTTCAGTGATCTATTGCGCCGTCTCTCCTGACTGTGTTTTTTTGGTCTCCCTCCACAGGTGTTGAAGAACAAAGGCATCTATGAGAGTGTCAAGTTCATCCAGCAGGAGAACTTCTGGATCGGCCCCGGCTCTGTGAGTCACTGCTCTTCTATCGCACATGTCATACATACTGAATGTCTCTTCAGTCTTACATGTAGGGTCATAGGGAAAGGCTTATAGGTGCACATACCGTAGGCTTATGCTATATTAACACGCGCTCACACACACACACACACACACACACACACACACACTGTAATCTCCTCACTAAGTACCCATATCTGAATCTGATGGCCTACGTCTGCTGTGGTGTTGGTAGGTGCTCGGTGGCAGACGCACTTAGGCTTCAACAGGACACGCTAAAGAAGTTCTGGACTGACTCACGGGTACTTATTAACTAGTTATTTACTCACTTACTGCAGTGTACTTACTAGTGTGCCCTTCTGACTGGACTAGTGTGCCTTCTGACTGTACTAGTGTGCCTTCTGACTATACTAGTGTGCCTTCTGACTGTACTAGTGCACCTTCTGACTGTACTAGTGCGCCTTCTGACTGTACTAGTGTGCCTTCTGACTGTACTAGTGTGCCTTCTGACTGTACTAGTGTGCCTTCTGACTGTACTAGTGCGCCTTCTGACTGACTGTACTAGTGTGCCTTCTGACTGACTGTACTAGTGTGCCTTCTGACTGTACTAGTGTGCCTTCTGACTGTACTAGTGTGCCTTCTGACTGTACTAGTGCGCCTTCTGACTGTACTAGTGCGCCTTCTGACTGTACTAGTGCGCCTTCTGACTGTACTAGTGCGCCTTCTGACTGTACTAGTGCGCCTTCTGACTGTACTAGTGTGCCTTCTGACTGTACTAGTGTGCCTTCTGACTGTACTAGTGTGCCTTCTGACTGTACTAGTGTGCCTTCTGACTGTACTAGTGTGCCTTCTGACTGACTGTACTAGTGTGCCTTCTGACTGTACTAGTGTGCTTTCTGACTGTACAAGTGCGCCTTCTGACTGTACTAGTGTGCCTTCTGACTGTACTAGTGTGCCTTCTGACTGTACTAGTGTGCCTCTGACTGTACTAGTGTGCCTTCTGACTGTACTAGTGTGCCTTCTGACTGACTGTACTAGTGTGCCTTCTGACTGACTGTACTAGTGTGCCTTCTGACTGACTGTACTAGTGTGCCTTCTGACTGTACTAGTGTGCCTTCTGACTGTACTAGTGCGCCTTCTGACTGTACTAGTGTGCCTTCTGACTGTACTAGTGTGCCTTCGGACTGTACTAGTGTGCCTTCTGACTGTACTAGTGTGCCTTCTGACTGACTGTACTAGTGTGCCTTCTGACTGTACTAGTGTGCCTTCTGACTGTACTAGTGTGCCTTCCGACTGTACTAGTGCGCCTTCTGACTGTACTAGTGTGCCTTCTGACTGTACTAGTGTGCCTTCTGACTGTACTAGTGTGCCTTCTGACTGTACTAGTGTGCCTTCTGACTGTACTAGTGCGCCTTCTGACTGGACTAGTGCGCCTTCTGACTGTACTAGTGCGCCTTCTGACTGTACTAGTGTGCCTTCTGACTGTATTAAAGTACTTTCTGACTGTACTAGTGTGCCTTCTGACTGTATTAAACTACTTTCTGACTGTACTAGTGTGCCTTTTGACTGTATTAAAGTACTTTCTGACTGTACTAAAGTACTTTCTGACTACTAATGTGCCTTTTGACTGTACTAGTGTGCCTTCTGACTGACTGTACTAGTGTGCCTTCTGACTGTACTAGTGTGCTTTCTGACTGTACTAGTGCGCCTTCTGACTGTACTAGTGTGCCTTCTGACTGTACTAGTGTGCCTTCTGACTGTACTAGTGTGCCTCTGACTGTACTAGTGTGCCTTCTGACTGTACTAGTGTGCCTTCTGACTGACTGTACTAGTGTGCCTTCTGACTGTACTAGTGTGCCTTCTGACTGACTGTACTAGTGTGCCTTCTGACTGTACTAGTGCGCCTTCTGACTGTACTAGTGTGCCTTCTGACTGTACTAGTGTGCCTTCCGACTGTACTAGTGCGCCTTCTGACTGTACTAGTGTGCCTTCTGACTGTACTAGTGTGCCTTCTGACTGTACTAGTGTGCCTTCTGACTGTACTAGTGTGCCTTCTGACTGTACTAGTGCGCCTTCTGACTGGACTAGTGCGCCTTCTGACTGTACTAGTGCGCCTTCTGACTGTACTAGTGTGCCTTCTGACTGTATTAAAGTACTTTCTGACTGTACTAGTGTGCCTTCTGACTGTACTAAAGTACTTTCTGACTGTACTAGTGTGCCTTTTGACTGTATTAAAGTACTTTCTGACTGTACTAAAGTACTTTCTGACTACTAATGTGCCTTTTGACTGTATTAAAGTACTTTCTGCCTGTACTCAAGTACTTTCTGACTGTTCCAAGGGACTTTCTGACTCATTCACACTTACTGACTTCATTTTGCCTCGAGAAACTTCACACTTGTCAGGTTCATATTCACTTCGACAGTAATACAGAATGTTCATTACAGAGAATGTGGTGGGCTGACGGTCAGTCAGCCATGTTACAGTTTATGTTCTATGTAGGGTGTCAGGTGAAAAAGTGGGTGTTTTCTGATCAAGTAAGACGATGGCTCCACCACATCATCCCACATAGGCCACAGTATGAAGAGTGTAAGGGGTCCCACACGACTAGTGGGTGGCTATAGCTCAAATAACTGTAGCTGTGGTTTTGGTGGAAAACTATCTTTGTCTGTTCTGTACTGTGATGCACTAGGTGCTACCTTTTTGTATGGTTGACTATCAAAATAGGATCTCTTGACTACTTACAATACAGAAAAGAGGTCTAACGACCAGCTAAAACAAAGGCTAGGCCAGTAAGCCTAACTCTTTTTGGGGGGGGCCTGGTTCTTAGTTAGTAGGTTAACTGTGCTGGGGTTGCCAGGTTAGGTTAACTGTGCTGGGGTTGCCAGGTTAGGTTAACTGTGCTGGGGTTGCCAGGTTAGATTAACTGTGCTGGGGTTGCCAGGTTAGGTGAACTATTTTTGGTTGATATGTCAATTATGTGTCAGGTTGCCAGATTAACAGTGTATTCCTGTATTCTATCCCCCCTCACAGGAGGACCTAATCCACCTTGGAGCCAAGTTCTCCCCGTGTATCCGTAAGGACAGCCAGATAGTCAGTCTCATTCAGAAAGCCAAGGACCAAGAGAGAGAGTCAGGCTGCTGTGTACAGAACGACAACTCAGGCTGTGTCCAGACCCTCAGCAACGACTGCTCGGTACGCAAACACACGTACGCAGTAGGCTCACATGCATATGTATTATTGTAGGCCCACACAAATACTGTAGTAGACCCACACACATACACACAAACCACTACTGTACTCCCACTTACGCTCCCTCCCTCACTCTCTCTCTCTCTCCCTCCCTCCCTGTGTCACACTCACACACACTCTCTCCTGCCACCTAGAGATGAATGCTTGTAAACTTGATCAACTTGTGTCTGGCTGTGTTTATTCGGGTCTGTGTGTAGGAGTCATTGGCCACCTTCATGAAATGGAGGGATGAAGATGTGGACATTCTGAGGTCGTCGGGCTCTGTGTGTCACCAGGACCCCAGGTACCGTCTTTGATACTGTTCTACTATAACGACTACAGTGGACACACACACACACACACACACACACACATACTGTCCTGACCTGACAAGGTAAAACTAACTCAAGAGAGAATCATAAAGTGTCTTCCTGCTATCTTATTTCCTGATGCATGCTGGGAACAGGACCTGTGAAGAGCCCGCCTCCGCAGAGCCTCACACCTGGCCCGATGACATCACACATTGGCCTGTGAGTGACAGGAGGATCATTCAGAGTTATGCTTCGTCTAACATTTATTGCGTGAACAGACATCGTCATGCATTCCATTTCTACAGAATGTTGCACCCCGCTGTACAGTGTAGGCCCCCCGGTATTAAAATACAGCAGTGGATGAGAGGTTACAGAGTAACCTCAGGGTCTTGGATCAGTGGAAACCAACACTAGCTTCTTCTCACCCTCCCTCCATCTGATCCCAGATCTGCACCTCCCCACGCAAGACGAACCTGACAGGCTACAGACACATGGACTGTAACCTCAAGGGACGACCCTGCTGCATAGGCACTAAGGGCCGGTGTGAGATCACTACGAGAGAGTACTGCTCCTTCATGCACGGTTACTTCCACGAGGAGGCCACCCTCTGCTCCCAGGTAGGTGGGTGTGTGTCCGTCCGTCTGTCCGTCCGTCTGCCTGTCCTGTGGTGGGCGTTGTTTACAGGGTTTGTTTAATAACAGCCAGCTCCCTATCTGATCCTGTGGTCGCTCTTCGTTAACAGATCCACTGTCTGGATGATGTGTGTGGCCTCCTGCCCTTCCTCAACCCTGACGTCCCCGACCAGGTCTACAGGCTGTGGCTCTCCTTGTTCCTACACGCAGGGTAATCACTGTATTTCTATGGTACTTTTCTATACATGATATTGTTTTTAGCCTAAAGTGCTCGACAGTAAGAGTATGTCGACCTCGGGGTCATCTGACTGTAGTCACATCAGTTCTTAGTGCAAATCCAAACACCATAGGTGGAGTCATGGGTTTTTGCTGACCAATTGACCTGAACAGGAAAGTCTCTGTAATGCTCTGTTAAAGGTCAAATCCAGCCGTTTTATCTCAATATCAAATCATTTCCGGGGTAACAATTCATTAACTTACTGTGATTTGTTAAAAAGAATATTGAAATGGTCAAAAATAGCTTCTTAGCAAAGAGCAATTTCTCAAGCAATAATTTAGCTAAGACTATCTGGTAGTGGTCTGGGGAGGGGGAAACTTAAAATGTGCTTTTATTGGCAGAGGGGTTTGGAACTCTCTTTCTTATTGGTCTATTAACAATTAACAAATTTACTGCCTGCAAAACTCCATCCCACCAAAACAGCAGCTCTTACACTACAAGGGCATTATCATTTTCACAATTTCACAGTATTATTCCAACCTCAGTGTGGAAATATATATAAAACACAGGGACATCATGTTTTTGACTGCACTGGGCCTTTAATACTTTGTGTAACCCTAGTTGTAGCCTACAACACGGCTCTGATTGTTCCTTGTCAGTTTACATGGTCAGTGTGAACTCAGGGATATCCCATTGTATCCCACAGTCCCTAAGTATGGCCTTAACAGCAAATATTGCATTGAGAGGATTCCCCCCACATGATTCAGATATGGGTACTTAGCGAGGAGATTACAGCACGTGCTGGGGTTCTTGTGTGTGTGTGTGTGTGTGTGTGTGTGTGTGTGTGTGTGTGTGTGTGTGTGTGTGTGTGTGTGTGTGTTTTAATATAGCATAAGCCTACGGTATGTGCGCCTATAAGCCTATTTCCATGTGTTGTCCCCTGACTGGCCTCTTCCCTTTCCCTATGAAGCCTAGTCCACTGCCTGGTGTCCATAGTGTTCCAGATGACTATCCTGAGAGACCTGGAGAAACTGGCTGGCTGGGTCCGCATCTCCATCATCTACGTCCTCTCTGGCATCACCGGCAACCTGGCCAGCGCCCTCTTCCTCCCCTACAGAGCCGAGGTACACACACACACACACACACACACACAGGAGCGCACGTACACACACCTGCTCAGCTAACACAACCGCCACTGCTAATCTCCATTGAGCTGGTCAGGTGTTTTCTAGGAAAGCTGGCGAGAGAGAGCGTTAACATCTCAGCTAGGCCCGGGCAGCCACTGAGCTTAACACGGTTACTGGACGAGGTTTGGATAGGGAGATTACTGGACTGGACGTGACCCCGTCTGGAGAGTAAACGATCAGGACTTAACTGCCTCTGCCCTGTCTCCGTATCACCTGGAAGCTGGAACAGCACCATTTACACGTGGCTTGAGAAAGCCATGGAGGTCCTCTATTCAGTTGTATGCTGAAAGCATTGGTAGAAATGCCATTGACAAAAATGTATTGCAATTGTGCGAACTGGCTGAATTTGCTAGGGTTGGCACAGTCGACGAGACGTTCTGACAGCCTGAGAAGAAGAGCCTTGGCTGCGGTAGCCAGATGTGGTGTGCCAGGGTCCCCCTAGTGAGAATGAGTTTCAATTCACTCCATGTAAACTGTAAAGCTCCATGCATCCAACACATTTTGCATTCCTTTTGTCCAACACACACAACTGGGTCTCATGTTCATGTTTAATCTTTTTTTATTTCTTCTGGTGTTCAGACTCCTTTCTGTATGACCAGACTGTAATAGCCCATCCATGCTAAACCTCATTGATTTACAATTGGATTCACTCATAGTCCCAGTATGTTAGGTTGTAGAAATGAAGAGTGCAAATGGAAAGAAGAGAGGGAAAAGACTGGAGAGAAGAGGATGCGCTACAGTTTTGTGCTCGAGGACAAGGCTCAGTATCGTGGACAGGAAGCATTGTCTGTGACGTGGGCATTGCCAAGTGGGAAAAGAGAGTCGCTGTGGATGACCTAATTGGCGCAAACCAACCACTCCCAATTGGCCTCTGTAAAACGCACTCTCTTGCTCGCCACACATTACCCGAAGGATATGGTGTGGGTTAACAAAGGTCACTGCTACACTAATCCAGATTCCTGGTCTGTTCAATTGTTGAAAAAGTAAATGGCCTGGTCTTCCACTGCTTCCTACATACAGATTATGGATCAGAGTTTAGTACTCCCGAGGAGTACCTATTTCGGGAAGAATCTCTTCTTCTTTTGCTTCTTCATTTCTCCAGATTACCAGCTCTAAATCTGCAGGTGTGTGGCTGCAGCTGTGCGTCTTTGACATGATTTGGCGCTAGGTACTTCTGTCACTGTCCTAGTGTGAAGTTGCTGTGAGGTAGCACTCAGAAATGTCACCGCTGCTGCACCAGCAGGACGCAGGCTTTCACACGACAGGAATAGCTCCAGAGACGTGAGGCGACGCACGGCTCCTCATCTCATCCACTTATAGGGCCCGGTTTGAGTAAAAGGGGATTATCCCATTGGTGGAGGAAACAAGACCCCGAAGCGGTGGCCGAGTCTCTATCCACTGTGGTTGAACACATCACAAATGAGGATTAGTTTTAGGTCTTCGATGTTGGGAGAAATATATAAATAAGTCACATGGAGATGTGGCTATGGCTTCAAGTCACTTGTAATGAGTCTTTTCTCATAGAATCATCAGGCATTTACATAGGTACAAAATATGTTTCACAAATGCACTATATATTCTCTCAAATTTACATAGCTGTTACAATTGTTCAATAAACCGGTATTGTCTCGTTTACACATTACAATGGCTCAATGAATCCTTTGTCATCCCTCTTTTAAATTGACACTATGCAATGACAAGCCTTTTTAAACGCATCACGTATCTCACTATGTATTATCACCATGAATTATCCTTGTATATACTGTTCCTAAATGTATTACATACTGTATTGATTCCTATCCGTATGCAAACTCATCCTATAACAACAACAAAAAGATGTATAACCTTGTAGTAATTCTATTTAGTGCTTTAGATCACAACGACTTACATTTCCCGAAAGTTTTCCATTGTTCCCATTCACCCACACACACAGGAGCTGTGCGCGCGGTCACTCTGGGGAACGCTCTGATCACGCTCTGGTCACGAAGTCACCTCGTGCAAGTGAGCAGCCTTCTAGAAAGCTAGCTAGCGAAACGGCTAATTTCGAAGTGGTCAGGTACACATGGTTAGCATATGTTATTGTAAGTGTAGAAAAATGCTTATGCTCCTGGATCCGACGGTGCAGCAGTATCTAACAGGTAATATCTAACAATTCCACAGCAAAACCTAGTATCTAACAAAACCTAATACACACAATCTAGTAAAGGAATGGGATGAGAATATAGTAGTTTATTCAAATCAGAATCAAATCAAATGTATTTATATAGCCCTTCGTACATCAGCTGATATCTCAAAGT
Source organism: Oncorhynchus clarkii lewisi (assembly GCF_045791955.1). NCBI lineage: Eukaryota > Metazoa > Chordata > Actinopteri > Salmoniformes > Salmonidae > Oncorhynchus > Oncorhynchus clarkii. The sequence continues at coordinate 23,657,332 of NC_092159.1, read as the reverse complement.
GCTGTACAGAAACCCAGCCTAAAACCCCAAACAGCAAGCAATGCAGGTGTAGAAGCACGGTGGCTAGGAAAAACTCCCTAGAAAGGCCAAAACCTAGGAAGAAACCTAGAGAGGAACCAGGCTATGTGGGGTGGCCAGTCCTCTTCTGGCTGTGCCGGGTGGAGATTATAACAGAACATGGCCAAGATGTTCAAATGTTCATAAATGACCAGCATGGTCGAATAATAATAAGGCAGAACAGTTGAAACTGGAGCAGCAGCACGGTCAGGTGGACTGGGGACAGCAAGGAGTCATCATGTCAGGTAGTCCTGGGGCATGGTCCTAGGGCTCAGGTCAGTTGAAACGGGAGCAGCAGCACGGCCAGGTATTCAAATCAAAATCAAATCAAATGTATTTATATAGCCCTTCGTACATCAGCTGATATCTCAAAGTGCTGTACAGAAACCCAGCCTAAAACCCCAAACAGCAAGCAATGCAGGTGTAGAAGCACGGTGGCTAGGAAAAACTCCCTAGAAAGGCCAAAACCTAGGAAGAAACCTAGAGAGGAACCAGGCTATGTGGGGTGGCCAGTCCTCTTCTGGCTGTGCCGGGTGGAGATTATAACAGAACATGGCCAAGATGTTCAAATGTTCATAAATGACCAGCATGGTCGAATAATAATAAGGCAGAACAGTTGAAACTGGAGCAGCAGCACGGTCAGGTGGACTGGGGACAGCAAGGAGTCATCATGTCAGGTAGTCCTGAGGCATGGTCCTAGGGCTCAGGTCAGTTGAAACGGGAGCAGCAGCACGGCCAGGTGGACTGGGGACAGCAAGGAGTCATCATGTCAGGTAGTCCTGGGGCATTGTCCTAGGGCTCAGGTCCTCCGAGAGAGAGAAAGAAAGAGAGAAGGAGAGAATTAGAGAACGCACACTTAGATTCACACAGGACACCGAATAGGACAGGAGAAGTACTCCAGATATAACAAACTGACCCTAGCCCCCCGACACATAAACTACTGCAGCATAAATACTGGAGGCTGAGACAGGAGGGGTCAGGAGACACTGTGGCCCCATCCGAGGACACCCCCGGACAGGGCCAAACAGGAAGGATATAACCCCACCCACTTTGCCAAAGCACAGCCCCCACACCACTAGAGGGATATCTTCAACCACCAACTTACCATCCTGAGACAAGGCTGAGTATAGCCCACAAAGACCTCCGCCACGGCACAACCCAAGGGGGGGGGGGGGGATCCGGCCAGGCAGAGACAGCAAGGGCGGTTCGTTGCTCCAGAGCCTTTCCGTTCACCTTCCCACTCCTGGGCCAGACTACACTCAATCACATGACCCACTGAAGAGATGAGTCTTCAGTAAAGACTTAAAGGTTGAGACCGAGTTTGCGTCTCTGACATGGGTAGGCAGACCGTTCCATAAAAATGGAGCTCTATAGGAGAAAGCCCTGCCTCCAGCTGTTTGCTTAGAAATTCTAGGGACAATTAGGAGGCCTGCGTCTTGTGACCGTAGCGTACGTGTAGGTATGTACGGCAGGACCAAATCAGAGAGATAGGTAGGGGCAAGCCCATGTAATGCTTTGTAGGTTAGCAGTAAAACCTTGAAATCAGCCCTTGCTTTGACAGGAAGCCAGTGTAGAGAGGCTAGCACTGGAGTAATATGATCAAATTTTTTGGTTCTAGTCAGGATTCTAGCAGCCGTATTTAGAACTAACTGAAGTTTATTTAGTGCTTTATCCGGGTAGCCGGAAAGTAGAGCATTGCAGTAGTCTAACCTAGAAGTGACAAAAGCATGGATAAATTTTTCTGCATAATTTTTGGACAGAAGGTTTCTGATTTTTGCAATGTTACGTAGATGGAAAAAAGTCTTTGAAAAGTCTATGAAATGGTCTTGATATGTTCTTCAAAAGAGAGATCAGGGTCCAGAGTAACGCCGAGGTCCTTCACAGATTTATTTGAGACGACTGTACAACCATTAAGATTAATTGTCAGATTCAACAGAAGATCTCTTTGTTTCTTGGGACCTAGAACAATCATCTCTGTTTTGTCCGAGTTTAAAAGTAGAAAGTTTGCAGCCATCCACTTCCTTATGTCTGAAACACATGCTTCTAGCAAGGGCAATTTTGGGGCTTCACCATGTTTCATTGAAATGTACAGCTGTGTGTCATCCGCATAGCAGTGAAAGTTAACATTATTTTTTAGAATAACATCCCCAAGAGGTAAAATATATAGTGAAAACAATAGTAATAATAATAATGAATAATAATAAAACTAATAAATAATAATAATTATTATTATTCAGTTCTGGTGGCAGTTTCAGAAATGTTTAATGATACAACAGTAACAGTCGCAAGTACTTCTTCAAAGGACTTTGAGTCACTCTTCAATGCAGAAATTCCGAAGTCAAAAGTTGAGACGTTCTGAAACTCGGCCTCTTAGACGTCGCGACAGTAACACTCTCTAGTTCTTCTTCAAAGGACTTTCCGAGTCACTCGTGAGAGCAGGAATTCAGAAGTCAGAGAGAGTACAGACGTTCTGAAACTCAGCCTGTCAAAGTGTTCAATAGCCAATGAAGCTTAGACTGTCGAGCGCTGGCTGGGGAATGATTGGATTCAGAGCACCCGTATAGCGTGTCTGTGAACGTGTAGGCCGCGTGCCTAGGGCGTGTGAAAAACCTCACTCCTCCTCGCCTGTCCTTCTGGGAGGTTAGAATCTCAGATTAGCCATCTGCCCTGGTACACCCACCACAGCCCTGACGTCAATCTAATCAAGATGCCTGCTGTAGAACCATTGACCAAAGAACCATTGCTGTTGGTTTCAACCTAGACCTAACTATTAAGTAGTTACAACGGAAATGTACCTTAAATCTTAAGGTTTAGAACGGAGGCACAATGTAATACTCTTTTGTTATACTACTCCAACAATGACACATTCCCATTTTTTTGGAACATCCAACGTCACTGTAGACATATGAAAGTGAAGATGGTTAAAATGTCTGATGGTGTCATTTATATATTGATCGCAACATTTGTTTGGGGACATCATACCAAAGATAATTACCCTGCTTTGAGGAAGTTAATTGCAGGGCTAAACCTCTCCAGACCCCTGAGCTGCATGCATTTGGATCAGTAGACTACCGAACAAATTCACTATTACACACAGACGTCAACATTTAATGCACTCAGCTGGTGCACTCGCTTCCCATTTTGCCCGATTCCTATTGTCCTCTGCTATAAGGGACTATAACAACTCCGCCTCAGTCATCTGCCTGCCCATTAGCAAGGAGTACATATGCTACCACCACTTCCTTCATGCTAATGTACTGTAATGTATTTGATATTAATTTCAACAGATGCCAGTGAGCAGGATGCATGCATTTATCCCGGCATCTTCCGCTGATATGTCCCATGCTATGGTCAACAGTGACATTCATTCATGCACATGCTGGTCTTGCCACTCATTCATCCAGTGGTGGCATCATCATTGAGTGAAACACCATCCCCGCCCTCCATTTTGTTTGGTCAGAGCAGGTGGATGTATGACTCTCTTTTCCCTCTCTCTCTCTGTCTTTCTCCGGTTATCATCCAGGTTGGCCCAGCTGGCTCCCAGTTCGGGCTGCTTGCCTGCCTGTTTGTGGAGCTCATCCAGGGCTGGCAGATGCTGGAGAAGCCGTGGAAGGCCTTCCTCAAGCTGGTGGGCATCGTCTTCTTCCTGTTCCTGTGTGGCTTGCTGCCCTGGATCGACAACATCGCCCACATCTTCGGCTTCCTCAGCGGCCTGCTGCTCTCCTTCTCCTTCCTGCCCTACGTGACGTTCGGCGACTTCGACAAGTACCGAAAGCGTGTCCTCATCCTGCTATCGCTGCTGGTCTACCTGGGCCTGCTCTCCTCGCTGGTCGTCTGGTTCTATATCTACCCCATCAACTGGCACTGGCTGGAGCACCTCACCTGCCTGCCCTTCACCAGCAAGTTCTGTGAGAAGTACGACATCGACCATGTGGTGCACTAGGCTAAAGCACTCACTAAAGCGCTAACAGCTAATGCTAGCTGGCTTTAGAATCTGGACACTCACTAAAGCGCTAACGGCTAATGCGAGCTGGCTTTAGAACCTGGACAGGAAGCGCAGTGGAAAATACTTTTAAGGGAAACAGAACTTAAAGGGAGAGCGCACCTGGTCCATATGCCCGTAAGCACCCAGGGTATCTACGCACATTGCCTTCAAGACTGTACAGCTATGCTAGTTCCTCTGGAGAGAACGACTCAGTCTGAGCGTGGTGTTAAAGTGGACTTGGAAGACGACAGAGGATATCCTACCCTGTCGGTTCATAAACTGTCACGTTAATACTACAGAGGCCTGTAAGAGGCCTCTTATTTGTTCATTTTTGTACTCATTTTCTACAACACTGGATGTATCTTAACACTACGTGATATAGCATTTCATTATGTTCAGATACTTTGAATTAGCTGTTCATGGGAGCATTTCACTATGCTATTGAATACAAGTCATACAGTTTGTCACTGGCTGGAGCATTGTTTAAACTTGAACCTAGTTTTGTGTGCTTTTCATGAATTTTCCATGGCACTTTTTTGGGGGGGACCAGTTAAGTGTTAAGAATTCCGTCCAATAGCAGTTGCCTTTCACAATGAATTATACCATACAGACAGTGTCAATACAATTATGTTATTGTATCTGTAAATGACGCTTGTTCTTCATCTGAAGGATTGCTCTGACCTTCCAAATCCTGCCTTCCAAATCTGCCTAGGTTATTTATGGCAACAGCCACAGGTGCTTGATAAATATACATCTAACTAATTCCAATTGAACTGTGTCACTGCCCCAAAGACAAGCTGTTAGCCTTATGGAAGGCTTTTCAGTTTAAGTGCACTACTAATTAAACACGTTGACTTGTTTTGACCATAATTGTGGCGTTTCACTGGACATTGTGTTATAGCTTTGATACTCAAACGTTAATTAAACGAAATATCGTAAGATTATAGGATCTGACTGACCTTCCAAAAGGCAGTATGTGATCTGATCGAGCAAGGTAGAAAGTCCATGTTGTTTCACTTCAAACTACAATGTACTTGCACTATCTCTACAGTAATATATATATATAGTAATTATAGCACTTCAGTGCTGTCAAAGCAAATGACTTATCAATGTATTATGTGTATATATTTAAAAAGCGAGCGAGAATCCATGTACTGTGTGCCTTGATCAATGGCCATTGATTCAAGAAAGGCTGCTAGTCACTCTTTTCATTATAGATATCAAAATGGCCAACCAAGTTTCTGCCATCCTGGCCTGCTCCTGGTCTCTTAGATTACGACCCTCTCCTCTGGCAGCTGTCCACTCTTCACTGCTTAGGACGTATCCTGAGAGGTGGATTACTGCAGTGATGTGGATTATTTGAGCAGGATTTACTATGCTTTGTTAAGTCACTTTACACACCAGCAGTCAACTGGTGGCGTTAATGGCCGACTATGTCAATAACGTGCAATTCTTCACAGGTGTTGGTTGGACGATCGTTGAGTACTGTTTTACGTTGTCTTGTCATTTTGAGCATTTAAATGGTTGTGACCCTGTAATTTGCAAGGAATCTGTCCCTCTTTTCTTTTGAACACTTGAGCACAGTCTGGTCCTCTTCATAGGAATTCACAGTGCCTTCTGAAATGTGTGTAATCCTTGAATTTGAGTGTCTGTAAATCAAGCGTAAATGCATAAGTCTGTAAATGCATTTGGACCAAATTGATGAGTTATTTATTTGGAATGTGCTCTTTTACTGAGATATTGTGATCTTATTGCTGTAGTTTTAAAAAGATATTAGCCTTACGTGTACGTACAAATTCACACAGTGTTCTTAAAGATAAATGTAATCATGTTTTCCTCGTGTGTCTTGAGCTCATAGATTCAACTACCGGTAACCTTTCCTGACTTTTGTGAAAATGGCTCAAGGAACTACTACTTTGGATCTGTGCTTCTGAACTATCTCTCTTGACAATCGCATTCAGCCGGGTCGTGTGGTGGTGCTTGAAAAGCGAGGAATAGAAATACTGTTGTAGATTCACCCTCTTCAAGAGAGATTTACTCTCCACAACTTTAATCTCCGTGGGTCACGTTTTTGCAAGCGGGGAAGTTGAAAGCAAGTTGCTTTGTCCTCTAAATCTGCCATTTGTTAACCATAGAAACCCTACGGTGTCATGCATTTCTACATTCCTAGTGAAAGGGAAATAGTCCGAAACAGAAATGTTTGAAAATGTGTTTATTTTCTTACTTTCAAAATGTTATAAAAATCAGTAATGTCTTGATTCAAGATTGATGGAGGCAGAGGTGGTGATTTTCTACAGGGAAAAAGATGACTCATTTATCAAGGGGAATGGAAAATCCCAGTGAGGGATATTGGTAAAAAAAATGCTGTTTCAAACATTCAAATGCTATAAAGTCTATTTTCAAATACTGTGCAAGCTACAAGTACAGTGCCTTGCGAAAGTATTCGGCCCCCTTGAACTTTGCGACCTTTTGCCACATTTCAGGCTTCAAACATAATATATAAAACTGTATTTTTTTGTGAAGAATCAACAACAAGTGGGACACAATCATGAAGTGGAACGACATTTATTGGATATTTCAAACTTTTTTAACAAATCAAAAACTAAAAAATTGGGCGTGCAAAATTATTCAGCCCCCTTAAGTTAATACTTTGTAGCGCCACCTTTTGCTGCGATTACAGCTGTAAGTTGCTTGGGGTATGTCTCTATCAGTTTTGCACATCGAGAGACTGAAATTTTTTCCCATTCCTCCTTGCAAAACAGCTCGAGCTCAGTGAGGTTGGATGGAGAGCATTTGTGAACAGCAGTTTTCAGTTCTTTCCACAGATTCTCGATTGGATTCAGGTCTGGACTTTGACTTGGCCATTCTAACACCTGGATATGTTTATTTTTGAAGCATTCCATTGTAGATTTTGCTTTATGTTTTGGATCATTGTCTTGTTGGAAGACAAATCTCCGTCCCAGTCTCAGGTCTTTTGCAGACTCCATCAGGTTTTCTTCCAGAATGGTCCTGTATTTGGCTCCATCCATCTTCCCATCAATTTTAACCATCTTCCCTGTCCCTGCTGAAGAAAAGCAGGCCCAAACCATGATGCTGCCACCACCATGTTTGACAGTGGGGATGGTGTGTTCAGCTGTGTTGCTTTTACGCCAAACATAACGTTTTGCATTGTTGCCAAAAGTTCAATTTTGGTTTCATCTGACCAGAGCACCTTCTTCCACATGTTTGGTGTGTCTCCCAGGTGGCTTGTGGCAAACTTTAAACAACATTTTTTATGGATATCTTTAAGAAATGGCTTTCTTCTTGCCACTCTTCCATAAAGGCCAGATTTGTGCAATATACGACTGATTGTTGTCCTATGGACAGAGTCTCCCACCTCAGCTGTAGATCTCTGCAGTTCATCCAGAGTGATCATGGGCCTCTTGGCTGCATCTCTGATCAGTCTTTTCCTTGTAGGAGCTGAAAGTTTAGAGGGACGGCCAGGTCTTGGTAGATTTGCAGTGGTCGGATACTCCTTCCATTTCAATATTATCGCTTGCACAGTGCTCCTTGGGATGTTTAAAGCTTGGGAAATCTTTTTGTATCCAAATCCGGCTTTAAACTTCTTCACAACAGTATCTCGGACCTGCCTGGTGTGTTCCTTGTTCTTCATGATGCTCTCTGCGCTTTTGACGGACCTCTGAGACTATCACAGTGCAGGTGCATTTATACGGAGACTTGATTACACACATGTGGATTGTATTTATCATCATTAGTCATTTAGGTCAACATTGGATCATTCAGAGATCCTCACTGAACTTCTGGAGAGAGTTTGCTGCACTGAAAGTAAAGGGGCTGAATAATTTTGCACGCCCAATTTTTCAGTTTTTGATTTGTTAAAAAAGTTTGAAATATCCAATAAATGTCGTTCCACTTCATGATTGTGTCCCACTTGTTGTTGATTCTTCACAAAAAAATACAGTTTTATATCTTTATGTTTGAAGTCTGAAATGTGGCAAAAGGTCGCAAAGTTCAAGGGGGCCGAATACTTTCGCAAGGCACTGTATATTGTTCACAACTCCATACTATATTGGCAATTGGATTCCCATAAATGTGTCATTACTACTAACACCCTCCAGACATGGCCTGCTTACTGAATACAGTAGGCCAGGCTTTGTTTAAAATGCTTGGCAGCAGCAAATAGACGATTCTCGTAAATCCCTAGAAGTTAACGACAATAATGCTTGATAATGGGACACGTTAGCAGATTAACCCCTATAGCCCCAGGGAGAGGGGAGTGCAATACTGGTCTACATTGGAGACTGGCGTCTCTTGCCGACAAACACACAGCCTGGTTTGCTTATATCCCTCCCTGATATACTGTATATCGGTAATCTAATTTCAATTATTTTCTCACAATCTAGAAAGAAACAGGTGCTGGCTAAAAGAGTAATACTACCATTAAATCTACTACCATGGTATATACCATGGTTTATAAAAGTCACCACCCAGCTCTTTTAGCTGCCCAGTGCATTTTAAAGGCATAAATACAGAAGGATAAACAAAAACATTAGTGATCTTGAAAAGCAAATTAAAGTCCCAGGCAATCGCCCAGGTGTTGATGTGCCATAAAGCTGCATATTCAGACAGGACAAATGAGATTTAAAGTGCCCTCCTTGGTTGCTTGGCATTGAGTTAATGCTGTTTTAATGCTTGCCATGGATTGATACACAAGCAGCACAGCCGCAAAACGCTAACAGGAAGAGAGAAGCTAGCTGACCCTTCTTCAATCTAGACATATCTGCATTTTTGTTAGATTCTCAAGTCATCCACCAAGATGCAGTTTGTTTGCTAAAATCTCAGACTTAATATGAGTTAAAAAATGTCCAGCATTTTATACAAAAATATATACTTTGCTGCACTTTTCCTTGCCGTACTTTTCTAATGTGAACCTAGCATTTTCTGCAGGTAGCAGATTCTATTTGGTCATCTTGAATAAGACATTTTGTAAAAAGGAATAAAGTAATACATTTATAATCACTTAATTACTCAAGTAATTCCATATCTTCCTCAAAGATCATGTCCGCCTTTGAGATTAAAAAAAGCCTTTCGTGAACAAACACTCACATTTGACTAGCTTTGACTTTGACTACTTTGAGGAGAAATGTACTTACTACGACTGTGATATGTGGTTGTCCTACCTAGCTATCTTAAGATGAATGCATTAACTGTAAGTCGCTCTGTTTAAAAAAAAATGCTTGGTCTCTTACGGGTCAACTATCTTCTGTAACACCCACCACATAGGACACACAAACCCTGACACAACACAAAACAGTGAGCACAGACAAACACCTACGAGCCACTGCACTAGCATCCCACATGTAACTCACAGCAAGCGTAATCTCGTTCCCAGAAACTTTGTGCAATAGACCGGGAACGAGGTTTCACCAAGCTGCTTACAAACGGCGGCAAGAAAAAGTATGTGAACCCTTTCGAATGATCTGGATTTCTGCGTAAATTGGTCATAAAATTTGATCTGATCTTCATCTAAGTCACAACAACAGACAAACACAGTCTGCTTAAACTAATAACTCACAAATTATTGTATTTGTCTTGTCTATATTGAATACATCATTTAGACATTCACAGGTTGGAAAAAAGTATGTGAACCCCTAGGTTAATGACTTCTCCAAAAGCTAATTGGAGTCAGGAGTCAGCTAACCTGGAGTACAATCATTGAGACGGGATTAGAGATGTTAGAGCTGCCCTGCCTTATAAAAAAAACTCACCATATTTGAGTTTGCTATTCACAAGAAGCATTGCCTGATGTGAACCATGCCTCGAATAAAAGAGATCTCAGAAGACCCAAGATTAAGAATTGTTGACTTGCATAAAACTGGAAAGGGTTACATAAGTATCAAAAAAAGCCTTGATGTTCATCAGTCCAAGGTAAGACAAATTGTCTATAAATGGAGAAAGTTCAGCACTGTTGCTACTCTCCCTAGGAGTGGCCGTCCTGCAAAGATGACTGCAAGAGCACAGCGCAGAATGCTTAATGAGGTTAAGAAGAATCCTAGAGTGTGAGCCAAAGACTTACAGAAATCTCTGGGACATGCTAACATCTCTTTTGACAAGTCTACTATACGTAAAACACTAAACAAGAATGGTGTTGATGGGAAGACATCACAGAAGAAGCCACTGCTGTCCCAAAAGAATATTGCTGCACGTCTGAAGTTCGCAAAAGAGCATATGGATGTTCCACAGCGCTACTGGCAAAATGTTCTGAGGACAGATGAAACTAAAGTTCAGTTGTTTGGAAGGAACACAACACTGAGTCGAGAGAAAAAAGGCACAGCACGCCAACATCAAAACCTCATCCCAACTGTAAAGTATTGTGAAGGGAGCATCATGGTTTGAAGCTGCTTTGTTGCCTCAGGGCCTGGACAGCTTGCGATCATCGACGGGAAAATGAATTCCCAAGTTTATCAAGACATTTTGCAGGACAATGTAAGGCTATCTGTCTGCCAATTGAAGCTCAACAGAAGTTGGGTAATGCAACAAGACAAAACCCAAAACACAGAAGTAAATCGACAACAAAATGGCTTCAACAGAAGACAATACGCCTACAATGGCCCAGTCAGAGTCCTGACCTCAACCCGATTGAGATGCTGTGGCAGGATCTCGAGAGCGGTTCACACCAGACATCCCAAGAATATTGCTGAACTGAAGCAGTTTTATAAAGAGGACTGGTCCAACATTCCTCCTGACCGTTGTGCAGGTCTGATCCGCAACTACAGAAAACGTTTGGCTGAGGTTACTGCTGCCAAAGGAGGGTCAACCAGTTATTAAATCCATGGGTTCACATACTTTTTCCACACTGCACTGCAAATGTTCACACGGTTCAATAAAGACATGAAAACGTATAATTGTTTGTGTGTTATTAGTTTAAGCAGACTGTTTGTCTATTGTTGTAACTTAGATGAAGATCAGATCAAATTTGATGACCAATTTATGCAGAAGTCCAGGTAATTCCAAAGGGTTCACATACATTTTCTTGCCACTGTAGCCGTCGTCCAGCCACGGAAGGTTGGTCAAACACCCCCCATTGAAGGAGGCATCCATCTTGGTTCGTATCCCCTCAAACACCACTGTTGCGGCGCATGTACGCGTGGCCCCGGACAGGGTACATCATCTCAATGAAGGTCAGGGGCCCCACGGTGATGTCGCTGGGGCCCTGCACTTTAAATCCTGACTTCTGGTAGAAAGGGACCAGGAAGTCTTCGCACATGAGCACGGCGCAGCGCACATAGGGCAGGCAGCGCAGGTACTGCAGGTAGCGCCACATCAGGATGGAGCCCTTGCCTTGCTGCCGGAAGGTGCGGTGGACAGCAAGCACATGGAGGTGGACTGTGGAGCCATGGGGCTTGTGGAGGGTGAGAGCGTCCTGAAAAAGGAGGGAGGGAAGGCTGAGTTTTGAGTGCATGAGTGCAATGTGAGATCACCCGACTAACCATTTATCATGGCCATGGAGATTTTTTCATGATCAACTCTATTGAACCCTGAATTGACAGGTTTGTGTGGATGTAAGCTTGGTTTATGTGGATGTAAGCTTGGTTGTGTGGATGTAAGGTTGGTTGAATTCTCTGATTTTGAGATGTTTTATATAAAAACCTTGAAGTCCCTGTACTAAAAAAATAATTGTACGTATCTATTGATAAAATACCACGTTGAAGTACATCCTCAAAGCTTGTCTTTTGATTCATTGGGTAGGCTACCAAAAGTCATTCATTATAATAAAGACAATGTCCCACTTATTCAACACATTATGACTTGGGGCTTACCATGGCTAGTTTCTCCTGGTCCCACAGTGATCCTATGATGAAGGCAACGAGGCGTCCCTCCTCAAACCAGCCCAGAGACAGCTCAGGGCACAGCGTCAGGAAGTGACACACCTCATCCAAGTGGAGCGGACACTCTCCAGACACAGAGATGAAGGCTGAGGAGGTCAGACAGACAACACAAGTCCATGATCAAGTACACACGTAGTTGTTCAGTCTAATCTCAGTTTGCTTACTTCCAACTAAACTGAGCATAAAAAGAAATGTCCCTTTTTCAGGACCCGATCTTTCAAAGATAATTCGTAAAAATCCAAATAACTTCACAGATCTTCATTGTAAAGGGTTTAAACACTGTTTCCCATGCTTGTTCAATGAACCATAAACAATTAATGAACATGCACCTGCGGATGATCGTTAAGACACTAACAGTTTACAGACGGTAGGCAATTAAGGTCACAGTTATGAAAACGTAGGACACTAAAGAGGCATTTATACTCACTCTGAAAAACACCAAAAGAAAAATGCCCAGGGTCCCTGCTCATCTGTGTGAACGTGCCTTAGGCATGCTACAAGGAGGCATGAGGACTGCAGATGTGGCCAGGGAAATAAATTGCAATGTCCGTACTATGAGACGCCTTAGACAGCGCTACAGGGAGACGGATGGACAGCTGATCGTCCTCGTAGTGGCAGACCGCGTGTAACAACACCTGCACAGGATCGGTACATCCGAACATCACACCTGCGGGACGGGTACAGGATGGCAACAACAACTGCCCGAGTTACACGAGGAACACACAATCCCTCCGTCAGTGCTCAGACTGCCCGCAATAGGCTGAGAGAGGTTAGACTGAGGGCTTGTAGGCCTGTTGTAAGGCAGGTCCTCACCAGACATCACCAGCAACAACGTCGTCCAACGTCGTCTATGGGCACAAACCCACCGTTGCTGGACCAGACAGGACTGGCAAAAGATGCTCTTCACTGACGAGTCGCGGTTTTGTCTCGCCAGGGGTGATGGTATAATTTGCGTTTATTGTCAAACGAATGAGCGTTACACCGAGGCCAGTACTCTGGGGCAGGATCGATTTGGAGGTGGAGGGTCCATCATGGTCTGGTGCTATGTGTCACAGCATCATCGGACTGAGCTTGTTGTCATTGCAGGCAATCTCAACGCTGTGTGTTACAGGGAAGACATCCTCCTCCCTCATGTGGTACCCTTCCTGCAGGATCATCTTGACATGACCAGCCAGCATGACAATGCTAACAGCCATACTGCTCGTTCTGTGTGTGATTTCCTGCAAGACAGGAATGTCAGTGTTCTGCCATGTCCAGCGAAGAACCCAGATCTCAATCACATTGAGCACGTCTGGGACCTGTTGGGTCGGAGGGTGAGGACTAGGGCCATTCCCCCCAGAAATGTCTGGGAACTTGCAGGTGCCTTGGTGGACGAGTAGGGTAACATCTCACAGCAAGAAGTGGCAAATCTGGTGCAGTCCATGAGGAGGAGATGCACTGAAGTACTTAATGCAGCTGGTGGCCACACCAGATACTGACTGTTACTTTTGAATTTGACTCCGCCTTTGTTCAGGGACACATTATTCCATTTCTGTTAGTCACATGTCTGTGGAACTTGTTCAGTTTATGTCTCAGTTGTTGAATCTTGTTATGTTCATACAAATATTTACACAATTTAAGTTTACTGAAAAGAAACGCAATTGACAGTGAGAGGACATTTATTTTTTTGATGAGTTTACTTGCTTGGTGACATGAATCCCATCATGACTGACTGACTGTTTGTTTGTCATGAATTTGGTTGGTATCCAAAGATTTATTTCCAAAATATATATTAGCCTAGTCTATAAAAAAATGTAAAAGTAAACTTTAAACGTAAAGCACCTCATCATTAAATATTCTATATTCTATATTTGACAAGCCCAATTAATGACAAAGCATTTTTTTTCTTCACAAAACATCAATATACCTTTTTATGTCTAGGTACAAAGTTGTAAAGAAAAACGACCAGTATTGGGGTAAAAGTTGTTACCCTCTCTCTCGATCTCAAACACGCTGATTGCGTCCTCCGGGCTGAGGCAACGGAACTCGCTGGCCGGGAGTGTGTGGCGACGCCCGCGCCTGGGGGTGATGGAATCCATGGGAGGGCGCATTAGGAGACTAGATTTCAGGAAAGGCAGGGCACTGACTGTCGACATGGTGTCTGATCGAAGTTCCAAGCTCTTAAATCAAATAGAAATGTTGATATTTCAATATAATTTATACTTGATATTGAATGGCTGCCTGTCTCTTCGATATCTGCTCCACTCAAGTGATCCTAGTGAAGAAGGGTTGTGTGTAAAGTCTGAGGTTAATGTGGTGCGCCGTGTGTATTTTTACCTTTGGCAGTAAGCGCTATTAGTCATAAGCCTACAAGCTGGATGACCAAATTCTGAGAGAATACCTGTCAACAATAAACATATTGACCCGGATTTATTGGGGATATTCGTCACTTGTGTTTGGAATTAGCCTTTTGTAAACATGCAACTAATGGATCGGCTTTTGGCTAAGCCTAGGTATCACCTATTTTCAGTTATTTAATTTATAAATTACAATTTACATATAGGTAAAAAAATTCAGTGTTTGATGGGTACAGTTTTGGCCTTCTATACTGAACAAAAATATGAACATGCATGCCGCCATTTCAAAGATTTTACTGAATTACAGTTCATATAAGGAAATTAGTAAATTGAAATAAACTCTTTAGGCCATAATCTATGGATTTCACATGACTGGGAATACAGATATGCATCTGTTGGTCACAGATCTTCTTTTTTTAAGGTAGGGGCGTGGATCAGAATACCAGTCAGTATCTGGTGTGACCACCATGTGCCTCATGCAGCGTGCATGCAGTCTTTCTCATAGAGTTGTTCAGGCTGTTGATTGTGGCCTATGGAATGTAGTCCCAATCCTCTTTAATGGCTGTGCGAAGTTGCTGGATATTGGCAGGAACTGGAACACGCTATCGTACATGCCAATCCAGAGCATTCCTAACATGCTCAATGGGTGACATGTCTGGTGAGTACATAGGCTATGGAAGAACTGGGACATTTTCAGGTTCCAGGAATTGTGTACAGATCCGTGCGACATGTGACCGTGCATTATCATGCTGTAACACTAGTTGATGGCGGCAGATGAATGGCATGAGGATCTCGTCACGGTATCTCTGTGCATTCAAATTGCCATCGATAAAATGCAATTGTGTTTGTTGTTTGTAGCTTATGCCTGCCCATACCATAACCCCACCACCACCATGGCTCACTTTGTTCACAACATTGACATGAGCAAACCGCTCGCTTGCACAACGCTATACACATAGTCTGTGATTGTGAGGCCGGTTGGACATACTGTCATATCCTCTAAAATGAAGCTGGAGGTGGCTTATGGTAGAGAAACTAACATTAAATTATCAATTATCTGGTGGACATTCCTGCAGTCAGAATACCAATTGCACGCTCCTTCAAAACTTGAGACATCTGTGGCATTGTGTTGTGTGACAAAATTGCACATTTTAGAGTGGCCTTTTATTGTCCCCAGCACATCATTGTGTAATGATCATGCTTCTTGATATGCCACACCTGTCAGATGGATGGATTATCTTGGCAAAGGATAAATGCTCACTTACAGGGATGTGAACAAATGTGTGCACAACATTTTAGAGAAATAAGCTTTTTGTGCGTATGGAAAATGTCTGGGACCTTATATTTCAGCTCATGAAACATGGGACCAACACTATACATGTTGCGTTTATATTTTTGTTCAGTGTATAATTTAAAATATAAGTGGAATATAGGCTGTGTGTAATTGTAAAATGCCTATTTTATTTAAATGTTGATATCAATATCACTCGATCAGAATTTTCCGCATAGAATAGGCCTACTGGTGATTGTATTATGAATCTTATTGGTTGCCCTCATCTATTTACCAAACGTCATGTAACTCACATAAGGGAAACTTTTCCATTGTACATCAATTGTCTCGAGATTGTGGTTCATGTTTTTTTTCCCCATGTAGGAGTTTGTTGATCATTATTTCAGTTTTAATGTATAGTTTATCCCCTGTTGGCAATACGTTGCTGACCAATATTATTATTTTTTTTTTTTTGGCTACCTGATAAATGCAGGTAGAGAACAGAGTTAGCGTCTGTATTTGTTGGACTCCCTTTATCAAAAAATAGAATATGCTTCTCGCATTATATACATTTTTATAGATGTATACGCGTATCTTTGCGCTTGACAAATAAGACATATGTCCCATCACGTTAGCCTACATAACACAACTACCGTGTCAGGCACGGTATGCATAAAATATGTTATTTCATGCCACAATCCTGTGAAACCATGGCTGTGTCTGCAATAATAAGCCAATTTCAGCACTCGACACTGACACCAAGTGGCGTTCTGCCTATTCGAGCCCGGGCTAGATACTTGTTGATGAAATTGACGTCTTCTCTTTCATTATGTTTGCATTTCTGTAAGAAATTAAATAAATAAATAAAAACATGATCATGGCTGTGATATTTGTTTAACTTTATTGTTAGGCTGTGTCCAAAGGGGGGCCACAATCCTACGAAATTGGCCACATTACATCATTAATTGTGTCATCGTGGAGCAAGCAACACCTGCCCGTGTGACTAGAATATCAAGAAAGATGTGCTATAATAACGGTGTGATATAACTGTCTGCTGTCTCAGACTCATTTATTCAGAGTCAAGGCCGGTGGAAAAAAACACTTTTGTCAATCTGACAGACCCTCGACTCTTCTCCGAGTGCATTTACGCAGCGCGCGCCCTACCGACGTAAACACGTGCACTTCCCTGGTTACAGGTTTCTCTTTTTTTCTTCTCCACCATCTCTCCCCCTTTCTCGCATTATTCCCTGACAACTGCAGCGATGGCGGAACCGGTGGCATCGGACGCAATAGCAACAGACGCAGCTCTTTCTCCGGCTGTAAGCCCGGGCTCGGAGCCTCCATCAATGGCGCTCTCTCCTTCTGCAGGCGGCTCCCAGCGGCTTCTTTTCTCCCACGATTTGGTGTCAGGTCGGTATCGCGACTTGGTCCGGTTCGGCCTAGTCAGAATGATACAAGGCGAGGAGGAGTTTGATTCAGACTCGGACCTCGAAGATGGCGGAGGTAGAGGCGGGGGTAGAGGTGGTGGTGGTGGTGGTGGAGGTGGCTGTATCCCCTGTAACTCGGACACCGATAGCAGTGTTGTGGACAGCCTGGCACCTCTGGGAAGGGGTTTTGTCCGGGTGCAGTGGTACCCAGAAGGAGGGAAACAAGACATACGGGAAACAAAGGTAATTGTCTGCTAACGTTAGCTAACTAGCCACACACTATGTTTCCAACGTTGGAGGTAACATTTAGTGAGCTAAGCTAGCTCCCAGCACAAGGTGTGCTTTCCCGTTATTGACAGCTGGTTCAATTAATTAGTAACGGTACACCGCCACCGGTTCAGCACGCTATAACCAGCATTGCGAACGTTTTAGGCGCGCTTGTGTACTTGTTTGTTGCAATTACTATACCTAGCTTCAGCATATTGCCCACATGTCTTGAAATGTGCTGTTCAACTGGGTGTGACATAGCATGTTTGGCTAGCTAACTTATTTATTATTGCTTACTAGTTCAACGACTAGCTAGTGTGCTAGTCATTTATTTAGGTATAACCAACATTCTCCACGAACCAGTTTAGCTAACTGGCAGGTTGGCTAGGCTACCTTGCTAGCTAATGAAACGCACGTTGCTGATCAATTAACTAGCTAGTTTGCGTCTCAGGTTTTCAGTACATGAATCATTGACAACTTTTGTAGGAGAGGGAACACTTGCTAAAACTGCTGCTTAAACAATGAGATAAAGGACTTTAACTGAATCATGTAAGGTGGTCTCTGGCTGATGCTGTATCTGACACTGACAGCTCAAGCTAGCCATGACCCATCATCATATGAGATTGCTAAAATGATATCACTGATAGAACAATGACCCAGACGTTTCACCGGATCTATAAACCTGAAGCATCTGGTTGACGTATCCACTCACCACCAAATGTGATGAGCGGAAGCCCAATTGCCGGCAGTGGGAGATGGATTCTGGCCGACTTTATGCTAATTTTTGTCATTGATGAAGCATATTTGATCTCAATGCAGTTTTCTGTCCCCATAAGAAGCGGTTGTTTAGGAGGGCGAATTGAGTTATTGCACACGCGTAGGCATTCTCTAAAATGCAAATACATGCTAGAATGCGTCAATATGGGTTCTGCCCACCTCCTTGCTTGTTCTGCCCACTATTATTCATTTGCTCCCATAGGACCACAGCCTGTTTCCATCTTGGGTTAGTTATACAAATCTTTGATTCTATGCTATCCCTCCACTACACGAGGAGTCAGTTTAATCAATGATACTGATGGTGTAATGTTAGTTTTCCATTGGCCAAAGGCAGTTTTAAAGTGGATAACATCCTGCATGACTGACATTTTAAAGTGGATAGGTTTTGCTGACGTTTCATTTATTATTAACAATAATACATCGATACAAAGCTGTAAATGGTATTTAACCTTGCCTATGAATGCATTTCACAGTAGTTACCAAACTTAGTCGGAAGCAGGTTGAGGCTATCACTATATTACATAGGGAAAGATAACCTATGCCATCACAAAAAAATCTAGTTAAGTAGGGTCCAATCTATTCACAATATTAATTCAAAAGAAAGGTTGCCCAAAGCAGAGTATCCAAGCGCTCAAAGCCCATGCATGAAAGCTTTGTCGAGCCAGTATCATTACAAACAAAAAAGAGAGCTATTGCCGTATTGACATAATGGGATTCAGTACTGCAGTAACAGGGAGCTCATTCCAGGGCCTTATGGAAAAGGGTCACACTGAGGGAGTGGGGATGGGGTTGGGCCTAGAAGATACTCACGGTGAACAGTGCTGCTTTGTCCTCTGGAGTAAATGTGTAAAGTTCTAGCAATGGATTCAGGGTCTGGAAGTCAGGACAGAGGTCTAGTCATGTATCTGTGGGGATAACAATGGGTCAGGGATGTTTACCTACACACACAAGGGTGACTCGGCTCTGTGACTTTGAATGCCAGTCTTGTTTTAGGCCTTAAACATTGCCCTCCGTGTGTGTTTTTGTCCTTATCAGTTTGTGTGTTTGTCCAGCCTGATCTGTGTGTATTCTTCCTCCCTGTGTGTGTGCGTCTGTTTGGCTGTCCGTTAGGGCTGGGAATTGCCAGGGACCTCACGATACGATATTGCGATACTTGGGTGCCAATATATGTATTGCGATTCTCATGGTTCTACATGTGTTGCGATTCATTGTTCCAAACATATTGCTCAGTATATGTCTACTGCAGAGGGACAAGAGCGCCATGAGAACTAGTTTTGATCAGTCATGGAAATAAAAGTGCTGAAAACATATGCTACCTATTTAAAAAGGAGATGGGAAATGACTGGAGTTTTGACGCAGATGCACCGAACTAGTGCAAAAATTATATAGTCAATACAATATGATCTATTGTCAAATAATATCCCGATATATGGAACTGTATCGATTTTGTTTTCCCCCATCACTGTTGTCAGTGTGCATCCTCTGTCTACCTACTGCTCAGACGGTGTTTCTTCAGTCACATATTCTCTTGAGCAACTCAAAGATTCACATCTATAATTCATGACCAGGCCACTTCCTGCGGTATGCAAAAGTTGCATATTTCCAAGGAAGTCTGTCCTGACTGCTTTTATTTCTTACCTTCCTCTGCTTTATACCCATTTTCACACACTTCCGGGGACACTGCGGTACGAAAAGTCAGTACCTTAACCCTAGTTTTGCATAGCCATGCATCCAAATCATGTCACACCAACCTTTTGGAGGTCTGAAGAATTGGCTAGAATGGTGTGCAAATGTTTTAGTGGATTTTACATTTCAAGAACCTCTCCCCACGTGCTCGTGGAAGGGGTGCTGCGTTATGTTAGTCACTGTTTTCCGACCGGGTAGGACACATTTCGCAGAGTTGTTGTGTATGCCAGTTTGTAACATTGCAGGAAATATAAGAAAACCTAGAGGACGAACAGAATTCTGTTTTGCCAGAGATGTGCTCTATACATAAAATCCAGTCGTTGAAGGCACTACCATTCCTCTGCTAGATCAATACATAAAACATATGCTATGGCGTGTCTACTTACAGGCTATGGTAAAAGTTTAGTGTATCAAGTGTTGCCGACGGTCTCGGATTTATTGAAATTGAAAGTAACCACCAACACGGCACACATCAACATATTTTGATGGGATTTTAATCCCCTATTCCCGACCACTGTTGCTCCTACGGCACAAACTAATTTAGTGGGCACCTTTTTCAGCTCCGCCCAAGCAAGGGATTGGTTTGACATGTTGTAAGGCGTCACTGGTTTCCACCCCTTTGTAGCTACTTTCTGCCATTGACTTTACAAGGCTTTCCTATTAGGGAAGCCTGGCTACCTGATTCACCAGCCTCTGTCTCCCTCACTGCTCCTGCAGTTGTTATTCCTCAAAGGTTTTTACCAATGAGGAGTTCATTCAGGATTCGTATGACAGATATTTACTTCAAGACAGAGAAGGCGAACAACACAGTCTCGACATGCAAGTAGATAGGCCTACGGCTCAGGTCTTGTGACTTGTTGTCTCAACGTGACGCATGCGTCCGTGAGGTAAAGTATAACTAATTCCCTCTCGTATTCAGTTCCTCACAAACGTACTCGGAGAAAGCGTAATAGAAAAAGAAGCGTTCCCCGTGGGGTGCAAAGCTTGCATTTCCCACTGTCACCTCTGTAGTTTTCTTCTTCAGAAGTAAACTTATTACTCTTCATCAAGTTTCCCTGTGGAAACTTGTATAGATGCACGCCGCTGCCTCAACAACGGCAGACTGACACTATTTTTATCTGCACTGTAATAAGCTATGCCACGTTTTCCCGATGAAATCTTAATTACATCTCCAAAAGGAGAGTATGGTATGATTGGTCTCGGATCTGCCACTGGCGTGGCGCTGTTTCAATCACTTTCCAGAACCTCATTATCCAAGCCGATCAAGAACATGCTTTGCATATTTCATTCACCGCCAGACTCTAAGACTATGAGGGATATGTGTAAAGCTTGGCACATTGCGTTGAACCTCATAAGAAATAATGGGTGTGAGGTATCACATCCGGCCGTGATTGGGAGTCCCGTAGGGCGGCGCACAATTGGCCCAGCGTCATCTAGGTTTGGCCAAGGTAGACCGTCATTGTAAATAAGAATTTGTTCATAACTCACTTGCCTAGTTAAATAAAAGTTCATAATTAAAAAAAAAAAAATAATCTTAAAAATAAAATATCATCTAGGTCAAGGACACCGCCGCTCTCTGTGATGTCTTTGTTTGAGCGGGCAATCATTTTCCTCTATAGTGATCTCTCCATCCAACATGATTGGAAAGGAAGGTGCGTTGCTTTGCTAGTTCTATCAGAGGTGGACTACTACCCAATGTTTCAAATTTGCTTTCTTCAAGAATTAAAAATGAAATGGCTTTAATGAGGCTCCGTTGAATAGAATCTATAGCTACCCGTTTGAAACCTGATTGGATAGGAAGGTGCTTTGCACTCTCACAATGGTGGGCTAGTCATATTAGAAACTGTATAAAGAACCCCATGTTTCAACCTTGCCGTCTTCTTTAAGACCTGTGTGAAAAGCTGTTCATATTGGTTAAATGGAATAACCACTAACTGGAGGTGCCTCCTGAATAGCAACCATTACATCGCTAGCCTAGCAAGGACGCTATAGGACTGAAAATAGTGCATCTCTTGACTACGAAGGACATTGTCTCTCAATGAGGCGTCTATTGAAGGTCTTTGACAGGGTTCATGCTGTGGAAGCCTGTGGCTGCCTACAGTTCAGTACAGCGACGGTGAGCACACAGTGGCATTGCTAGAACACTAGCTTACTCAGCCCCGTTGCTGCAGTACACTGTCTAGCCCTCCCTAACTTTCTTTTGATAGGCTTTCCAAGGCTATGACTGCAGCAGGTAGCTGACAGTGGAACGCAGGGCGTGGTACTGAGGTTGGGGCGATGGTTTCCCTACCCACCCTCTTATCCCTTATTCAAGGCTGTGCTCGGAGACGGAGCTGTCAGACAGGGGGGTCTGAGGTGACCGTGACGCCTAGGCCCTGGGGGTGGAGGAGGGGTGGAGTGTGGCGTGATGCTGCTAATGACGATGGGTGCAGCCGGGGCCAGGGCCTACTGCTGCCGACTCTACTGCAGAGAGAGAGAAGGGAGGAGAGAGAGAGATGGAGAGAGTAAGGGGAGAAAGAGGATGAAGGGAGCTGGGAAGAGAATGAGGGGGCACGAGGGAGAGATAGTGAGGGGAGGAAGAGATGGGCTAGCTCTGGGCAGATGGTTGCTATGCTAATGAAGAGCTTTTTGTCCTTAAGTGATAAGGCCCCCCCTTCTGTCCCATTTGGTTCTTTTAAAAAACATTTTTTTTAAATGTCTTATTTTACCAGGGTCTATTTTTAGAGGTTTTTGTTTTCTTGTTGCAAGCAGTTGCAGTTATAGGCCTAACCCCTTAGTTTGCTGAATAGGCCGATATCTCTTTTTACATACCGACTTGGGAGTATTTGGTCTCCTTTTGTTGTCCGGAAGGTAAAGTGCGGTCCTTTCAGGATGCTGTTTACAGGTATTGCTAATCAATGCTAGGCAAAAATTCTGTGTATTAGCATTCACCCGTATTGTTTATCACCCTGGTTTATCCGGGGTAATGAGTATTCCGTCGATAACGGCCTGTGTTGGGCACTGGAATGTGGTTGGATATACATTAGGTATCACCACACGACTAGCTGAAAAGGCATTAGAGGTGTGCTCTTTAGAGGCTCGTAAGCAGCACAAGGCTCATGCTTTGTTTTTCTGACCTCGGCTCTCCCGCTCTGTCCCCTCTGGAGAACATGTCATACATAAGCCTTGGTCCTATTTGTCACCTTTTTGCCCCGTCATCCTCCCCCCGTCTCATTTGCCGCTTTATTGGGCTGGCCTGTCTGCTAGTGATGTATGGGGAGGTTGGAAGGATCCATCTCTGTGATGGGTGCAGTCTAGGTTTTTGCCCTAGCACTACACAGCTGATTCATATAACCAACTCATCAAGCTTTGATCATTTGAATCAGCTGTGTAGTGCTGAGGCGAAAAAACAAAAGGTGAAACCAGGGGTGCTGGACTGAGTTTGGGAAGCCCCTGGCCTATACAGTTGATGCCTTGTAATCCTTTGAGTCACTCCACATGTGCTGATAACACCTTAGCCTTCTCCAATCATATTGAGACATCAGCCATCTTGTTGTTATTAATTATCCAGCCAACTCATTAGCATGGCGCTTGAATAATTGCCATTAGTGGTTAGCCATTCCCTACTCAGGAGGCTTAAACGATCGCAAAATTAGGGTGTCTGTATTTAGACGACGGATGATCCTAATTGACTTACAGTTAAGACTAAACGACTGACACCACCGTGGTGTTACGCCATTCTCCTCACATGGTAATTGACATGTCGTCATGACGTGTGTTTTGACGCAATAAGCGCTATGTAGCTTTTTGGTTACTAGCCTCTTTGCTACTTAGCAACCTGGTCCTAGTCCTGCGGCTCTCAGAGAATAGGCAAAACTGCAGGCCCGTGGGTGACTTAATGAAGTAATCCGGGACACACTGCCAAGTAGCCTCAGTGTAAGAAGGGAGTGTATGAGCTTGAGTAATGTTAATCAGGTGCCAGGGCCTTAGCGTAGAGTGGACACACACACACATGTCACACATTCACAAGCAGCCAGAACAAGGGATCATCAGCAGATTGAAAGTGACAGGTCTGGAAGGTGAAGGTGGAGGTGAGAGGAGAGAAGCAGCTAAGTCATCTTGGATCCATCCTTCCCTATAGCCTAGGGCTCAAGAGAATAGCTTTGGTAACTCACTACAAAGATGTGAAATGATAAGCTATCCTCCCTCCTCCTCCTATCCCTCTCTTCCCCTCCTCCCTGTCCCTGTGGAGTTCTGTTCTGGAGATTGCAGAGCAGTGATGTAATGTGGAAGTGTTGTTGTCAACCACACCCCTCCTGAGATGATGTATCTGATGCACTCTCTCTGTTTCTCTCGCGCTCTCTTTCTAAGGGCTTTATTGGCATTGGTGAAAATGTTTGCCAAAGCAAGTGAAATAGATTATAAACAATAAAAAAGGAACCGTAAACATTACACTCACAACAGTTCCTAGGATATTTGAGCAGGAATCTGCATGCAGAGCTTCAATTTGGTGTTTGTCCCCATTTTCTGAATGCTTTTTTGGTGTTTGGATCCCAGACCTCACAACATTAAAGGGCAATGGGTTCTATAACTGATTCAAGTATTTTTTGTCCATCATAATTGGCATATCAAATTTTATGTTCCTTTTGATGGCAGAGAAGGCCCTTCTTGCCTTGTCTCAGATCGTTCACAGCTTTGTGGAAGTTACTTGTGGCGCTGATGTTTAGGCCAAGGTATGTGTAGTTTGTGTGCTGTAGGGCAACGGTGTCTCACTGAGATTTACTTTCGGGGCCCAGGTCTGACTATCTGTGCAGAAGATCTAGGTGCTGCAGAAGCACCAGATCATCAGCAAACAGTAGACATTTGACTTCAGATTCTAGGAGGGTGAGGCAGGGTGCTGCGTACTGTTCTAGTGCCCTCGCCAATTCGTTTATATGTTGAGGGTGGGGCTTAAGCTGCATCCCTGTCTCACCCCCCGGCCCTGTGGAAACATGTTTTCTGCCAATTTTAACCCCGCGCTTGTTGTTTGTGTACATGTATTTTATAATGTTGTATGTTTTTCCCCAACACCACTTTCCATTAATTTGTATATCAGGCCCTCATGCCAAATTGAGGCAAGCTTTTTTTTAATCAACAAAGCATGAGAAGACTTTGCCTTTGTTTTTGTTTTTTTGTCAATTTAGGGTTTGCAAGGTGACTACGTGGACTGTTGTACGCTAATTTGATTTAAAGCCAAATTGACATTTGCTTAGTACATTGTTTTCGCTGAGGAAATGTGCAAGTCTGCTGTCAATTATAATGCAGAGGATTTTCCCAAGGTTGCTGCTGACGCATATTGGGGTCAAATTTGTCTCCACTTTTGTGGATTGTGGTGATCAGTCCTTGGTTCCAAATATTGAGGAATATGCCTGAGCTGAGGATGATGAAGTGAAGTTAATTGGAATTTGTGGTCTGTATATTTCATTGAGGATCCCATCAACTCCACAGGCTTTTTTTGGGGTTGCAGGGTTTGTATTTTGTTCTGTAGTTAATTCTCTCTCTGCCTCGCTCGTCTTCTCTGCTTCTCTGTGTGTGGTAGATGTGTCCACTGAGGACTTGCGGAGAAAGGCCGGCTGGCCGCAGCCTTTCTCCCTCTGCAGTATTGACACCTCACAGTGGGGGAGACGGGCTGGTTCTGTGTCTGGCTTTCTTTCACTGTTGTTTTTTTCCCCCTGCCTTGCTCTTCCCTCCCGCTCTCTTTCCACCCCTCTCCATCCACCTCCCCTTATCCGTCTGACGGTCTCCCTGTGTCCTATTGCCCTGCCACCATTTTCACTCTGTCAGTTACTCTCTCTCGCTGCTGACCCTTCCTCAGCTCCCATCAGTTGTTCCAGAAGTATATAGTGGTTTTATACCGGACTGTAAGTTCTCTTAACGCCACCTGGTTCTCCTCTCCCCCAGGAGAACATGTGTAAAGGAGCTTTGTGGTTCCCGCTGTCTGGATCTATGGACCTCCAGCGCTGCCAGACATGGCTGGTCTGCTGGAGATGGAGGTGTGTGTGTGTGTGTGTGTGTGTGTGTAGAATCCGTTTGTGTGTAGGTGTGTGTGTGTGAGAGAGAGAATCTAGTGTGAGATAAATATTTGATCTTTATCATTTTTAAGTGTCAACATGCTCAATGTGAATGGAGAACAGGCGTGGCCCAAGGCTGCAGTCTCTCTCCTTTTCCTCTATCCTTCCTCCTGCACCCCACCTGGAGTGTGACTCGTTAATGAGCCCAGGAAGACAAAACCAATACTGTTGCACTAGGAATGTGCATCTTTCCCTTTCGAGACAATTTGACATGCGTGGGTTCCGATGTGATACATGAACGAAACATTTTAGTTTGACATGATTCGGTTTGATTAGAGAAACGTTCAATGCGATTCGATGTACTAACATTTGTTGCATAAGTTACATTGATGGAAAATGAGATCTCTGTCTCTGTCCTAACCCAAATTTAGCATACCTGATTCAGCTAGTTAAGGTCTTGTTGAGCAGCTAATTAGTAGAATCAGGTGTGTTAAATTAGGATTGGACTGAAAACCCACAGGACAGTAGATCCCCAGGAAGAGGGTTGGACTGAACCTACAAGACAGTAGATCCCCAGGAAACCCACAGGACAGTAGATCCCCAGGAAGAGGGTTGGACTGAACCTACAAGACAGTAGATCCCCAGGAAGAGGGTTGGACTGAACCTACAAGACAGTAGATCCCCAGGAAGAGGGTTGGACTGAAAACCCACAGGACGGTAGATCTCCAGGAAGTGGGTTGAGCAGCCCTGGTCCAAATGGTCTAAACGTTTTTTTTCCTCCTGCTGATCGAGCATTGCAGGTAGAAAAGAAAATTGTCCTTGTTATGAAATGAACTTCACCCTGTATATTTAAAAATTACCATATACACTACCGTTCAATAGTTTGGGTTCACCTCGAAATGTCCTTGTTTTTGAAAGAAACGCATATTTTTTCTGTTTTAAAATGACATCAAATTGATCAGAAATACAGTGTAGACATTGTTAATGTTGTAAATGAGTGTTGTAGCTGGAAACGGCAGATTATTTTTTTTAATGGAATATCTACATAGGAGTACAGAGGCCCATTATCAGCAACCATCACTCCTGTGTTCCAATGGCACGTTGTGTTAGCTAATCCAAGTTTATCATTTTAAAAGGCTAATTGATCATTAGAAAACCCTTTTGCATTCGAGTGCCTAGTTTGAGAAACGGACACCTTACAAGTCCTCAACTGGCAGCTTTATTAAATAGTACCTTTTTTTAATTTTTTGATTTCACCTTTATTTAACCAGGTAGGCCAGTTGAGAACAAGTTCTTATTTACAACTGCGACCTGGCCAAGATAAAGCAAAGCATTGCGACACAAACAACACAGAGTTACACATGGAATAACAAACATACAGTCACTAATACAATAGAAAAAGTCTATATACATTGATATACCTGATATTGCGTGGGTTTGTTCAGCATGCAAAGGGACTTGTTGCTCAATCACCGTCAACACAGTTGCAGGCTTAGTTCGACACTGAAGGAGAGGACGCATCAGTTGTCGGGTGCTTTGTGATTGGGGGGCTTGCAGCCAGCCAAGGTCGTCTGTCAGTCATCAGAGTCCATTGTCTATATTAGACCGGCACTCTCTACATCCCTGAGATGAGACATGGTAACATGTAGCTGAGACCTGAAAGCAGTGGCTACTTGCCAGAGCCCCAGCATTTTCCATTGTCCATCACAGGGGTTCCCAAACCTGTTATTTTTTTTTTGCCCATTACCCCATTTTGAGATATTTGTTTTTTGCAACCACACCATGTAAAACAATAAGGTGATGTCATCAACAGCCAGTTAATTTGTTTTATTTTATTTAGGGCTATGGCAGTCAATTACAAATCACTCTGACTGTATTTTTAAATGGAAGGAAGTATGGTTTGAAATACTGAAATGCATCAAAGACATTAGAAAGCGCAGAAGGTCAGGCGTTTTGTAGGAAGAAACACTCATGACCACATTGAGTGTATATTGGAGGTTACTCACGTAACCGCGGTTCTATGAACCAAGCGGCAAATTATTATTTTTCTGAGTTTCTCTCGCCACCATGGTCTCAAACCCTAGTTTAGGAAACGCTGATCTATCACCAGACAAAATCGCTCCATCCTTGAGACGAGACAAAGGAACAGATCTGCTTTGTTAGCCTTTAGCCTGACCGCTTCGCTCGCCCCTTCAGAGAAATGTCCGCTTTGTTAGTGTGTGTGTGTGTGTTTGCACTAGTGTGTATGAGAAAGCCCCCCCCCCCTCTTTAGCGGCACCTTT
Source organism: Oncorhynchus clarkii lewisi (assembly GCF_045791955.1). Lineage (NCBI taxonomy): Eukaryota > Metazoa > Chordata > Actinopteri > Salmoniformes > Salmonidae > Oncorhynchus > Oncorhynchus clarkii. The sequence continues at coordinate 23,629,327 of NC_092159.1, read as the reverse complement.
ACAGAACAGCCTGCTGGTTTCCAGGCTGCCGCTTGACGCTGTGCTGCTGACTAACAGCCATTGTTATTGGACAGTTACTGGTGCCTGAACAAAAGACGCCAATACCGGGGTTTCTTTCCAATACACACAGGTGTTTCCATTGAATTCCTGAACAACGCCATCGTGTTGACCAGGCAGTCGTCCAACATATGACTCACGCAGACTAAGGATATTTTCAGCATTTTCCCCTCTGGATATTTCTAGCTTTAGGATCATTGTTGGGACAAGGGGAAAACCTGTGTGTGTGTGTGTGTTTCTTTGTTAGTAGTTTCCCCATAGTCTATGTATTGCACATAGGCCATGTAATGTGAGAGAGTTTTATGTATGCACATAAGCAATTGGGATTTGTGCAATCTGATTATACATACAAATGGGATACTGTGTGTGTGTTCCATGGCCACAGGAGGAGCAGTGATTTGTGCAGGATGCGGCGAGGCACAGATCAGCTCATTGAGCAGTGAACAGGCAGGCAACAGATGAGACAGTCAGTTGTGACATCTCTAGGAAATAGCTTCCTTTGGTGGGCCAGGGGAGAAGGGGAAAAAAAGAGAAGACTAGAGAAGGGAGAGGGAGGGTATTCATGCTGTTCTTTCTCTGCGCTTCTATATGAGATGAGATCAGTGACTGTATACCCTTCCTCTGCCATCTCCCTCTCATCCTGCCCTCCTCTCCCTCTGACTATTTCTGGGAGTGGAACCGCAACTGTGTTACAAGCGTACCATGAATAATGAATGATAACTAAGCTAAACTGCATTGTTTTGATAGCTATATAATAGCCATGGTAGAATATGCTTTCTGGAAGCAGTGCGCTAGTGTGTTTATATTGTAATGTAGTATCTTAGTACTTCACATGGTTGCTTCCGTCATATTTGGTTGAGTATGTATTGATTTTAGCCTCATGGTTCCTATGCCCCTCTTCTCCATGGCAGAGTTAGAATCACTAAACACACTCAGGGGACTGTGTGCGCATGCTTCAGTGTAGGCCTATCTGTGTTTGTGTAAGTGTGCATGCATGAGTGTGTCCAGTCTCTACACTGGGACTGGTGTGACTGCTAAGACGGAGTTGTGTGTAAATGGAGCGTCGATCCTATCTTGCCCGCCTCCTCCTCGCCCCACAATTTACAGGAGTAAGGTTATAGTCCAGACAGCAGAGCCTGAAAACATGGAGATAGCTGCAGCTGGCCTAGCCCAATCAGATTGTGGTGTTTGTGTGTGTACAAGAGATACAGGAATACAAGAGCAATTGCTTTTTTTTTTAAATCTCCGTAATGTCCAATTTTGGCTAACACACACTCGTACCCTTCCCTTCCATTTCATAACCACACGTCCTCCCTCCTAATTTTCTCTCCTCTCTTCCTCCTAATCATCTCTCGTCCTGCCTCCCTCTCTCCTCCAGAATTCTATTGTAGGTGATGGCATCCGGCTGGCAGCTGCCACCCATTAGAAGGAGCAGCTTGACGCTACTAGTGTTAGCCACATTACACTGATTTAGTATTATGGAGCATGTTGCCACCCCACCGCTAGCCTATCCCTGGCTTACTGAATGCCTCTTGCCTTTGAAGAGCGCTCTGTCTGTCTCCCCACATTTTGAGAACAGTACGTGTCATCACGTGGAAAATGGAATAGACCGCAATGATGCTGATTTGACTCTCGAGTGGGTCTGTTGCGTGGTCTGTTTGTTTTCCTGTGTGTAATTCCCATTCCCCAGGCCTGTTTGTCTACCGCATCAACGTGGTGGATGATTATAGATATGCCTAAATTATAGCTGAAACTGTGAGGAAACAGACTGTAAAGGCTATTCTGAGTTACTTTTATCTTATTGGGAATCTGTTTTTAAAGTTATTGTCTGTTTCAGAAATGTATGGAGTAGAACAGATACGAACGGTTGTCTTTTCAAGGAGTCTGTCCTCTCTATTCATTACAATTCTCCCCGCAACATTCTGAACATTTTATCTCACCAAGTGTGTTAACCTGTTGCGTTTACCAAACCCGGATCCGGGATTCTATTTATTTATAGACCTAAGCTCATTACCATAACGCAACGTTAACTATTCATGAAAATCGCAAATGAAATGAAATAAATATGCCATCTCTCAAGCTTAGCCTTTTGTAAACAACACTGTCATCTCAGATTTTCAAAATATGCTTCTCAACCATAGGAAAACAATCATTTGTGTAAAAGTGGCTAGCTAGCATAGCATTTAGCGTTAGCGTTAGCATTGGCGTTAGCATCCAGCACGCAAGATTTCAACAAAAACATAAAAGCCTTCAAATAAAATCATTTACCTTTGAAGAACTTCGGATGTTTTCAATGAGGAGACTCTCAGTTAGATAGCAGATGCTCAGTTTTTCCCAAAAAGATTATTTGTGTATTAGAAATAGCTCCGTTTTGCACATCACATTTGGCTACCAAAAAAAAAACGAAAATTCAGTCCTCAAAACGCGAACTTTTTTCCAAATTAACTCCATAATATCGACTGAAAACATAGCAAACGTTGTTTAGAATCAATCCTCAAGGTGTTTTTCACATATCTCTTCAATGATATATCGTTCGTGGAAGCATGGTTTCTCCCCTCAATCAAATGGAAAAGTACAAGCAGCTGGCAATTGCGCACCGAATTCCACGCAGGACACCAGGCGGACACTTGGAAAATGTAGTCTCTTATGGTCAATCTTCCAATGATATGCCTACAAATACGTCACAATGCTGCTAACACCTTGGGGGAACGACAGAAAGTGTAGGCTCATTCCTTGCGCAATCACAGCCATATAAGGAGACAATGGAAAACAGAGCTTCAGAAATTCTGCTCATTTCCTGGTTGACGCATCATCTTGGTTTCGCCTGTAGAATGAGTTCTGGGGCACTTACAGACAATATCTTTGCAGATTCTGAAACTTCAGAGTGTTTTCTTTCAAAAACTGTCAAGAATATGCATAGTCGAGCATCTTTTCGTGACAAAATATCGCGCTTAAAACGGGAACGTTTTTTATCCAAAAATGAAATAGCGCCCCTAGAGATCAAAGAGGTTAACAGGAGAATGGTGCTTGGAGGCACAGGGATTCCCAGTCATCCTATGAATTATTGGGTTTTGTCTAGAAGAGATGCAGCTTTTGTCAACTGACTTTTCGGTGAACTTAAGCAGCAGGTTAGGAGGATTAGGTTAGGGTTAGCGAAAATGCTTAAATATATATTTTGTCAAATTTGCAAAAAAAATGGATCTCATCTAGACAAGACCCAGCTACAGCCTTACCCAGTCAGTCCCAACCCTATTTATCCTCCTTTCTCCATTCACTCGTTGATTACTTCCACCCAGTAAATTCTGATTTCTTTTAGTAATTTCCCTCTAAACCAATTCCTTCATTCATCCATCGGTCTATCCCTTTATCTACCCACCGACCTATTATTAGGCTATTGCAGTACATAGGGCTGCCAGGGTATATAGATCATTTATAATTAGTAGTGCCTCTCTTAAACTGCCACTTTCCTGCTGCATTGGCGCTATTTGGGCGTTTCATTTTGGTATTTTATTCACTGGGATGTTTTGTAGATTAACAAAGGCATCAAGGGCATCATTCCAACAGTATTTTCCCAGTTCTGTGTGTGTGCGCCGAGAGTGAGACTGAACTGAACCCTCTGACATGCAAATGTTGATCTTCTACTCGGATGCTCTTATCCCCGCTTCCCCAGAGATCCCTGAATAAACTCAGTGCATTGTCTCTGTACGACCTTGTGTGTCATTCGGATGAGCGAGACCAGGCAGGGTGAAGTTGCGGTCAAAGTCGACTATCATACCGTGTACTAAACTAAGCAACAACAAAAAAAGTCTCCTTTTCAGGACCCGGTCTTTCAAAGATAATTTGTAAAAATCCAAATAACTTCACAGATCTTCATTGTAAAGGGTTTAAACACAGTTTCCCATGCTTGTTCAATGAACCATAAACATTTAATGAAAATGCTTCTGTGGAGCGGTCGTTAAGACACTAACAGCTTACATACGGTAGGCAATTAAGGTCACAGTTATGAAAACTTAGGACACTAAAGAGGCCTTTCTACTGACTCTGAAAAACACCACAAGAAAGATGCCCCGGGTCCCTGCTCATCTGTGTGAACTTGCCTTAGGCATGCTTCAAGGAGGCATGAGGACTGCAGATATGGCCAGGGCAATAAATTGCAATGTCCGTACTGTGAGACGCCTTAGACGGCACTACAGGGAGACAGGACAGACAGCTGATTGTGGTCTGCCACTGCGAGGACAAGTGTAACAACGCCTGCACAGGATCGGTGCATTCAAACATCACACCTGCGGGACATGTACAGGATGGCAACAACTGCCCGAGTTACACCAGGAACACACAATCCCTCCGTCAGTGCTCAGACAGTCCAGCCTCTCTCAGCCTATTGCGGACAGAGGGCTTGTAGGCCTGTTGTAAGGCAGGTCCTCACCAGACATCACTGGCAACAAAGTCCCCTATGGGCCCACTGTAGCTTGACCGGACAGGACTGGCAAAAAGTGCTCATCACTGACGAGCCGCGGTTTTGTCGCACCAGGGATGATGGTCGGATTTGCGTTTATCGTCGAAGGAATGAGCGTTACACCAAGGCCTGTACTCTGGAGCGGGATCGATTTGGAGGTGGAGGGTCCGTCATGGTCTGGGGCTGTGTGTCACAGCATCATCAGACTGAGCTTGTTGTCATTGCAGGCAATCTCAATGCTGTGCGTTACCTCCCTCATGTGATACCCTTCCTACAGGCTCATCCTGACATGACCCTCCAGCATGACAATGCCACCAGCCATACTGCTCGTTCTGTGCATGATTTCCTGCAAGACAGGAATGTCAGTGTTCTGCCATGGCCAGCGAAGAGCCCGGATCTCAATCCCATTGAGCACATCTGGGACCTGTTGGATCGGAGGGTGAGGGCTAGGGCTGTCCCCCCCCCCAGAAATGTCCAGGAACTTGCAGGTTCCTTGGTGGAAGAGCGGGGTAACATCTCACAGCAAGAACTGGCATATCTTGTGCAGTCCATGAGGAGGAGATGCACTGAAGTACTTAATGTAGCTGGTGGCCACACCAGATACTGACTGTTCAAATAAAAATCTAATCAAATTTATGTATATAGCCCTTCGTACATCAGCTGATATCTCAGTGCTGTACAGAAACCCAGCCTAAAACCCCAAACCGCAAGCAATGTAGATGTTGAAGCATGTTGGCTAGGAAAAACTCCTTAGAAAGGCCAGAACCTAGGAAGAAACCGAGAGAGGAACCACCTATGAGGGGTGGCCAGTCCTCTTCTGGCTGTGCCGGGTGGAGATTATAACAGAACATGGCCAATGGTCAAATAATGGGTCTGGGACAGGTAGCACATCCGGTGAACAGATTCCATAGCCACAGGTAGAACAGTTGAAACTGGAGCAGCAGCACGGCCTGTTGGACTGGGGACACCAAGGAGTCATCCTTGTTACAACTGTTACTTTTGATTTTGACCCCCCCCCCCCCTCCTTTGTTCAGGGACACATTCCATTTCTGTCAGTCACATGTCTGTGGAACTTGTTCAGTTTGTCTCAGTTGTTGAATCTTATGTTCATACAAATATTTACATAAACGCAGTTGACAGTAAGAGGACGTTTCTATTTTTGCTGAGTTTACATGCATGGTGACATGACTATTTCACAATTTTGTTACATTACATAAGTATTCAGACCCTTTCTTATGAGACTCAGTTGAGCTCAGGTGCATCCTTTTTTTAAATCCTTGATGTTCCTATAACTTGATTTGGAAAGGCACACACCTGTCTATATAAGGTCCCACAGTTGACGGTGCAAGTCACAGCAAAAACCAAGCCATGGTGTTGAAGGAATTATCTGTAGAACACTGAGACAGGGAGCTGACCAAGAACCCGATGGTCACTCTGACAGAACTCCAGAGTTCCACTTTGGAGATGGTTGTCCTTCTGGAAGGTTATCCATCTCTGCAGCACTCCACCAATCAGGCCTTTATGGTAGAGTGGCCAGATGGAAGCCACTCCTCAGTAAAAGGCACATGACAGCCTGCAATGAGTTTGCCAAAAGTCACCTAATGACTCTCAGACCATGTGAAACAAGATTCTCTGGTCTGATGAAACCAAGATTGTGATCTTTGGCCTGAATGCCAAGCGTCACGTCTGGAAGAAACCTGGCAGCATCAATGGCAGGGACCGGGAGACTAGTCAGGATTGAGGGAAAGATGAACTGAGCAAAGCACTGAGAGATCCTTGAGCGCTCAGGACCTCAGACTGGGGTGAAGGTTCACCTTCCAACAGGACAATGACCCTAAGCGCATAGCCAAGACAATGCAGGAGTGTCTTCGGGACAAGTCTCTGAATGTTCTTGAGTGGCCCAGCCAGAGGCCGGACGTGAACCCGATCGAACATCTCTGGAGACACCTGAAAATAGCTGTGCAGCGACGCTCCCCATCCAACCTGCACTTGAGAGGATCTGCAGAGAAGAATGGGAGAAACTCTTAAAATACAGGGGTCAAGCTTGTAGCGTCATACCTAAGAGGATTCGAGGCAGTAATCACTGCCAAAGGTGCTTCAACAAAATACCAGAGTAAAGGGTCTGAATACTTATGTAAATGTGATTTGTGTTTTTAATGACAAATTTGCAAAATGTATAACATGTTTTTGCTTTGTTGTTATGGGTTATTGTGTGTAGATTGATTGCCGGGGGGGAGGGACATTGATACATTTTAGAATAAGGCTGTAACATAACAAATGTGGATAAAGTCGAGGGGTCTGAATACTTTCTTAAGACACTAGTGTTCTGTCAGCTAAGGTGTTGTATGTATTTTTTGGCATAGGTGGGATTATGTGCAGCGCCCTACAGACACTGCTTATTGTGGTTTGGAAAAGGTTGACTAGTATTTGGCACAGGCTACGTCACTGCTGCCATATCACTATTGTTGTCAGGAAGCAGTCAGACTGTGTTCAGATGAGATGATTGGGTTGGTAACCGGCACCCAGTGGCATCCCAGCTGCCACCAAGATGCTAAAATGACCGCTGAAATTAGACCACTTGAGTTGTCGGTCTTGTCTATGTATTCTATGATGTTCTCATCTCACTCCCCCCCCCCCCCCCCCTCTTTTCTCCACCCTCTGTTGCAGCTGAAACTTATAGATCGATCCATCGTTATCCGAGACATTGTGCGGCGGATGAATTCTAACGTAAGCCGAGCTCCCTCTCCTGTCATATCACTACACTGTGTTAGCTGATGACACACTACATGACTAGTGTACCAACACAGGATGACTGTCCAGGCTGCGGTGTTTGATGTAGAATGTGCTAACATGCCTTTATCAGAAAGCTCTTACCTGCCATCTTTGTTAAGATGCGGACTGATGCAAGCACACTGATATATTGAGTAAACATTTTAGCGTAGGTGTATCTTAAGCTAATATCCAACACCTGTCCCTAGGTGGTATTATTGAGAACGCACCGACACAAATTGGTGCGTTGTCTTTGGATAGAGCGTAGGGCGACGGTGATATGGTAACCCTTGTCTTGTTTGCGGTTGTGGTTTCCAGGACAACCAGTGTGGCATCGTGACCAACATCGACATCGAGTGTGCTGTAAAACTAGTGGGCACCAACTGTGTCCTTTACCCTGTCAACAGTAAAGACCTACATCACATCTGGGTAAGAAAAAAACAGATGCTATAATGTTCTCTTGAGCACCCGATGTCCACAGAGAAGTTGCAAGATGGAAGCATTTCCATGTGATTTATCAAATTAATTTGTTCTTGTTAGGATTTCTATTTGAATGAACCCTTTGCTTATAAATACTCATTTAATTAGACTATTCAATTGTCTTGTCCTTCTCGAGTATCTCCTGTGGTAGCCTATGCCTGTAAGGTGGTCCATAATTTACTCCTTTATTCTTTGGCAAAGAGATACATACTAACATGCATAGTACGAGTCAAAAGTTTGGACACACCTACTCATCCCAGGGTTTTTCTTTATTTTTTTAATATTTTTTTCTACATTGTAGAATAATGACATCAAAACTATGAAATGACACAATCATGCAGTAACCAAAAAAGTGTTAAACAAATCTAAATATATTTTATGTTTGAGATTCTTCAAAGTAGCCACCCTTTGCCTTGATGACAGCTTTGCACACTCTTGGCATTCTCTCAACCAGCTTCATGAGATAAGGGGGACCTAGAATGCATTTAATTTAACAGGTGTGTGCCTTGTTAAAAGTACATTTGTGGAATTTCTTTCCTCCTTAATGCATTTGAGCCAATCAGTTGTGTTGTGACATGGTAGGGGTGGTATACAGAATATGGTCTTATTTGGTTAAAGACCAAGTTCAAATTATGGCAAGAACAGGTCAAATATGCAAAGGGAAACAACAGTCCATCATTACTTTAAGACATGAAGGTCAGTCAATACAGTCGCAAAAACCATCAAGCGCTATGATGAAACTGGCTCTCATGAGGACCGCCACAGGAAAGGAAGACCCAGAGTTACCTCTGCTGCAGAGGATAAGTTCATTCGTTACCAGCCTCAGAAATTGCAGCCCAAATAAATGCTTCAGAGTTCAAGTAACAGACACATCACAACATCAAGTGTTCAGAGGAGACTGTGTGAATCAGGCCTTCATGGTCGAATTGCTGCCAAGAAACCACTACTAAAGAACACCAATAATAAGAGACATTCTTGGGCCAAGAAACACGAGCAATAGACATTAGACCTGGTAGAAATCTGTCCTTTGGTCTGATGAGTGCAAATTTGAGATTTATGGTTCTAACCGCCATGTCTTTGTGAGACGCAGAGTAGGTGAACGGATGATCTCAGCATGTGTGGTTCCCACCGTGAAGAATGGAGGTGTGGGGGTGCTTTGCTGGTGACACTGCCTGATTTTATTTAGAAATCAAGGCACACTTAATCAGCATGGCTACAACAGCATTCTGCAACGATACTCCATCCCATCTGGTTTGCGCTTAGTGGGACTATTTGTTTTTCAACAGGACAATGACCATAAACACACCTCCAGGCTGTGTAAGGGCTATTTGACCAAGGAGGAGAGTGGCAGCATCAGATGGCTACTTTGAAGAATTTCAAATATAAAATATATTTTGGTTACTACATGATTCCATATGTGTTATTTCAGAGTTCTGATGTCTTCACTATTATTCTACAATGTAGAAAATAGTACAAATAAAGAAAAACCTGGGAATGAGTGTGTCTGAACTTTTGACTGGCACTGTATGCGTACCACATCAATGTCTCTGTTTCAATCATTTGTTTCATGCGTGTCCCCTGCTAGTCCTTCATGTATGGGGACTACATAGCCTACGACTTCTGGCTGGGGAAGGTGTACGACCTGACCAACCACATCATCCTCAAGCTGTCCAATGGAGCCAGGTACAAAATCTGTCAATTCAAAACGGTTTCATTTACATCTGTCTGCTTCATGCTTTGCCTCAACTTCTCTCTACCACTGCAGGTGTTCCATGAATGTGGAGGACGGCGCCAAGCTGTACGACGTCTGTCCGCACGTCAGTGACTCGGTAGGTGAAATGCCACGAGCTGTGTTTTTTGATGTTGTGTGAAAACGTAGCCGTCTGCCCTCGTCCACTGCACTTTACTGATCTGATAAGGCTGGCTAGGTGGAAGCAAATGAAATGAACTTGCTGCTCACAGCCTTGCGCTTCCTATTCCTCCTTATTGACCATAGCTAGTGGTATAATACTTTGTAACAGGGCTGGGGGTCAATTCCATTTGAGCCGAGGTCAGTTTAGGAAACCGATTTTTGAAAATTGAGTTTAAAAGGAATCGACCCTAATCTTGTTTAAGGCAGCAGGTGGCGTGCGTCCAATATTAATCGGAAACTGTTGGGCGTTGACTGGGAATACCTAGGTGTGACTCCTGTAACACTTTGGCTGTTTTTTCAGAAACAATACAACCGTGTCTACTTTGTCTTATTAAAAAAAAAAAAAAAAAACACACAACCTTGTTAAGTATGTAACTATGTTCTCGTATCACTTGTTGAAACGAACAATGAGCAGCAGGATATCTTAGAGCTTTTTTAGAATCTCAAATGGACTGGTTAAGGGAAACTGCCTCTGTGTGTTAGTGAGATGCATCTCCTCCCTGGTTGGTAGGGTCTTTTCTTCGACGAGACCTATGGTTTCTACCCAGGCCAGGTGCTTATCGGGCCGGCCAAAGTCTTCTCCAATGTCCAGTGGCTCTCCGGGGTCAAGCCCGTACTCCGCAAGAAGAGCAAGTTCAGGGTGGTGGTCGAAGAGGTATGATGGCAATTTGCGCATTTTATAGTAGTACATTATTCACAGGCAATAACTTGGGCCCTGAGTTTTTCCTGTTTTTTACTGACCCACATACCTTACCACCTAATAATAGGCTTAGCTGCTGAAGTACGTGTGATGTCACTGCTCTAAATGCTCATCTGTGTTTTCATGTGACTCCCCCCCATAGGTCCAGGTGGCGGAGCTGAAGGTGACGTGGATCACCAAGAGTTACTCCCCCAAGGGCACGGACAGCGTCTACCCCCCTCCGTCTACCATCTCCCAGGAGAACCTCTGCAGGTACTGAACTGCACCCCGTTTGTCTGTTCATTTCAATTCTCTACGCTGACCTTTTTTTTTTACAAGAGCACGTGTGTGTGTGCCTAAGTTGACAAATGTAGGCGCACACAAAGAACTTTAGTAGCGTAATGACAAATATTTGAGATATTAAAGCTAGAATCCTTCATTTTTCTAGGTGCGCTGGTACTTCAGAATTCCAGGTAGCACAGCAAATATTTTGCCGGATATGCGAGTAAAATGATCGCACTCTAGAGTCCTGTATTCGTAGATTCGTTCTACCATCCATCCACACTTGGGAGCACAGAGGCTGCGGTTTTCCATTTTATAGATATACAGCGTATGAGCAGTCTATTTCTGGTTGACACACATTATTTATATACACACCTCACAATCACACCTCACACTTGCATGCATGTCTTAATTGGATGTTTACATGAACAGGGTGAAGTTGTAATTTCATACAAGGACCGCGTTCGTTTTCTGCGAGCTGCACTGTAAGCCTATGGTCTGAGCTGGAGAAAGAGCAGCTTTTCTCAGTGAAGTTCCAAATGGTCACAACCATTCGCTTTTGATGGGCTGGTATTCAAAGATGTGCTATATTGACCCCCTAAGGTTGCTGTCCATGCCCCCGCGGAAATCTGTTTAGCTTAATAAAAATATCCCCATTTAAAAATCTGTCTGTGTTTAAGGTTGAGATCTGCATTGGATGCGTCTCAATCCACTACTTCCTCATCCACGGTTAAAGTTGACAGCGCTAGAGCGGTGTTCGACATCTGAAAATCGGTCTTCTCACAATGTCATCTGAAGCGTCCTAATTATTTGCTCTACGACCCCCACAAGCAACTTGGGACTCGTCTGAAGTCGGTTCAGCCCATCTGCCAATTTCTGTCTATAGCGTCTGATCAGTTTGGGTAACCACACTAATAAGAGGCCTCTGTGGAAAGGTGAGATTCTCATGAACACGTACGTGTCGGTTGTTTTGCTCTACGACGTCCACAGGTATCAAGACTTGTCTAAAGGTTCCCCGGTACGAGTTGAAAAAATGGATGGAAGTATACACTACCATTCAAAAGTTTGGGGTCACTTTTTTTTTTCTTCCCCCATTTGAAAATAACATCAGATTGATCAGAAATACAGTGTAGACATTGCTAATGTTGTAAATGACTATTGTAGCTGGAAACGACAGATATTTTTATTTTATGGAATATCTACATAGGCGTACAGAGGCCGATTTATCAGCAACCATCACTTCTGTGTTCCAATGGCACGTTGTGTTAGCTAATCCAAGTTTCTCATTTTTAAAGACTAATTGAGCGTTAGAAAACCCTTTTGCAATTATAATCGCACCCACAAATGTAATCAAACCCACAAATGCTGATGCTCCAGATACTCAACTTGTCTAAAGAAGGCCAATTTTATTGCTTTTTAATCAGAACAGTTTTCAGCTGTTTTAACATAAATGCAAAAAGTTTTTCTAATCATCAATTAGCCTTTTAAAATGAAAGGACATTTCTAAGTGACCCCAAACCTTTGAACGGTAGTGTATATGGGAACTGTCAGTGCCAAAAATGTGTTAATATGGGCTTATAGCAGTAAGGCCAAATACAATTTGTCACTTTTACGGCTTGGACAGGACTTAGACTGTTAGGTGCCAAAAATAAGGGGTTAAATGCATGTAAAAACAAGTACATGTTTCCTCATATTTCTTATTTCTGCTATAGGACAGACTTTTTTTTGTTCCATGTAGTGAATCTGTTATTCAATGCATTTGTATGGGCTAATAGAAGTAATGAATGTGTATAATGTAGCACATGTATCTAGATGGAAAGATGCTCATCCCCAGCACACACCCATTATTTTGCTTCAATGACCCTTCTATTAACACACTCCCCCCATACGTGTGTTCTGATCCAGAGTGAAGCGTCTGGGCTACTACGACCACACCCAGAGGCAGCTGGGGGAGAGGGCCCTGTACGTGTTCCCAGCCAAGGGAGACACCACACACATCACCTGTGAGTGGCCCGACGGGGCCCCCGGACTCCCAGAGGACCCCGTAGCCAGGAAGGTGTGTGAGTGAGAAGGAAATGGAGAGGAAATGTTTCTATATATACAGTACCAGTCAAAAGTCCAGACACACCTACTAATTCATGGGTTTTTCTTTATTTTAACTATTTTCTACATTGTAGAATAATAGTGACGACATCAAAACTATGAAATAACACATGGAATCGTGTTGTAACCAAAAACATGTTAAACAAATTAAAATATATTTGAGATTCAAAGTAGCCATCCTTTGCCTTGATGACAGCGTTGCACACTCGTGGCATTCTCCCCAAACAGCTTCATGAGGTGTGCCTTGAGCCAATCAGTTGTTTTGTGACAAGGTAGGGGTGGTATACAGAAGATAGCCCTATTTGGTAAAATACCAAGGTTGAAACGACAGTCTGTTACTTTAAGACATGAAAGTAAGTCAATCTGGAACATTTCAAGAACTTTGAAAGTTTCTTCAAGTGCAGTCGCAAAAACCATCAAGCGCTATGATGAAACTGGCTCTCATGAGGACCGCCACAGGAAAGGAAGACCCAGAGGATAAGTTCATTAGTTAACTGCACCTCAGATTGCAGCCCAAATAAATACTTCAGTTCAAGTAACGGAGACTGTGAATAAGACCTTCATGGCCGAATTACTGAAAAGAAACCACTACTAAAGGACACCAATAAGAGACTTGCTTGGACCAAGAAACACGAGCAATGGACATTAGATCGGTGAAAATCTGTCCTTTTGGTCTGTCCAAATGTGAGATTTTTGGTTCCAACTGCTGTGTCTTTGTGAGACGCAGAGTAGGTGAACGGAGGATCTCTGCATGTGTGGTTCCCACCGTGAAGCATGGAGGAGGTGGTGTGGGGGTGCTTTGCTTTGCTGTTGACACTGTCTCTGATTTATTTAGAATTCAAGGCACACTTAACCAGCATGGATACCACGGCATTCTGCAGCGGTATGCCATCCCATCTGGTTTGCGCTTAGTGGGACGATTTGTTTTTTTAACAGGCCAATTACCAAACACACTTCCAGGCTGTGTAAGAGGTATTTTACCAAGAATGAGAGTGATGGAGTGCTGCATCAGCTCACCTGACCTCATCCCAATTGAGATGGTTTGGTATGAGTTGGACCGCAGAGTGAAAAGCAGCCAACAAGTGCTCAGCATATGTGGGAACTCCTTCAAGACTGTTGGAAAAGCATTCCAGGTGAAGCTGGTTTTGAGAGCACCAAGAGTGTGCAAAGCTGTCATCAAAGGGAAGTGAAGAATCTCAAATGTAAAATATATTTTGATTTGAACACTTTAAAAAAAATTGGTTACTACATGATTCCATGTGTTATTTCATAGTTTTGAGGTCTTCACTATTCTACAATGTAGGAAATTGTAAAAATAAACACCCTTGAATGAGTAGGTGTCCAAACTATTGACTGGTATTGTGCGTGCCTGTCCCCATTTTTGTGTGGAACAGTTGGTAACAATGTTGCCTCTCTTTGCAGAGATACTCCATGTATCCAACTTTCTTCCCTCGTTGCATGCACTAACAGCTGTGTTTGCCATGGTTCGTATTATCTGTGTCCTATGACAATGTCCTTCCTGCAGTTGAAAAGAATGTTCAAGAAGGAGTCGTTAGGGAAGAAGACCAGTGAGAGTGCAGAGACACAAGGAGCAAACCAGCACTCCACCGACAAGACGGACAGCTTTTACGGTACATGCTGATTTTGATTTATGTCTGGTCATCAGAAATGTTGCCTTGTCATTTTTTGGCAGATATCCTCACTTAAACAGATGACGAGCACAAACTCCAATTGTAGAATAATTTTAGCTCCATACAGTCTACACCTGATAACTGGCCATCTGATAACTGCACACCTTGTGCAGGGTAGTTCGCCCCACAATTAAAATCTATTCTTTATGCTTTGCTCAGTTCCAAGTCACTGCTTATACCACTAATCAATTATACATGTAAAACCAACTCAACGACCATCACCCGTGTCCTCTCCCCCCTCACACCCAGGTGACCTCAAGCCTGACAACACCCACCCAGACTCCACTGACCACACCGCCCTCCCCCGCCCTCACCACCCCAACAACGGCCCCAACCACGCCCTCCAGCCCTTGACCCTGTGCGCTCCTCACTCCTCTGACCCATGGCCCGAGCCAGCGGAGCAGGACGCAGATGACGAGGCGGGGGCGGAGGACACTGATGACACCTTGTCGCTGACGTCGTCGGCCAGCAGCACGGCGTCGTCGCAGAGCGGCGGTCTGGGGGGCCTGAACAGGAAGAAGAGCATCCCTCTGTCCATCCGCAACCTGAAGAGGAAGCACAAGAAGAAGAGGACCAAGTTCTCCCGCGAGTTCAAGCCCGGCGACAGGTGAGCCAGTTATCAATCAAATCCGTTTGTATTCATGGAATGCTATGTGACTAAATGTAGCAGACTACAATTGTATAGAAATGGCTACAAATGTAGCATGCTAAGTCAGAGCCTAGGCCACATTTAAATCCTCTGCCTTCTATCCCTCCCTCACGCCCTCCCTTTCTGAACTTCTGCTATTCCTCCCTCTCTTGCGCCCTCCCTCCCTTTTTCTCTCTCTCCATTCAGGAGATGGTCCCTCCCTGGCCATCTCCTTTTCTCCTTGGCACGTGTAAAGGATGATCAATAGCTTGCTGGCAAGAATTCAGCTTCCCGCTGGCAAAAATTCTGCGTCCTTGAACCCAGTGTCACTTTTATTTTTTGTCACATTCACCGGATAGGTGCAGTGAAAAGTGTTGTTTTACATGGTCAGCCATAGTAGTACGGCGCCCCTGGAGAAAATGAGGGTGAAGTGCCTTGCTCAAGGGCACATTGTGCCTCTCCCAGCTTCTGATGCCGCCCACCCCTGTACAGATGATACACAATCACATCATTATCCTCTGTCTTCGGGTACAGCCTCTCTCTGGCCTAAATGGCACCCTACTCCCTATGTAGTACACTACTTTTGTCAAAAATAGAGCACTGTATAGGGAATAGGGTGCCACTTCCACTTGGGACGCTTACACACAGAGCCGATCAACTTACACCCTACACCCAGCCTACACTTACACCCTTACACCCAGCCGAACAAGACCAGTGTTCATCGATCCAACATCTTGTCTCCCAGAAAATGTCCTCTCTTCCTTACGGACTTTCTGATGGCTTGTTACTACCTACGGGGATCGATTTCAGGCTGATTTCCCGGAGCAGATGTCCACTAATGACCGTGGTTGTTATTAGGCTGTGTGGATGCTGCCAGTGACGGTGTGACCTGGCCTTGTCTTCAAATCTTGAACCAGTCTACCACCAATCCAGTACTAGTACCACTCCATAGTCTAATATAGTACTAATCTAGTGCCAATCCAGTACTTTTCCTAGTACCAATTTGAATCTAGTACAAATAACAATCCAAAGGTTATACTAGCATCAACCTAATTATTATTGTTGCGACGTGAAAATAAATACGCTCTCAACCGCACTTGCTCTCCTTGTGGTCCTTTGACTAAAAACCCAATAGTTAAGTTCCTCTGTTATAAAAATCACACCGGTACCCACAATTAGACCTAGCTCTGCACCATTAGTTGGACGTTTCCAAATAGGTTGAAGTTTGGGTCAATGTAACCTTTTCTCAAGACATTGCAGAATTCAAGTACTTTTAAATTCTACCAGGCGCCATTCGAACACGGCAAGGATTCCAAGGCTGCACATCTGAAATGGCACCCCCTTCCTTATATTAATGGCACCCCCTTCCTTATATTAATGGCACCCCCTTCCTTATATAGTGTACTAATTTTGACCAGATCCTTGGTTAAAAGTAGTGCATTATACATATATGATGCTATTTCAGATGCTGCCTAAGGCTGTGATTTTCCCTCCTTTTAAACTGCCTTGTAGATCAGATCTGGTGGTTAAATATAGCTGGCAGCTGATAAATCATGTAGCATGTGCTTAGGTGTGCCCAGATAACATCCAGGTCCTCTGATTGAAAGAGACAGATGGAGAGAGTGAAGGGGGAAAGGGTGATGGAGAGGGAGACAGAGGGTCAGAGAGCTAGGGAGATCAAGGGGGAGAAAAAAGCTGAGATTGAGTATCGGGAGGGAGAGCGAGCGAGCGAGAGGAAGATTGATGGGGGGAATAAAATGGCAAGGGGGAGGTAGTGACTGAAGTTAAGAGGCAGAGCAGGGGGAAAGTGTCTGAATTCTAGTGGGGGATTGAATTGAGGTAGAGGAGAGATTGATTTCAAGAAAAGACACAACATGAGACGTAAACTCAGCAAAAAATAAATAAACGTCCCTTTTTCAGGACCCTGTCTTTCAAAGATGATTCGGGTTTAAACTAGAGGTCGAACGATTAATCGGAATGGCCGATTTTAATTAGGGCCGATTTCAAGTTTTCATAACAATCGGAAATTTTTGGGCGGCGATTTATTATTATTAAAAAATATATATAATAAAAAATGTTTTACCTTTATTTAGCTAGGAAAGTCAGTTAACACATTCTTATTTTCAATGACGGCCTAGGAACGGTGGGTTTAACTGCCTTGTTCAGGGGCAGAACGACAGATTTTCACCTTGTCAGCTTGGGGGATCCAATCTTGCAACCTTACAGTTAACTAGTCCAACGCAATAACGACCTGCCTCTCTCTCGTTCCACTCCACAAGGAGACTGCCTGTTACGCGAATGCAGTAAGTTGCTAGCTAGCATTAAACTTATCTTATAAAAAAAACTATCAATCATAATCACTAGTTAACTACACATGGTTGATGATATTACTAGATATTATCTAGCGTGTCCTGCGTTGCATATAATCTGACTGAGCATACAAGCATACAAGTATCTAAGTATCTGACTGAGCCACAGTAGGCAGAAGCAGGCGCGTAAACATTCATTCAAACAGCACTTTCGTGCGTTTTGCCAGCAGCTCTTCGTTGTGCGTCAAAGCATTGCGCTGTTTATGACTTCAAGCCTATCAACTCCCGAGATGAGGCTGGTGTAACCAAAGTGAAATGTCTAGCTAGTTAGCACTCGCTAATAGCATTTCAAATGTCACTCACTCTGAGCCTTCCAGTAGTTGTTCCCCTTTCTCTGCATGGGTAACGCTGCTTCGATGGTGGCTGTTGTCGTTGTGTTGCTGGTTCGAGGCCAGGTAGGAGCAAGGAGCGGGACGGAAAGCTATACTGGTATAATGGTATAGAGGGAAATAGTCCTATAATTCCTATAATAACTACAACCTAAAACTTCTTACCTGGGAATGTTGAAGACTCATGTTAAAAGGAACCACCAGCTTTTATATGTTCTCATGTTCTGTGCAAGGAACTGAAACGTTAGCTTTCTTACATAGCACATATTGCACTTTTACTTTCATCTCCAACACTTTGTTTTTGCATTATTTCATTATTTATTTGAGGCTAGATTGATTTTATTGATGTATTATATTGAGTTAAAATAAGTGTTCATTCAGTATTGTTGTAATGGTCATTATTACAAATAAAAAATGGCAGATTTAATCGGTATCGGCTTTTTTTGGGTCCTCCAATAATCGGTATCGGTATCGGCGTTGAAAAATCATAATCGGTCGACCTCTAGTTTAAACACTATTTCCCATGCTTGTTCAATCAACCATAAACAATTAATGAACATGCACCTGTGGAACAGTCACGAACAGCTTACAGACAGTAGGCAATTAAGGTCACAGTAATGAAAATTTAGGACACTAAAGATGCCTTTCTACTGACTCTGAAAAACTCCAAAAGAAACATGCCCAGGGTCCCTGCTCATCTGCGTGACTGTGCCTTAGGCATGCTGCAAGGAGGCATGAGGACTGCAGATGTGCCAGGGCAATAAATTGCAATGTCCGTACTGTGAGACGCCTAAGACGGCACTACAGGGAGACTGGGTGGGCAACTGATCGTCCTCAGTGGCAGCCCACATGTAACAACACCTGCACAGGATCGGTACAGCCGAACATCACACCTGCAGGACAGGTACAGGATGGCAACAACAACTGCCCGAGTTGCACCAGGAATGCACAATCCCTCCATCAGTGCTGATGACTGTCCGCAATAGGCTGTGAGAGGCTGGACTGAGGGCTTGTAGGCCTGTTGTAAGGCAGGTGGGCACAAACCCACTGTCGCTGGACCAGACAGGACTGGCAAAAAGTGCTCTTCACTGACGAGCCACAGTTTTGTCTCACCAGGGTTGATGGTCGGATTCGTGTTTATTTTCAAAGGAAAGAGCGTTACACCGAGGTCTGGGGCCATGTGTCACAGCATCATCAGACTGAGATTGCCTGCAATGACAACAATCTCAACGCTTTGCGTTACAGGGAAGACATCCTCCTTCCTCCCTCATGTGGTACCCTTCCTGCAGGCTCATCCTGACATGACAATGTCACCAGCCATACTGCTCGTTCTGTGCGTGATTTCCTGCAAGACAGGAATGTCAGTGTTCTGCCATGGCCAGCGACGAGCCCGGATCTCAATCCCATTGATCAGGTCTGGGACCTTTATTTATTTATTTATTTGACCTTTTATTTAAATCGGCAAGTCAGTTAAGAACAAATTCTTGTTCAGGGGCAGAACGACAGATTTGTACCATGTCAGCTCTGGGATTTGAACTCGCAACCTTTCGGTTACTTGTCCAATACTCTAACCGCTGGGCTACCCTGCCGCCCCGACCTGTTGGATCGGAGGGTGAGGACTAGGCCCATTCCCCCCAGAAATGTCCGGGAACTTGCAGATGCCTTGGTGGAAGAGTGGACTAACATCTCACAGCAAGAACTGGCAAATCTGGTGCAGTCCATGAGGAGGAGATGCACTGCAGTACTTAATGCAGCTGGTGGCTACACCAGATACTGTTACTTTTGATTTTGAACCCCCCCTGTTAGTCACACGTCTGTGGAACTTGTTCAGTTTGTCTCAGTTGTTGAATCTTGTTATGATCATAGAAATACAGTTGTACTCGAAAGTTTACATACACTTAGGTTGGAGTCATTCAAATTTCTTGTTAAGAAACTATAGTTTTTGCAAGTCGGTTAGAACATCTACTGTGTGCGTGACACAAGTAATTTTTCCAACAATTGTTTACAGACAAACGCCTGAAGGTACCATGTTCATCTGTACAAACAATAGTACGCAAGTATAAACACCATGGGTCCAAGCAGCCGTCATACCGCTCAGGAAGGAGACGTGTTCTGTCTCCTAGAGATGAATGTACTTTGGTGCAAAAAGTGCAAATCAATCCCAGAACAACGGCAAAGGACCTTGTGAAGATGCTGGAGGAAACGTGTACAAACTTATCTATAGCCACAGAAAAATTTGTCTTATATCAACAACCTGAAAGGCTGTTTAGCAAGGAAGAAGCCACTGATCTAAAACCGCAATAAAAAAAGCCAGACTACGATTTGCAACTGCACATTGGGAGAAAGATCGTACTTTTTGGAGAAATGTCCTCTGGTCTGATGAAACAAAAATAGAACTGTTTGGCCATAATGACCAACTTTATGTTTGGAGGAAAAGGGGGAGCCTTGCAAGTCAAAGAACACCATCCCAACCGTGAAGCACGGGGGTGGCAGCATCATGTTGTGGGGGTGCTTTGCTGCAGGAGGGGCTGGTGCACTTCAGATAATAATGTCTTCATGAGGAAGGAAAATTTGGGTCTTCCAAATGGACAATGACCCCAAGCATACTTGCAAACAAAGTTGTGGAAAAATGGCTTAAGGACAACAAAGTCAAGGTATTGGAGTGGCCATCACAAAGCCCTGACCTCAATCCCATAGAAAAGTTGTGGGCAGAACTTAAAGCGTGTGCGAGCAAGGAGGCCTACAAACCTGACTCAGTTACACCAGCTCTGTCCGGAGCTATTTCACCCTATTTAAAGGCAATGCTACCAAATACTAATTGAGTGCATGTAAACGTCTGACCCACTGGGAATGTGATGAAAGAAATAAAAGCTGAAATTAATCATTCTCTCTACTATTATTCTGACATTTCACAATCTTCAAATAAAGTGGTGATCCTAATTTACCTAAAACAGGGAAGTTTTACTAGGATTAAATTTCAGACAAATACTGACAATTTCTAAGGTTTAAATACAGTTTAAGTCAGAAGTTTACACATGTTAAGTTTGCTGAAAATAAACGCAGTTGACAGTGAGAAGACATTTCTTTTTTTTGCTAAGTTTATATTATGGATGGAGGGAAACCGTGGCAGAGGAGATCAGGCTCCCCCACCCTGCGATATCTTTGATTCGCTCTGCTGCTGCGCATATGGCTGAGTCAGTTTAACATTCCATTCTTTAACGTGTAGGCATTTTCCACTCTTAACCAGAACTTCTTGCTGAAATAGTTGAGCCTTGTCGGTGAAGACACAAATTCCAGTATTAGTTACTTAGTCACTGGTTCTAATATCTGCCATCTCCCTGTTTTTTATCGTCAGGGTGGCAGTAGAAGTGGTGTCCACCAAGACCTCGGCCGACGTCCTCTGGAAGGACGGCCGTATGGAGACCCTCATCCGCTCCAATGACCTCATCCCCATCCAGCACCTCGACAACCATGAGTTTTGCCCCGGAGACTTTGTTGTCGACAAACGACGTAAGTAGCTAGCGCACTTCACTCGCCTTCAGGCCTTGTACAGTGCATTTGGAAATTAATCCAACTTTTTCCACATTTTGTTACGTTACAGCCTTATTCTAAAATTGATTAAATAGTTTCCCCCCCTTATCAATCCACACACACTACCCCATAATGGCAAAGCAAGAACAGGTTTTTAGACATTTTTGCAAATGTATAAAACATTCAACTGAAATATCACGTTTCCATAATTATTCAGACTTTTTTTCAGAATTTACTTTTGTTGAAGCACCTTTGGCAGCGATTGCAGCCTCGATTCTTCTTGGGTATGATGCTACAAGCTTGGCACACCTGTATTTGCAGAGTTTCTCCCATTTCTTCTCTGCAGATCCTCTCAAGCTCTGTCAGGTTGGATGGGGAGCGTTGCTGCACAGGTATTTTCAGGCTCTGGCTGGGCCACTTAAGGACATTGAGGCTTGTCCTGAAGCCTGTCCTGCGTTGTCATGTTAGAAGGTGAACCTTCACCCCAGTCTGAGGTCCTGAGCGCTCTGGTGCAGGTTTTCATCAAGGATCTCTTTGTACTTTGTTCCGTTCTTTTGGAGTTTGCCAAAAGGCACCTAAAGACTCTGACCATGAGAAACTAGATTCTCTGGTCTGATGAAACGAAGGTTGAACTTGTTGGCCTGAATGCCCAGCGTCACATCTGGAGGGAACCTGGCACCATCCCTACAGTGAAGTGTGGTGGCAGCATCATGCAGTGAGGATGTTTTTTAGCGCCAGGCACATAGACTGGTCAGGATCGAGGCAAAGATAAAAGGAGCAAAGTACAGAGAGATCCTTGATGAAAACCTGCTCCAGAGGACTCAGTTCCTCAGACTGGAAGGTTCACCTTCCAACAGGATAATGACTCTAAGCACACAGCCAAGACAACGCAGGAGTGGCTTCGGGAAAAGCCTCTAAATGTACTTGTTGCGTCATACCCAAAAAGACTTAAGCTTTAGTCGCTGCCGAAGGTGCTTCAACAAAGTACTGTTTTTAAAGGGTCTGAATACTTACGCAAATGTGATATTTCAGTTTATTACATTTTTTTGCTAACATTTCTCACTACATTTCTACTACTATCAGCTTTTATAAGCGGTTTAGCAAAAAATGTACACTACCATTCAAAAGTTTGGGGTCACTTAGAAATGTCCTTGTTTTTGAAAGAAAAACACTTATTTTTTGGGTCCATTTAAAATAACTTCAAATTGACCAGAAATGCATTAGACTTTGCTAATGTTGTAAATTACTATTGTAGCTATGCAACGAGGGAGCTATTTATCAGGTTGGCTTTCTTACTTGGTGTCCTTGGTGAAACTTTTGTGCCTCAGGTCAGAGAGTAAACTTCAGCTCTGTCTTTGTGTGTGTGTCTGTCTCTCTGTATGTGTGTCTGTCTGTCTCTCTCTGTGTGGTCACACAGCCCAAGCTCCTACGGACCCGGGCGTGTACGGGGTCATCCAGTCGGGCGACCACAAAGGCAGGACGTGTGCTGTGAAGTGGATCAAACTCAACGCCTCCAGCGACGACGTGGAGGTCAGTCTGCTGGGCATTGTGGGTCGGCTTGTGTCGCCGGGGGAACCACAACCTTTTTTAATTTTTTTTAAAATGTATTCCATTAATAGCTCTATAGAAGTTGAATTTGGGCAAATCAGAAATGACTCTTCCAATTGAGCCTATTCCACATATCGTGCGCTACTTTGGGCCAAAGCAATAGCCCCATGGTCCTATTGCTCTGCTCAAAAACAGTGCACTATACAGGGTGGCTTCTAGTGTCATTTGAGCTGCATGGTGTCAGTAATGGATGGTGGTTTTGTTTGTTTAGGTCACAGGAGAAGAGGAGGATGTTAGTGTGTACGACATCGCCGACCACCCAGACTTCCACTTCCGTACCACTGATATCGTCATCAGGATAGGGAACTCTGAGAACGGGCGGAATACGGAGTGCGAGAACGATGTACGTTCAAAAAATGTCTTTCATTTTGGTTGTTGACATGTTAGTAGTTTTCCCCGTAGCTCTTGGAGTGTTCTTTGCCGGTCCACGTTGTACAGATGCTTTGGCCTGGTTACAGATCCACCATAGTTACTAAAAGCGTGCTCTGAAAGGAAATATCATCCAGTACGGTACTATCGTGTAGAAAGAGTATTTTCACATACTGTTTTTTCATCTTTTTTTTTTTGACTTGTCCAGACGTCAGTAGGTCAGGTCTTCAGAGTGGATGTGAGCAGCAAGGTGGAGGTGGTGTGGGCCGACAACTCCATTACCATCGTCCTACCACAGGTACTCATGGTAATTGTAGTCTTTCTGTCCCTCACATGCGGTAGTTGTAGTGGTCGCTGATCGGTGGCTTTGTTAGTTTCTGTTAAGGTTCTGTTGGCTTGTGTTCACTATGTCAATGAAGTGTGCTACTGCTGTACCTTGCTCAGGTTTCTGTTCATGCTAATTGTGTTCATGCTAATTATCTTTTCAATCTGAATGTGTGTTGCAGATAGCATGCTGCCCTTTTAAAAATGTTATTCTATAACGACATTTTGATATTGACACAAAAAAGCACTTAATGAATGTTAGCAATGATTAATGATTGCGTATAAACGCTGTGATTTTGTTTTTCTCTACCCCCCCCTCAATCTAGCACCTGTATAACGTGGAGTCTGAGATCGAAGAGACTGACTATGACTCTGTGGAGGAGAGCAGCAGTGGCCTGTCCACGGAGGAGTGGGAGGACGAGAGCGACAGCTGGGAGACTGACAACGGCCTGACCACCAACGAGGACGACCAGCACCCTGCCAACGACGACACCACCACCCCGGCCGCCACCCCCACCGGCTCCAGCCCCTTCATCATCCCCCCAAAGGAGGGCGGCATAGCAGGGGCCACCACCCCCACCAAGCCACCTAACTCCTCAGAGGACTTGGAGGGAGCTGGGGCTATAGTCAGCCCAGGCACCGGTGCTGGAGGAACCACCCCTGGAGCAGGAGGGGGTGATGCAGCGGAGAAGCTCCCCGGGAAAGAGAGCACGCCGCGGGGCTTCCGTGAGCTCAAAGAGGCCCTGAAGATCCTGGAGAGCCTGAAGAACATGACGGTAGAGCAGCTATGGACCGGCGGCTCGCCTACCTCGCCCACGTCCGGTGCTGTGCCCGCCGCCAACGGGACTAACGCCAACGCCGCCACTGCCATCACGCCAGAGAAACCCACCAAGGAGAAGCGCTTCCTGGATGACATCAAGAAGCTCCAGGAGAACCTGAGGAAGACCCTGGACAATGTGGCCATCGTGGAGGAGGAGCGGATGGAGGCAGTGGTGGAGGGTGGGGCAGGAGGAGGTGGGAGTACGGAGGGAGGGGAAAGAGGGGGCGAAGAAAGGCCCCAGGAGGAGGCAGCGGCGGCGAAGACTCCAGGCGCGGCGCCAGAGTGGCCCAGCGATACGCCTGTTCTGTGCCAACAGAGTGGTGGAAAGCCCGGAGTCACCTTCACCAGTGCCAAGGGAGAGGTGTTCTCTGTGCTGGAGTGGTCACCAGGTGAGGACGCAATACTGCACTTTTAGCTTGTCATTGTTTGTCTTTGTTACTGAGACATCCACTAATCTAGTAGTACAGGGAGAAGAATTCAATACCCCCAAAAATACCCTCTTTGAACATTTTAAATGCACTGGTCCATTACTTAAAATGGCCTTTTCAAATACTCACTAAATACCACAACATTTATCTGACTCCTGCCAGACACCCACACCTTTAAGAAGATGGAGTTCCAGCCGGCCGAGGCCAAGAAGTTTTTCAGCACCGTGAGGAAGGAGATGGCTCTGCTGGCCACCTCGCTGCCCGACGGCATCATGGTCAAAACCTTCGAGGACCGCATGGTATGCTCACCGACACCTGAGAAGAGAGACATTTGGAAGTGATCCGAATGTAGTCGATTACAGTCAAGTATTAAATTGCATCAGACCACTCCTCAGTGGCTAAAGTGACTCCGGTTTTGAGCTGCCAGTTTCTCTGCACTCATTAAACCCTCGACTTAAAATCTCTTCATGCTGTTATTTCTGAAGATAAGTGATGATAACTCTGAGGATGATAGTGAACATGTGCTATTCTCGTCTCTCTTCACCCCGTCCCTCTCTCTTCACAGGACCTGTTCTCAGCTCTGATCAAGGGGCCCACGCGCACCCCTTACGAGGACGGCCTGTTCCTCTTCGACATCCAGCTGCCAAACATTTACCCGTCGGTGCCGCCCCTCTTCCGCTACCTGTCACAGTGCAGCGGGCGCCTCAACCCCAACCTCTACGACAACGGCAAGGTCTGCGTCAGCCTGCTGGGCACCTGGATCGGCAAGGTAAAAGTAGACCTTTAATCCCTCACGAAAAAAGTGTGATGCTTGGTATTTTTGCTTTTTTATTAGGATCCCCATTAGCGATTGCAAAAGGAGCAGCTACTCTTCCCGGGGCCCACACAAAACATGAAACATGACATAATACAGAACATCAAGGATAGAACTACAACAATAAAAAGGCACACAGCCTACATATCGATACCAATACACACACACAAACTATCAAGGTCAAATACTTAGACCACCCATTACCTTCCCCTAGACTGTTACTAGACCACCCATTACCTTCCCTTTGACTGTTATTAGACCACCCATTACCTTCCATTTGACTGTTATTAGACCACCCATTACCTTTGACTGTTATTAGACCACCCATTACCTTCCCCTAGACTGTTATTAGACCACCCATTACCTTCCCCTAGACTGTTATTAGACCACCCATTACCTTCCCCTAGACTGTTATTAGACCACCCATTACCTTCCCCTAGACTGTTATTAGACCACCCATTACCTTCCCATTGACTGTTATTAGACCACCCATTACCTTCCCTTTGACTGTTATTAGACCACCCCATTACCTTCCCCTAGACTGTTCTTAGACCACTGTTGGTAAAATTATGATTAAATGACTGAACAAATCATTTTAAATGGAACTGTAACTAAGTAAAACTTATTCTCTGTTTTATTATATCTGATTAACAATATGAGTTCATAAGAAGGGATTGTGAGACACGGACAAGGAGTAATTAAAGTTAATGAACACCATTTCAACTAGGAAGAAACTAATGGGTTGTGGACTGAAAACAGATAAGGTCGTTAGCCTATGGTTGAACCTACAGAAACTTAGCTCTGGGGTTTTTAGATAAGACAGTGAGTGCATTCCTAGGTTTTCTGTTAATTAGAACTGTCAGCTCAGTGGTGATCGATAATGTTGAGGGGTCAAAAGTTACCTGGGAGTGTGTTAGTAAGTTAGAAGGAACTTTTCACCTCACTTTGTCCCGGTCAAGAGGAGGGGATTCTGTAAAAGCAATGAAATGACGTCATGATCTGTATATAAACTGTTGCTCGTGGTTAAGTAGCAGCGCGCTCAGAGAATAAATTATGTTACCTATTATTGAAAGACTGGTCTATTTTATGCAAACAAGAATCTTAAAAATTCTCATAAAATAGATTAAGGGTTTTCATTTAATGAAAGCACATTGGCATAATTAAATTACAGTAACAACCACCCATTACCATCCCATTGACTGTTATTAGACCACCCATTACCTTCCCCTTGACTGTTATTAGACCACCTTCCCATTGACTGTTATTAGACCACCCATTACCTTCCCTCTGACTGTTCTTAGACCACCCATTACCTTCCCCTTGACTGTTCTTAGACCACCCATTACCTTCCCCTTGACTGTTCTTAGACCACCCATTACCTTCCCTCTGACTGTTCTTAGACCACCCATTACCTTCCCTCTGACTGTTCTTAGACTACCCATTACCTTCCCTCTGACTGTTCTTAGACCACCCATTACCTTCCCTTTTGTCTTTAAAAAAAATATTATTTTGAACATGAGCTGCTTGTATAAAATGTGCCTCACACTGTCTTTCCTGTTTATCAATCCTCAGGGTACAGAGAGGTGGACCAGCAAGTCTAGCCTGCTGCAAGTGCTTATCTCCATCCAAGGCAAGTCTAAACTGATCTCACTAGACCTATTCTTAGTCTCACGCAGTATTGATTCACCCCCCCCCCCCCCCCCCACCTCGTCCAGAATTTCTCATTACCAGTCAGGTTTGGGTCCTTTAGCCCCCCCCCCGTTGTCTTCCCTGCAACAGAAGTGTATGTTTTATTCATGCCGTTCATTTGCTCATGTCTGCTTCGGCTACAGTGAGTGTCACACACATCACCCTCTGACAAGACCGTTGTGGTTTAACTGCCTCACCTTCCTATCAGTAATTTTCACCTCAGGATTTAGGAGACAATTATAGGATTTGCAGCTATCTCAAACTATGCTGATAGGCTTATTCAGGTTAATCCACGAAAGGCTAAATACATTTGAGTTGTCAAAGGTGTTTGTGGTTAACCAAAGTTTGAGTCTTTAAGTACACTAGAATGAAGAGTTAATGTGTGAATGTCTTTGATTTCTAAGGTATTTGGGTCCTTTGTTGTTTTTATCTCAATATCAAATAATTTCTGGTTAACAATTAAGTACCTTACTGTGTTTTGTTTTAAATTAAAATGGTCAAAAAGGAAACAAATAGCTTCTTAGCAAATAGCAATTTCTTGAGCAAGATTTTCGCTCGGACTGTCTGGAATTGGTCTGAGTGGGGAGGGAAAAACTAGCTGTTATTGGCAGAGGTTTGGAATTCTCTTATTGGTCTATTACCTAATTTACCGGGATGCATGGCACCTAGTACCATACCCTGTTCAAAGGCACTTCAATCGTTTGTCTTGCCCATTCACCCTCTGAACGGAACACATCCACAATCCATGTGTCAAGGCTTAGAATTCCTTCTTTAACCTGTCTCCTCCCCTTCGTCTACACTGTTTTGGAAGTGGATTTAACAAAGTGACGTCATTAAGCGATCATAGCTTTCACCTGGTCCGTCTTGTTATGGACATTTGTATAGTTGCTGTATATAAAATGCAGGACAATCCTGTTTTTGACTGCACCGGGCCTTTTTTTACTACTTCCTTGTGTGTCTAGAATAATCTAAAGAGTGTGTGTGTGTGTGTGTCTCTCCCAGGCCTGATCCTGGTCAACGAGCCCTACTACAATGAGGCAGGTTTCGACAGCGACCGGGGCCTGCAGGAGGGCTATGAGAACAGTCGCTGCTACAACGAGATGACTCTCATCAAGACGGTGCAGTCCATGACCCAGCTGCTGCAGACACCCATAGAGGTCGGGATACAGTCTGATCTGATTTACCTAGAGTCAATCTGTTTCTGTGTAGATTTTCGTATATGATTTGGTTGTATTTGTGTGAATACAAAATGCAGTGAAAGTTCTCCCCAAAAACATATGGACGGTTTTTGTGTGCTGATAGTTGCTGTACAAATTTAACCTGTAAGTCAAAGTGCCAAAGACGCATTTCAATTTTCGGAAGATTTAAGAAAACGTTTCTTATTACTGGATGAGTTGGGGACAAATGGCAGGTGGTGATGGATAGTTATACACTGCTCAAAAAAATAAAGGGAACACTTAAACAACACAATGTAACTCCAAGTCAATCACACTTCTGTGAAATCAAACTGTCCACCTAGGAAGCAACACTGATTGACAATAAATTTCACATGTTGTTGTGCAAATGGAATAGACAACGGGTGGAAATTATCGGCAATTAGCAAGACACCCCCAATAAAGGAGTGGTTCTGCAGGTGGCGACCACAGACCACTTCTCAGTTCCTATGCTTCCTGGCTGATGTTTTGGTCACTTTTGAATGCTGGCGGTGCTTTCACTCTAGTGGTAGCATGAGACGCATGAGTCTACAACCCACACAAGTGGCTCAGGTAGTGCAGCTCATCCAGGATGGCACATCAATGAGAGCTGTGGCAAGAAGGTTTGCTGTGTCTGTCAGCGTAGTGTCTAGAGCATAGAGGCGCTACCAGGAGACAGGCCAGTACATCAGGAGATGTGGAGGAGGCCGTAGGAGGGCAACAACCCAGCAGCAGGACCGCTACCTCCGCCTTTGTGCAAGGAGGAGCAGGAGCACTGCCAGAGCCCTGCAAAATGACCTCCAGCAGGCCACAAATGTGCATGTGTCTGCTCAAAAGGTCAGAAACAGACTCCATGAGGGTGGTATGAGGGCCCGACGTCCACAGGTGGGGGTTGTGCTTACAGCCCAACACCGTGCAGGACGTTTGGCATTTGCCAGAGAACACCAAGATTGGCAAATTCGTCACTGGCGCCCTGTGCTCTTCACAGATGAAAGCAGGTTCACACTGAGCACATGTAGTGTGCGTTAGTGTGAGTCTGTAGACGCCGTGGAGAAAGTTCTGCTGCCTGCAACATCCTCCAGCATGACCGGTCAGTCAGTCATGGTGTGGGGTGGCATTTCTTTGGGGGCCGCACAGGCCTCCATGTGCTCGCCAGAGGTAGCCTGACTGCCATTAGGTACCGAGATGAGATCCTCAGACCCCTTGTGATACCATATGCTGGTGCGGTTGGCCCTGGGTTCCTCCTAATGCAAGACAATGCTAGACCTCATGTGGCTGGAGTCTGTCAGCAGTCCCTGCAAGAGGAAGGCATTGATGCTATGGACTGGCCCGCCCGTTCCCCAGACCTGAATCCAATTGAGCACATCTGGGACATCATGTCTCGCTCCATCCACCAAAGCCACATTGCACCACAGACTGTCCAGGAGTTGGCGGATGCTTTAGTCCAGGTCTGGGAGGAGATTCATCAGGAGACCATCCGCCACCTCGTCAGGAGCATGCCCAGGCGTTGTAGGGAGGTCATACAGGCACGTGGAGGCCACACACACTACTTAGACTTGTTTTACGGACATTACATCAAAGTTGGTTCAGCCTGTAGTGTGGTTTTCCACTTTAATTTTGACTGTGACTCCAAATCCAGACCTCCATGGGTTGATAAATTTGATTTCCATTGATCATTTTTTTGTGATTTTGTTGTCAGCACATTCAACTATGTAAAGAAAAAAGTATTTAATAAGAATATTTCATTCATTCAGATCTAGGATGTGTTATTTTAGTGTCCCTTTTATTTTTTTGAGCAGTGTAGTTGGGTGGTTGTCATGGTGCTGCGGTAGAGGTCTGTAAATATTGTACATATTTATGTTTTTTTTTTTTTTTTTCATATCTTGTGTTTTTGAGGCACGAATTTGCAGGTTAACTCTTTTTGGCTAGCTAGCTAGCTGCCGTGTGTTTTTATTGGGGAAAATGCGTCTGGAAGTTACCAGCTTTTTTTTTCACCCGGCTGCCAGTTCATGATCTTTTGAACATAATTTGAGGAGTTGCCTGACGCTCAATAGGAATGGGAGATGGAGGCATACAGCTGTGCTGAGGCAGAGGGTTGGTCGTGAGGAAGACTGGCTACTATTCTTAACTCTGTGTGGTGAGTTTTTGGCGCCCAGTGCTGCTGAGGTATCAACCTAGTGGGTGCAACACAAAGTGGAAGAGGTCCAGTGGCTAAAAGACCCTCCATCACCATCCCTCCACTCAAGCTGTGAACCGACCCTCTCCATCTTCAGACTAAAGACTTGGCCCCTATTGGTTGACCTGTCATGATATATTGCTTGTTTGTTTTTGCTCTTGAAGCGCTTCGAGATTCTTTGAAAAGCCTTGTAGAAGTTTAATAAATTATTCTTATAGGTTATGATTCAGATCATGGGAATATTGAGCCATAATGATTTATCTTTTGTCTGTTTCCAAACAGGTGTTCCAGCAGGAGATCCGGCAGCACTTCACCTCTAGCGGCTGGCGCCTGGTGCACCGCCTGGAGGCCTGGCTGGAGCTCCACGAGCTAGCCGAGAGGGGACCTCCGCCAAGGCCATCCCGGGACAGGCCTCCCTCAGTGGGGCCTCTAGACGAGACGCTCCCCTTGGATCTTCTGGCCCACAGCACCCCCAACAAGCCCCAGGGCACCGGGGATGAAGAGCTGGAGGACTCTGGCCTGAGCCTCTCCACCACCGCCGCCTCCCAGCAGGAGCTCAGCCAGAACTTGGACTGCGACGGCGCCGTCTTGGCCAGTGAGGTGGCCGGGGCGAGCGTGGTGGTCTCCGGGTCTGTTAGGGGGGCCACCTCGGACTCTGCGGGCGGCAGCCAGCCGGCGGTGCGACCAAAGAAGCGCAGGAAGAGCTACCGGAGCTTCCTCCCCGAGCGGAGCGGCTACCCGGACATTGGCTTCCCCCTCTTTCCTCTCTCCAAGGGCTTTGTGAAGAGCGTGCGCAGTGTGCTGCTGCAGTACCGGGCCGCCCTGGCCGCCACCCCCATCCCCGACCACATAGAGGACAAGTGACTCCCCCAACGCCTACCACCTCAAAGCCCACACTCCAAAAGCTGCACTGTGCCCCCAATGATTTCCCAAATAGCCCCCCGTACGCTCTGTTCCCCCTTGCCCAACTGCTGCCCAGTGCCCCTGCCCCTCAGCCATCTATCTAGTGCACTCTTGCCCCCTCCTCCCCTTCCTCAGACCACTAGAAGTTAACTGGGTGTATGTGGATTTTTCCATCAGTGTCCAGGGGCCAGACAGAGGCCAGATGTGAAGGGAGAGGAGTGGGAGTGTCTTATGGGGATCTAAGCCACGGACCATAAGCTCCCTCCCTCCATATTGGACCCTCTGAGCTCTCATGCACACACAGACAAGGAGCGAGAGCCTCGACTGGAAGGCAGCGCCACACGTCTGCCCCTCGTGGACCCTCCTAGGCCCTGACGGACGAGGAAGGAGAGGAGGAGAGATGCAGAGCTGGTTTGATTTAAAAAAATAAGAAAAAGAAAGAAAAAGTGCCATTGATTGCATCGTCTATAGTTACTGTAAGGGGAAGTGGAAGTACCTGAAGAGACATTATTTGTGAATTGCCGCCACAAATTCAATTTCTTAGCACAAATTAAAATATTACTCCGCCGTGTTAATTGGATCTAAACTAAACGGAGACTGTTACAGTGGCCATGGCGTCCTGGAATCTGCAGGGTCAACCTGGACAGATTCTCAAAGCTGGGTTTTCTCTGAACTACATTTCCCAGTATGCCTGGCTCCTTTAACCCTGGCGGCAACCCTTAGCACTGCTCCTGTGCCCTGTTACCACCCTGCACTCTCCAATCAACAGACAATCTCGGCAGGTCTGGGCACCTTTTGACACGCTGACGTATTGAGTTTCTTTTTAATGTGGATGTTGCTGGTTGTTTGCTTTTTGCCCTTCTCCTCTCGCTCTTTCTCGACTTTAGAGACACACCCCCAATCTGAATGTTATTAACTGCCCACCTACAACCGCTTCACTCTGCTATGTCCTTGTTGGTTTCCTCGCCAATCGCTCGCACCAAAACATGTCGTTGCAGAAACACTTGAGTGACAAGTTTACATACTAATCACTACTTCTGGATGTTATATACACTATTAGGCCCTATGGTATATACCCTGAGCAGAGACTTGGCTCTAGAATAGAGGAGTGACACAGAACTATATGACCTTACCTCTAGGTGAGGTCAAATGAGCTCTTTAATATCTTTGACTGTAGAAAGTTTCCATTCTAAGACTTGATAACTTTCTGACACTGTACAGACTTTTTTTTTTTTTTAGTTATGTCACCCAAGTCGCTCTTAAGACTCAACTTGACATATTTTTTTTTCCTTCTACAAGGGATCAAGGCTAGGTTGAAAATGCACAGTTTAAGAACCACGTTTGAAAATAAACACATTCATTGGACCAGCGCAGCTGCTGATTCGACAGGATTGGCATTGAAAACGTGACCAGCGGTCAGGAAATGAAGTGAAGTGACTGTAGATCATTTGAAAAAAAAGTTTAAATGAATAGAATGACAGTAAAACAATTATCCTGTGTGTTTGTTGAGTAGTTAGCTGAAATTCACAACGGTTGTGTTTTATTTCCACCCTTGATGGCTAACTTTCTGTACTGCTGACATTCACTTCCGTTCATTTTCTGTCTGGCGCTGGTCCGATGAACGTTTTTATTTTCTACCACTTCTCCGTGGAATTATTACGTTGTCTTAACCTTCTCCATGTTCAAGGTAGTAATGTTTTTCCTTCCTTGCAGCTGTCATTGACCCTTTAGAGTCACTTAAAGGCTGGTCGTTCACAATGGTCCTCCAGAGCTATCCCACAATCCTCTCTTCTGCTCACTCATTGGGCTACTACTAGAAGCGGGAGCCACAACCGTGAACTTGACACGAGTTTTAAAAAACGCTATCCATTCCATCACTAAATGAGTCTTCTCTCATCTCAACATGTTGCCTTACTTGAATTGTTCTTCTTAGTATATTATCAGACCCTATGTACAGAGCTGCTTGTTACCCCCGCCTGATACCCACTACATTCACCCCATTCCAGTGTTCTGAGGTCGGCCCTCTAACATCAGATCTGGGGTCGGTTTTCCCTGGACTTGTGCTTAATTTAACAATTCGGAGGTAGGAAAAATGTATAAAATGAATAATAAATGAAACAAAATAACTGATCCCAGATCTGCTTTGACAATGGCAACTTCAGCCCACAAGTTGAATGGTCAAGTTACACAGCTTCAGCCTCTGTATTCCAGTGTTACTCTCAACTGCGGTTTGTTTGGGGATGGAGTTTGATTGGAGTTTGTAGACAGAGATTGAGTGTGGATGCAGAAGATTTTGAGGAGCTTGTATTTGGTTTTGTTCTTGCCCTTTGCCTTGAGCATGATGGAGTGTCACTGTTTGTCCCCAAGATTGGAGTGGTATCCCGTTCTTTCATTTCCCCAGTTCAAAGGGTGAATGATGCACTTTTGACAACATGGCCTCTGGCATAGTCATGCTTGTACTTTGTGATATTACTTTTATGTTTCTTTAAATTATTGCCAGTTTGTTTATACTTGCTTGAAAAATGGTTGTGTTCTATTTATTAACACAGGGAACTTTTCTCTGTATGGCCACCAGGAGTAAGTGTTTCCATTCATTGTGTTCGCCGAAGAATGAAAGAAGCCTGGTCCCAGACCTGTATGTTCTTTGACCAACTCCTTTGGCTAGTAGTTGATTTTAAAGCACAAACAGATTTAGGATAAAGTGTTAAAAGGAGTACTGTGAAAGAAAGTGCAGCGATTTAACGCCATCTGGTTCTTATACAGCCTGGTCCCAAATCTGTTTGTGCGGTCTTTGCCGAGTTGGCAAGAA
This sequence comes from Oncorhynchus clarkii lewisi, assembly GCF_045791955.1. NCBI lineage: Eukaryota > Metazoa > Chordata > Actinopteri > Salmoniformes > Salmonidae > Oncorhynchus > Oncorhynchus clarkii. Next base: position 23,594,908 of record NC_092159.1, on the reverse strand, counting down.
TGCACAAACAGATCTGGAACTGGGCTAGTTCTGATAGTGCTTCCTTGGTTATTTGAACCGTCGTTGTTTACATCCATGACATCCATCTGAAATATATTATGCTCTTGTTTTTTGCCAGATATTCTGTTGGTCCATTCCCCTTGTGCTTACCGGTGAACTGAAAATGAGGGCGTTGGCTCGTCTTTTTGCTTGAACAAAGACGCTAAATGCTTAGTGTTTATGAGTGTGTGAAACAGTACAAAATGCCATTTGTAAATGATTGAGTGCAAAGCGTGAGACAAACTGATTATTGTAAAGAAGAAAAGAATAGGTGAATGGGATTTTTTTAATTATTATTTTTCTCCTTCCACCTTAAAAAAAGATATTTAAAATCCTGTACCATGCATGGCAATCAGGCTTCCATTGCTTCTCTTCCTCCTTGACTTTTTTTTATTTTGCTTCCTGTACAGTAAGAAGGATGTTCCTTTTGCTTCCCCATTTTAGGCTGCAGTCCTTGTAGCGTAGCAGCCTTGGTTGGTTCCCGCCAACCTTCTCCTGTGTTTGCAACCATAGATCTCTCTCTCGCTCATGCACTTGTTTCTCCACTATTGCAAAAACAGAAAAAAAAATGTGAAGCCAGGTCTCGAGAAAAAACATGAAGGATTTCAAGCACATGAAGTTATGTACAATTTTCTGTGTATGTTTATATTCAGACATTCATTACTGCGAGAGATTTCCAGCCAAAGCATGTAACATGTTGCTTTAAGCCTTGAACGGACACAAGACTTGACTGTACGATGTGAACATTTCCACAGTGGCCTGTATTGGTAAACTAATAAACTTATGATTTTTAGCCTGATCCCTCTGTACAGAAGTCATGACTATACTATAAATGCATATATTTAACAAACTTGAGCTCTGTAAGTGGTCATGAGAACGCTTGGGACATAAGTATACATTTGCAGGTTTTTCTTTCTTGATTTGTCATTTTTTACAGTTCCTTTCATTAAGTTTGAAGACTTGTTTTTAAAGTGATGTATTAAACTTTGCAAGCAGTACCATGGTTACAAGTTGTCGCTTGTGGTGGATTGAATTTGGTTGTACAGTAGAGTTGTGTTTTCAGTTGACCTCACTCAAAGGACAAAACAGCAACTTAATCTTGTTTATATTCAAAAGAAGGTTTTGGTTTTCACTTTATTTGATTCAACATTTTGCCAAGTGGAAAAATAGAGCTCTGTATTCAACTCAAGTAAAGAATATCAATCAAGATTTTGTAAAAAGAACAGTTACTATCCCTTCACCAAATACACCTGAAAAACACTGTCAATAAGACAACAGTCAAGCAGCAAGACTCCCAAGATTTTTGGGATAGTACCTGACTGAATTTATTTAGCTATACACCTTCAAGTGTCAACAACGGAGTATATTAGGGCCTTGGCCGGCGTTTTCACAAACTGGGACATTAAGCTTCATCAAACCTCCTTTTCCATTCTTAAGCAAGTGCTCAATTCAACTGGAAATGGGTTACTGGAGTAGGTCCGTTTCCTCATAAATTTTAAATATTGAAGACGAATAGGACCGGTATCAGGGTTCTATGCCAAATCTTCTAAGCGTCACAACAGTACACACCCCTCTTCCCACAACTAAAGGGCAACATGTTCAAGGCACACCAAACAGTTTCAGGGGCTCTTTCTCAATCGTCTGAAATCTGTCCTTGTTTCCTTTCCTGCATTGCGCTGATCTGAAAGAATTGAGCAGGTGAAAGCCTGCCAGCCTACTGATGAGCTTCCACCATATTTTCACCTGCCAAATATTTTCTAATCAGTGCAAACAAGCAGAGAAAATGAAGAGGGTAAGAATTGTTACAATTGAGAAAGCGCCAGGGACTGCATCACCAGCAAGGCAGGCAGACTTTGCATAGGCTGTGAGTCGGGCCCAGAGTTTTCTAGTCAAGTGAAGTGGTCAGGAAAATCTCATGGCCCAAGCTAGCTTAAAGAAATTGATTTTTTTGGAGCATGTTTCAAGCCTGAGCGAAGCAGAAAATTCCTGTGACAATCAATGGAGTCTGAACAAAGATCTCATGGAGGAACAGAAAGAGACTGATGTCATGTGCGTTTTGATATTTTCACCTCCATTTCCCCATCATAATGCTTCATGACTCATTGATTCCCAGCATGCTATGGGGCATGTTCCTCTGCCCAGGTGTTGCCGACACCTGCCAGAGCTTACAACTCCTAGATATGTATCAGCTAACCACAAATGTTATACTAGCAATTTGTCAGTCAACGTCTGAGCATGGGAACACGACCAAGGTAAGGATTGGAAAGGCATGTGCTGCTGCTCTAAAATAGCAAGCAGTAGGGGGAGGAACACCAGATGAGCTCATGCCCCTGACAGGGTTAAAAGCAGAGTTAAACATCAATGCAAGGTGCTTTCTTTTGCATGCACCGCAGCTAAAATCACATTTGTCATTTTGGTCTTCCCCCATGTATAATTATTTAGTCTGGCCTGACGACAGGTTTACAACAAAGACAGTCAATACACAATATCACAACATGAAATTGACATTTTTGCATTTTGGTAAAACCTTGCGGCCCAAATGTGCACTCAGTCATATCAGGGGCACTTTGTGGCTCTAAAAAATATAAATCGAGGCCCAATAACATTCTCTCAGGGTATCCCCAAGTTCCATAACCTCTTATCATCCCCTATGGTGAACAAGATGAACATAAACATCTTTCTTTCACAGTGTCAGTCAGAACCTTATGTTACACTGCTGTGGAGAATGAACATCATGTTTATCTGTGGAGAAGGGCAGTGTCCATATGGGCCCTGTTCAAAAGTAGTGCACTTCATAGAGAAAAGGGTGCCATTTGGGATGCATCCCACACAATGCTGGTCCCTCAGGCAGCATTTAACAAGTCCATACTCTCCCTCATCCCTCCCTCTTTACCATCCCCTGACCAATGTGCTGTTTAATCAAGCGCCCCCTGTCTTCCTTTTGTGTTTAAGGCAGAATAAATCGCCCTCCTTCCGAGAGTTCAGAATCAGTACAGAAGAGGGCTATGACGAGCGTAAACTCAGGCTAGCTACTGTATTAGCGTCACAGTAGCCTTTGGTTGCTCTTGTCATTTCATAGTTTATCTTCTGTGTGTGTTTTAAAGCTTTATGATAAAGATGATGACGGCCGAGAAGGGGAAGGGGTCTGTACCGTGTGTGTGCGTGTAGTGTACTGTTGGTGTGTCCGCTGTAGCTGCAGGCAGACAAAAGCGACGGACTGCCCTGTGGTGCACTGCAGTGTCGAGAAAGGGAGGAGGAGGGGATGGTTGAATTGGATGGAAGAGAAGGGTGGATGGGGGAGGGGTGTGGGGATACAGGCACAAAGTCACGTAACCTGGACTTGTGTTGCATGCCTTCCTTTGCAGGACAGGCCACAACACAATAAACAGGCTCTCACTCTAGGCCATTTTAAAGCTAGCGGGTCATGGAAATATGAGGTATAAAATGAGCACATGTCAAATTACGTGAAGATGTGTCTTCTTTAGTATACTTGTTTGCATGTCAATGTAAGGTGGCTGGTTGAAGAAGTCATGGAAGTATGGTGCGTTTTCAGCTAATCACAACAATGCCTAATCCAAAATAAACTCCAATCTTTTCAAATCCAAAACCGGTCTTCAAGTAGTCCAGGGTCTAGGCCTTAGGATAAACTACTGACCCTCAAGACTCAAGCTTCAAGGTAATCAAAAACAACTATGGTAATTGAGCGTCAATGGTTGAGGGTTGATTTCGGCATCGGCGCAACTGTCCCCTTGTGTTACTTGGGTTCAAATGAGTTGGTTTTTTAATTATGTCAATGCTGGCTCCCGGAGATTGTATGGATCTTCCATATGTCCACGTCACAGCGGAAGAGAGGAGTGAAGGCATCTATCCATACCCCATTCGTTGCATAAGAAAGAAAATGGAAGTTGCAATGCCCTCCCATAGACATAAAGCATGCCCAGGGTCTGTGAGGGACAGGGTGGGTGACTGACACTACATCATATGGACCCCTGGTAAGGAGAATGTTTGTATGTGTGGGTGGGTATGGTGGTGGGATTTGCAGTGGGGTGAAAATATTCATATTTCATGAGTTATGCTTATGGAGTAAGACAGCAGAGCTCTTGATCAATCTCTCACCTCGGTTCTAGTAATCTATCCATGTCATAGCTTGCAACAGCCAATTAAAGGCCAGTTGCTTTGTGATAGTGGGAATCCATCTTAGAACAGCTTAAATGCTAATTAATGGGGAGAATGGGAGATTGAGAACATTGGGCTCTAGAAATAAAACGTACCCACCCATTGTGAACTTTTTGTGTTCTAGCCTTGCTACTCCTTTGTGGCACTTCCAATTCAAAGCAGAAATTCAGAGAAGACTACAAAGTCCATTAATCCCACCTCCCCTTTAGATGTGAGCAGAAAATGCTAATGCTAATTGTTAGCATAGCATCGTCCAGAAAATGCTAACGAATGTTAGCTTTTAGCATAGCATATCTATTAGCATAACATGCTAACGCTAGCTATCCATCCAGTGGATCTTGTTTATCATCTAGTGATGAGCCTGGCTATCCCACCGTGTACCTGGGCCTGGACCGGCCCATACTCCACCACCTCCCCATCCACCGTGATCACCCCTTTTGACGAGTAGGGCTCCAGCCGCAGCGCCCGCACCCGGGTGTACACCAGATGGGGGCTGTTGTTGGCCAGGTGGGTGCCCTTCTCCATGGCCAGGAAGAGCCGGAGCAGGGCCGTGCGAGATATGCCTGCTCGGACGTATATCAGGTGGATGAGGCCGTCATCAAGTGTAGAGTTGGGCGCGGCATACAGGTCCTTCGCCAGGTGAGACTGGTACATGGCCAGCATGAGGACAAAGTCCTCCTCGGGCACCACCACCCAGTCGCTGGGCACCGGCTGGTCCAGGGGCACCAGGAGAGAGTCTGGCGGGCCTGTTAGGGTGGAATTTGCGGACATGGGTTCCCTCTTCTTCGCCTTGAAGGCGTTGTTTGAGTTACGGGAGTTGTGGAAGGTGAGGTGGGCTGTGTTCTGGCACGGCGAGTCCTTCAAAGGTTGGCAGAGGAGGGTGGAGGAGCAGAATGCAGACAATGGCGGTTGGTGTTGAGGTGACATGCTTGTCATCTCCAACGAGACTGGCGATTGCCCATCCTCCTCTCCATCCACCTCGTCAAGGTATGGCAGGTATGCCAGGCGGCCCTTATACACCCTCAATGATGCCAACCTGACCAATGTGCCCATGGTGAAGCGGGCGGCGCCCACGTGGCGGTACTTCTCACTCTCAACATCCACGTCAGCCACGAAGCCCCAGGCCAGCGAGAGGAAGGAGAAGAGGCGCGTGGGGTTGGAGGGGCTGGAGCCCAGGTGGACAGAGGCCAGGTCCATGCGAGACACCAGGCCCTTACACAGCAGGAAGCCACAGCTGATCAGCAGCTCCTCGCTTGACACCGGCTGGGCCCTGTCAGAGGAGAGAGAAAGAGGGGGAAGAGGAAGGGGGAGAGATAGGGGGGAGTTAGGGGTAGACACGACAGACAACAAAGACAAGCCCAGCTGGGAGAGGGGGCTGGGGTGGGGGGGTAGAGAGGTCATGGGACCACCAGCCCCACATCCACCACTCAGCCTGCTGTTTTTTCTTCATCACAGCTTATTAGATAATGACGTCTCAGAGTTCCATACGACTGGGGTCACGTCCATATGGCAGCATATCCATATTCAACTTGGATTCAATATTCAACCTAGGCATTAGGCTCACCAGTCAATAACAGCCATTGGGGTCTCTGTTCGGCTTTCTTTTATCATGGTTTCTGTACATTGTTTTTATATACAATAACATCGTACCATTTTGAGCTATTTTCTTAGTCACTGAAAAGGGAACCTGGGTGTAGCATCTCTTAACAACCAGTAGAGGGGGTTCTAACTATAAACTATTAGAGTCATCCGATCCCACTGCTCAAGGCAAAACTGACCCGTTTTACCGTTTGTGTCCTATAGCCTACAGCCCAAACAGATCTGGGACCAGCATATATACATAGAACAACCGGGGGAGATGAACATAGAACAACCGGGGGAGATGAACATAGAACAACCTGGAGAGATGGATAGACGGACAGACAGGAGGGCATGCTGCTTGTGTAATTGTGATTCATTGTGTTGATGCTCTGTACTGTGGTGGTTAAAGAATGAGCCAGCAGCAGTATGTTTGTTCTCCACTACTAATTCTGGGGATTTACTCAATACGGTTTGTCAAACATGTGGGCAGTAGTAGGCCCTGTGCTGGTGTAGATGGTTGTTTATAGTGGGTCCTTCTTTTCGGTCTTCCTGGAAGTATATTTCTCACCCAACTGGATAAATTGGTTTTCAATTAATTATTCCCTTCTTTGAGCTAATCACTGATCCAACATGGGAAACATCAAAGCAATGCATTACATCCAACATGGGAAACATCAAAGCAATGCATTACTTGCCACAAGTAATCATGCCAGATTGAGTACTTCAAGGAAGGGGAGGAGGGAAGCATGCATTTTCAAAGTACATTATTGGGACTAACTGCTGCTAACTAACTGCTACATGGGAGTCTTGGTGTGTCACCCACCCAGAGTAGTGGTGTATAGAGGCAGCCAGGGCGTTACCGGAGCCCCCTGGTAGGATGCCCAGTGGGGTCTGGATGGCCTCCTCCCAGTCCTCTCTCTCCATCAGGCCATTCACAACCTGGGGCGGGGGGACAGAGAGCAGGGGTCACCCAACAGCCAGAGACTCACCAGATCTAGGGCCACTTTCACAGACCAAGATAAGGCCGGGTCGAAACTAAAGTGCACTTTCAGTGGATCCTCTCCAAAAATAGGCTGAAAATCGGTGTCTGTGCAACAATATGCAAAGTCAGGCAGAACCACGGATCTCAGCAAACTGGGGGTTTGAGGTTTAGAAGAGAAATGGATGCCATGTCGGCACTAAAAGTTCCAAGACAGTTACTAGGTCAAGTAAGAATGCACATTTGAATTATTGTCGGGAATGGATTATTGTACTTGTACCTCACCTCAAACAGCAGTCCGTCCCCGGACATGATGACTAGAGCACCCCACTGTGACAGGTCAGCCTCTCTCACCAACTCCCTGGCATGGTTCTGCCGCTCTGAAAACAGACAGGGAAGACGAGTACATTTACACGTGTTTAAGTGTGTGCCCGGCCGTACAACCACTGTTTGTGTGTTATTGTAGTGTCAAAATCCCTCTCTTTTGTAGTTGTGAGACCTTTAACTTTCCAATCCCTTTGGGAATCAAGAGGGTGTGTGTGTGGTTTGACAAAGTGAAAAAAAATTGAGATGACAAGGGCAAGTATGACCCTTCAGGGGACAAACTGTTGTGAGTACAATAGTTGAACAACAAAACAAAAGGGAACATGGAAGGTAGACTACACAGGAGATTGGTGGTAGAGGACAACTGAGATGCCACCTACAGTACCAGGCTCAGTGGAGGCTGGTGAGGGAAGGACGGCTCATAATAAGGTCTGGAACGGAGTGAATGGAATGGCAAACCCATGGAAACTATATTTGATCTATTTGATACCATTCCACTTCAGACATGATCCCTCAATTAAGGTGCCACCAACCTCCTGTGACCAGGTTAGCAGCACATGTCTTTAGGGCAGAGAGGACAGTTGATATGCCACCTTAATGAAATGCAGTATCACATTGTAAATTAGATTAAAAGGCCATATTACGTTATAGGGCCATCCATCAAATTTGACTGGGTCAATCAGCAGATTGTACATTGCAACAGAAGTAGGATTACGTGTCCCTTATGATGCTGATCTAAGGTCAGATTTTGTCTTTCTGCCTCAATGGTTAAGGTTGGGCTTAGGAGAGGGTAAGCTGATCCTAGAACTGTATCCATCATTCCACCAGGAGAAGGATGTTTCCCTAGCACTGACCTAAAGGTCAGTTTTGTGTTATTTATCTGTATGGTTAAGGTTATGCTCAGGTGAGGGTAAACTGCTCGTGGATCTGTACTAATGGCTCCTAGAGCTGTCATTTATTTTCTTTAGGGGCCAGTAGTCTATCAGTGGAGGCTGCTGAGGGGAGGACGGCTCATAATAATGGCCGGAATAGAGTGAATGGAATGGTATCAAACACATGATAAAACCATGTGTTTGATGTATTTGATAACATTCCACCAATTCCCCTCCAGCCCTCACCATGAGGTGCCACCAACCAATTAAGGTGCCACCAACTTCCTGTGTAGTCTATATATAGTGAGTGACTGGTACTCCTTCCTGTATCATCACCATTACTTTTCAATCGCACCTTTTAGTCCCTTACATTTCCCTAACACTCCTGCCAGGTTAGTAAGAGCAGCACACTCTCAGAGAGAAGCGCACACGTATTTCCTCTCTCCTCAAAACACTCTTTATAAAAGGCCAGACCGTCTAAGAGCTCTTTGTTGTTGTAGCCACTCAAGCTTAACAGCATAAGCCAAGTCTCTCTTTCTTCCCCAAGGAATCTTATCTATGCTTCTCTCTAAGGCTGTGCTTACACAGGCAGCCAAATTCTGATCTTTTTTCCACTAATTGGTCTTTTGACCAATCACGTCAGCTCTTTTTCATAGCTGATCTAATTTGGTCAAAAACATCAGATTTGGGCTGCCTGTGTGACCGCAGTGTCTGTTTGCACAGAGATACTGTGTAGCAGTGTTTCCCCAACTCCGGTCCTCCAGTAACAAGTGACAAGAACACCTGATTCTACTTAAAGCCCTTGACAAGTAGATTCAGGTGTAACACTGTAACAATATGTAACACTGGAGGACCGGAGTTGGGAAACCCTCTTGTAGATCTTGATGTTCCCTTGTTTGTCCTTGCATCTGAAACCCACCGACAGCAATACCCTCAATCAATTTTTCCTTTCCGTGTATGTAGTCCACAATACAGTAGTGTGATTGTTCGGTGTATCGTTTTATGCTGGTCTTGACACAACAGTAGAGAGCATTTCCCTCTGCAACATAGGCCTCGGGGGGGGGGTGGCATCCAATTACTGAGTCAGCGTCCCAAATGGCACCCTATCCCCCACACAGTGCACTACTTTTGACCACGGCCTACATTGCTGTGGTCAAAAGTAGTGCACTGTGTCGGGAATAGGGTGCCATTTGAGACACAAAGAGACCTTTCATTCATTACCCTCCTGCTGGGCCTGAGAACCGTATATACAGGCAGGGAAAATCTATTTTCCCTTCATCAGTCTCCTCACGTGACATTGTCATACGCAGAGGCTGTAAACGCAGTGTGTGTATAGATAACCGGTCAGTGTTAAGGTGGAGGTGGAAAATCTATGTTGGCTGGTTGCTAAGTAGGAGAAGATGTTGTTAACCCTCTCCCTTTACTGTAAATGGTGATAGCTGATATTAGCCGCTAGCAAAAAGGGAGGGAGGTAGCATATGTGTGTTTAAAGTGGTGGGGGGGGGGGGCTTTTAGTCATATATGAGTGTTTGCTCGAGGTTGGATGTTAAAATATAAGAGGTCTGGGAATGGGTGCAGTGCAGACACACACAGACAGGCAAACAGACAGACACAGGTAGAGGGGGGGCTTTTAGTCATTTATATGAGTGCTTGCTCGAGGTTGGATGTTAAAATATATGAGGTCTGGGAATGGGTGCAGTGCAGACACACACAGACAGGCAAACAGACAGACACAGACAGCTGAGGGGGAAGTTGATGCTTTTAGTCATTTTTACGAGTGTTTGTTTTGGTGTTGGGTTGGATGGTAGAATGTAGAGGTCTGGGACTGGGTGCAGGGCAGTACTGTAGTGTAGTTTGACTGACTGGCTCAGTCTCTGGGCTGCAAGCAATTGTTCTTCCTTCTTCCCAGCTCTGTGGCTCGAGACTAAATCATTACACCGCTCCCTTCTGCTCTACACTGGTCCTTGGGTGGAGGGGAGGTGTGTGTGAGTTTGGCCGACTATCCTGTTCTCTACAGTGTGTGTGTGTGTGTGTGTGTGTGTGTGTGTGTGTGTGTGTGTGTGTGTGTGTGTGTGTGTGTGTGTGGACAAATATCCTGTTCTCTGCACTGTGTGTGTGGGCGTGCACATGTGTCTCTCAGGGCAGCCATTGTTGTCCCTCTAAAGAAGCTATAATTCGGACTCGGATTCCAAAAAAAAGAAAGAGCGCGAGGCTTAACCCTCAATGCCACCATGCAGTTTCATGTCCCCAGACTCCCCTCGTCCCTACTCACTTTGCTTCACTCTCCTTTCCCTGTCTCCCTCCTCCCAGCCACACTCTCACTGACCCTGCCTCCCACAAAAGGAGGTTCCAAACCCATCTCACACTAGGGTATATACAGTATACTGCTGGGCTAAGGACATGACAGACATTGTTTTTATTTTATTAAAAAGGGACCTTTCAATGGTCTAGGAACGACGAGGATCGCACCAGGGCTCCATAATGCACACTGACAGAAATAGCAGGGATACTTTTCATTGCCGTGTGCGTATGTGTGCGTGGGTGACTACCTGTTCACAAAGGCTACGCCGAGTGTGTGTCTAACCGGAGACTTTGGGTCAACAGAGGTGGGGCAGAAGTGGCAGTGGTGTGTGTGTGTGTGTGTGTAGATAGGTCAACCCGTTTGGGAGCTGGAGGACACGCTGTGGCAGTTTAGTCAGCACCCAGGGACAGGGACAGCCTGAGGGATGTAGAACCACTAGAACCACCGCCTCACCGCACGCTCTCCCCCCTGTGAACCAGCCATAGAGAACAGGTCAAAGGCTGTAGAACTCACTGTTTTGAAAACCAACCACAGCTAGGTTACAATGGCACTGGAAGTTATCCCGCAACCGATTCTCCTAGGTCTCAAACTGACTGACTCTTAATAGTCAACACTGGCTTTTTCTACTATCTAGTTTCCGGGCCACAGGCTATATGATGGGCTTTTACTGTTCTGTTCCAAAACCACCACAGCTAGCACTGATGGTAGATGGGTCACAACTGCACGTATCTCACTGGAAAGGCTGTCACTGGGAAAGGAAGTGGGAGATAGCTAAGAGCGAGGGAAAGATTGAGAGCAAGAGAGAAACAGAGATCTTTTGAGACCCTCGTCCCAAGCGTCCTCCATGACCAGTTGCCCCGTCTCCCTCTGAGCAGTGACCTCATCCTTCCCCTCCCACTGGCGCCAAACACAGCCAGGGCTCCAATAATGGGCCTGTCCTCGCTCATTAGCGTCCCCATGCTAACCGTCCGCTAGGCTAGCACAGCTCTGGCCCTGCCTTACTGGATTAGCAACCAGAGCCACTGATATTTTCTTTTCACATTGACCTTTTCAGCATGGTTCCAGTGAACGGATAACCAGTCCAGCCCAGTACAGCTTGGCTTGGCTGGACTCTGTAGTGTTCAAAGGTGTACCAATGGTGATGCAGAATCTTTGTTTGCAAACTAACGCCTGCACAACCTTTCGTCTTAGTGTTGGCATCTACCTGTACGGTGACTACCTGGCTATTACAGGTTAGACTTGAATCAAGCCCAGCGTCTCTGAGCTGTGGCTGATCATGGAGAAGGATGACGACATCCCAATGGACAATGTCCTAGAGAGATTCTAAAGTCAGAGATGATCTACCCTTGTATCTGGCAAGTTAGATCACCCATCCTTCTGCATAGGACTAGAACAAGGGCTCTCTTCAATGGGGAACTAACTGACTGTTCTCAGAAATAATGTGCTTTTACATACATAGCATTTCAGAATGCGTTCAGAGAAATGCTCTCTCAGTTTTGGGAAAGGGATTAACTTTCTTGCCTGCTCTCTGACACTGCAGTGATTTAAGAACAGAGAGAGGGAGAGAAACTCAATAACCTAAAACTAGGGCTGAAATGTAGGGCTTCAAAAGCTTCACCGGGATCATGTTCATTAGGGAACCAAACGGTAGAAAATGTAGTAAAACATAGTAGGGGACTGCCTAAATTTGTCCAACAACAAACATTTATTTTTCATTTGCAAAGCGGTTCACTACGGTGTGCCCTAATGGATATGACTCATCTGATAAGCTTTGAACCAGAAGCCCAAAGCAAAACCAGGATATTATCAATCCAATGTCCCCAGACTGTGGCAACACATATTATAATCATTACCCCATCAATGTGGCTTATAAATTACATCAAATCACACACACACACACACACACACACACACACACACACACACACACACACACACACACACACAATTAGCCCATCAATAGGGTCCACAACATCAAATCATGGGGAACCAGATTTACAGAGGTTTGTGTGTAAACATAACATATTACATAATGGATCTACATACATACATATGTGCCAGCAGCAGATTAATGACTGCCAGCTAGCGATGAAAACAGCCAGAGGATTTATAATGGGGGAGGGAGAGGGGGAGAGAAAGAGGGAGGGTCAGCTTGAGAAAGACTGCCATTAGCTGCTTTGCTTTGTGGGACATTGCCAATTGGAGTGGAGGGACACAGAATGATGGTTTCTGTTTTGTTTGTCCAGACTGCCAAGCGGCTGAGAGTTAGTGTGTGTGTGTGTGGTGCTGGTAGTGCAGCGCTTTGACAGTCGAGTTATTCATTGACCTGTAATTGCAGGTGTTAGTGCAGGATATTGAACTGCGATAAGCTGTGTGTCAGTGTATGTACACGCATTTACTCAGCAGAGATGACTTGTGTGTGTGTGTGTGTGTGTGTGTGTGTGTGTGTGTGTGTGTGTGTGTGTGTGTGCGTGCGTGCTTGCCCTGTGTGTGTGTGTGTGTGTGTGCGTGCGTGCGTGCGTGCTTGCCCTGTGTACCTATATGCGTGTGTGCGCGCGTGTTCCACGCATGCATGCGCGTATATATGCACGTACAGTACGCTAAACTCACCAGTGATGACCAGTGTGTGTGGGACCCCGGCCTCGTTAAGCATGCGTTGGACGTGTCCGGTGAAGAGGCTGAGGGCCTGGCCCTTCCCACTGTGGGGGTTCACCAGTAGCATGACGCTGCAGGGACGGTGCACCTCACTGTAAAGCACACCTACAACAGAGAGGATGCGTGGACAGAGGTTATGACAGATGTTAGACCCTCTAATTATCATAACCTTGGCAGAAAATCCCATAAACACAGAATCCTGTACAATTTTTAAAGTTCATATTCAGTGTTGTTTAACACAATGTTTAGCATAATTACATATTTTCTTGTTCTGTAACATACATGATTTCCAGTGTTTTACTCGAGGTGCGGGTTTGACGGTCGCTCGACATGATACTGAATGTTATGGGTTATTCACATGTCTGTGGATAGGGATTGACGCCAGACTGGAGGTACAAGGATCGAGGACACACTGATGTGTGATTCTGTAGCAGCAGACAGTCATTGACTTTTGGGTTTTACTTCCTTACAAACCTCTCGGGCTGGCGTTTCCAGAACATTTGGCGCTGTCGGATTAGGACATAAAGGGCCCGTCTCCAAGAGGCCAGTTAGATATTTTCTCTACTTCTGTGCTGGGTGTTGTGTCCCTGTTGCAACTTGTAATAAACCAGATTGAGTCTATCTGTGACTTCTCTTCTCTTTCGTTACAGCAATATGAAATGGAGGGAGAAGCTTGATCTTACTATTATTAAGGTCAGGAGTTTTTCCTGACCATGTTCCATGACCAGGCCCTATAACTAGGGCCCAGAGTTTTTCCTGTTCAGGTCACATTGGTAGTCAGGAAAAACTCCTGTCCCTTATGTCTACCATTAATCCTCAGAATATACTGATTAGACAAACACTACTATGACTCGGGGCTTCTTTGCCAATTATTAACTTTCTGCATCAGTCCTCTCTAGCTAAACCATTCTGGGAAATTAAAGTATTTTAGTCACGGAGGATGGGGAAGCGAGGTAAACAAGTTTGACAGATGATGAATGACTTGCTATGGGTGGAGCACAAGGACAGTGTTTTGGATGCTCCCTGGATGAGGTCATCCACCAACATCAAACCTAATTGGCAGGATGTGTTTTTCTAGACGACCCCACGTCTACTGGAGCTACTGTCAACATATATCGCAGACTACACAAGTTAGGAAATACCACCTATCATAGTTACCATATCTGTACTACTGTAAACAGTGCATTGCAGACTATGAGTGTGTCCCAAATCGCACCCTATTCCCTTTATAGTAGTGCACTATTTTTGAGTAGGGAATAGGGTGCCATTAGGGATGCAAGCCTCTGACAACACAGGTTAGGTTATGAAACCCCACCTATCAGTACTGTAGATCTGTGGTATCTGTGGAGTTTGGTCATGGGACTTTGACTAAGTTAGATGGAATGGGGTGTGTCTACTATAGGTGCCTTGTCACAAGGCAGTTAAAGTGACATCATGTTTTCTTGTGTGTTTGATAACACATGGTCTCAGTTAACATGGCCTATTGTACCTAGATAGGCTTCCTACTTTGCTTGACGTATACCAAACAAAAATACCAACTCAACATGTAAAAGTGTTTGCTCTGTGTTTCGTGAGCTGAAATAAAAGATCCCAGAAATATTCCGTACGCACAAAAAGCGTATTTCCCTCAAATTTTGTGCCCACATTAGTTTACATCCCTATTAGTGAGCATTTCTCCTTTGACAAGATAATCCATCCCCCTGACAGAAGTGGCATATCACGAAGCTGATTAAAAAACATCCTTACACAGGTGCACCTTGTGCTGGGGACAATAAAAGGCCACTTTAAAATGTTTTTTTTTTATGGGGTATTCTGATTGGCTGGTCCTGGCTGCCAATTGAGTGGGACTATGCCCGACCAGGCCCACCCCAGGCTGCACCCCTGCCCAGTCATGTGAAATCCATAGATTACGGTATAATGAATTTATTTCAATTGACTGATTTCATTATATGAACTGTAACTCAGCAAAATCGTTGAATTTGTCTATATCTTTGATCAGTATAGATAACAAAGCTTTGTAGCGGCCACAAATACACTTCCATCTAAAAAAAAAAACACACCCTCACACAAAAACGTAGGTTGAATCAACATGGTCAACATCATGAATTTGCAAAAAAAATTATTTTTAAAAAGCCACACTGTTTTTCATGTCTCAAATTCTAACCACATACCAACAATAGTGTTTTAGATTCATTCCAAGTTGAATTTACGTTTGTTACCACTTTAATATCAACCAAATTGGATGTTTATCGGATGTCTTTGCCTGATGGGTCTTGTTCCCATGAAATGTGGACCCTTTCTTAACAAGTTATGAAGTTCTGGGAGGACGGAGTTGGCAGGGTCCTCATTCGTAACCCGTTGAGTAAATTTCACACGAAATGTCTGCATGCGCCATTTCTGAAAAGCCTGTGCACGTACAAAAATATTGGGAGTTGTTGATATTTTACAGTGACTTTTTCAAGCTAAACATGCATGCTGCTTGTCCGCACACTCACACATTCTGCAAGACTGATTGCATATTCAAACAATTTAAAAAAGTAGGCTAAATGCTACAGCCCTCACCCCCAGATGAATTGTTGTTCACTATTTTGTTTATCAATAGACTATTGGGGTTCTATGTCCTGCCTTGGTAGGCTCTGAGATTAAACAGACAATGATATTACGCTCCCATCACACAGCAATACTGGAGCCTACCCATACTGTCAAATTACAGTACCAGTCAAAAGTTGACACACCTACTCATTACTAAATTCAACCAAAGGAAACTACTCTGGTACGTTATATAGCCAGTTATATGATCCTGTCAGTTTAGGGATTATTGAAAGACGGGACAATCTCTACTTTTTCTTGAAATCGTTTTCTAAATATGAACAACATTTGAAATATACAGTACCAGTCAAAAGTTTGGACATACCCATTCATTCAAGGCTTTTTTCTTTATTTTTTAAAACTATTTTCTACATTGTAGAATAATAGTGAAGACATCACAGCTATGAAATAACATATGGAATCATGTAGTAACCAAAAAAAGTGTTAAACAAATCAAAATATATTTTATATTTGAGATTCTTCAAAGTAGCCACACTTTGCCTTGATGACAGCTTTGCAGACTCTTGGCATTCCGTTTTTTTAGGAATACAATTTTCATCATATCCCCCATTTGCACAAAATACTTACTTGCCAGCTTGCAATACAATATTTCAACCACTCGCAGATGTGTGTACGCGTGGTCTAGAGTTTGTGGAGAGGTGAGCACATTCTCACATCAAGTCAATTTATTATAAACGCCAACTTTTGCATGAAAAATAAGCACGGTTTATAAATGAGGCCCCGGGGCAGTTCCCTCATAAATCATTTGGCATGGACCTGTGCCAACCCAGCTGGAAAGGGCCCCAACCATGCTGTGTTTTTCATTACCCGCATCATCATTACCCGCAAGGCCTGTCTTGTCTCGACCCATTGACACTCCCTTTTAGCCAACCTACCCATTCCTAAACATTCCTTCATTATAAACTGGCTGTGGTTGAGAGTACCACCTCCACCTACGGTCTTGCTTGTCAGCAAGATGCAATGGTTAGGGTCAGGAGTTTTTCCAGGTGAAACTGGTCTCTAGCTGACCTGACCACGAAAGCTCTTGGCCCTAGTCATAGTATAGCCCTAGTATCCTACAGCCTAAAACTAGGGTTTGGAGGTTTTCCTGGTCAAATCGGGGAACATCCAGTATAACCCATTATCAGCTAAACGACACTGGCTCATTGCCACATGACACATCTAGATGAAACCAACAAAAGCACACACCCAAACAGAGAGAGAAAAAATAGCAATCTGGTTTTGGCCTGTTGTGGTCGGAGCTCTGAACAGATCTGTGTTCTCCCTTTAACAATCACATCTGAGCATGCCCAGTGGGCACTGAGGTAACACAGTAGTGTGGGGGCGGAGAAAGTTACAACAACACTTGCCATGCCCTTAAAAGGTCATAATCGTGTCATCCTCATTAAAGGTCAATCTCTTAATTCTCAACATCCTATGGTTGCGACATGTAGTGGTAGCAGACTACTATAAAACTATAGTCCGGTTGTTATTTGTTTTAGTCAGTTGCCCTTGGTTAAGTAGGTAAACACTGATAGTATGTATTATGACACAATTAAGATTTTTTTTTTTTAAGGCAATATAATTACTGTAGAACAACGAAGGAAAATTGGCCACAAACTATTATTCGGGATGGTTAAAGATGCCATTAAAAGGCACTATCCAAGGGCCTCCCGGGTGGCGCAATGGTTAAGGGTGCTGCTGCACTGCAGCGCCAGCTGTGCCAACAGAGACTTTGGGTTTGCGCCCAGGCTCTGTCGCAACCGGCCGCGTCGTCCGGGTTAGGGAGGGTTTGGCCGGTAGGGATATCCTTGTCTCATTGCGCACCAGCGGTTCCTGTGGCGTGCCGGGCGCAGTGCACGCTAACCATGGTTGCCAGGTGCACGGATGCGCGCTGTGTTAAGAAGCAGTGCGGCTTGGTTGGGTTGCGTATCGGAGGACGCATGACTTTCAACCTTCGTCTCTCCCGAGCCCGTGTGGGAGTTGTAGCGATGAGACAAAATAGTAGCTACTAAAAATTGGATACAACGAAATTGGGGAGAAAAAGGGGTTAAAATTCAACAACAAAAAAAGGCACTATCCAAACCCGATTACTGTAGAACCATCTTGACAGTGGTAAACCAAACAATTCCAAAGGAACGCTTGCTGTCTGAGTGACATTTCAACTGAATTCACTAGTGCGGTGATTAAGAAATGTCTCATCTGTAGACTTCAAAATGTAAGAGTGAACAATTTGTCCTGAACTTCAATGAAATAATCACTGCTCTGCTATTCGCCGCAGGAAATTCCAGTTGAAATGAAAGGGAAGGGAGAAAAACCCCATAAAGAGTATTTTTCTGGTCTCGGCTTAGGACAGCATCTTAGAATAGCAAACTTGCACAGTATTGCGTGACAGATCTCGCTTGCGACTCAGTGAAGTGTCTGTTCTCGTTAAGACATGGAAGACGGAGCATTTGTTTATTTATTAGCTAACACTCGCTTTTCCTCGAATCTGAACTGGGAGGCTTACAGCTTCAATTGACTATAGAAGATGTTGGTGTAGGGTGAAGTTGCCCCTAGACACACTGATCTTGGGTCAGTTTTCCCTCAGATGGTTAAGGTCAGGATTGGGGGAGAGGAAGCTGATCCGAGATCTGTACCTAGGGGAAAGTTCACCCCTGAGCGATGATGTTCATATCAGGGAGTGAAAGACTGACGACTCACAGTTGAACTTCCTTGACTTTCGGGTGAACTTCCAACGAAAACATTCTTTGAATTATGCATTAGCTACTTATTCTAATGTCGCTACTTTGACTGTAGCTCAAGTTCTCTATTTGTGGAGACTGGGGAGGTATGACACAACGTTAATTGCGGTTGAATGAGCCCGAGGTGGCCTAACCATCTTTATAGGAAGGAAGGGAAGGCAGGGTGCCAGGTGTTTTATACACTTGCCTGGGCCCAATATGTATTTCTGTCTGCAGTCTATGTGGTTATGAATACCTGATGCGGCCATTCTCCCTCCTCTGTCTCTCGTGCGTCTGTCTCTCTCAATGTGTCTCTCTCTCTCATTGTGTCTCTCACTCTGTAATTTGGGAGTTCTGTCTAGGGGGAGAGGATAGGGGGCCAGGGGGAGGGGGGTGGGGTTTGCTATCATGCTATCTCTTTCCCCCACCTCACTTACTCAGGCTCACTTCTAACAATGTTTGAACATGCATCTTTCCTCCCTTCCTTGGAGTAATCCCTGATCTAACATGATTAGTGGTGTAAACAACGCAGTGGCGTGCTCGCTTTCATCTATCTGACTGTTAGTTAGTTCCGTGGTGACTTTAAAAGTAGGAAGGAAGTAAAGATGTCTTCCTTAAGAGGGTTTTAAAAGGACCTCATCCGCCACCTTTTAGCCTTTTAACACTTTGGCTCAGCCACTTTATGGTCCCGGGCCAGACGTCACAGTTTCATAGCAAACAGTTTACTATAACGTATGTTACATTCAGGTCGCAGTACAGATGTTTATATTGGCTTGTTTTGACCCGAATAAATGGTATTGACTGGGATTGCACCTTTAAAACGTGGTTTTCAGACACAACTCATACAAGGTGTCTATGTGCCTTCATGACAATAGTAGTCTGACCTAAATTCAACCAAATGAAACTACCCTGGTACATTATATTGTCAGTTATATGATACTGTCAGTTCAGGTATTATTGAAAGACACAATCTCTGCTTTTTCTTAAAATGTTTTTCTAAATTTGAACAACATTTGAAATATACAGTACCAGTCAAAGGTTTGGACATACCCATTCATTTAAGGATTTTTCTTTAATTGTACTATTTTCTACATTGTAAAATAGTAGTG
The DNA here is from genome assembly GCF_045791955.1 of Oncorhynchus clarkii lewisi. Classification (NCBI taxonomy): domain Eukaryota; kingdom Metazoa; phylum Chordata; class Actinopteri; order Salmoniformes; family Salmonidae; genus Oncorhynchus; species Oncorhynchus clarkii. Next base: position 23,575,559 of record NC_092159.1, on the reverse strand, counting down.
AAGAAATCAAAACAAGGAATAACTCATATGGAATCATGTAGTAACCAAAAAAGTGATAAACAAACCAAATATATTTTATATTCTTCAAAGTAGCAACTGTTTGCCTTGATGACAGCTTTGCACACTCTTGGCATTCTCTCAACCAGCATCACCTGGAATGCTTTTCCAACAGTCTTGAAGGAGTTCCCACATATACTGAGCACTTGTTGGCTGCTTTTCCTTCACTCTGTGGTCCAACTCAGACCAAACCATCTCAACTGAGTTGAGGTCAGGTGAATGTGGAGGCCAGGTCATCTGATGCAGCACTACATCACTCTCCTTCTTGATCAAATAGCCCTTACACAACCTGGAGGTGTGTTGGGTCATTGTCCTGTTGAAAAACAAATGATGGTCCCAGTAAGCACAAACCAGATGGGATAGCGTATTGCTGCAGAATGCTGTGGTAGCCATGCTGGTTTAATGTGCCTTGAATTCTAAATAAATCAGACAGTTTCAACAGCAAAGCGCCCCCACACCATCACACCTCCATGCTTCACGGTGGGAACCACACATACGGATATCATCCATTCACATACTCTGCGTCTCACAAAGACACAGCGGTTGGAACCAAAAATCTCAAATTTGGACTCATCAGACGAAAGGACAGAATCTAATGTCCATTGCTTGTGTTTCTTGGCCCAAGCAAGTATATTATTCTTATTGGTGTCCTTCAGTGTGTCCAAAGTTTTGACTGGTACTGTATATTTTGAAAGACCAAGGTATCAGCTATCATACAATGTAAAGGAACAACCTCCTGATTCAATTTTTGTTTCTCATAAAATGCAACTAACTGGATTTGTCAAAGACCATAAAAGGCCTTTGATTTTTACATTTATTGTCCAAGTGTTTAAAGGCCTTGATATTATTCATTTTAACAATAGATTATTCAAATATGTAATACAAATCTCCAAACGTATTTTTGTTGTCTAGCACTATATCACGCTCCAGTTTTTTTTTATTTTCTTTTTGGCATGTTCTTTTAGATTCAGAACATAAAACAACATTTAGAAAGCAAACATTTTCCATTGGATCTAGCACGGCAAATACGTCAATAGTTTAAGCATATGTTGCAGAAAAGTGATTCAAATATATTTATTTTATATTTATAATGACAAAAATATGGATCTTAAGGTCGATTAGACATCCATGATGAAGTTGACAAGCCACTGATGGAGTTAACAACAAATACTCAAAATTCATATTTTTGCTTATTAAACAAAACTACTTCAATACAAATATTTGTAAAATATATAAATTATTCATTTGAAAACCCTCAAAAATATAACAATTTCATCAGATCTTTCAGCACTTTGATGTTATATATTTTTGGATTTGCATCAAAATTTGCAAAAAGTTGCAACAAAATTCATATCCTATCTTAATCCATCAGGCAGATGGAGCTGACAGTTTATGGTTGTAACAATGGCGATTTCAATATTGTTTGTTTAAATCTATCAAAAGCAGAAAGCTTTACAGACCATGATTTGTCCTGTTGCACTACATGTAATGAGGACATGAACAAGGGGTCCTTATGGTAGAGCTGACCCTGCTCATTCATGATTCATTGAATTGACCAAATCTTCAGACACATTTTTTAGGAATCCTAGTTTTGAAATACATTTTGTTTAAAGTCAGAGAGGGCTATTGCAAGAAATTACACAAGATCCTTTTCAGTTAATATTCCTTATTACCCATTTTAGAATTTTAAACACTTTGAGAGTTTTAAATTGGGAGCCTTTGCTCCGGACAAGGGCATTTCCGGGCATTGAGCAACACATGGAATTGAATAATATTGAAAATATTTAGAAAATTCCAAAAGAAAAAACTCCCCCCGTATAAAATTCCCCTAAATGTAATTTTTAAGCTCAAATAATAAAATCAAAATCAAATATTTTCCAACTATAAAAAGAAAGCTTGCCTGCCAGACAAGGATTGTCCCGACTTTCAAGAATTCCTGAGTTAGTACATAATACGGTAGGTACATAACCTACATAACCATGATAAGCTCAACGCCAACAGACTCTTAAATAGTACAATGGTAGCAAGCCAAGTCATGCTTAATTATTGCATGTACCCATCAATGCATTCCTACACGTCAGATGTAGGTAGTACTAAATCTGGACCAACCCCCATCACGAGAAAAGCCAGTTTCCACATGAGAGGATTTCTGGATTATAGGTTATCATCACCCATTTGGCCACTAGCAGCCATAACACATATCTTAAGTATAATATGGAGAAGGACTGGGCGATATACCTTGAATGCTGGTAATACCGTTATGAATCCACATACCGGTGAAGATTTACAATAACGTCTATAATTACATTTTGATAAAATGCTAAATAAACGAAAGTTTTACAAAAAGTTTTGTCCATGTTTTGTTGAGCATTAAACCATCAGAACGGAGAAAGCCTATTAAAACCACTTAAATTCATTTGATGCCATCCTAGGGCCATGCACTGGTCATAAAACATATTTAGAACGTGTATTACTCAGAAACATCGAATACTGTCAAAAATATTGTGATACGATGTTAAAACCTAGCCTTAATATTGAATGGATTTGCCATAGGCTAGCACATCCACTAAATGTAGTTAGCTTAACTGTCTGTATTTGTGCTGGTAAGATACAAATCAGATGTGTCTTGTGTAGGCTGTTTTAGTTCCCCATATACTTTTTTCATATCGATCCTGAAATCGTCTTTGTATACCTACATGAACAGTCCCTCACCAACCTAAATGCGTCTGATGGTACCTCACCAAGACAAACACAAATAGAATAGTCTTGTACACAACATCGTGGCAGTGTGTTCGAGCGAGTAAGCAGATCCTGGCTGAGTTGAGACTCAAACCAGACCGACCACAAAGGGTGTCTAGGGAGGAGATGCCTGGTGTGGTGATTTGTTCTCAGAGAGAGAGAGAGACATGGAGAGAGACATGGAGAGAGAGGGGGAGAAAGAGAGAGGATAGCGAAAGGGATTCAGAGATTGAGAGAAAGATGGGGGAGAGAAAAAGGGGGAAAGAGAAGGAGAGTGAGATGAGGGATAGAAAGAAAGATAGAGAGAATGGCAGAGATGCAGATGGAGAGTGAGATGAGGGAAAGATAAAGAAGGAGAGAGAGAATGGCACAGATGCAGATGGAGAGTGAGATTAGGGAACGATAAAGAAGGATAGAGAGAATGGCACAGATGCAGATGGAGAGTGAGATTAGGGAAAGATAAAGAAGGATAGAGAGAATGGCACAGATGCAGATGGAGAGAGAGAGAGACGGGAGAGAAAGATACATAGAGCGTAAAGTCAGCGTGAGACAAAGTGAGAGAGAGGAGCGGAGAGGATCTAACCACCCACTGGCTGTCATTCTCCTCTTGAGTGGTGTCTCCTGGGTAACTTCGGCAGTGGCACCCCAAGATGGTTGTGTTGAAATAAAACAAACGACTGAAGTAAAAACTTTACGTATTTTTATAACCTATAACTGACAAGACTTTAGAGGAAGATGGATACCCATTGTGAAAAACCCACAACCACATAGTGAGACTGCCCTTCTCATAGATGATAATAGACAAGCGTTTCGCTACACTCGCATTAACATCTGTTAACCATGTGTATGTGACAAATAAAATTGGATTTGGTCTTCGTTGAAATGTGATTGAAGCATTGTTGTGTCATTAGCCGAATAGAGAACACGAAAAGAACACAGCATGCCATAAACGGACAAGGACAAGGACATTCACTTTCTTTTCATTGCTATACAGATGTAATTCAAATCTCATTCAATGTGCTGTACATTGAGAAAAAACAGATCCAAATTCCTATCAACATTTAGCTGATTTTCCGTCCAGCTTGTATGAGTGTGTTGTAATTCCTCTTTTTACTTCAATAATCTTCACTGAGTGGCCTGAAACACTAAGCTGCTGTGAGCCCATGGGTCTAAACAGGGAAGGCCCCAGAGAGAGGTGTTAGAGTGTGTGAGTGAGTGGAGTGAGTGGAGTGAGTGAGTGAGTGAGAGATGGGCTTAGTCAGAGATCTTGACAGCACCTCAAGGCTCATCTTGGAGAACGTCCGACAAGAGTCCTCAGGGAAAGGACTGCTGTCTCACTGCTGGGGCCTCAGAGTGAAAAGAAACACACGCGACTTTCCATCTCCCTCTTTCTCTTCTGCTTTCGAAGCAGAGGAACAGATGTATGAACACAGAGAACTCAATGCTACCTATTTTCCTAGAAAAAAAAACAATAACTAGAAGCTAAACCATGCCCCTTAGCATTGGGAATAAAAGATAATTCTGTAACAGTGGAAATCCATGGTATATTGATCCGTTTCATCCAGGATCGATAATATCCAATAACATACAATAGTATATTATTACACCCAGTCAACTCCAATAGAATATCAATGTGTGAAACGATGTCTATATAATAACAATATGCTGTCATCCTAGTATTAAATAACATTTAATATGCTATGTTGTATGATTACACCATGTTCATTACTATACCCCAAATCTCTAAATGTCTATTGTAATGCATGCTGTTGTCCATGCAGTGGATCTGGTTTGTCGAAGGGGCCACTGGGTAAGATATTAGTAATGGTATTGAGTGTGCTGGAAGTGACCTGCTTTGTTGCTGAAAGGAGAGGCCCTTGAGATATGGGACAATGATGCCTGTCTTATTAATTTATCTGCACTGTGTCCCAAATGGTGCCCCATTCCCTACATAGTGCACTACTTTTGACTGGAGCCCATGCAAAAGGGTGCCATTTGGGACTCAGATCCATTTCACGCTACAGATGCACTGTAATGACATGGGTGCCGCGGGATATGTTGATTTACAGGCAGATGAACAGGCGATACGGCTCCCTAACATGGTATGTTGTTTTATGGTAATAAAATGGTTGTGTCAACGTTGAGGCGATATCATTGTCAAGTTTCAAAGGGAACTATAATATCCATAGTACAGTATCTTGCAAAGTTGACTTCTAGCTCATCACTTCACTATCTTGCTTCTTGGACAGCTTGATCATTGGACAGCTTGATCATTGGACAGTTTGATCATTGGACAGCTTGATCATTGGACAGTTTGATCATTGGACAGTTTGAACAGTTGTAGTTAGATTGTGCAGCAGCCCACCGCTCCCCCACCACTAGATGTGACGGCACACAGGCATATATTCATGCATTGCGTAAATAGAAATGCCTCACTTTGCTGAGGAATTTCAATAGCTTACATCCTTTGACAAAACCTCTCTAAAGAATTCCCATCATCTCGGTTTATAGGCTACCTTCATCTGTTAAGTTAGTGTGATTGGATGACTATAGACTTACATGGCACTTTCCTTCTGAACGGATCAATCTTTTATTGGTTCCCTGCATTGTTACCATGTCTACAAGGTAAGAGACAATGACGTGGGTTGACCCTTGTTTCTGAACCTTCCAATTAAAGTGCATTTTTCCCACTAGAGTAATTATAGACTTATATCCCTTAGCACTCATACCTTTAGTAGGCCTGTTGCCAAGACCAGGGCTGCCCAACCCTGATCCTGGAGATCTACTGCCCTGTAGGTTTTCAGTCCAACCCTCTTCCTGAAGATCTACCCTCCTGTGGGTTTTCAGTCCAACCCTAATTTAAAACACCTGATTCTACTAATTAGCTGCTCAACAAGACTGAATCAGAGATGCTTAATTCGGGTTGGACTGAAAACCTACAGGACAGTAGACCTCCAGGAAGAGGGTTGGACTGAAAACCTACAGGACAGTAGATCTCCAGGAAGAGGGTTAGGCAGCCCTGGTCTAGATCAGGATTTCTCAACCCTCCCCCAGACATTTCACATTTGAGTTTTAACCCTAAACACCTGATTCAATTAGTCAACTAATCATCAAGCCTTTGACTAATTGAATCAGGTGTACCAGTTTAGGGTTAAAACAAGGAGAGAAGCATGTTAGGAAATCCTGATCTAGATGTTTTTTCTCTGTTAGTATTTCTCTATTAGGCCAGGGGTATTCAACTCTCACCCTACGAAGTCTGGACCTGCTGGTTCTGTTGTATCTGATAATTAATTCCCAGGTTTAAATAAAAAAAAAAAAAAAAGTAGAGGAACTGGAGCTGAGTTTGAGGGGGTTAGGCTATTGTTATTATAGATGCTGTTTTGTTGTTACTTTGGTCTGTTAAAGGTTGCTTAGTGAACATTCTGTAATTTGTGTCTGACCAGTCCTATTGTTTTATTCATTTACGGAAATTAGTTTTAAAAGGTAATAGAATAGCCTGAGACAGATGACACGGATAAGAAAGTGCGGAACTTGCTCCACAGCAATAGACTAGATTACGCAAAAACAACCCTTTGTCTATGACTAAATAATGTGCACTAGACAGGTATACCGACTTCATAAATAACATGAATGCGATAAGCACACGCAGCACTTTCAACCGCTTATGAGAAAATTATACGATACTATATGGTTAACTAATTTAATTAATGACTTGCTCACGATTTCTCAAATGTTGCTGACGAACAGAGCTCTCCCGGATGGTGCCAGCCCATTTCTCTGCCTCCTCCAGGTTGGCGCGTGGGTCCTGGAACAAGGCCACCCGAAAGCACTGCTCGACACGTTGCCTGGCCACCCCAGAGCTCATCCATCGTCTTTTAAAAGGGTAGAAATAGACCGAGAAGTACGCTCCCGCGTCCGCGTTGTCATCTGCGCTGAAAGCCCGGCAGCCGACACAGTCCCTCAAGTTGAAAACCACCTTGCTCCGTCCCGCAGGTGTTGACGTGATCTTCTGAATGGTGAGGTCCCTCTCGGTTAAACTCACCGCGTACCTCACCTTTCGGTTGCCCGTGGTCGTGAATTCCCCGTACCGCAGAACCTTGGTGATTCCGTTGCGATATGATGGAGGGTCCGATTCGGTTATCTTCGGTTCCATCCTGCGCGCAGAGGGAGGAAGGGACGCGATCCGCAGACCTGCTTGCGCGTGATAGGGGGACGCACACAGTCATATACCGGCTGAAGAAGCAAGCTGTCCGCAGGGCAAGAGACTGCGAGTGATTTCAACGCAATCAAGATTTTTTGCCATTTGAAAAATGTGTCAGGTCGCTCTCTAGTGATAGAATTGAGGAACGACAATTAAAGCGTTGTGGACGGCGCCTGTACCAAAAGTGATCGTCTAGATTTGCCCACGAAAAAAGATACACTTTTTTTAACAGTATATTTCACATGGGACCTGTCAACGAATTACATTATGTTCAGAATTTTTCATCAGACCTTGTCTACAAAGTGTATGACCATTGTGTCATTTCGAAAGAATGTAGTCTGCATGGGCTACATCGCTAATCAACGCACCAAGCGCGCAGGAAATGGGGAGCGGAAAAGTGGAGGGCAAAGCACACTTGTTATATCAGTAGAATCTCAGGGGAAATTCCAAATTTGTCTAGACTAGAGTGAAGAGGAAAGGAATGCAGTAGTCTAACATTCGTCTCAGCTCTTCATCCCCAAATCTCTTATCTGCGGTCTGTGTCTACAGCGCGCTCTTTGGAGGAAGTTGAGCTTGTGTTGTCACCATTTGTGGTCCACCATTAGTACCAGAAAGAGGGAGTGGAGGATTCTGCCACTTAGTGCGGCATGCCAGTGCGTATCATAGGTTATTTGAATGTGTTGGTCAGTAAACGCCTCAGTGGCAAATGTTGCTTTCTCCAGAAATTAAGAGTTTAATTCCAAAACGCTATATATCCGTTTTCAGAGATGTTGGTAACTTCATTTCAGATAGACAAATAACCATGTTTTTTGCTAAATAAAATATGCCTCACTCTCAAAGAAATAAGTAGACTGCCAGGTTTTACAGTCAAATGTATCAAATAGCTACATTTTTAATAAAGACATGTACAAATGATACCTTTGTGACGTCAATATCTAAACGTTTTTGAATCAAGTAATTTGAGATCTGTATGTAAATAATTTAGATTGGACCTTTTATGCATTAAGCAGATGGTCTGGGTTGGCGCCCCCCCCCCCCCCCCCCCCCCCCCCCCCCCCCCCCCCGTGGCGGAGGTCTTTGTGGGCTATACTCAGCCTTGTCTCAGGATGGTAAGTTGGTGGTTGAAGATATCCCTCTAGTGTTGTGGGGGCTGTGCTTTGGCAAAGTGGGTGGGGTTATATCCTTCCTGTTTGGCCCTGTCCGGGGGTGTCCTCGGATGGGGCCACAGTGTCTCCTGACCCCTCCTGTCTCAGCCTCCAGTATTTATGCTGCAGTAGTTTATGTGTCGGGGGGCTAGGGTCAGTTTGTTATATCTGGAGTACTTCTCCTGTCCTATTCGGTGTCCTGTGTGAATCTAAGTGTGCGTTCTCTAATTCTCTCCTTCTCTCTTTCTCTCTCTCGGAGGACCTGAGCCCTAGGACCATGCCCCAGGACTACCTGACATGATGACTCCTTGCTGTCCCCAGTCCACCTGGCTGTGCTGCTGCTCCAGTTTCAACTATTCTGCCTTATTATTATTCGACCATGCTGGTCATTTATGAACATTTGAACATCTTGACCATGTTTTGTTATAATCTCCACCCGGCACAGCCAGAAGAGGACTGGCCACCCCACATAGCCTGGTTCCTCTCTAGGTTTCTTCCTAGGTTTTGGCCTTTCTAGGGAGTTTTTCCTAGCCACCGTGCTTCTACACCTACATTGCTTGCTGTTTGGGGTTTTAGGCTGGGTTTCTGTACAGCACTTTGAGATATCAGCTGATGTACGAAGGGCTATATAAATAAATTTGATTTGATTTGGTCTGATTCAGAGCAACTTACATTAAATGCATTCATGTTAAGATACTGTAGCTCAGTAAAATAACCACATATCACAGTCAAACATACAGGATACGAAATTACATTCCAGCTACACAAATATAGCGTTTTGCAACAGAACACAATTTCATACACATCTAAAGTCTATGAATAAAAAATAAGAAAGGTCATATTTTTCTGTGTTGATATTGAGTGTTGCTATGGAGCTGTTACATGCATTGTTTTTAAAAGCCTGATAATGACGTGTAATATGCATTACACCTTATAACAGTTTAGGCTAAACCTATCAGCATGGTTGTACTTACACTGACACGGCGTTGTACTGAAGATGCAGCAATGGCTCGAACCCCTTGCAAGCTGCCGAGACAGACTTGGATTGATCAGCTGCGACTTGGTCCGGGTCTGCTATAACCATGGTTGTTGTGGCAGAGGAGAGGGTCAGGGCAGTTTCATACAGGAGGCCTCTGTTTTCATTTGATAATGAACTCTCTCTCTTTCTCTCGCTCTCTCAGCTGTTGATAAAGAGGGTGTGATTAATTGGTTTTGGCATCAAGACTCTATTCTACCACAAGCCCGTCGCCGGGGTGTCAGAATGGGGGAGAACATCTATCTCAGTGTAATTACCCTTTTGTCAAATTAGTCATCGAAACAGTGTGTGGATAAAAACAGCAAAGACAATTTGGGCTCTGATGTTGCAGAACCTAATAACTCAGTAGGACCTATCAACTGATGGATTGAAGTACTCTACTCAAAGTGTATTGTAAACTGAGTATAAAGCATTTTAACTGTGCACATTTTCAGATAGGTGCACTCTTATGTCCGCTAATAGTAACTGGCTTAGACCCCATCAGCACAGGGTCTAAGCTGACTAGGACAGTGAACTCCCTCTTCAAGGGATCAAAACACCATAGACCATTCCTGTGATTAATTTGTATCGTTATTGTGACATATCAACGGGTTGATACACGATAGACCATTCCTGTTAATATTCCTCCACCCCCCTCTTAATTTATGTCAACCATTTCTCCTTCTTCTCTGTTCCCTCTGGTTTCTTCTCTGGCGTCTTCTTCTTGACCCAGAGGGCTTTCAGACAGACTTTGCTGCTATTCTGGTTCTGAAACAGAGACACAGTATTACCCTCACTAATAAACACTGCAGGACAACATCATCCTCATCCTCTTCATGTTTGACATGTTTCAATGAAGTTCTAATGTATAAATCAATCTATGGAAGATTAGATCTGGGGTGGCAGGGTAGCCTAGTGGTTAGAGTGTTGGACTAGTAACCGGAAAGTTGCAAGTTCAAACCCCCGAGCTGTCGTTCTGCCCCTGAACAGGCAGTTAACCCACTGTTCCTAGGCCGTCATTGAAAATAAGAATTTGTTCTTAACTGACTTGCCTAGTTAAATAAAGGTAAAATGTCTGTACATTTTCTTCCAGAGCTTCCTGCAGCTGAACCATCCTACTCCTGTTGAACCATTTTTATTTATTTTATAAGAATCTTTAGTTTGACAGGGAGTCATGCTGAGACCAAGGCCTCTTTTACAGATGAGCCCTGTATACACATCAATACACTATACACATCAATACACTATACACATCAATACATTATACGCATCAATACATTATACGCATCAATACATTATACACATCAATACATTATACACATCAATACACTATACACATCAATACACTATACATATCAATACACTATACACATCAATACACTATACACATCAATACACTATACACATCAATACACTATACACATCAATACACTATACAGATCAATACATTATACACATCAATACATTATACGCATCAATACATTATACACATCAATACACTATACACATCAATACACTATACACATCAATACACTATACACATCAATACACTATACACATCAATACACTATACACATCAATACACTATACACATCAATACCCTATACACATCAATACACTAAACACATCAATACACTATACACATCAATACACTATACACATCAATACACTATACATATCAATACACTATATACATCAATACACTATACACATCAATACACTAGACACATCAATACACTATAAACATCAATACACTATCCACATCAATACACTACACATCAATACACTATACACATCAATACACTATCCACATCAATACACTACACATCTATACACTATACACATCAATACCCTATACACATCAATACACTATACACATCAATACCCTATACACATCAATACACTAAACACATCAATACACTATAAACATCAATACACTATACACATCAATACATTATACACATCAATACACTATACACATCAATACACTATACACATCAATACACTATACACATCAATACACTATACATATCAATACACTATACACATCAATACACTATACACATCAATACACTATACATATCAATACACTATACACATCAATACACTATACACATCAATACACTATACACATCAATACACTATACATATCAATACACTATACACATCAATACACTATACACATCAATACACTATACAGATCAATACACTATACACATCAATACACTATACACATCAATACACTATACACATCAATACACTATACATATCAATACACTATACACATCAATACACTATACACATCAATACACTATACACATCAATACACTATACACATCAATACACTATACACATCAATACACTATACATATCAATACACTATACACATCAATACACTATACATATCAATACACTATACACATCAATACACTATACACATCAATACACTATACACATCAATACACTATACATATCAATACACTATACACATCAATACACTATACACATCAATACACTATCCACATCAATACACTACACATCAATACACTATACACATCAATACACTATCCACATCAATACACTATACACATCAATACACTATACACATCAATACACTATACACATCAATACACTATACACATCAATACACTATACATATCAATACACTATACACATCAATACACTATACATATCAATACACTATACACATCAATACACTATACATATCAATACACTATACACATCAATACACTATACACATCAATACACTATACACATCAATACACTATACACATCAATACACTATACATATCAATACACTATACATATCAATACACTATACACATCAATACACTATACACATCAATACACTATACACATCGCTACATTATACACATCGATACACAAAAAGAAAAACACAATCATAGAAAACAAACACATTCTTCAGTAAAAGGTCCTCAATCAGCCTTTTGAATGACCCCAGAGGCACCAATTCATCACATTTTAGAGACCCATGAAGAGTTTTCCACAAGTAAGGTGAAAAAAAACTTAAACCAGATTTACCTAACTCAGTGGAGATCAAAGGGATCTCCATAGTTAGCCATCTCTGTTAACAATGTAGTATGGTACAGCAGAAGTTTATGCAGGAAGGCTTTATAAAAAAAACGATTACTATGAATCGATCTACGGGACTTCAGAGAGGGGGCCAACCTACAGTACTTTCTGATACAGAATGCAGTGATGTGTACGGAACCTAACGGCCATAATAAAGCCTAGTGCGCTATGATAAACTGCGTCAGATGGCTTCAAGACAGTGGCGGCTGCATTCATATAGACAATATCGCCATAGTCCATAACTGGTATGAATGTTGACTGAATGGTTTGTTTTCTGCTATTTAATGAAAGCTATTCCTACAAAATAAGCCAGTTTTAATTCTTAATTTCTTAACAAATTAATCAATATGCTTTTTGAAATCCAGATATTCATAAGCGGGGACAGCACAAGGGACTTGATCTCCTCCTCCTCCTCCTCTTTGTCACTTTCCTTCTTCATCCATCCCTTCTCTGCCTCTCTCAACCTCTCCAGCTCTTCTCTCTCTAACTTCCATGTCTCCTCCTGATTGGCGGACTGGGCCTCGAGGTGGGCCATGGCTTGTTTTGTTTTGGATTCATCCTTTTTCCAGTCAACTATGGTTTGACAGAGCTCTGAGCCTCTGTTTAAAGTCTCTTTTCAGCCAGCTGTAGCTTAATGGCCATTTGTGTGTTCAAGTCCCTTCTCTTGCTGCTTGAGCTTCCCCATCATGTTTTATGTTTCGACCTGTGACCTGATGGAGAGTGTTTGTTTCTCATTTCATTCATCTCTGACTGGCCAGCCACTTCTCCTCCTTGGCCATGGCAGCATGGAGATCTTCTTTGTCTAAGGCCCGGAGGGTCTCCCGGAGAATGTTCAGCTGGAGTTCTTGCTCTTTCTTGATGTACTCCAGGAGAACATTGAAGAGTTTATAGTCGGCCATCTCTCTCTCGACTTCTCTGATCCGTCTCTCAAGATCTCCCTTCTCCTCTCTCCAGCTCTCCTGAGAGGCAGAGAGGGTCTGAAGAGGTGTGTGTGTATTTAGCTAAGTGGTTCAATTAAGACAAGATGGCGCCGACGGAGATGTTTTTTAATGTATTATTTCTTCCGTTGTTAGCCCAGAAAATCTGAAGTGTTATTACATACAGCCGGGAAGAACTATTGGATATGAGTGACGTCAACTTACCAACATTACGACCAGGAATATGACTTTCTCGAAGTAGATCCTTTGTTCGGACCTCCACCCTGGACATTGGATCTAATCCCAGAGGCCGACCCAAAACAATGTTGTCGCTGCAGGAGAGGCAGACGGAGCTGCCTCCTGGTCAGACTTAGAAGGCAAGCACATCATCCACCGCTTCCGAGCATACTACTCGCCAATGTCTAGCCTCTAGACAACAAGGTGGATGAAAATAGGGCACGCGTCGCCTTCCAGAGCGACATCATGGAAACATGGCTCACTCTGGATACTTTGTCAAAGTCGGTACAGCCACCAGGTTTCTTCATGCGTCGCGCTGACAGAAACTAACATCTCTCTGGTAAGAAGAAGGGCGGGGGTGTATGCCTCATGATTAATGACTCATGGTGTAATCATAACATACACAAAGTCAAGTCCTTTTGTTCACCTGGCCTAGAATTCCTTACAATCAAATGCCGACCACATTACCTTTCAAGATAATTCTCTTCACTTATAGTCAGCCGTGTATATCACCCCAAACAGATACCTCAACGTCCCTGAAAGAACTTCACTGGACTCGACGTAAACTGGAAACCATATATCCTGAGGATGCATTTATTGTAGCTGGGATTTTAACAGAGCTAATCTGAGAACAAGGCTACCTAATTTCTACCAGCACATTGATTGTTGTACCCGCTCGAGCAAAACATTGGACCACTGCTACTCTAACTTCCGCGATGCATACAAGGCCCTCTCCCGCCCTCCCTTCGGCAAATCTGACCATGACTCCATCTTGTTGCTCCCCTCCTATAGGCAGAAACTAAAACAGGACACGCCCATGGTTATGTCTATCCAACGCTGGTCTGACCAATCGGATTCCACGCTTCCAGATTGCTCCGATCACGTGGACTGGGATGTGTTCCGGGTAGCCTCAGACAATAACATTGACGTGTACACTGATTCGGTGAGTGAGTTTATTAGGAAGTGCATTGGAGATGTTGTACCCACTGTGACTATTGAAACCTTCCCTAACCAGAAACCGTGGATTGATGGCAGCACTCGCGCAAAACTGAAAGCGCGAACCACCGCATTTAATCATGGCAAGGCGACTGGAATCATGACCGAACACAAACCAGCCCCGTCACAGACATCAACGTCTCACTCCCAGACAAATTAAACAACTTCTTTGCGCACTTTGAGGTCAATACAGTGCCAATGACATGGCCCGCTGCCAAAGACTGTGGGCTCTCCATCAACGTGGCTGACGTGAGTAAAACATTTGAACATTTTAACCCTTGTAAGGTTGCCGGCCCAGACAGCATCCCTAGCCGCGTCCTCAGAGCATGCGCAGACCAGCTGGCTGGTGTGTTTACAGACATATTCAATCAATCCCTATCCCAGTCGGCTGTCCACACATTATTCAAGATGGCCACCGTTGTTCCTGTTCCCACGAAAGCAAAGGTAACTGAACTAAATGACTATCGCCCCGTAGCACTCACTTCGGTCATCATGAAGTGCTTTGAGAGACTAGTCAAGGATCATATCACCTCCACCCTACATGATACCTTAGACCCACTCCAATTTGCTTACCGCCCCAATAGGTCTACAGACAACGCAATCGACATCCCACTGCACACTGCCCTCTCCCATCTGGACAAGAGGAATACCTATGTAAGAATGTTGTTCATTGACTACAGCTCAGCATTCAACACCATAGTACCCTCCAAACTCATCATTAAGCTTGAGATCCTGGGTCTTGACCCCGCTCTGTGCAACTGGGTCCTGGACTTCCTGACGGGCCGCCCCCAGGTGGTGAAGGTAGGAAACAACATCTCCACTTCGCTGATCCTCAACACTGGGGCGCCACAAAGGTGCGTTCTCAGCACTCTCCTGTACTCCCTGTTCACACATGACTGCGTGGCCATGCACACCTCCAACTCAATCATCAAGTTTGCAGACGACACTAAAGTGGTAGGCTTGATTACCAACAACGACGAGGCGGCCTACTGGGAGGAGGTGAGGGCCCTCGGAGTGTGGTGTCAGGAAAATAACCTCTCCCTCAACATCCACAAAACAAAGGAGATGATCGTGGACTTCAGGAAATAGTAGAGGGAGAACCCCCCTATCCACATCGACGGGACAGTAGTGGAGAATGTGTAAAGTTTTAAGTTCCTCGGCGTACACATCACAGACAAACTGAAATGGTCCACGCACACAGGCAGCATGGTGAAGAAGGCGCAACAGCGCCTCTTCAACCTCAGGAGGTTGAAGAAATTCGGCTTGTCCCCGAAAACCCTCACAAACTTCTACAGATGCATAATCGAGAGCATCCTGTCGGGCTGTATCACCACCTGGTACGGCAACTGCACCGCCCTTAACCGCAAGGCTATCCAGAGGGTAGTGCGGTCTGCACAACGCATCACCGGGGGCAAACTACCTGCCCTCCAGGACACCTACAGCACCCGATGTCACAGAAGGCAAAAAAGATCATCAAGGACAACAACCACCTGAGCCACTGCCTGTTCAACCCGCTATCATCCAGAAAGCTAGGACCGAGAGACTGAAAAACAGCTTCTATCTCAAGGCCATCAAACTGTTAAACAGCCATCACTAACATAGCGAGGCTGCTGCCAACATACAGACTCAAATCACTGGCCACTTTAATAAATTGATTTAATAATGGTATCACTAGTCACTTTAAATAATGCAACTTTAATTATTTTACATATCCTACATTACTCATTTCATATATATATACTGCATTTTATACCATCTTATGCATCTTGCCTATGCCGCAAGTCATTGCACATCCGTATCTTTATATGTACATACAGTATTCTTATTCATCCCCTTACTTTGTGTGTATAAGATAGTCGTTGTGAATTTGTTAGATTACTTGTTAGATATTACTGCACTGTCGGGAACTAGAAGCACAAACATTGCTCTACACTCGCATTAACATCTGCTAACCATTTGATTTACAAATGGCCCATAGAATTAGGAATTAGGAATCTTGGCCCATAGAATTAGGAATTAGAACCTTGGCCATTATGACGTAAATCTGTCACCACTTTCATGACACCTGTAGGCCCCTACTCGTTTATGATTAGGCCTAATATGGTTTCTGTTCCATTCAAATAGGAAAACAATTGCCAAATGTGTACATGAAAACGTTATACAAGCGTATTATAGCTTGTTATAAATGTAGGCTAGCTTACTGTATCTGTGGAGCCGTCTTGGAACGTCGCATCACTTTCCTAATCCATTTGGATCTTCATAATCCATTTCAAAGCATTGATTATACCTATGTACTGTGCTTGTTTACATATTTGACACCTCATTCTTCTGATCTCCTCTCTTTATGTTAAGAACTCTTTGGACATTTTAAACAGACAATTAACTCCAACCTTTCACTCACACACACCAAATACTTTGTTCACACTCACCGAGATATTGAACACCAAATACTGAAAATAAAGCACTTTACTGAGGGAATTGAAAGTCCGCAAGTGATATCAGTATCACATGGCTCTACGTGTTATAGTTTAATGGTGCTTTGAGGTACAGTATAGCCTAATATTCACCAACAGATGGCAGTGTTGGATTGGATCAGAGAACAGACCAAAGCTCATGTTGCCATAATGCTTTGCCAAATGAAAGACTATAATTTTTGGTTACTGAATTGCCAGTAACACAATTTTAGACGCCACAACGCAATTTTGGACCCAGGGAGCAGACTGAACTCAAGGTGAGTGTTCCCTCAATCTGACCACCTCCTTGTTTGAAAATCAGAGTCCATGTTATCATGCTTTGGGCATCCATAATGAGAGGCAGTAGTTGGCTGGGCTGGTGCTCAAGGCATTGGCACATTTCTCTAGCTAGCCTGCTGTGGGAGGGAGGGTTGAATGAGTTTATGCAGATGGAAATTATGGGTCTCAGTAAACACCTGGGCCCGGAGGAGAGACGAGATGATCTCATTCGTATGCAAGTCTTGTACCACATGATGTGCTACTAAAAGCTACTGTGTTAACCCCCTCCCTAATCCACGCTGAAAAGAAGGGTAGATGCATTCCCGCTTGGATAGTGAGTGTTTAAAAAATGTATGCTTTCAAGGTTAATAGGGAAGGGAATATCAAAATGTATATGTTATGTAATGTGTTTTATGGTGTGTGTGTGTGTCTGTACGAGTGTGCTTGTGTGTACATTTCTGGAAACATGCCGGTTCCCCCAGCTTGCGACTATATAGATCACAGAATCCGATCAATTTCTCCACAAAGACGCTTTTGATTTCAAATTGGGGGGGAGACGTGAAGATGTGGACTCCTCATTGACACAAAATTACGCAGCTGAGAATTCTCTGAGTGGACTGAAAATGGCAACTCTTGAGTCTTTTTTTACCTCATCACTCCAGCTGTGAGCTTTCTAGCCTATGCACTTCCGCAATGTGGTTTCAGGGCAATTTATATCATTCTGTACCTAAATCTGTGACACTCTATTTAGTATGATACGCTACATTACATTAGGTTACATTATGAATGGAATAGCAGTCTTACAATATCGTACTTCTTGGAGGACGTATAGTATTGCACGTCTTTATCTGAGACCAGGTTGCTTATTGCGCATAATAACAAAGGAGAATTACAGGGAGAATTTAAGTTGCCAGTTAGGGGAACTAACTACAAAGTTTAGAGCAGAGCTAAAATGACAAAGGTTAGGTGAATTTACGTAGGTGAATTGGATTAAGTTGAGTATTTAGCATTTTTCTGTATTTTATTAGGATTCCCAATTAGCTGGCTCCAAACAGGAAACAAAACATGGAGCTGGTGTGTAAACTGTTAAGTCGTCAGTGTACATAGACACACAGGCTTTATTAAAGGTCAGTGGAAGGTCATTAGTAAAATCAGAAAACAAAAATGGCCCAAGCTGGCTGCTCTGCTGTACACCACACTCAGTCGAATTTGCATTAGAGAAAAAACCCTCTGTTCTTTTAGATAGGTAACTTTCAATCCAAGGGCTAACTAAAATGCTACAGTTGTTCCCGACTTGAACATGCAAACTTTGGATTGTCTCAGATTACGCCCACCCATCCTCCCCAACCAACCTCCCTACTTTCGTTTCTGGTATCATATGTAAATTAGTAGGTATCATATGTCTTTGAGGTGCTCAGAAATACGTAAAGTATATTTTGTATTGCTCTGAGACCAGGCTGCCCTCCAAGGGGGACACAGCCTCCCATCTAGTCCTTTTCAGGAGGTCCAAACCCCTTTTACTTTATAAGACTTATGAGAGGACCATTCTAAATGACCTGCTCTATTTTCTCTATCAGTCACACCTCTGCAGATGTATTCTCCTCAGATAACCTTGGCCTCAATCACCAATTAACTTCTGAGATGTAGCTACAGCAGCCACAGCACAATAGTCACTCCTTGAAGACTTGCACTCCGTGCTCAACCACAACAGGCCACATCGGTCTAAAAAGCAATTTCATTGATTTGGATTTTGGATAAATAACTCAGGAGTGTTATCTGGTTGCCAAGGTGCAGAGATGTCAAGTGCTCATTATGTTCTACCTGGCTGAACCTCTCTATTCTCTATTTGTACTTCAATCCTCAGCGGATGGGACCCAAATATTCAATTTGGCCTTTACGACTACAGCCCATAGAAAAGCATTGAATAAAACATTCATAAATGGTAAAAAAAAAGAGTAAAAAATGCATCATAAAGAATAAGGTTTAGAAGTGTATGTTCTATATCAAGGAGATATAAGAAAGCTCAGGAAATATTGTTGTTGTTTTAAAGACACATTTAACCCCTTATTTTTGTTGGCACAAAACTACCTCCATACTTCCATTTGTTTCTATTGTTTACCTTCAGGCGAGAGGTCATAGAGGATAATGGAGAACACTATTGTGTTTGTGAGAGACCCCCCTTACCTTAGTGGGGTCATAATAGTTTGTAGCTCACCATTGCGTTCTTGTGAGTCTCCCCTTTCCACAGAGTGGTCATTACAGTTTGTAGGCCGTTCTGACACTACAGACGGTTTCATGAGAAGACCGATTTCCAGGATGTCTCATGGTCTGACAAACACCGCTGTAGCTCGGCCACCTTCCACCGGGGATGTGGAAGGCCGACATAGGCAGATGTGGTGGATTGAGACGCAGTGGTGAGACTGATATCTCTAGCTTAAATTGAGGGGTTTAGCTGTTTATTTTATTATGCTGCTTAGATTGAGGCAGATCATTGTATCAGCTAAATCAAATCAAATTTGATTTGTCACATACACATGGTTAGAAGATGTTAATGCGAGTGTAGCGAAATGCTTGTGCTTCTAGTTCCGACAATGCAGTAATAACCAACGAGTATTCTAACCTAATAATTCCACAACTACTACCTTATACACACAAGTGTAAAGGGATAAAGAATATGTACATAAATATATGAATGAGTGATGGTACAGAACGGCATAAGCAAGATTCAGTAGATGGTATCGAGTACAGTATATACATATGAGATGAGTAATGTAGGGTATGTAAACATTATATTAAGTGGCATTGTTTAAAGTGGCTTGTGATACATGTATTACATAAAGATGGCAAGATGCAGTAGATGATATAGAGTACAGTATATACATATGAGATGAGTAATGTAGGGTATGTAAACATTATATTAAGTGGCATTGTTTAAAGTGGCTAGTGGTACATTTTGTACATCAATTTCCATCAATTTCCATTATAAAAGTGAGCTGGAGTTGAGTCAGTATGTTGGCAGCAACCACTCAATATTAGTGGTGGCTGTTTAACAGTCTGATGGCCTTGAGATAGAAGCTGTTTTTCAGTCTCTCGGTCCCTGCTTTGATGCACCTGTACTGACCTCGCCTTCTGGATGATAGCGGGGTGAACAGGCAGTGGCTCGGGTGGTTGTGGTCCTTGATGATCTTTATGGCCTTCCTGTGACATCGGGTGGTGTAGGTGTCCTGGAGGGCAGGTAGTTTGCCCCTGGTGATACGTTGTGCAGACCTCACTACCCTTACGGTTGTGGGCGGAGCAGTTGCCGTACCAGGCGGTGATACAGCCCGACAGGATGCTCTCGATTGTGCATCTGTAGAAGTTTGTGAGGGTTTTCAGGAACAAGACAAATTTCTTCAGCCTCCTGAGGTTGAAGAGGCGCTGCTGCGCCTTCTTCACAATGCTGTCTGTGTGGGTGGACCAATTCAGTTTGTCCGTTATGTGTACGGCGAGGAACTTAAAACTTACTACCCTCTCCACTACTGTCCCGTTGATGTGGATAGGGGGGTGCTCCCTCTGCTGTTTCCTGAAGTCCACAATCATCTCCTTAGTTTTGTTGACGTTGAGTGTGAGGTTATTTTCCTGACACCACACTCTGAGGGCCCTCACCTCCTCCCTGTAGGCCGTCTCGTCGTTGTTGGTAATCAAGCCTACCACAGTAGTGTCGTCCGCAATATTGATGATTGAGTTGGAGGCGTGGATGGCCACGCAGTCGTGGGTGAACAGGGAGTACAGGAGAGGGCTCAGAACGCACCCTTGTGGGACCCACACGCAATGACTAGTGATCCCCCACCTTGGAGGGGAGAGCCTGGGCTTCCCATCAATCCACGAGCTTCCCATCAATCCACGGTTTCTGGTTTGGGAATGCTTTTATAGTTGCTGTGGGTACGACATCGCCGATGCACTTTCTAATGAACTCGCTCACCGGATCAGCGTATTCGTCAATGTTGTTGTTAGACGCAATGCAGAACATATCCCAATCCACGTGATCGAAGCAGTCTTGAAGCGTGGAATCTGATTGGTCGGACCAGCGTTGAACAGACCTGAGCGCGGGAGCTTCTTGCTTTAGTTTCTGTCTGTAGGCTGTAAGCAACAAAATGGAGTCGTGGTCAGCTTTTCCGAAAGGAGGGCGGGGGAGGGCCTTATATGCGTCGCGGAGGTTAGAATAACATTGATCCAGGGTTTTACCAGCCCTGGTGGCGCAATCGATATGCTGATAGAATTTAGGTCTTGTTTTCAGATTAGCCTTATTTAAATCCCCAGCTACAATGAATGCAGTCTCAGGATATGTGGTTTCCAGTTTACATAGAGTCAAATAAAGTTCGTTCAGGGCCATCAATGTGTCTGCTTGAGATGGAATATATATGGCTGTGATTATAATCGAAGAAAATTCCCTTGGTAGATAATGCGATCGGCATTTGATTGTGAGGAATTCTAAGTCAGGTGAACAGAAGGACTTGAGTTACTGTATATTGTTATGTTGTTATGATCACACCAGCTATAGGAAACACGCATGCACACACACACGCACACACAAACGCACACCTGTGCACACACACAGGCACACACACACACAAAGCGGGAGGCAGGGAGAGACTGTCATGTCTCTACAGTTATGAAGTCAACCAAGACAAAGTCCCCCGTCTGGGCCTCTTAGTTCTGAGGACTTACAGAGGGTTTGCCGCCTGTCGTACTGGCTTTCCCTCTTACGCCCCCTTCCCCTTAATTCTGCTCTGTTTCTTCAGACACTCAGCCTTCTCTCCCCCTACTCCTCAACTCTTCCACCCATCCATACCATCCAGGGCTGCCTGCCTGAGGGGTGAGTAAGGCCAGAAGGGTGACTCATGCCCTTGATGTGGAGGGGGACACCATCCAGTGGAGACAGGCAGGCAGGGGAAGCCCAGGCTCCCCCCTCCAAGGTGGGGGATCACTAGTCATTGCGTGTGGGTGGGGGGTAGTGGCACTGGGTCATTCTCATCACCCTCATTCCCATGACCTGGTTTGGTTGTTGGGAGTTGTTCTGACTTTGTTGTTTTGTGGGGGTTAGCCTAAAATGATGATATGCATGTTGATGTGTGTCATGTGGACTCGTGCTGTATGAGTGGGAGGCAGTCTTGTGAAATGACAGGGCCGACTTGCCTGTTTCATTTAAAGCGACTCCATTTAACTCTTTGAACGTCAGCCCGTTTATGCAACAATGTGAGACCCGCGGCCAGTGGGTATCGCTGATGTGTGGCATCTCTTCAGCCAGATCCAGTGTGATGTGTTTATCGGAGCCTTGAAGCCGGAACCCATCAGCACACTTATGTGCCTTTCAGTGGAAAAGCACGAATGCACGAAAGCACGAAAGCACGAATGCAGTCCCGAGAAACATTTGTTTCATTACACATTGCCCCTTGTTACTGTTGGTAAGCCCATCAAGGCACTTTATGTCTAGTTATATGTACATACAGTATCTACCTCAATTACCTTGTACCCATACATACTATTACTATCATTATTCTGATTTGTAATTTTCTATATCTCTGTATTGTTGGGAAGGGACCATATGTATGCATTTCACTGTTAGTCCACACCTGTTGCTTACAAAGCATGTGACAAGTAACATTTGACTTTATCTGATTGCTCTTTGCTCACAGCTCTTTTTCTGTTGGAAAGGGTAAGGACACACAACACAAACATTGTTTTCAACTTAACAAGCATGTCAATGTATACATTCATTATTATGTCCTCACCTAGGGATTTGAACTCACAACCTCTTGGCTCACAGTATTCCGATCTACAGCCCCAAGTCTGTGTCAGTGACTGATTTCACTTGTATTGCTACACTTTGCACTTCGAAGTATACCCAAGAAAAACTATTTTATTTATCATAGTGATCAAGGAGTAACATTAAAATAGAGTAATAAGCCCCACCAACTAGATATATACACTGTCGGTCAAAAGTTTGGACACTCTGTGATAATGTGCGTCTAAGTGGTAGGTGTAGGAGTCAGGCGCAGGAGAGCAGGGATGTCTGAGAAGCGTGTTTAAATAGGAAAGTCCACCAGCACAGGAATGGCACAATCGAAAAAGTACAACGCCCTCGACAACAGAGAACCCGCACAAACGCACGGAGGAAAAAACAAAGTTCCGACAATATCTGTGAAAACAAATAACGGCATAACCTAACCGAGCACATCACAATGAAAGACTAATCCCGCACAAACTTAGGCAGGCAACAGGGTACATATATACACACAGAAATGAACTCAAATGAAACCAGGTGTGAAAAAGAACCAAAGACAAAACAAATAGAAAAGGAAAAAGGGATCGGTGATGGCTAGTAGACCGGCGACGCCGAGCGCCGCCCAAACAGGGAGAGGAGCTACCTTTGGTAGAAGTCGTGACACACACCTACTCATTCAAGGGTTTTTCTTTATTTGTACTATTTTCTACATTGTAGGATAATAGTGAAGACATCCAAACGATGAAATAACACGTGGAATCATGCAGTAACCAAAAACATTTTAAACAAATCAAAATATATTTTTGATTTGAGATTCTTCAAAGTAGCCACCCTTTGCCTTGATGACAGCTTTGCACACTTTTGGCATTCTCTCAACCAGCTTCATGAGGAATGCTTTTCCAACAGTCTTGAAGGAGCTCCCACATATGCTGAGCACTTGTTGGCTGCTTTTCCTTCACTCTGCAGTCCAAACCATCTCAATTAGGGTGAGTTTGGGTGATTGTGGAGGCCAGGTTATATGATGCAGCACTCCATCACACTCCTTCTTGGTCAAATAGCCCGTACACAGCCTCGAGGTGTGTTGGGTCATTGTCCTGTTGAAAAACAAAAAATAGTCTCACTAAGAGAAAACCAGATGGGATGGCGTATTGCTGCAGAATGTATGGTAGCCATGTGGTTAAGTGTGACTTGAATTCTAAATAAATAACAGAAAGTGTCACCAGCAAAGCACTCCCACACCATCACACCTCCTGCTCCTGAACCACACATGTAGATCATCCGTTCACCTTCTCTCCATCTCACAAAGACTCTCCATCTCACAAAGACACAAAAATCTCACATTTGGACTCATCAGACCAAAGGGCAGATTTCCACCGGTCTAATGTCCATTGCTTGTGTTTCTTGGCCCAAGCAAGTCTCTTCTTATGTCGGTGTCTTTTAGTAGTGGTTTCTTTGCAGCAATTCGACCATGACGGCCTGATTCACGCAGTCTCCCCTGAACAGTTGATGTTGAGATGTGTCTGTTACTCGAACTCTGCGTAGCATTTATTTGGGCTGCATTTTCTGAGGCTGGTAACTCTACTGAACTTATCCACTGCAGCAGATGTAACTCTGGGCCTTCCTTTACTGTGGCGGTCCTCATGAGAGCTAGTTTCATCACAACGCTTGATGGTTTTTTGCGACTCCACTTGAAGAAACTTTCAAAGTTCTTGAATGACCTTTGTGTCTTAAAGTAATAATTGACTGTCATTTCTCTTTGCTCATTTGAGATGTTCTTATCATAATATGGACTTGGTCCTTTACCAAATTGGGCCATTTTCTGTATACCACCTCTACTTGTCACAAAACAACTGATTGGCTCAAACGCATGAAGAAGGAAATAAATTCCACAAATTAACTTTTAACAAGGCACACCTGTTAATTGAAATGCATTTCAGGTGACTACCTCATGAAGCTGGTTGAGAGAATGCCAAGAGTGTGTAAATCTGTCATCAAGGCAAAGTGTGGCTACTTTGAATAATTTAAAATCTTAAATATATTTTGATTTGTTTAACACATATGGAATTACTACATGATTCCATGTGTTTTTTCATAGTTTGATGTCTTCACTATTATTCTACAAAAAAAGAAAATAGTACAAATAAAGAAAAACCCTTGAATGGGCAGGTGTCCAAACTTTTGACTGGTACTGTATATAGAAAATGTCTGTAATGAATCAATTAAATTAATGATGAGAAAATAGTCAGATGAACTGACACAGACAATGCAATGCAATGGAATCATGTATGTCAAAGTTTGGCAAATTTGTAAGTTGAAAACATAAAACGTGTCTAGATCGTTAATACCTTGTATTTTGAGAACATGGCAACCATGTTCTGTGTATGTTTGGTGTGACGTTGATGGAATATACTCCTAACCCTCTGAAAACTGAACACATGAATGTTCCTGTAATGTTCCCATGAAATGTGTCTAGAAAACTAACCCTCATAAAACACTGGAATATTCTTGCAATGTTCAGTGGTATTAAGTAAAAATGATTTGAAGTACTACTTAAGTATATTTTAGGGGGTATCTGTACTTTACTATGTATATTTTTAACAACATTTACTTTTTTTCCACTACATTCCTAAAAATATGTACTTTTTACACCCATATATTCTTTCTGACACCCAAAAGTACTCGTTACATTTTAAATGCTTAAAGTACTCGTTACATTTTAAATGCTTAAAGTACTCGTTACATTTTAAATGCTTAAAGTACTCGTTACATTTTAAATGCTTAAAGTACTCGTTACATTTTAAATGCTTAAAGTACTCGTTACATTTTAAATGCTTAAAGTACTCGTTACATTTTAAATGCTTAAAGTACTCGTTACATTTTAAATGCTTAAAGTACTCGTTACATTTTAAATGCTTAAAGTACTTGTTACATTTTAAATGCTTAAAGTACTCGTTACATTTTAAATGCCTAAAGTACTCGTTACATTTTAAATGCCTAAAGTACTCGTTACATTTTAAATGGTTTACAGGACAGGAACATCGCCCTATTCACACACTTATCAAGAGAACATGTTGTCATCCCTACTGCCTCTGATCTGGCGGACACACTAAACACATGCTTTGTTTGTAAATAATGTTACAAAATAATAAACAAGAAAATCATGCTGTCTGGATTGCTTAATATAGGAATTCGAAATGATTTACAGCATTTACTTAATGTACACTATCGTTCAAAAGTTTGGGGTCACTTAGAAATGTCCTTGAAAAGCATTTTTTTTGTCCAATAAAATAACATCAAATTGATCAGAAATACAGTGTAGACATTGTTAATGTTGTAAATGACTATTGTAGCTGAAAATGGCAGATTTTTTATGGAATATCTACATAGGCGTACAGAGGCCCATTATCAGCAACCATCACTCCTATTTTCCAATGGCACAGTGTGTAAGCTAATCCAAGTTTATAATTTTAAAAAGGCTAATTGATCATTAGAAAACCCTTTTGCAATTATGTTAGCACAGCTGAAAACTGTTGTGCTGGTTAAAGAAGCGATAAGACTGGCCTTCTTTAGACTAGTTGATTACAGGCTCAAAATGGCTAGAAACAAATAACTTTCTTCTGAAACTCACCAGTCTATTCTTGTTCTGAGAAATGAAGGCTATTCCATGCGTGAAATTGCCAAGAATCTGAAGATCTCGTACAATGCTGTGTACTACTCCCTTCACAGAACAGCGCAAACTGTCTCTAACCAGAATAGAGAGAGGAGTGGGAGGCCCTGGCGCAAAACCAGCCTGTAGCATCACACACATAACGACCAAACAATACCACACACAGACATGGGAGGAACAGAGGATAATATACACGTAGAGTAATGAGGGGATGTAAACCAGGTGTGCGGACAAACAAGACAAAACAAGTGGAAAATGAAAGGTGGAGCGGCGAGGGCTAGAAGATCGGTGACGTCGACCGCCGAACGCCGCCCGAACAAGGAGTGGGATCGACTTCTTCGAGAGTCGTGACAATAACATTAATACTGAATATTCTGAGAACATGGTCACGACATTCTGGGTAAGTTCTGTTTGACAGTTTAGGGAATGTTCTCTTGGAAACAGTCCTTGCACATCACTTGAAAGTTCCTAGGAAAACGTTAGGTAATGACCTAATGAGATTCTCAAGGGAACATTCTCTAAAGTTGTTGGAACGTTTGTTGTTAGCTAGGCTTCTTCAACCCCTCCACCGCCAAACACAGAGGGTCATTTCTCTATGCTAATGCAAGGCCAATTAGATGCAGCTTCTCAGCGCCCCTGAGTGTTCCCTCGTGCCTGAAGTGGCAACTATGAGTGAGAGAATGAAGAAAAGCCGAATCGAAAGGATACCTTGCCATTGTGGATAGAAGAAGGATGAGTCCCTGACACCTGACCCTGTGACCCCTGCGGAGTGGAGGGAGGCTGAGTGTTTTGAGTGCCCTCAAGCTTGATGTAATTGCCTGCAGAGCCTCTTGTCAGTTGTTTGAGGGTTGCTGCGGGAGGCTGCTGTATCAGCCCAGGGTTCATTATGCTGCCCCACTCTGTGAGGATTACCTCAGGAGATTGGGTGGGTTGGGTTATCCACAGGCCTTAATCCCTCTGGAGGAAGGGAGGGTAGGGGAGGAAAAACATGTGGGTTACAAGGACAGGAGTAATGGGGGACAGATGGTTGGAGAGGGGGTAGAGGAGAGGAAATTGGGGGTAGAAAGAATAGGGAATGGAGTAGAAAGGAATAGAGGAATGGGAAAGGGGCAAAGAGGAGAGGAACCTGGGGGCCAGGAGGACCGGAGGAAAGGGGGATAAGTAGAAGGCTGAGGGATGTGTGCCAGTGCCTTCATGTGCTCTGCACTTGCCTTATTAATGTTAAAAAGCAACTAGATATTGTGCATGGTGAGACAATTCTCTCGGGAACTTAAAACTCCTACTGGTCAATCAGTTAATCCCTTTCGCTCTCTTTCCCCCAGTCTCTACCTCTACCTCTCTGTCTCCATCTCTGTTTGTGTTTATCAATGTTTGGGCTTGGACCCATGCAAATATTAGGCTAATGAGACGTGAGACCAGCAATGGGCTCCAGTACCTGGGCATACATTGATTTGAGAGTTGCTGTGCAGACTCTGTTTAAGCAATGAGGCATGAGGGGTGTGGTATATGGCCAATATACCATGGTTAAGGGCTGTTCTTATGAATGACGCAATGCGGAGTGCCTGGACACAGCCCTTAGCCGTGATATATTGGTCCTATACCCCAAACCCCCGAGGTGCCTTAATGTTATTATAAACTGGTTACCAACGTAATTAGAGCAGTAAAAATAAATGTTTTGTCATACCCATGGTATACGGTCTGTTATACCAATCAGCATTCAGGCCTCGGATAACCCAGTTTACAGTATAATAGGCCCTAACTATCTCTCTGTCCCCTGGCCCCTCTCTATCAGGTTCCATTAGAGCAGCATGGCCCTGTCCTCAGTTCTGGCCATTAAATTATCTCTCCAGGTCTGCCAGCCAGAGAGAGGAGAGCAGGAAGGCCATGCTCATTACCCACAGGAGCCTCTGCTCCGCTCTGCTCCACTCACTGCACAAAAGCTCCTTGCTTTCACCTCTTAATTTGAGACACTAGGGAGCATCGTGCCGGCAGCGAGATAGGGAGTGCTATCGCCACTCTCCGCCTGATATGCATGTCCTGCATCCTCTTGATTACAGAGCCGGATTAAGAGTGTGCGCTTGGCAGGCGGGCGGGAGATGCACAGGGTACATATTATCCCCATTATTTTCTGCTGGGTGCGACTGACATTGTGCCATGTACGGTTGGGAGTTGGTAGTTTGTCCAGTCAGTGCTACATGATACTCTAATTTCCCCTGTACCCATCATGAGGTTGCTACAACCTAGCCTAAAACGCAGATGCACAGGTTGAGAGAATTTTGAGTAATCAAGGTGACAGACAGTGACACATTCAAAACCACCTTGCACACTCTTTGCCTGCATCTAGCTGATCAAGGGTTACAATCATTAGTCCAACAGTTGCAATTGAGAGTTTCTATTGGACAAATTCAGGTATGTTACTCCCCGTTTCGTTCCGTTTGCTTCTGTTTAAGAAACCTTTTTCAACAGAATTGGCGGAATGATCACACCCCTGATCACACAAAAACAGCTCACTTTCATAGCAGCCACATAAAAACAGCATGATCACTTTACTCGCAACTGTCTTTCTACACGCTCTCCTCCTCTCACCTTTTCCCTTCGCTTGTGAACTTCAGTGCACAACATCAATTCTCTGAAACCAGGCAGAAAAACAACGTCTAAGCCGAACCTTCATATTAGGACCGCTAACCGCTACACACAGCCTACATTGTTGTCATGTCATCATCAACTAGAACTACTAAAACTAATGGGTTAGAAAACCCGCTACAATCATGCAGTACAGTGTACAGTCAGAAAGCAGTTTAGCAGTAATACATTAATAAAACCAAAACATTTCCTTGACTTGGAAGAGTTTGAGTGTTGGATAGCCACAGCCAGCTAGCCAACATAGCATCCCTCTCTGTTTTACCCGGGTGTTTGAGTAGGCTAAACTAGCTTGCTGTATTTGCTAGCTAAGTGAAAGTAAAAACAATATAACCAAATATAGCTCTCTCTCTCTCTCTCTCTCTCTCTCTCTCTCTCTCTTGCCTCTCCTTAATTTAGGAAGAAATTAATTTGTTCAACTATTGTCTTTCTCTTTGAGTCTACTACTCACCACTGCAGTGCTGGCTAGCTGTAGCTTATGCTTTCAGTACTAGATTCATTCCCTAATCCGTTGACTGGGTGGACAACATGCCAGTTCATGCTGCAAGAGCTATGATAAGTTTGAGGACGTCCTCCGGACGTCCTCCGGACGTTGTCATAGTTACTGTGTAAGTCTATGGAAGGTGGTGAGAACCACAAGCCTCCTAGGTTTTGTATTGAAGTCAAATTACCCAGAGGAGGACAGAAGCTAGTGTGATTTTAAGCAATTATAAGTAGGCATTACCTAATAATTGCCTAGTAATTGTCTACTAATTGGTTGATGATGTCATTGGAAACACTTACTTTCCGCCATCTTTTCTACTACAAAACATAGAAGCCAGCTTTTTCGCGTATGTTACTGTTGGGGTGGTGCTTAGATTTTAAAATTTATTAGAATCTCAATTAGCCGACGCCAACGGCGACAGGTAGTCTTACTGGGGTCCGACTTACTGGAGATGATTGTGAAAATGTCCCTTAAATAGAGTGGATCTAAATGCCGCCCAAATCCCTTTATGGCAATGCATTTTGTACTTTTTCGTAAAAAAAAAAAAAAAGACTTGCCTTCCCTTTGTGACGCTGACGGACGAAAACAAACAAGCCAATGAAATCCCCAGGACAACAGGAGAAAATCAACAGCAACAACAAGGATTCAATCATTTATTTAATCAGCCAGGAAGCATGGCGTCTTGGATCTCATTTGGGGGACCGAGGAGACTTGGGACCAGGAAGTCAGCTGACACAGTACAGGTCGCAGTGCTCCGTCTGTTGAGACCCTATATATAGACACCAAATCATATCTGCTTCCAAGAAATCATTCAACTACCAACCACACAGTCCCATTTCCCTCCTAAGCCACAGAGCATTCAATAGGATCAATAACTTCTCAAATGGATACTTAGTCAAGTGGTCTGCAGGTCAAAGTTAATGGGTATTGGAATGTACCCGAACGTGCCTTTTTTTCCTTTCTTTTTAAACATTTGGTGTACAGACTGATATGTGTGTTCTGTTTCCACTGGCAGATTTCCAACATTTTCAGACAAAGATACAACAGAGAGTAGCTCAGATAAATCACAAGTTTATTTAATTGAGGGGAGGGTTGCGTGAGGGAAGAATTGGTCTCTAGCTTCTTGGACCAGAGAAGGTCAGACTGTAAACTCTGGACTCTGTTTGACTTATCATCATCCTTTATTAGAGTGTGACTCTTGGAGGACATCTGTGTCTTTATATGATTACACTTCTCCAGAATGTCAAACTTATCATAGATGAGTACACATCATGCTTTGGAACGGTTGCATCCCATTTGTTCCTCTTTGCTTTCAATGCATACCCTGAAATGGAGAGATTCAGACAAGGGTAGAAATGTATTTTCATGAGCTCTGGTATATAACTGAATATCTTTGACTCCTCCTCTGTGGCAGCACTACCTATGGTGGTTTCTAGATGATTCACACCGATAAACATTTCAAATCAATCAATAATGAAGGCTTCGTTCTGCCATTGTCCATTTTAGCTGCCGAGCAATATGTTCCATGGCTCTTCAGTCTGTGGGTGTAGAGGACCTACAGCTGTCTGTAAGTAAGGGCTGGATGACGGGAGGGAAACCAGTCTTGGAAGGAAGGGGAGAAGTGGTTTGAGCCATCCCCAGGCTCATGGCGAGGATATTTATCCAGGGAAGCACACTGGGAGAGGGAAGAGAGAGGCAGTTAGTTTGTAAGTTAGCTGCCGACTATCTAACTTACTAATACTACTGTCTGCCTCAATGGTGTGACACAGGTTAAAAGCAACGAAACCATCCTGAAAAACTTTTTGTTGTTGATACTATTACAAACTGTAACTATTTTGTCTATTGAGTATGGAGTTTTCAGGCTGTAGACGTATCTCCTTTAGCACATGGTTCAAAGCCTTTATCAGCTGACAGGATAAATCAATGTGTAAATATTCCTGTACAGGGAATGGCCAAAGACGAGGTTGTCCTTCGAAACACGTTTCCAGAATTCAACTTCAAACAACACAGATGTCCGCTAGAGTGGTGGCAATCACAAAATCACACAGAGACTTGGATCGACTCACCAGTTGCCTAGCCATTGAACTGAGGACACTTTCGACATCCTGGACCCACATCTGTGAAAGAGAGAGAGAGGTCGAGGTAGAGAGGGGAAAAGAGAGACCAGGCAGACCAGGGGATGATAAGCAGCTGACACGCAAGGACATGAATCATTCAAAGAGAGCGAGTCGTTGTTGCGAAACAGAATCTCTTTATGCCACATTTTATCACACTAGGCCTAGTTTTGCAAAGGGAGACGTTTTCCGCCTCGCGTAGCCATGAAACATTTAGCCGCATGCTGGATTTCTCCCCAGTAACTGTGCGTACCCTTGGTTCTTGTCTCAAGTCTTGATGAAGTGACATTTCTAAGTCGCCTCATCACACAGTCACATACTACAAAAACGACATAGCAGAAGAGTAAAACCCTTCCAAGGTAACAATGGAGTGTTGGTAGTTTGCCTGAGATGACAAAACACAGAGAGATTGTGCAGGTGAGAGACGTCTTACTCTGTGGCTCTGTCTCTTCTCTATGCTCCACTCCCTCACGTCTCTCCAGTGCCCTGGCAGGCGAGCACAAGCCACCCTTCTATCCTCTGCTCCAGGCATGCTGAAGAAGCATCCGCTCTCTCCCTTCTGACTCCCAGACAGTCCCTGTCCACTGGTGTTTGGAATTGGCCCAAACAAAGCTGGGGGTTTCTGGCCAGATTACACCCTCTTATCGGTCTCAGGTGACTGACACTGTTTCTGTATTTGCAACTTGAGTCGAGACATTGATACTCTGCCCTGTGTGCTAGAGTTCCTCTGGTTAGGGCAAGGCTCTTTCATTGCCATTCAGTACATCCTGCCCCTAGTCACGACCCTGTAAGGCTAAACCATCTCTGACTTAGTCAACCTCAAATATCTGAAAAGCTACTTCAACCTCAACTAGCTGTGTCATTGGGCTGGCCATGTAACAGAGAAGGCTTTGATCTACGGGAAAGATGATCTATCTATTTATTTCTCTCTGCATTATAAACGATCTGACAAAAGAAAGAGCCATTATTGATGTGAAGACAGATTTAATGATTTACTGTCCTAGCACTGCTGCTGAATCATAATTATGACAAACTGTAGCTATTCATGCGGTTATATGGATGAGTAATATAGAGAACACGTTTGGAAATCAGAAAAGACTAGACGAGAATAATTGGTCTCTCACCTGTTCCTTTTCCTTCCATACAGCCTGGTCACCTTCCCCGTGTGTTCACGACTGGTTGCTGCTGCCTGAGGATCTGAAAAGAGGAATTTCCAACCAGAAAGTTTAAACCAGTAGACTGTCTTGTATAAGTACATAGGCTGAACTGTGAAACACATGTGTTAGCCATGAGAGTTTAGTGTGCCTAGCTAGCCTGACGCACTGCCACCTGGGGACTAAATTGGTTTTGGCTCAACTCCTGGACACTTGTTTAAAGTATCCACTACTGCAGTCATACCAAGTCTCCGTGTAGTAAATCCAGGGCCCGTATTAAAAATGTGTTTCAGAGTAGGGTCCCTCCTGTCCGTATAATCGTATGCATTATGATCTAAAAGGCAAAACGGATCCTTTAGCAGCAGTCCTACTCAGACCTTTTGTGAATGCGGGCCCCGGAGCCTGCGGCACCTCACTAGCACTAAGCCTAAACTCTTGATTGGGTGGTTATTGATGCCTACCATCCAGGAAGCTTCGCTGGTATTGCCATGGAAACGAAAAGACTAGCCAGCCAGATGCATTTGGGGAAGAGCGGTTCCAGATTCTAATTTGACTAATTTGCTGGATTGAAACCAGAGGGAGCAGGTCTTATACTTTTTCCTGAACCCGTTCCCATAACAAGCCTGTGTCTCTCTCATGCTCTTTCTCCACCTGTTGGAGCGACAAGTGATATGTAGATATGATTCAACTTCCTATCTATTGAGCTTGAGCTCTTATTTACATCACCAGTCAAAGTTTGGACACACCCCCTCATTCCAGGGTTTTTCTTTATTTTGACTATTTTCTACATTGTAGAATAATAGTGAATACATTAAAACAGTGCAATAACACATATAGAATCATGTAGAAACCAACAAAAGTGTTAAACAAATCAAAATATATTTTATATTGAGATTCTTCAAAGAAGCCACCCATTGTCTTGATGACAGCTTTGCATACTCTTGGCATTCTCTCAACCAGCTTCATGAGGTAGTCACCTGGAATGCATTTAAATTAACAGGTGTGCCTTATTAAAAGTTCATTTGTTTGAGCCAATCAGTTGTGTTGTGACAAGGTAAGGGCGGTGTACAGAAGATAACCCTATTTGGTAAAAGACCAAGTCCATATTATGCCAAGAACAGCTCAAATAAGCAAAGAGAGACAGTTCATCATTACTTTAAGACATGAAGGTCAGCCAGTGCAGACAAATTTAAGAACTTAAATGTTTTTTCAAGTGCAGCTGCAAAAACCATCAAGCGCTATGATGAAACTGTCTCTCATGAGGACCTTCACAGGAAAGGAAGACCCAGAGTTACCTCTGCAGCAGAGGATATGTTCATTAGAGTTACTAGCCTCAGAAGTTGCAGCCCAAATAACAGACACATCTCAACGTCAACTGTTCAGAGGAGACTGCGTGAATCGGGTCTTCATGGTTGAATTGCTGCAAAGAAACCCCTACTAAAGGGCAAGAAGAAGAGACTTGCTTGGGCCAAGAAACACGTCCAAATTTGAGATCTTTGTCAGATGTAGTGTAGCTGAAGGGATGATCTCTGCATGTGTAATTCCCACCGTGAAACATGGAGGAGGAGGTGTGATGTTGTGGGGGTGCTTTGTTGGTGACACTGTCTGTGATTTATTTAGAATTCAAGGCACACTTAACCAGCATGGCTACCACAGCATTCTGCAGCGATATGCCATCCCATCTGGTTTGGGCTTAGTGGGACTATCATTTGTTTTTCAATAGTACAACGACCCAACACACCTCCAGGCTATTTGACAAATAAGGAGAGTGATGGAGTGCTGCATTAGATGACATGGCCTCCACAATCACCCAACCTCAACCCAATTGAGATGGTTTGGGATGAGTTTGACCGTAGAGTGAACAAAAAGCAGCCAACAAGTGCTCAGCATATGTGGGAACTCCTTCAAGACTGTTGGAAAAGCATTCCAGGTGATGCTGGTTGAAAGAATTCCAAGAGTGTGCAAAGCTGTCATCAAGGCAAAGGGTGGCTACTTTGAAGAATCTAAAATCTAAAACACATTTTGATTCGTTGAACACTTTTTTGGTTACTACATGATTCCATATGTGTTATTTCGTAGTTTGGATGTCTTAGTAATAGCAAAAATAAAGAAAAATTGTTGAATGAGTGGGTGTGTCCAGAATTTGGACTGGTGCTGTACAGTATGCCTACTGTGCTTGACGGTCTTTGATGTAGGTATGCTTTCCCACAGCATCATTTAAACCCATCTTTGACCTACAGCTTTACTACAGACACAACAAACTGTATTGTTTACTCACAAATTGCAGGTGAACTCCGTTAGAGGCCGAAGAGGATGACAGGTGTATGTTTTAGAAGGCTATGTCGGTCTGGCGTACATCCAACTTTACTGTAGTAATGTACCTGGAACTGATGCCTGACAGGTCGGGGAGCCTCACTTCTCCATGGGCTGCAGTTCTCTCTGCACGTATGCCATCTCTTTCTCCCCCAGCTCATCCGGATCGCTGAAAGGATGGATGGAAGGAGGAGAGAAGAGGAAAGCAGGGGTGGAGCGGTGGGTGGACAGCAGGTGAAAGATCGTATTAGCACAGGAGACAGATAAACTCCCACAGCTGAATACCTCTGGGGGTTCTAAGTGTAAGTATGGGGACTGCTCGCCTCTTGGCATGGGCTATCACCATTACCTCAGTGACTCAGTGACTTCCTGCCAGAAAGAGAGAGACAGATTACTCTGAGGACATGCTTTTTGGTTGCTTTGTTGGTTTTTGAGGGGGATTCTCCTTTTAGCTGCTCAAGCACAGTCCGTTTGGTTCAATGCAAAGTGATGTGTCACTGTTTCGAGGTTGGTGGGTAGCAGTGTTCCACAATCTGCATTGAAAATGTTTGGTCCTTGTAATGTAGTCAGTGTTCAATATACAGAGGAGAGAATTACTACCTGAGCATATGTCAAGCAGCCTGTTTCGCTTGTAATGCCTGTATATGTGTGTGTGCTCGTGTGTGTTTACATGATTTAAAACAAGCCTCCAGAGATTGTACGGCAGGCCAGAGGTTCATAGAGAGAGTGTTAATCAGCTCCAGGGGTAAACAGAAGATCTGTGTCGTTGGGTCTCTGTCCCACGGGAGATGTTTGAATATACTCCAACCACTCCTGCCACAACCAGCACT
This sequence comes from Oncorhynchus clarkii lewisi, assembly GCF_045791955.1. Lineage (NCBI taxonomy): Eukaryota > Metazoa > Chordata > Actinopteri > Salmoniformes > Salmonidae > Oncorhynchus > Oncorhynchus clarkii. The sequence goes on along the minus strand of NC_092159.1, from coordinate 23,539,440 downwards.
ATGGCATCTCCATCTGCTGAGCTGATGGGGAATGCTGATGAGAGAATGCTCTTACATAGTGAACTTGGTGGCAGGGCGGAAGGTAGCCTAGTGGTTAGAGCGTTGGGCCAGTAACTGAAAGGTTTCGGGTTAAAATACCTGAGCCCATAAGGTATAAAATCTGTTGATGTGCGCTTGATCAAGACACTTAACCCTCATTTGCTTCATGGGTGTCATACTACTATGGCTGACCCTGTAAAACAACACATTTCACTATGTTTTTATTTAATTGTATTTATTTTGAATCCTAGCCCCCGTCCCCGCAGGAGGCCTTTTGGTAGGCCGTCATTTTAAAAAAAAAAGTGTATCTGGTCATTTTATATTGCTGAAGAGGTACTGTTACTAAAAGTGTGTTATTTCTTTGGACTGGTTGTGTGAGAGTAATACTGTGGGGTGGCTGAGGAGAGTCTATAACGTTGTCTGTGTAAGTATGTGCTTGTGGGAAGGACTGTCAGGGGAATGTCCTCAGTGGCCTCTCTCTCTACTCAACTCTCCAGCAACAAGGCTCTCCAAGGACAGTAGTGTGTCACTCTTTATTTGGATAGTCTGGATAGTCCATCTGTAGATTTTCTACAGATGATCATACTATCAACAAACTATCTGTTGATAAGCAACTGCTTGCTAAGGTTGCGGTTTAGGTGGGACAATTGTGCGCTGCCCTATGGGACTCCCAATCACGTCCGGATCTGATACAGCCTGGTTAAGGTTAGGGGTAGGTCTAGGGTTAGGCTTAGTAGATAGTTATTTGAAATGTTACTGATAGTCTGCAAATAGTCTGTAGAGCATCTACAGATGGCCTATTCAAATAAAGTGTTACCCAATAGTGTATCAGGCCAATCTAAGACTATGACTATCAGATCGGATGGTGAAACACTACAGTAGCACTGTTCCACCCAGTCAAATTGATCACACAATAGAATGCTCACATTGGTCGTACATCTCATGGCGAAAGAACAGGCTGTCCCATCTCCTCCCTGACAAACTGGTTTGAACTCTAATAACGCCATAATGTCTACCCTCAACTTTTCAACTCAAACTTTTCAACCCGATCACAGCCTGTTGCCTTGTTTTGCAGAGTTAGACAAATGTGAGCAGAGAAAGATTATCTCAAAGATTATCTTGACAAGCAATTTAGGGAAGGATTTTAATGGCTTGACAGTAATCCATGAGTCATAATGGTACAAAACAACACGTGAGGCGATGAAAGCTTGGGTCGTTTTTTGTTGTTGTAAACAATCTTATAGCCCAACTTGCTTTGAGTTCAGAGTTGACTGGGAGGCTGGCACACCGGGTACAGGCTGGTATTTGGCATCAGCTTGCCATCCAAAGCACCACATCCAAGCCTCTATAGACAATCCATCCATCATAGTGGTGTTTTTACATTCCTCAAATCTCAAAACAAAATAGCCTCACATACTGAGCTTTCCTTCCTCTCTCAGCTTTGCATGAAGAGATCGTCTGTTATTTAGGGTCTCATGCTGTAGTACCGCAATTGATTTCCTCCCCATGATCTTGAGTTTTATGGCCACCGTGGCGTTAACAATTCATATTTACTAGAAACCTCAGTTTTTTCCCAGAAGGGTTGTTCCAAGAGCTGTCCTTCAACATGACATTCAGCAGGGAACTAACTGAGCACACTTCACACTAACGACGCCAGCTTCGCAGCACAAAATCACCTTGAATCAATTCAAATCTCGATCTCGAATTGCCTCTTTTCCAAGACTCTGACAGTCACATTGAGATGACATTCAAGGACAGGGAGGGCCTAATTTAGGCTGGGTGGAACTAGAACAAATACATCTGGTGTACTCTGTACTGGCATTATACTCATCACACATAATAGAGACAGAGAGTAGACAAATGAGTAGGAGATGACAAATGATTCAAACAAATGATTCGAACTGAAGAGCCCAAGTGCTGGCAAAACGGACTCTTTCTCATTGCAAATCCCACACAAGAATAAAGCCATCAAACAAGACTATAGCCCTCGGACACCAAACTTAGAGCCCCCAACCAGAGCATGATAGGGATTGGAGCTCTCTGTGTAGACCAGTTGACTTTCTCTATGCCAGACACTGGCAAGCAGGGAATGTAAAGGGATGAATTGTGTATCGGTGTGTAGGCTTGGATGTACTCACGGTTTGACTCGGTTGTTGAATCGTCTGCGCAGAATGACTGACAGGGTCGAGATGATCAGGATCGTGGTGCACATGATCAACCTGGCCCACACACCCAGCAGGCAGGCCGGTTCAGCATGAACAGCTCATGGGGGCTCTCTGTCCCACAACCCGGAGGGGCCAAATTAGCGTAGCGTAAGCGTTAGCCTGTTAGCCTGTTCCAGTCCGCTGCCCATACTTCTTTCCTAGACGCCTGCTAAAACCTGGCTGGATTAGCAGGTAGGGATTAGACCAGATGAGATCACTGATACTGTACTATTATAAGCCACTATGTGATGTGTACGCACTTTCTCATGAATCTCTAATTAGACACGTATACCAGTTACATATGGAATTTCTGCTTGAGTCACTGGACTAGAAAAAGTCTCAAGATGAATCATCTTCCTGTTTATCAACCAGTATTATCACAGGCTATCAATGCTACTACCATGATGTGCCCCACTGGAGCCTATATTGACGACTTCCTATATGGAAAACTTTTCATAGGCCCCTGAATGCCAGACCCTTGGCAACATAATGAACCATTACAGGGAAAGGCGCAAAGAAGGGATGGATGCTCTCTGTCCCGGATGTCAATGAATACCATCCTCCCCTGTCTTGTTAGAGTGAGGAGATTGTGAATGTGACCCAGGCATCTCGAGATGGCCATTCTCAAGGCAATCTATCAGCACCGGAGATGTGAAATTCCCCATGTAGGCAGGCACAGACTCCTCGAGGTCTGTCAGGAATGCTCTGAAGCGTGGGTATCGGATGGTTTAGGATTCACAGGGGCACTGCCAAGAATGTGAATTCTGCAAGTTATGTGAGCATCTCATCTCTGGCTTGGAGAAGTGTTCCTAATTGTGGAATCCTCAGGTTTCTCCTCCACAGCCCTGTCATGACGGAGAGCCTCTTGGAGCCATAAATCACCAAGAGATATGTATCTAAGAACCACTGCCACCTGCATGGTTTTGGTGTCTTGCCCCAGCTGTTTTTAACCAAGTCTACGTTCTTTTTTACTCATGTAGATCCACATTCAGATGAGTGAAAGGATGCTTGTTATTATGACATTTCCAATCCTGGTTGAATGCAGTGACATCAGACTGTTGTTAACATTGCTATTACTTAACCCTATATGGCCCACGTGTCAAACTCATTCCGCGGAGGGCCGAGTGTCTGTGGATTTTCGCTCCATCCTTGTACTTGTAATAAGGTCACTAATTTGTAAGGAACTCCCCTCATCTGGTTGTCTAGGTCTCAATTGAAAGGAAAAAAACAAAAACCCGCAGACACTCGGCCCTCTGTGGAATGAGTTTGACACTCCCTGCTCTATGACCTGGCCAAATGTATCGTAACCTGGTATATTTAACCCTTATTTTACCAAGTTGCAGCAACGACTTGGTCATGAGTTACAGTGGAGAAGAGAGGGGTTCTATGAATCAATTGGAGGCTGTGGGTGATGTGGTAGCCATGGTAGTAAGAACAATGCTTATTAAGTCCTCTCCTCTCATGACTAGAGAGGACCTGTATGCTGCTAGAAGTTCAAGTACCAACAGGGCCTCTGGATGAGGTTATGTGTGGACATTACCCGTTGTACTATGAGAAGGTTACGTAGCCACATAGGTGATGCATGACGGATCTGCTGCCAAATGCTGTTCTCTTGTCCCTGACACTATTAATAGGCTATTTAATCCCAACATCCCTGCAACTGCTGAGTCAGATAGGTAGGCTGGTGTGTGTGTGTGTGTGTGTGTGTGTGTGTGTGTGTGTGTGTGTGTGTGTGTGTGTGTGTGTGTGTGTGTGTGTGTGTGTGTGTGTGTGTGTGTGTGTGTGTGTGTGTGTGTGTGTGCGTGCACATGCGTGTGTCTGTGTGTGTGTGTGTTCTCTTCTCATACGCCGGCACTTCTCACCTTACTGTACAGCTTTGAATGTTGATGTAGGTGCACATGTGTGTTTGTGTCTTTGTTATCACCATGGGAGCCTGTCCAAATTAGTCCCTGACTGTCACCAGCGCTGGCTAGAATGACAAGCTTGGTGACAAGAGACTGGTCGCCTTGGTGAAACATCACCATCCTGTCAACACAGCACACAGGGGAGCACGCACACTGCTAAATACCACTGGAGATATTCCTCTGCAGATACAGTAGGAGGTGGGAGATGTAGAATCTACTACAGTGCTTTATCATTCAATTAAAACCAAATATCTGGAAGTTTCCATGATAGTGGGAATTCTTCCCGACCAACACTGTAAAACTCAGAGCAGTCATTGGATTTGCATACATTTACAATAAAGCAATCACATCTGATGATACAGTACATGATGATATATCGGCAAGAGACCCGGAACACATTGCCGTGTGGAATTTAAAAAAGGATTCCTTCTTCACTGTTTGAAGCTCTCACCGGTGCCCTTTGATAAAAAGCATTGCTCTGGGCATCAACCAGCGAACAGGCACGTTAATTAGTCATTGATTAATGACATTTACATCTCATTATTGAATTAGCAGAGTGAAACAGAGGGCCTCGAAAACCCAATACCTCTGTGCACCTATAGGCAAGAGGTCCTGTTGTGCTATTTCAGTCTTCTGCACCAGACTGGAGAAGGGGAGGGAAGAGAAGTAGCCTAGCCTGGTCCCAGATCTGTTTTTGCTCTTGCCAATTCCATTGTTCATTGTCAGTGGGTGACAAGAAGTTGACATGATAGCACAAACAGATCTGGGACCAGGCTACTTCTCTTAGACGGGCACTTTAAGAGACGAGAATAGAGAACTGAGTAGAATTGACAAACTCTATTTAATTCCTAGGAAATTCTGCACAGTCTTGGATAGTCAACACATATGCTCTCGGCAGATATATATCATACACATTCAAATACATAAAACCTACAGTATATGGTCACACATTCAAAGACAGTCCAAACGCCCTGAAACAAGTGTAGGTAATTATCCCTTTATTGATAGTTGTTGATAGTTAATTTCACCAGGTCTGCAAAGGTACACGTCTGTATGAGGCTGTGCAAACATGCTAAAACAGCACAAAACCACTCCCACTGCCCCAGTCAACAAATGTATATAATCATAGTTATAAAGTATTCCATTCCAAATACATAAACAGATAATTATTGTGTTTTATATATTTAGAAAAATATAAAGTCCAAGCTTTAAAACTCACTGACAAAAAAACAATTCACAACAAGAAGTCCCAGATGTAGTATATGATGTCTCTCTGTGTGTGTGTGTGTGTGTGTGTGTGTGTGTGTGTGTATGTGTATGTGTGTGTGTGTGTGTGTGTGTGTGTGTGTGTGTGTGTGTGTTCACGAGAGAGTGTCAGGGAGGAAAACTCTGCAGATGGAGGGTACGAGCTTACAGCTGAAGGGGGAATTTAAAAAATAAATGTAGCCATTTTGTGAATTATGGGTGACGTGTTTAATAAAACAACCTGTCGGGGCGGCTCACGCCCAACACAAATACTCCTCCACCCCGAGCTACTCAGACGAACAGAGGAGCCTGACCTCTAACGGGTTTGTACTCAAGATCTGAGGTCAAATGTTTTGCTAGCAGTGTGAGACTGGTGAGTGTATTGTACTGTAGGTGTAATGGGAGAGATAATTTATTATAGACAACAACTTCTACAGTAATCCACCTCATTTCCTCTCATCTACAGCCACTGGTCTCTTGCTGAATGAGTTTGTCATATTGTATTAGCTCAACTTCCTGTGGCGGTTATTTATCAGCCATATAAGCCAACTGTATATCCTTGATCTTGTAACTTTACTGCTGGCCTCCAAAGGAACAACAAAGGAGAAGGCAGTAGAATATGAATAGAATTATATTATTAGCCAAATAGCCATGGTAGCAAAGCAGATAGAGGGACGTTCTCTCTCAGCATTTGGCCAGAGGAAAGAAAGGATGAGAGAGTAGGGGAGATATTTGATGAATGACCAGAAGAGGAAGATCGGAGCCCCATTACATCCTCATTAATGGTAAATGACAAATCTGAGAGGGACCAGAGGAGTTACTATCAGAGACAGAGAGGAGATTGGATCTAAACTGACACTCAAAATCCATTTGTAGTGTTTTCAGGGGAAAAGTCGGGAGCAGGGCTCCAACTTGTGGCACCGTATTGTACATTCCAACCCAACATGGTTTAAACTGTACCAAAGTGTATAGACCTCTTGGTAGGGTTGTAGAGTGCTTAGTATATTAGATATGGTGAAAGATACACTGATGCTACTTCAAAGGGTCCGTTGTATTTCCAGAGACCTCCGGAGTCAGTTTCTTAAACCCTTAATGGAGAGTTTAATGAGGAAATGTAAACCAAGTAAATGCTCCGTAAATATTAGCATGTGGGCGGTCAAAGTCGGCAGAGTGGTGTATGTGTGTGTTTGTGTGTGTGTGTGTGTGTGTGTGCTCGTGCATGCATGCTTATAAAGAGGAGATGGCACCTTAACAGTGGTCTGTCAGCCTGTGGCTCTATCCCATCACTTTGAAATTGTTTCTACATTTAAATAGCCATTTGCCGTATGGACAGGGTGTTAGCAGATGGGTGTGTTTGTATAGTGCATGAGATGGGCATGGAAAGAGACAGGGTGTGTTTGTATAGTGCATGAGATGGGCATGGAAAGAGACAGGGTGTGTTTGTATAGTGCATGAGATGGGCATGGAAAGAGACAGTGTGTGTTTGTATAGTGCATGAGATGGGCATGGAAAGAGACAGGGTGTGTTTGTATAGTGCATGAGATGGGCATGGAAAGAGACAGGGTGTGTTTGTATAGTGCATGAGATGGGCATGGAAAGAGACAGGGTGTGTTTGTATAGTGCATGAGATGGGCATGGAAAGAGACAGGGTGTGTTTGTATAGTGCATGAGATGGGCATGGAAAGAGACAGGGTGTGTTTGTATAGTGCATGAGATGGGCATGGAAAGAGACAGTGTGTGTTTGTATAGTGCATGAGATGGGCATGGAAAGAGACAGGGTGTGTTTGTATAGTGCATGAGATGGGCATGGAAAGAGACAGGGTGTGTTTGTATAGTGCATGAGATGGGCATGGAAAGAGACAGTGTGTGTTTGTATAGTGCATGAGATGGGCATGGAAAGAGACAGGGTGTGTTTGTATAGTGCATGAGATGGGCATGGAAAGAGACAGGGTGTGTTTGTATAGTGCATGAGATGGGCATGGAAAGAGACAGGGTGTGTTTGTATAGTGCATGAGATGGGCATGGAAAGAGACATGGTGTGTTTGTATAGTGCATGAGATGGGCATGGAAAGAGACAGGGTGTGTTTGTATAGTGCATGAGATGGGCATGGAAAGAGACAGGGTGTGTTTGTATAGTGCATGAGATGGGCATGGAAAGAGACAGGGTGTGTTTGTATAGTGCATGAGATGGGCATGGAAAGAGACAGGGTGTGTTTGTATAGTGCATGAGATGGGCATGGAAAGAGACAGGGTGTGTTTGGGAATCCAAAGTGGCATACATTCAGTGAGCAACAAAACTCCCTAAAATGGAGCCCTTAGTTCCCTTGAAAGCATTGGAGATTTACAATACTACAATGAGGGTTGGATGAGGGCATAGAGAATACACACTCTCACTTACTGTACGCTATACAGACAACACCTCAGGGGCTATACAGACAACACCTCAGGGGCTATACCGACAACACCTCAGGGGCCATACAGACAACACCTCAGGGGCTATACAGACAACACCTCAGGGGCTATACAGACAACACCTCAGGGGCCATACAGACAACACCTCAGGGGCTATACAGACAACACCGCAGGGGCTATATAGAAAACACCTAAGGAGATATACAGACAACACCTCTGGGGCTATACAGACAATGCCTCGGGGGCTATACAGACAACGCCTCGGGGGCTATACAGACAACATCTCAGGGGCTATACAGACAACGCCTCGGGGGCTATACAGACAACATCTCAGGGGCTATACAGTAAAGTACGCACAATGAGTCAGCAGGGAGAGGGCAAAGACTCCCCCAAAAGTTGAACACAACAAGATATTCTATGAACAGTCTCAGCCCTAAAAATCTCCCCTGCTATCGCCCCTCACACTGCCGAGCTGGAGAGCTGCACCCAGCCAACTTCTGCGTAGGCGCCCGTCACATGCCAGTACACCGCCCCCATCAGTTTGGTCCACACCATTTGCACTTCTGCCGTGAAGAACTCTGGGAAGTCCTCCGAGAACACCTCCAGCATTACACCACACAGGATCTAAGAGATGGAGAAAGGGAGGAAGTGAGATTAACACAGAGGAGAAAGGTGAGAGGAAGAAGATGGCAAGATGTAAAGAAAAATACAAATTGCCAGATGAAAAAAAGAGAGTAAAAACACCCTCAAAGCCTTTCCAGTTGAAACAGAGCAACACAACTTCAGTCAAAACCTTTCAGAGGGGCATTATGGACCATTATGGACAGATAAGCCACGCCCTCTCACCTTAAAGTACATAGGCTCCACCTTGTGTTTGACAGCATGCGCCTTGCCCACCAGAGCCAGAACAGAGGACACTTTCTCTGGGTCATGGAGGTTCTCCACCACCTTGTTGATGGCGCCCATCACCTGGCGGGCGTGGTGCCTCAGCTGGACACTGCGCTCCATCTCCTCTGGGTCATCCATGTCCTGAAACTGGCTGAAGTACTGCTTGGCCGACGGGAAGTTCACAAAGAACCTGGAGGACAGAAAGAGCAATTACCATTCTTACTCTGTGATTTTCCTGGAACTTCTGGTGTCAAGGTTAATCTATGGCTCTGGGTAGAAGTTAGTGTACTCATAATATCATAACACCCACAGAACGACCGTGCAATCAAACAATATCAGGGGAAGTCCAAGAAACTGGGGGACAAAAGAGTCCGGGTTAGAGTTAGTGCCGATCCATGACGGTACAAGCACATCTTATGCGGATATCATCCATGCTGGTTTTCAAATGTTCCAGGACGTTGACATTCTAATTAGACAAGATCACTCTTATTCGAATGTCCCCGCAATCCACACAGAGCAACCCAGAAGATATCAACATGCCCACAGGCAATCAAATGGTGTCAGTGTAAAAAATGAGGGATGAATAACATGTCAGTTTAGACCCTGGGCAAAAGCCACTCAAATGACTGAAGTTACTGAAATCGGTACTAGTTGGGGAATATGTACGCTTCATAACATTTGTTCGAAGCATTCAAGCTTTAAGATTTATGAATCTACTCATTGAACGGATGCCCTGTGGCCAAGAAGTCACATGCATTACAAAGAAAAATTCTGGAGACATTACTGCTCGTTGTATGTGTGACCTGGAGCTAATGAAAACGACTCAAAGTTGTCAAAATGCACAATGTGCCTCGAGTTGTAATCAGCCTATTAACATAGCCTCATCTGCATCTCGGTGATTGGGTTTGCTTACACTTGTCACGACTTGGGTTTTACGACTCAAGTGTTTACGCCCTGCGAGGGGAGTGATTTCTCGTGTCTACTTGGAGAATCTGCTCAGGGCACCCCCAACACGCAGCACGGGGTGATTGGCAGGCGCGAACGGTAAAGTGGTGCTGATGAGGCGAGATCGTTTCTTTGAGTGTAATTAGAGGCAGGTGCTGCTGGGGACCGGAGGAGCGAGACTGTTGGCAGTCGATGTTCCTCCCGGAGCATTTCACCCACGGTGACTGTGCGTAGGATGTTTCCTCTGCCTAAATGGCTTGGCATTGATTACGAGCCACATAACAATACCCTTTATCGGCCACACACAGCCGATAAAGGATGCAAAAAAAACTCTATGTCCTGCGACTGCTTTGTCATCCACAAAAGTGACAGTAGATACCAGCCTCTATGTGAGCCTTGTACGTCCTAAAGTGCTTCTGTCAAGACCTCCCCTCCCTAGTCACAGATACTGTATATCCTGCAGAACAACACACTTGTCCTGAACGGAAAATAATGGAACTTCAAAAGGAAGAGCACCTCTCTGAGGATTACTGGACTTCACACAGAGGGCACTGTGACTGATGTGTGTGCCGTCTATGGACTAGTTTGAACTGCACGTTGTTTTTTAGGGCCGTACAGTAACGCCCATTCTCCAACCACCCTAGAGGTGTAAGCTGAGAGAATGGGGAATGGCTTTGTTTTGATTGAGGTCTACAGTTTGTACATCCCCACCACCAACACTGACCACGTCAGGCCACCTCAATTAGCGGCCGTGCATTTTATCGATAAGAGGTTTTCACAAGCTTACACTGCTCGTACAAGGAGATATACGGGGGATATTTTTAGATTTTTGACTCTGCTCTCACCCTTTCTGGTGAAAGCACAGAATGCTTTATACGTAAACAAATGAACACTTGGAACACACATACACTCTCGTCTTGTTTTACCCCTGACCCAATTTGACTCATGTAAGTGCTTTACACTAGTGCGGCTGAATGGGTACGAGGGTTTAGTTATTCAGCGTTGGTTAGGTTTGGCCTCTGGCAGCAGCGCTACACTGCACTGCATCCCCGCAGATCCTGTGACAAGCTATGCTATGCTATGCTATGCTATGCTATGCTACGCTAAAGAGGCGCCTGCTTGCCTGTAGCTGTCCCCAAGCCAAGCTCTCCCAGCTGTCGCTGCTTCACTTTGTCTTTGAAACACTTTGTTGTTCCTTGCAGATAAACATGAAAGTCCCTTAGAGCTTTGTGAGGAAAGGACTTTTTCTCTTAGAAGTCAGAAATGAAGGACTTTTTTCGTATACCTCGCCAATCCTCTTTAGGGTCTCCTTTATAGGTACAAGAGTATTGTGCAATAATATACTGTTAAATATACAAACAGTGTATATTCACTTTCATATCTGCATGTATATTTCTACATCTCGATATCTCTATAATGCAAGACTGTCAAAACATTTGCCCTGAAACCCTAACACAACCAGAGCCAGAGAGTGAGAGTGGAGTGTCTGGAGTGTCAAAGATACTCTCACACTGAATTCCCCCAAACCTGTCGCTGCATTTCAATGAAGTCATCAACGCAGCACCATTAGTGGTTTGTTAGTCACATTCGAATTAGTCTTGAAGGGTTCTTTTCGGGAAGGCAACACGCTTTTGAGTACTGAGAGAAACAACCTTGACTAACTTGAGCGAGCATCAGACACAACACAGAGGGATGGTTTCCCTTTATGGTTGTTCAAAGCACTTCATGAAATCAAATCAAGTCTCGACTCCTCAGTCCTCAAGACGGACCACTTTGGAGAACTCCATATCCATCACGCTAGTATCAGAAGCATGTAGTCACAGCCTAGTACTATTGTTCGATGTTTGGTGATTTCATTGAGCTGCCATTTTTTTACAGTACTCGAGATGGCCAGAGGTGGTCTCCTCACGGGTGAAATTGCATTTGTGCACATTGATGATGACATTAGCCCAGGCTAATTGTCACTGTCTATTCTTTCCAACCATCCAAGCAGAAGGATAGAAATGCAAATAGCTAAGCATTCACATGGCGAACCATGGAAGTCAACCGAACCGTGGAAGGCTTTGACCCAGTATCCATCCACTCTTCAATGTGCTTTCAGGATAGCTATTAGACCATTATCCATTCCACACAGATGACCTGCTTACTCTGGCCATCTGCTTGTTAATAGGAGCAGGCCAATTAGTGGGTACAGTGATGTCTCCGTTTCCCTGAATCGGAGGGATGTTAGGGAGTGTGACATACAGTACCAGTCAAAAGTCTGGACACACCTACTCATTCTAGGGTTTTTCTTTATTTGTACTATTTTCTACATTGTAGAATAATAGTGAAGACATCAGAACTATGGAATAACACATGGAATCATGTAGTAACCAAAAAAGTTTTAAATAAATCCCAATATATTTTTGATTTTAGATTCTTCAAAGTAGCCACCCTTTGCCTTGATGACAGCTTTGCACACTCTTGGCATTCTCTCAACCAGCTTCACCTGGAATGCTTTTCCAACAGTCTTGAAGGAGCTCCCACATATGCTGAGCACTTGTTGGCTGCTTTTCCTTCACTCTGCGGTCCAACTCATCCCAAACCATCTCAATTCGTTGAGGTCGGGTGATTGTGGAGGCCATGTCACTCCATAACTCTCCTTCTTGGTCAAATAGCCCTTACACAGCCTTGAGGTGTGTTGGGTCATTGTCCTGTTGAAATACAAATGATAGTCCCACTAAGAGAAAACCAGATGGGATGGCGTATTGCTCCAGAATACTGTGCTAGCTATGCTGATTAAGTGTGCCTTGAATTTTCAAATCAAATCAAAGTGTGTTTGTCACATGTGCCGAATACAACCGGTGTAGACCTTACAGTGAAATGCTTACTTACAGGCTCTAACCAATAGTGCAAAAAATGTATTAGGTGAACAATAGGTAAGTCAAGAAATAAAACAACAGTAAAAAGACAGTGAAAAATAACAGTAACGAGGCTATATACAGTAGCGAGGCTATATACAGTAGCGAGGCTACATACAGACACCGGTTAGTCAGGCTGATTGAGGTAGTATGTACATGTAGATATGGTTAAAGTGACTATGCATATATGATGAACAGAGAGTAGCAGTAGCGTAAAAGAGGGGTTGACGGGTGGTGGGTGGCGGGACACAATGCAGATAGTCCGGTTAGCCACTGGTTGGTCGGCCCAATTGAGGTAGCATGTACATGAATGTATAGTTAAAGTGACTATGCATATATGATAAACAGAGAGTAGCAGCAGCGTAAAAAGAGGGGTTGGGGAGGCACACAATGCAAATAGTCCGGGTAGCCATTTGATTAGTCTTCTGGCATGGGAGTAAAAACTGTTAAGAAGCCTTTTTGTCCTGGACTTGGCACTCCGGTACCGCTTGCCATGCAGTAGTAGAGAGAACAGCCTATGACTGGGGTGGCTGGGGTCTTTGACAATTTTTATGGCCTTCCTCTGACACCGCCTGGTGTAGAGGTCCTGGATGGCAGGCAGCGTAGCCCCAGTGATGTACTGAGCCGTACGCACTACCCTCTGTAGTCCCTTGCGGTCGGAGGCCGAGCAATTGCCGTACCAGGCAGTGATGCAACAGTCAGGATGCTCTCGATGTTGCAGCTGTAGAACCTTTTGAGGATCTCAGGACCCATGCCTAATCTTTTTAGTTTCCTGAGGGAGAATAGGCTATGTCATGCCCTCTTCACAACTGTCTTGGTGTGTTTGGACCAATCTAGTTTGTTGGTGATGTGGATACCAAGGAACTTGAAGCTCTCAACCTGCTCCACTACAGCCCCGTCGATGAGAATGGGGGGGTGCTCGGTCCTCCTTTTCCTGTAGTCCACAATCATATCCTTAGTCTTGGTTACGTTGAGGGATAGGTTGTTATTCTTGCACCACCTGGCCAGGTCTCTGACCTCCTCCCTATAGGCTGTCTCGTCGTTGTCGGTGATCAGGCCTACCACTGTTGTGTCGTCTGCAAACTGATGGTGTTGGAGTCGTGCCTGGCCATGCAGCCGTGGGTCAACAGGAAGTACAGGAGGGGACTGAGCACGCACCCCTGGGGAGCTCCAGTGTTGAGGATCAGCGTGGCAGATGTGTTGCTACCTACCCTCACCACCTGTGGGAGACCCATCAGGAAGTCCAGGATCCAGTTGCAGAGGGAGGTATTTAGTCTCAGGATCCTTATCTTAGTGATGAGCTTTGAGGGTACTATAGTGTTGAACACTGAACTGTAGTCAATGAATAGCATTCTCATATAAGTGTTCCTTTTGTCCAGGTGGGAAAGGGCAGTGTGGAGTGCAATAGAGATGGCATCATCTGTGGATCTGTTGGGGCGGTATGCAAATGGGAGTGGGTCTAGGGTTTCTGGGAAAATGGTGTTGATGTGAGCCATTACCAGCCTTTCAAAGCATGGCTACGGACATGAGTGCTATGGGCCTGTAGTCATTTAGGAATGTTACCTTTGTGTTCTTGGGCACAAGGACTATGGTGGTCAGCTTGAAACATGTTGGTATTACAGACTCAATCAGGGACATGTTGAAAATGTTAGTGAAGACACCTGCCAGTTGGTCAGCACATGCCCGGAGCACACGTCCTGGTAATCCGTCTGGCCCCGCAGCCTTGTGTATGTTGACCTGTTTAGAGGTCTTACTCACGTCGGCTACGGAGAGCGTGATCACACAGAATTTTTTTATAATTCACTGAGAGTGTCACCAGCAAAGCACCCCCACACCATCACATCTCCTCTTCCATGCTTTACGGTGGGAACCACACATGCAGAGATCATCCGTTCACCTACTCTGCGTTTAACAAAGACACAGCGGTTGGAAGCAGAAATCTCAAATTTGGACTTATCAGGCCAAAGGACATGTTTCTCGTGTTTCTTGGCCCAAGCAAGTATATTATTCTTGTTGGCGTTCTTTAGTACTGTTTTTTTTTGCAGCATTTTGAACACGAAGGCCTGATTCACACAGTCTCCCCTGAACAGCTGATGTTGAGATGTGTCTGTTACTCTGTTACTCTGTGAAGCATTTATTTGGGATGCAACTTCAGAGGCTGGTAACTCTAATGAACTTATCCTCTGCAGCAGATACAACTCTGTATTTTTCTTTCCTGTGGCGGTCCTCATGAGAGCCAGTTTCATCATAGCTCTTGATGGTTTTCGCGATAAAAGTTGTTCAAATGTTCCGTATTGACTGACCTTCATGTCTTAAAGTATTGATGGACGGTCGTTTTTCTTTGCTTATTTGATGTGTTCTTGCCATAATATGAACTTGGTCAAGTACCAAATAGGGCCATCTTCTGTATACAACCCCTACCTTGTCACAACACAACTGATTGGCTCAAATGCATTAAGGAAATTAACTTTCACAAGGCACACCTGTTAATTGAAATGCATTCCAGGTGACTACCTCATGAAGCTGGTTGAGAGAATGCCAGGTGTGTGCAAAGCTGTCTGTCATCAAAGCAAAGGGTGGCTACTTTGAAGAATCTCAAATATAAAACATATTTTGATTTGTTTAACACTTTTTTGGTCACTACATGATTCCATACGTGTTATTTCATAGTTGTGATGTCTTCACTATTATTATACAATGTAGAAAATAATAATAATAATAAAAAATAAAGAAAAACCCTTGAATGAGTAGGTGTGTCCAAACTTTTGACTGGTACTGTAGGTGCAGTCGAGAGGCTTTGCACTCAGTAGGATTATCAGACCCAGCAGAGCATTCAAGCCTGGGCATGTCAAGAGAGCCTGTGATCTTGTTGTCAAGGGACAGAAAGAAATGAAAGATAGAAAGAAAGCGACATAAGGAATAGAGAATGGGAGGGAGACTGAGGAAAACGAGAGAGAATAGGAGGGAGACGGATAGTGAGAAAGAAAGTGAGGGAGAGAGAGGAACAGAGACGGAGGATGAGAGAGAGACTGAGAGGGAGAGTCTAGAGAGACAGTTTAGTGCCAAAGCTTGTTGCTGTTACCCACAGATAAGAACGACACACACGCACGCACACACACACACACACACACAGAGAGACAACTCTACACACTCTCTGCCCTCAGAGCTTTCCCTAAGGGACTATCTTGTCGCTCTGATCCAAAATCAGATCACATCACTGCCTTAGCGGCGCCCTACTGTCCGTTTTAACGAGCCCTCTCGGCATTCCATGTGGAACACTGAGACAACACTGGGACAACACTGAGACAACACTGGGACAACACTGAGACAACACTGGGACAACACTGGGACAACACTGGGACAACACTGGGACAACACTGAGACAACACTGAGACAACACTGGAACAACACTGAGACAACACCGGGACAACACTGAGACAACACTGGGACAACACTGAGACAACACTGGGACAACACTGAGACAACACTGGGACAACACTGAGACAACACTGGGACAACACTGGAACAACACTGAGACAACACTGGGACAACACTGGGACAACACTGAGACAACACTGGGACAAAAGTCAAACGCATCCCAGCTCAATCAGACAGTGACTCTTTGTTCAGATGCAGAGCCTCAGCATTAAGACCAACACAGACATACAAACAAAGTGACAGACAACTTGTAATATTAGAATTCAATAAATAAAGAATAATAAGCAGTCATCCAGGTGCCACAGAAAGGTACCTGCTAAACTGGTGCTTCAAGTTTAGAGTGAAAATGTGACAGGTAAAAGATGTGAAATAGGTGTAAAGCACCAACTGAACAGCTAGAACAGGAATGTCTGCCTCAGACAGGAGGACATTTAAGCAGAAACATGTGCTCTCCCTCAATTATCACGTCTTACAAAAATAGTCTGTAGAATGAAGAGGGCTTCTGAGAAATTGCTTTTTTTAATGAGGACAGAAGTGAGTGAATGAGAGCAGAATAGTCTATGTGTGTGTGTGTGGTCTGCGCAGTGTGGACTCAATCCCCCTGCCTTTTCCAAAGCCTGCTGTGGGCTTTCATAGAAATGCATGATCCCCCTCCAATCTGCACGTATCTATGGAAAACACACGTCCAGCGGTGCTCAGCTGCTGGAAACATCAGTGGAAATCTGTGTCTGTATGTTGGTCGAGTCTAGTCCCCATTAACCCCAATCATCCTCCACTCACAACTTCTTTGCCCAAACTTTGCTATGCCTGATAAGATGCTGTACAGAACGAACGTCATTTTTTAATTGTACTCCACTAAAATTGCAGACCCCCCCCCCATGCCATCCTGCCCCACCAGCTACACAAACCTTATGAGGACCCCCTGATACTTCACGTACCTTATGGGGACCTCCAGCCTCAACACTATGAGGACTCTAAACCCCACGTACTCGAAGAGAGACATCAGCCCTATATGTGCCTTAGGAGGACCTCCAGCCCCACCACAATGGCGACCAACAGCCCCATCACTATGGAGACCAACAGCCCCACCACTATGAGGACCCACCCACCTGACCACATACCTTATGAGGACCGACACGCCCACGTCCTCGCAGTTCTCGTAGACGTGTACCCAGGTGTTCTGGATGATCTCCCGCTCGGCATCGGTCAGCGGCTCGGCCCGCTCTGGCCGCTCCCCGCGCTCCATCGTCTCTCCTCCTACGTCTCTTGGCGACTCCATCCGAGACGACCTCCGCCGCAGCAGCTCGGAGGCTCCTGCCAGCAGCGAGCGGGGGAGGTAGGGAGCGAGGGAGGGGGGGAGGGAGAGCTGTGAACCCACGGCGACGGAGACGGAGGGATGGAGGAGACAGACGGAGCAGCCTTGTACGCTACCCACCCCCCACCCAAACCACCCCTCTCTCCCTTTGCTCTCCTCTCCTCCAAAACTTGTCCTCCACTGTTAATACCACTTCTTTTTTTATTCCCCTCACTCTTTCTCTCTTCCTCCGTTTCTTTGTTTCTTTCCTTCTCTGGTAAGGGAGCTGTCTTCCCTCTGAACTTCTGTGTTTGTGAGGACCTGATGGAATGGCGGAGGGAGTGGGAGAGAGAGGTGGAGAGAAAAGAGAGGGGGTGGGGAGAGATAGAGAGAGGGGGTAGAATAGAGAGCATCTAGGATCTCTGTATTGTCCCCCCGCCTCCCTCTCAGACACTCTCCTATCTCTCCCTCCTTCCCCCTCTTTCTCTCTCTCTCTCGCTTTCATTTTGTCTACCTAATGTTTTGCAGACACGCAAACACACGCACGCACACACACACACACATGTATGCACACACATGCACGCGCGGGCACACACATACACACGCACACACTCCTCACAACTGTTTTTATAGAGAGCATCTAGGATCTCTGTATTGTCCCCCCACCTCCCTCTCACACACTCTCCTATCTCTCCCTCCTTCCCCCTCTTTTTCTCTCTCTCTCTTGCTTTCATTTTGTCTATCTAATGTGAGCAGACACGCAAACACACGCACACACACACACACACACACACACACATGTATGCACACACATGCACGCGCGTGCACACACATACACACGCACACACTCCTCACAACTGTTTTTATAGAGCGATTTCTCTGTCTCCATCCCTGGGAGGGCACAGAGAGACAGGCAGACAAACAAGTGTGAGGAGAGTGTATGTGCGTGTGTGCACGCGCTTGCATGTTTGTGCATACGCGCATGTGTGTGTGTGTGTGCGTGCGTGTGTTTGCATGTCTGCGCACATTAGGTAGACAAAATTAAAGAGAGAAAGAGAGGGGAGAGATAGGAGAGTGTGTGAGAGGGAGGCGGAGGGACAATACAGACATCCTAGATGCTCTCTATTCTACCCCCTCTCTCTATCTCTCCCCACCCCCTCTCTTTTCTCTCCACCCCTCTCTCTCCCACTCCCTCCTCCATTCCATCAGGTCCTGACAAACACAGCAGTTCAGAGAGAAGACAGCTCCCTTACCAGAGAAGGAAAGAAACAAAGACATGGAGAAAGAGAGAAAGAGTATGTGCGTGCATGTGCGCGCGTGGTGGGGTTCTGTGTCGTCTCTTGTATAGACTGTGATAGAAAAAGCTATAGGAAGCCTCTGTCTTTCCACAGACTCTCACATGACATCGTGTAAAGGAGATCGAAGAGAGAGAGAGAGAGAGAGAGAGAGAGAGAGAGAGAGAGAGAGAGAGAGAGAGAGAGAGAGAGAGAGAGAGAGAGAGAGAGAGAGAGAGAGAGAGAGAGAGAGAGAGAGAGAGAGAGAGTGTGTGTAAAAAAGAGAAGTTACCATTTGCGTTCAGGCTATTGAGAAAGTTATGAAACAAATAATGGAGGCCAAGAACAAAGTGTGAAATATGAATGACATTATCTGTCATAGAGTATTTACATCTCACTGACTGAATTGTATTGGATGTATGATTCATAAAACATCTTGATGAAACCATTCAAAAGTAAATTCAACAAAAGTCTTGGATCGCCTGGTTTGAAATGACCCTTTGATTTGTGCAGTGCAGACAGACCAACACAAGACGATTGAAGAAAGCTGCTACTGGAGGGGTCAATCTGTGTTGAAGATATTGAAAATGCCACGTTTGACATTCGCTCAGTGGCATTCACTCAGTGACATTCACTCAGTGGCATTCGCTCAGTGACATTCGCTCACAGCCAGAGGAGACAGTTAACAAACTGCTGGCTAGACAACAGTTTGGGGGGGCGAAGAGAAAAGGAGGTTACGGTGACAGTTTTATTGTGCCATGGAGGCTATAGAAAAAGCCTGCCTGCCGTTGAGACAGAGCTGTCACAGCTTTTGAAAGATGACAGATTTCTGTACAGTGTGGCACCCGTCAACACTAAACTGAATTGCACACTAATGTCTGTCAGACGTTCCACGTGTCACTTAGGCTGCGTTTACACAGTCACCCCAATTCTGATCTTTTGCCCAATTATTAGCAATAGCTCTGATCTGATGGGTCTTAAAGATCAGAATTAGGCTGGCTGTGTAAACGCAGCCTTAGGGTGAGCAAATACTAAGTCAAATACTAAAACCTATATGGACATAATTAAATGACCCCCTGCTCATATACATACAGAATACACTGTTCATAGCATAGTATGAGTATAAAGAATTTCTACTGTGAGAAAATAAAGTTACTGGCCACTAACATCTAACATCTACTGAAACACAAAGCATTTTGCGAATTGGCAAAGGTTTGTTCAAAATCTCACTAGATTATGAAGACCGAGTCACAGGCTACTCATACATGTATGAAGCATTTGTACTGTGTAAATGTAGCTTGGGGCCAAGTTAGCGTCTATGATCATAGTGTATGATAGTATTCATATTATCGCCTCTCCATCTCAGACCTTGCTGTAAGTAAAACATGTACACTGAGTGTACAAAGCATTAGGAACGGATGCTCTTTCCATGACAAAGACTGACCAGGTGAATCCAGGTGAAAGCTATGATCCCTGATTGATGTCACCTGTTAAATCCACGTCAATCAGCGTAGATCAGGGGTCTCCCACCTTTTCTAGCTTAAAAAATGTAACATATCACGAGCTACACATTTTTGGGCTTTCCAATTTTTTTTGTTGCTTGCTCCTCATTCTTCTCTTCTCCTCCCTGCAAGTCTTCTCCGGGTCCTTTCTGTCAATATACCTGGTAAAATAATGGTTAATAAACAACTAAAATGTGTGATTTCTTTTACAAATTATGTTTTATTTTCTCCCAAATATGATTCTAAGTTTTATTTTTCCTTGATTTAGATTTTGTTTTCCCCCCTTAAAATCACAATTGTTAATAGAGAAACAACGAAATTGGATGTTCTGAGTCCATGTCAATGCTTAAATCACATCAGAAGGAAAACAAATTGGTCTGGAAGAACACTAATGCTATGCTATTGTTTGAGGAGAGTGCACAGTTATGAACTTGAAAATGTATTAATAAACAAATTAGCCACATTTGGGCAGTCTTGATACAACGTTTTGAACAGAAATGCAATGGTTAATTGGATCAGTCTAAAACTTTGCACATACACTGCTGACATCTAGTGGCCAAAATGTAAATTGCGCTTATTTTCCTGAGTCATATATTGGCCTTTCTCTTGTATTTGATGAAAAAAAATGATGATGAAAAAATACATATATAAACATGCATGTTTTTTTCTTTGTATTATCTTTTCCCAGATCTAATGTGTTATATTTTCCTACATTAATTTCACATTTCCACAAACTTCAGAGTGTTTCCTTTGAAATGGTATCAAGAATATGCATATCTTTGCTTCAGGTCTTGAGCTACAGGCAGTTAGATTTGGGTATGTCATTTTAGGCGAAAATTGGAAAAAAAGGGTCCGATCCTTAATTAATTGAGAAGGTTTCGGGGGAAAGTATTTCTGTCAACCCACAAGGGCACATGTGCATGTACTTTCAGAATTGTTTGGCGAGCTACTCATAGGTGGGCTATGAGCTACTGGTAGCTTATGGGCTACAAACTACTGGTAGCTTATGGGCTACAAACTACTGGTAGCTTATGGGCTACAAACTACTGGTAGCTTACGGGCTACAAACTACTGGTAGCTTACGAGCTACGAGCTACTGGTAGCTTACGGACTATGAGCTACTGGTAGCTTACGGGCTATGAGCTACTGGTAGCTTACGGGCTATGAGCTACTGGTAGCTTACGGGCTATGAGCTACTGGTAGCTCGCAATTAACCTGTTGGAAACCCCTGGTGTAAATGAAGGGGAGGAGATGGGTTAAAGAAGGATTTTTAAGCCTTGAGACAATTTAGACATGGATTGTGTACGTTTTCCATTCTGAGAGTAAATGGGTAAAACAAAATATTTAAGTGCCTTTGAACGGGGTGTGGTAGTAGGTACCAGGCGTACCAGTTTGAGTGTGTCAAGAACTGCAGAGCTGCTGGGTTTTTCACGCTCAACAGTTGTACGTGTGAATTAAGAATGGTCCACCTCCCAAAGGACATCCAGCCAACTTGACACAACTGTGGGAAGCATTGGAGTCAACATGGGCCAGCATCCCTGTGGAACGCTTTTGACACCTTGTAGTCTATGCCCCAACGAATTGAGGCTGTTCTGACGGCAAAAGGGGTGCAACTCAATATTAGGTGTTCCTAACATTTTGTACACTCAGTGTAGATGTACATTTGACTTCTTCAATGAGACACTGGTCAAGTAGGTCAGTTGCCAGTTGGATCCCATCTCTAATAGTGTCCCAAATGGCACCCTATTCCCTACTTGTGCACTACTTTTGACCAGGGCGCACTTCTTTTGACTAGAGTCCTATGGGCACTGTTAAAAAGTAGTGCACTATATATAGGGAATAGGGTGCCATTTAGGATACAACCTAGATGTGTGTTTTTAGGAGTGCGCCTACTCTGGTCTGATGGGGTAGAGACCATTATAATGACTATTGCATAACTAGTATGGTGATGTGTTATACACAGCCTGTCCAATACCTCAGTAGATTTCATTAGCGCCATGTCACCGTGACAAGATAAGTGCCTTGCGTTGGGCCAGTAACCGAAAGGTCGCTTGTTCGAATCTCCAGGCAGGCTAGGTGAAAAATCATTCAATGTGCCCTTGAGCAAGGCACTTGCTCATGTAAGTCGCTCTGGTTAAGAACGCCTGTCAAATGACTAAAATGTGAGAGAGTTGCAGAGTGACTTGTGTGTGTAAGTGAGCGAGGTGGATGGGGTTAAAAGGTGGGAGGTAAGAGACCACCTGAATACTGATGACATTCAAATGTAATTATTCAACACATCATTCCAGTAAATAGCTCTTGACCTGGAGAGTGAATTATGACATTTGAGGTGCCACTCACTCTGAAGTGAGTGCATTGTTCAACTGTTTATGGTCAATAAAAAGAAATCAGATGCAGAATAGAGCAATCTTATGTAGGTCAACTATATATTCCAGATTGCCTTTTATCATGCCAAGTCATAGCCACAAGTGAATATGTTCTGTATTATGGATTGCACAGAGCATCCAGACCCATTTCTCTGTGATGATGGAATTGACTTCACTTGTCAGAATATACCAGAAACTTTACGCGCGGTACATTGACCCCATCTGGTGGACACTCCGCGGTCCTGCACAATTTTCGCCTGGCCAGTTTCGCCAGATTTCCAGAGAAGTTGAGTTACACGTCAGAATGGAACCTGTACTGGTGAGTGGACGTGTACTGTGACCTCAACATTTTGTGTGTATCAGCTGATCCCGGATACATGCAGATATGGAACGTGTGGTGGAGATGGCAAATAACGGTGGTGAGCCCGACATAAACTGCTACGTCTGACATTACATATTTTATTGTTCATAAATCCATAACCAGCATTTGTCATTTTTATGCGGCTCGTGTGATTTTCCTGTGCGCGCGCTGGCCCATAATAAACAATGCAACATTTATACTACAATTTTTTTTAACTGCGTTGCCTCTGCATGGGTAGACGTGCCGTGTTGCTTGCACTTGTGCCTAGAATGGCAACGCGTTTTAGCAACTAGCCTACATCACCAGGCAAATAGGGGGCTTCGGCTGTTGCTTTGACAGTGAAAGTGATAATATCGGCTTTGCTTTGTATGACAGCTGATCCCCAATCGCCAACAAATAGCCTACAGGTCGTTCCCAGTTAAATTGCGTTTATGATTAAATACTTTGCCATGGGTTGTAATCATTAGCTTAATCTGTTACAAATCGTTTCGCCCTGTTGCAAAACCGTTTACTTCAAACGGAAACAGCAAACGAGAGTTTCTATTGGGACAAATTCAAATAGGGTCTCACCCGTTTTTCTTTACGTCTCCTTAAACGGAAACGGTTTCCAAAAGGACTACAACCAAGGTATGTTTCCCAAACATTCACCAATGTGAACCCCTTATATTCAGCCCAGTAGTTTATCTTGCAGCTCCCCATGTTGAACTTCAAGTTATTTCCTTACCATCTGGATTGTCTATTTACTTTCTGAAGTAGCAATTGAGGAGGAACAGTCAGTGAGGCTTGAACCAGTGTTACAGTATAAGTGCACTAGGGGCCCAGACCTTTTGGCAAAGGTCATATCTGAGGATTCTATACCAATAGTCACTTTTTCCATCCCCCTTCCTCTCCCTAGGTTTCTCCCTCGCCGGCCCCTCCACCACTCCCCGCAAGCGACAGGTGCGATTCTCCGCCCGCCACGACATCCTGCTGCTCCGTGAGGTCATTGCTCAGAACCCGTTCTGTTCCAAGGAGTCGGGTCGTATCTGGGCCCGTGTCGGGGAGATCATCACTGCTGCCCTGCAGGACGAGAGCTTTGAGGTGGACGCCCGGCGTTGCAGGGAGAGGACCATGCTGCTGCTGGACTACTACAAGAAGCAGGACTTCCCCAGCCTACGCAGGTTGGTCAAGACTGGCCAGAAGTTGACATTAGACATACATACGCTTAATAGGAGGAATGTATTAGAAGCTGATACCCAACCTTGTGTGTCTGTTCATGCTTATGTGCCTGTATGTGTTCAGGTTTGGGACAGAGAGGCTGTATGCCCAGAAAGAAGACCTACTCCATGAGGTGTTGGAGCTGGAGGCAGAGAAGGGTCTTCTGGCCAGCGGGGAGAGTAAGTACCAGGATGAGGAACTCAGGAAACGAGCCTTGGAAGAGCTGGCTAGTCAACCAGAGCAGGACAAACCCATCATTATCTCCACACAAACAGGACAACCCAAAGGTAAGAACCCAATCCAAGTCTGTTTAGATCTGTGAGGTGAGAGAATAACTTTTAGATCTGTGATTATATTCAAATGGAGGAAGGAAATAGGACACATACCTGAAGAGATTACTGTTATTATAGCACTACTGTGACCAAACCAGTGGTTCCCCTGCAATTGCTTAGAATGCCCTGCCCTTGCCCCGCCTAAAACAGTTGTCTCTGTGTGTGCTGGTACTCAAAGAGACACACAGTGACATGTTTGCTCCTCAGCAACATTTTTGAGTGACTACGACCAAAGAAATGATAACCAAAAAATGTTGACCTTTTGAGACTTTATCCTCCCCATCACCAACTATCTCCCTCTCTATTCTCTCCCCTCCCTGCCCCCTTCAGTCCCCATGACCCCAGAGCCCGAGGAGCAGCAGGAGAACCTGGCGGAGCTCTCGCTAGTCTCGGCGGCGCCCATGGCCAAGCAGCCTTGCCAATGCTGCTGCCAGACCTACTCAGAGATCCTCAGCTTCCTGGAGAAGCGCTCGGAGGCGGAACAACGACTGCGGGAGGAAGAGTTATTGCTGAGGAGGGAGGAGCTAGAGATCCAGAGGAGTAAGATCACTCTGGAGAGAGAGAGGCTGGGGGCGGAGAGAAAGGAGAGGGAGAGGAGGTTCGAGCTGGAGAGCCAGGAAAGACAGGTCATATTGGACCTGCTAAAGGAGAAGGTGCTCAAAGGATGAGAGGATTGATGGGGTGGTGGTGGAGGGGGGCTGGTGAGGGGCTGAAGGGACCAAAGGTGTATGGTGTGGATGTAACAGTATAACTTCTGTCCCCTCACCCCTACCTGGGCTCGAACCAGGGACCCTCTGCACACATCAACAACTGACACCCACGAAGCATTGTTACCCATCGCTCCACAAAAGCCGCAGCCCTTGCAGAGCAAGGGGAACAACTACTCCAGGTCTCAGAGAGTGATGTCACCCGATTGAAACGCTATTAGCGCGCACCACCCCTACCACTAGCTAGCAATTTCACATCGGTTACATGGACATAACATTAAGACGTTGGGAGGGTGGTACTACCTCTGGATCGCACCCTCTGCCCCTTGTTCTACGCCAATGGCCTTAGTGAAGGAATCTGCTGTGACACCCATATATAAGTGTGGAGATCCATGCCTGGCATTGAGCTAAGCTGGATGACCGCATTCCACAAGGACACTGACAAAAAAAATAGGTAGCACATCCTCACACTGTACATATACCCACACATTATCTTATTAAACAAATCCTTTGGTGATAGAATAACAAGCTGTTCATCAAGGGTAATTTTTATAGTGAAAAGACAAAATTGCCAACAATTCTCCCAATGTCAATTAACTCTTTAGTCAATTCTGACTTTGTGGTCATTATTATGAAGCTGTTCCTGCTGAAAATTCAAGAAAGTACTTACGTAACCTCCTAATGATATGGGATGACTACAAGCAATTTTGAAACTGTATTTGTTAATTGAGGAAAGAGTATAGAAAATTTTCATTAGGCTAGTTAGATTTCTAGGAAATATGACAAAGTTGTGTAACAATTTTTATTTGATTTGTATTATATTAAATTATACATGACCTACCGTTCCCCCTGAAATACCACTTTTAAAGTATTTAAAACATAATATGTTACCTAGATGTTTCTTCTTCATAATAACTCATTACTTGAGCGTCTCTTTACGTCTTTTTACGCCTTCTACGTAAGGTTACTCTTTGACCTCGCGCATAATTGAAGTAGTCTGAGTGGTTGAAAATTCGAACAAACCGCCCTCTGTTCCAAAGCAGCAATCACATTGGATTATTATACTGCCAATATGTTAATCGTTGGCTACCCAATGAAATTACTCTTATTTTCTTTGATGCGACCTCATTGCTACAAAGTTTACATTAGCTACGCTAGAAGCAACATTGTATACACTTTTTGAGATTACACGAGTCTGCTGTAGTGTACTTTTATTGCAAAATATTTTTCCAGTTGAAGAATTAGGTGGAGCGCGTTTTTCGTAGAGTAGCCTACAGATCTATGTGCGGATGTGGAAAAACTTCAGTTTTCTAGTTTGATAGACCAGTCATACTGCGATCGATAAGTAGCTGTGTTTACTTACGCCAGTTATGTGGGTTAGCTACATATAGGCCGGTGTTTATTTGAGATTTTGTAACATTCCTCACTCGACGTATTTCCGTGTTCTTAAATCCTGCATTTATAAAAGGAGTCGATATTGTCAATGTGAGTAGGCAAAGTACGTGGCCATTGACTTTTATAAGGCCCTATAAATCTCGTCTGTCATTCTCGAACTTCAAAGCTTTCCTATATCACTCAACAATGAATATCTCAAAAAGTGGGTACCGTGTCTTCTCTGCCAACTCGACCACCGCATGCACCGAACTTGCCAAGAAGATCACGGAGTAAGTATATGCTGCGCATTCAAATGAATCTCTTGCAACTCTCTCAAATTACATTTTTTTCCCCCTCAACTGGATTTGAAAGTAGTCAAAATTCAAATTTAGTGGTGGCCTAGCGCAGTGGTTCCCAAACTTTTTTGGTTAACGTAAACTCACTCACTTTTGTACATCGCCTCGGTCTGTACAATTGACCTTTATTTTAGCGCCCCAAAAACGTAATACTTCCAGATCAACTGTAATGTCAATACCATTGTAAAGCACAATTTCTCCCCTTTCCAACAGAATCAATTATATGACCCCCACGCTGCCCGTTTCTGCATGATTCAAGAAGGCAATGAGCCCTTCAGGTCTTTTTAAAAATGGCAGGTGGGGAAGCGATACTAATGCGTGATAGTGAGAAGGAGATATGTTGTGGGAAAATTGCTTTTTTTCACTCGATCTGTCCAACTTATTGCCTCTAAAATATAAATAAAACACTATAAAGAGTTTATATAATGTGTCATTGCTTTATGCGTGCTGTACATTACTGCATGACACATCACGATGTATGTGTTTTTTCAACTTTTCTCCAACACTATAGAGCCATTACCATGTCAACCAACGCTTGAATAGAAACGTAGTTCACACCCCAGATTTTGAAGTCAACACAGTCACTACAGTCCCATTAGTTTTCTTTGCAGCCTCGTTTGAATGTTGCGGTTGCCCACATTTGTACGGAATGGGGTGAGTTTACGTTACTGTTCCACCAACTGAATTTTGCTCTGCCGGATTACTCCTGAAGTACCCCCTCGTGTGCATTTTACCAGTGGGCCTATGGTCTCATGAGTCTTCTCAAGTACCCCCTGTGGAAAGGCAAAGTACCCCTAGGGGTCCTAGTACCCCTGGGAACCACTGGTCTAGCAGTATAGGCCGCTGTTTCTAGAGAACATGTACCGCTGCCAGTGTGGGTTTGAATCCGGCCCTCTTTCAGCAAAAACTCTTAACTTTCCTCTCGCCTATACAATAAAATAAGTAAAGGGCGGGATAGCCCAATTCTGATAATTTTTCCACCACTTTTTAAATTTATGTAGTGGGGCTATCTTTGTAAAAGCAGCCTTTTAAGCCTACTTTTAGCTCGCTAGACTCCAGACGATCTGTCACTTAAAATTGCAAGGATGAGAGAGAATGACCTCGCACATAACTTTGCTAAGAGACTTCAAGCAAACTGGTCTAACAAACGGCCCATTCCAGGCAAACAGTATTTCAAACATAGGGGCAGTTACAGTTGCTGCCCCAGCCCCAGACACTGACCTGTTTTTCCCGATTCCCATGTTTAATATACAAGTGCATCGGTCTGCTGACCCCAAACCGATCTAAATGTAACATGCATTGGTCAGAATATTCATTAAATTACATTCTTTATGGCCTCCCGAGTGGCGCAGGGGTCTAAGACACTGCATCGCAGTACTAGCTGTGTCACTTGAGATCCTGATTCGAGTCCAGGCTCTGTCGCAGCAGGTCGCGACCAGGACACCCATTGGGCGGCGCACAATTGCCCCAGCGCTGTCTGGTTTAGGGGAGGATTTGGCCGGTAGGGATGTCCCATCGCGCTCTAGCGACTCCTGTGGCAGGTCGGGCACGCATGCACGCTGACAAGGTCGCCAGGTGTACGGTGTTTCCTCCGTCACATTGGTGTGGCTGGCTTCCTGGTTAAGCGGACATTGTGTCAAGTAGCAGTGCAGCTTGGTTGTGTTTTGGAGGACGCACGGCTCTCAACCTTCGCCTCTCCCGAGTCCATACCGGGAGTTGCAGCGACGAGACAAGACTAACTACCAATTGGATACCATGAAAAAATAAAGGTGAATGTAAGAAGCGCTCATCACTTCAAATAGGCTACGTCATTTTTAGAAACAGGAGTTTGGCTATTCTGTGGCTTTAGGCTCATGCGAAGGTGCCTGGAAAGCAGGCTAGCAGTGGAGCCACTGGGGATGCTAAACACCCTTTTGGCCACTCTTGCCAGGCTGGGCAGAGATGCATAGTTTTATTTTTCTATAGGTTGGCCTAAAGATTTTTCGGCAAAATAACCCAATCAAAACGGAAAGTTCCTTGAAGTGGGAATATGCCAGGCCTATTGGGCCAAAATCAATTCTGGCCTATTGTATAGATAATAGAACAATAGTGAACAAAACTTAAGAGATCTGATTGTTAGTTTAGAAATACTTTGTAACAATGACAATTAGTTATCTATCCACCTCATTCCTTTCTTTTAGCATGTGCACGTAGTAAGAACACGTCATGCTTTCAGGAAATACTTATATTTTCCGATTCCACAATGATTCTTTAGTTGTGGACACTACATCCCCACACTCCCTCTCTTACTCTTGGTCCTTGTCTTTGTAAGTCATCTTGATTTTGCCCCTGTGTTTTATCAGTTTCTTTATGAAAATATTTAGCCAACTCATGACAGTAGCTAAAGCAAGGGGCTGTAGCAGCACACAAGTAGGCTACAAATGCATGCTGGGCCGGGCATGCCCTGAGCTTGTGAAGTGAGCACTATTGGAGTGGGCGAGAAGGCCAACGCTCCAGCCTTTTGGGAATCTCGCTCCAGCCCCGCTTACATACTCTGCAACTGATGAGTCCTCTCCTTCAGTGTCGAACTGCATGTAACTGTGTTGACAGTCATTGAGCTACAAGTCATTTTGCATGCTGAGAAATCTCAGGCAATATATATTTTTTTAACCTGTATTTTATTTTATTTATTTATCCTAGTCAAATTCGTACTGTGCCCAGCTTCACACGCTGACCAACGCAAGGTAGGCGGGCTGTTCCGGATCTTGCTCAACTGCATGGCACTTTCAGCATTCAAATTCAAAATAGCTTGTGTGATATTAGGCTTTATTAGTTGAGTGACAATCTATGTAATTTGCTAGGTTATTGCTATATATTTTTATTTTATTTAACTAAGCAAGTCGGTTAAGAACAAATTCTTATTCACAATCACTGCCTACGGCCAAACCCAGACGACGCTGGGCCAATTGTGCGCCGCCCTATGTGACTCCCATAGTGACGCCTCTAGCACTGAGATGCAGTGCCTTAGACCGCCGTGCCACTCGGGAGCCCCATCTATGCGCTGTTAAATGTTTTTACCGGAATGAAAGTAAGGTACTGGAGACAGATAATAAAAATAAAAAGAGTTTTTTTTTACATTTTTATTTACAATGACTGCCAAACCCTCCCCTGACCCAGATGACGCTGAGCCAACTGTGCACCGTTACTGGGTCTCCAGATCATGGCCAGTTGTGATACACCCCGGGATCGAACCTGGGTCTGAAGTGATGCCTCCAGCACTGTGATGAAGCGACTTAGACCTCTGCGCCACTCAGGATCCCAAACGGACTCATCTGGCTATAACTGCTGAACAGGCAATAGATTTTAACAGGCAATAGATTTTATTTTGAGTGTTTAGGTTCACGATCAGGTTTTGGTAATTTTGCATTAAACAATTTGTGTATATGGTCCTTTTTAGATATACAGGGTAAAGTAGATAATTTCATAATGAGGGCAGCAATCACATGGAGGCCCACTGCATGGCCAAAGCGAGAAGAGAAGATCTCTGTTAGAAACCATTGGATTTTGAGATGGGTGGAATTCAGTTGTGCAGAGTGTACAAAACATTATGAACACATGCTCTTTCTGTGACAGACTGAATAGGTGAAAGCTATGAAAGCTTATTGATGTCACTTGTTAAATATACTTCAATCACTGTAGATAAAGTGGAGGGGACTGGTTAAAGAAGGATTTAAGTAGATTTTTAAGCCTTAAGACAATTGAGACATGGATTGTGTGTGTGCCATTTAAGAGGGTGAATGGGAAAGACAAATATTAACAAAACCATTGTTAATGTTTTGTACATTCAGTATATATTCATTGACTCATCATTTGTAAACAATAAATATTGAAACATACCTAGCTCGGTCACTTAATCTGCAAAAATGACAAGTTTATTAGTGGGTGATGGTGATTTCAGAACCCCTAATCTGATAGGTAATGTACATGCTTAGTCTTCCTTATGGGTAAGCTCCGGTGCCTACATAGTACAGTCGTGGCCAAAAGTTTTGAATGACACATATGCATTTTCACAAAGTCTGCTGCCTCAGTTTGTATGATGGCAATTTGCATATACTCCAGAATGTTATGAAGAGTGATCAGATGAATTAGCAATTCATTGCAAAGTCCCTCTTTGCAATGCAAATGAACTGAATCCCCCAAAAAACATTTCACTGCATTTCAGCCCTGCCACAAAAGGACCAGCTGACATCATGTCAGTGATTCTCTCGTTAACTTCACTAGGGTAGGGGGCAGCATTTGGAATTTTGGATGAAAAGCGTGCCCAAATTAAACTGCCTGTTACTCAGACCCAGAAGATAGGATATGCATATAATTAGTAGATTTGGATAGAAAACACTCTAAAGTTTCCGAAACTGTTAAAATAATGTCTGTGAGTGTAACAGAACTGATATGGCAGGCGAAAACCAGAGGAAAATCAAACCAGGAAGTACTATTATTTTGAAAGGCTGTTTTTCCATTGTAAGCCTATCCACCATACAAAGACTTAGGACCCAGTTCACGAGCTCTGTGGCTTCCTCTACATGTGGCCAGTCTTTGGGCATTGTTTCAGGCTTTTACTCTGAAAAATTAGGGAGATACAGCACTTTCAATCAGTGGCCAGTGGAAATTTCCATTCATCAGTCTGATCGGGAACGCGCCTTTCTTGTTTCTTCTTTCCTATTGACGAAGCTTTTGTCCGGTTTAAATATTATTGATTATTTATGACAAAAATAACCGGAGGATTGATTTTTTTAAACATCGTTTGGCATGTTTCGACTAACTTTTATTGTACTTATAAAAAAAAAAACTTTTCGTCTGGACTTAGTGCCCTGCCCGCGCCTTAAGCATTCTGATTATTGGACAAGACGTGCTAACAAAAAGGAGGTATTTGGTCATAAAGAGGAACTTTATCGAACAAAACTAACATTTATTGTCTAACATGGAGACCTGGGAGTGCCACCAGATGAAGATCATCAAAGGTGATTAGTGATTAATTTGAATGCTATTTTTGACTTTTGTGACACACTCCTTGGCTGGAAAATGGCTGTGTGGGCTTCTGTGGCTTGGTGCAGACCTAACATAATCGCCAAGTGTGCTTTCTCCGTAAAGCCTTTTTAAAATCTAACACAGCGGTTTCATTAAGGAGAAGTTTATCTTTATTCGTATGTTTAAAACTTGTATCGTTTATCAATGTTTGAGTATTTCTGTAATTTGATGTGGCTCTCTGCACTTTCACCGGATGTTTGAGACAATGCATTTCTGACCATAACGCGCCAATGTCAACTGAGATTTTTGGATATAAATATGAACTTTATGGAACAAAACATACATGTATTGTGTAACATGAAGTGATTAATTTTCTCTATCTGCTTTTTGTGACTCCTCTCTTTGGCTGGAAAAATGGCTGTATGGTTTTCTGTGACTAGGTGCTGACCTAACATAATCGCATGGTGTGCTTTCGCAGTAAAGCCTTTTTGAAATCGACATTGTGGTTGGATTTGTAAGAAGTTTATCTTAAATGGTGGATAATACTTGTATGTTTGAGGAATTTTAATTATGGGATATCTGTTTTGAATTTGGCGCCCTGCAATTTCACTGGCTGTTGTCGAGGTGGGACGCTAGCGTTTGTTGCGTTCGTATTGTGTTTATTCGATCACAGCCATCGCAGCCATAAAGGGAACATTGCTCACCAGCAGGCCTGGAATTTTGTGATTTTACAGGCAAGGCCATTTGGCCTTCAAGAGGTGCCCAATCTGCGAAAGCAGCAAGGACATCTGCTTGGGCACTAAGGCCACGAATCAAAATATAACATTTTAATAGCCAATTTGAAAACCGAAACACTGCTATTCTGTTCAGAAAAACGTGTCTGTAAATGTACATACATAATTTGCCTGCATGTCAAAGTGTAGGTGATAGCCTATGCGTATTGGCTACAGTCTTCATGTCCAGACCGATGCAGACAGGAGGGAGTACCAGAAAATGTAGCCACACTTTAATGACTTAATTACGTATATATGTCACCAACCACCTCCTTTTCAGTCAAAAAATGCTTTCAGTCAAAAAATGGCCCCTGAATGTTTTGGTCCACCAACTGGAGTGCTCTTCTTTGTCTACTCCGAATCAGCATCGTTCACACCCTCTTAAGCCTTAGCCCCACCAATCTTTTTCAGGATTTACATGTGAGGCCATGTGCCAAACAGAATGAGTAAGGTAGTGTAGTTCACATGTTCATGAAATACAATAATGGCCATAGTCACGCCCAAACACACCTGACAAACTTGATGGGTCATGTATTCATCTCGCAAAGTGGAGTCTTGTTTAGCTAGCTAAACAATGAACCACAATCCCATGAAATGGTGTAGTATGAATCTGCAACTTCCAAATGCCTGAAGGTACCATGTTCATCTGTACAAACAATAGTACACCAATTATAAACACCATGGGACCACGCAGCCGTCATAACGCTCAGGAAGGAGACGCGTTCTGTCTCCTAGAGATTAATGTACTTTGGTGCGAAAAGTGCAAATCAATCCCAGAACAGCAGCAAAGGACCTTGTGAAGATGCTGGAGGAAACAGGTACAAAAGTATCTATATCCATAGTAAAACGGGTCTTATATCGACATAACATTTTGGAGAAATGTCCTCTGGTCTGATGAAACAAAAATGGAACTGTTTGACCATAATGACCATTGTTAGGTTTGGAGGAAATAGGGGAGGCTAGCAAGCCGAAGAACACCATCCCAACCGTGAAGCACGGGGGTGGCAGCATCATGCTGTGGGGTGGCAGCATCATGCTGTGGGGTGCTTTGCTGCAGGAGGAACTGGTGCACTTCACAAAATAGATGGCATCATGAGGCAGGACAATTATGTGGATATATCGAAACAACATCTCAAGACATAAGTTGTAGCTTTGTCGAAAATGGGTCTTCCAAATGTACATTGACCCCAAGCATACTTCCAAAGTTGTGGCAAAAGGGCAACAGTCAAGGTATTGGAGTGGCCATCACAAAGCCCCGACCTCAATCCTATAGAACATTTGTGAGCAGAACTGAGAATGTGTGTGCGAGCAAGGAGGCCTACACACCAGCTCTGTCAGGAGGAATGGGCCAAAATTCACCCAACTTATTGTGGAAGGCTACCCAAAATGTTTGGCCCAAGTTAAACAATTTAAAGGCAATGCTACCAAATACTAATTGAGTGTGTAAACTTCTACTGGGAATGTGATGAAATAAATAAAAGCTTAAATCATTCTCTACTATTATTCTGACATTTGACATTCTTAAAATAGAGGTGATCTTAACTGATTTAAGACGGGGAATTTTTACAACGATTAAATGTCAGGAATTGTGAAAAACGTAGTTCAAATGTATTTGGCTAAGGTGTATGTAAACTTCCGACTTTAACTGTATGTATTCAGCACGTATGAATTGGAAATGTGTTTTTTGCATATTCAAACTCAACGAGAGACACTCAGAGAGGGGTCACACCTAGGGTCTGCCTTTATCAACGGTACCTTGCTCATGGGCACTTGGGCAGATTTTTCACGTTATCGGCTTGGGAATTCGAACTAGCGACATTTGTTACTGGCCCAACACTAACCGCCAGGCTACTTAACTAGTCCACTCTCGTTCCTCAAAATGCTCTTACTATACAAAAGCATTTAGTGAGAACAGTGAGAATGGCAAAGGGAGTGGTTTATGACATGGTTACTCCCCATCCGCTGAAGTGAAAGCACCGATGTTGGGCGATTAGGCCAGGCTCGCAGTCGGCGTTCCAATTCATCCCAAAGCTGTTCGATTGGGTTGAGGTAAAGGGTTCTGTGAAGGCCAGTCAAGTTCTTCCACACCGATCTCAACAAACCATTATGAACCTCGATTTGTGCATGGGGGCATTGTCATAGTGAAACAGGAAAGGGCATTTCCCAAACTATTGCCACAAAGTTGGAAGCACAGAATCGTCTAGAATGTCATTGTATGCTGTAGCGTTAAGATTTTTCTTCATTGGAACTAAGGGGCCTACCCCGAACCATGACAAACAGCACCAGACTATTATTCCTCCACCAAACATTAAAGTTGGCACTATGCAGTCGGGCAGGTAGTGTTCTCCTGGCATCGGCCAAACACTGATTTGTCTGTCGGACTACCAGATGGTGAAACGTGAATCATCACTCAAAAGACCACAATTCCACTGCGCCAGAGTCCAATGGCGGTGAGCTTCACACAACCCCAGTCGACGCTTGGCATTGCGCATGGTGAAGGGTTGGGTTAAATGCGGAAGACATTTCGGTTGAAGACATTCAGTTGTACAACTGACTAGGTATCCCCCTTTCCCTTGTGTGCGGCTGCTCTGCCATGGAAACCCATTTCATGAAGCTCGCGTCGAACAGTTCTTGTGCTGACGTTGCGTCCAGAGGCAGTTTAGAATTCGGTAGTAAGTGTTGCAACCAAGGAGAGATGATTTTTACTCGCTACACGATTCAGCACTCGGCGGTCCTGTTCTATGAACTTGTGTGGCCTACCACTTCGCGGCTGAACAGTTGATGTTCATAGATGTTTCCACTTCACAATAACAGAACTTACAGTTGACAGGGGCAGCTCTAGCAGGGCAGAAATTTGACAAACTGACTTCTTGGAAAGGTGGCATCCCATGACAGTGCCTCGTTGAAAGTCACTGAGCTCTTCAGTAAGGCCATTCTACTGCCAATGTTTGTCTATGGAGATTGCATGGCTGTGTGCTTGATTTTATACACTGGTCAGCCACGGGTATGTCGGAAATAGCCAAATCCACTAATTTGAAGGGGTGTACACACTTTTGTGTGTGTGTGTGTGTGTGTGTATATATGTGTGTATGTATGTGTATATATATATACACATATACATATGTGTGTGTGTGTATGTGTATATGTATATATGTGTATATATATACATATACATACATATATATACACATATACATATATATGTATGTGTGTATATGTATGTATGTGTGTGTATATATGTGTGTGTATATGTATGTATGTGTGTGTATATGTATGTATGTGTGTATATATATGTATGTATGTGTGTGTATATATATGTATGTATGTGTGTGTATATATATGTATGTATGTGTGTGTATGTATGTATGTGTGTGTATATATGTGTGTGTATATATGTATGTGTGTGTGTATATGTATGTATGTGTGTATATGTATGTATGTATGTGTGTATATGTATGTATATATATATACTGTATATACAGTGCCTTGCGAAAGTATTCGGCCCCCTTGAACTTTGCGACCTTTTGCCACATTTCAGGCTTCAAACATAAAGATATAAAACTGTATTTTTTTGTGAAGAATCAACAACAAGTGGGACACAATCATGAAGTGGAACGACATTTATTGGATATTTCAAACTTTTTTAACAAATCAAAAACTTAAAAATTGGGCGTGCAAAATTATTCAGCCCCCTTAAGTTAATACTTTGTAGCGCCACCTTTTGCTGCGATTACAGCTGTAAGTCGCTTGGGGTATGTCTCTATCAGTTTTGCACATCGAGAGAATTTTTTCCCATTCCTCCTTGCAAAACAGCTCGAGATCAGTGAGGTTGGATGGAGAGCATTTGTGAACAGCAGTTTTCAGTTCTTTCCACAGATTCTCGATTGGATTCAGGTCTGGACTTTGACTTGGCCATTCTAACACCTGGATATGTTTATTTTTGAACCATTCCATTGTAGATTTTGCTTTATGTTTTGGATCATTGTCTTGTTGGAAGACAAATCTCCATCCCAGTCTCAGGTCTTTTGCAGACTCCATCAGGTTTTCTTCCAGAATGGTCCTGTATTTGGCTCCATCCATCTTCCCATCAATTTTAACCATCTTCCCTGTCCCTGCTGAAGAAAAGCAGGCCCAAACCATGATGCTGCCACCACCATGTTTGACAGTGGGGATGGTGTGTTCAGCTGTGTTGCTTTTACGCCAAACATAACGTTTTGCATTGTTGCCAAAAAGTTTACATTTTGGTTTCATCTGACCAGAGCACCTTCTTCCACATGTTTGGTGTGTCTCCCAGGTGGCTTGTGGCAAACTTTAACCAACACTTTTTATGGATATCTTTAAGAAATGGCTTTCTTCTTGCCACTCTTCCATAAAGGCCAGATTTGTGCAATATACGACTGATTGTTGTCCTATGGACAGAGTCTCCCACCTCAGCTGTAGATCTCTGCAGTTCATCCAGAGTGATCATGGGCCTCTTGGCTGCATCTCTGATCAGTCTTCTCCTTGTATGAGCTGAAAGTTTAGAGGGACGGCCAGGTCTTGGTAGATTTGCAGTGGTCTGATACTCCTTCCATTTCAATATTATCGCTTGCACAGTGCTCCTTGGGATGTTTAAAGCTTGGGAAATCTTTTTGTATCCAAATCCGGCTTTAAACTTCTTCACAACAGTATCTCGTACCTGCCTGGTGTGTTCCTTGTTCTTCATGATGCTCTCTGCGCTTTTGACGGACCTCTGAGACTATCACAGTGCAGGTGCATTTATACGGAGACTTGATTCCACACAGGTGGATTGTATTTATCATCATTAGTCATTTAGGTCAACATTGGATCATTCAGAGATCCTCACTGAACTTCTGGAGAGTTTGCTGCACTGAAAGTAAAGGGGCTGAATAATTTTGCATGCCCAATTTTTCAGTTTTTGATTTGTTAAAAAAGTTTGAAATATCCAATAAATGTCGTTCCACTTCATGATTGTGTCCCACTTGTTGTTGATTCTTCACAAAAAAATACAGTTTTATATCTTTATGTTTGAAGCCTGAAATGTGGCAAAAGGTCGCAAAGTTCAAGGGGGCCGAATACTTTCGCGAGGCACTGTATATACTGTATATTAGCATAACCAGGCTACACAGAACCAAACTGACCCATTGTAAAATGAGAGGCTATTCTTCCCATATTAAAACGTATCCAAGTGCAACATGCCTAGCTCTGCCCACTGGGGCTTGGCTTACGGAGCGCTCTTTGGAAATAAGCACTTGTATAGTTGTGTTCCAACGTCTCGTTCTCTCACCACTCTGGTGCAACATTATCTTCCTATTGCGGATTACAGGGACCCCATTTTAAATGTTGTGGGCCTACCAAAACTACTCACCATTTATTTACACATTTTTCAGTCATGTTACTTCATTGACTAGCTAGCTAACAATGTAACTTCACCAGTATATCCAAACATTTTCAGGCAAAGAAAGAAAAGGGATAGCTTCTTCAGGATATCAATGATCATAGCAAAAGAATGAATGACATCTCTCTTGCACCTGACATTTTTACAGATGGTGGACAATTTTTCAATGTAATGCATCTCAATAGAAACATTGTGTGTTTACACAATGTAGAAACCTAATATTCTACAAATTTACTAAGTCATTTTAATGACAGGTATTCATAAACAATTTATAATAAACAAATGTCTTTACACCACCACTTTTAGAGTTCAAAAGTCCTAACTGACTTGCCAAAATTATAGTTTAACAAGAAATTTGTGGAGTGTTTGAAAAACCAGTTTTAATACTCCAACCTAAGTGTATGTAAACTTCTGATTTCAACTCTATCTTAAATAGGACAAACATAAGCACCCACAATAATAATGATTGATGAGTTGGGCCAGTTACTCAAAAGGTGGGTGTGGACGATTTTAGTTGTGTGTTTTTGTTTATTTACTGTCTAACTCCTTCCTTCTCTCCTTGCAGACGGCTTGGCGTAGACTTGGGAAAGTCGGTTGTTTACCAAGAGTCCAACAGAGGTGAGATGCCAGGTTAACCCTTTCAGCTTCATATAGTATACACTGAGTGTACAAAACATGAAGGACCCCTTCCTAATTATGTGAACGACCAGCTCGATTCAGTCTTGTGGCAAAATTGTGAGTCTCTAAAAGTAGAGATTCAGAGCTAAAAAATGTGATATCATACACTACAGTTGAGGAACAATTAGGAAAGTACTTCTGCTTTGAAAGTTGATAAACTTGTAACCCCATTTTTGATAAAATGGCCCTTGAATGTTTTGTTTTACCTATTGGAAAAATCTTTTGTCTACAGCCATTCAGTATTGTTCACACCCTCTTAAGCCCCACCCGTCTCTTTAAGGATTCACATGTGAGGCCGTGCTAAACCGAGTGAGTACAGTAGTGAACTAAACAACCAAAGATTTCAAGACTAAAGGTTTATACTATGTCTGTATACAGTTTTCGCAGTGACATGAACAAAAACAACAGGCTGCATGACATCAGCATCCTGGTGGTCCAAAATAGCATAACTGGTGTATTTTAACACCAATAAACCAATCTGTTTAAAAATGTATTTATTATATGTCAATCGAGCAAACCAGGCAAATAAAAGCAACTTTCTAAACAATGTTTTGGTCAGTTTCTAGCTTGTTAGCTGGCTTGCCAGTTCAGATAATTACCATATCATATAGCTGACAACGTTTTTATTGACCTCATTTGTATGAATTATTGAAGGTAAATAAACTCACAACAAGATCATTATTTACAAGTTAATGGCAAGCTAACTAC
Organism: Oncorhynchus clarkii lewisi; assembly: GCF_045791955.1. Lineage (NCBI taxonomy): Eukaryota > Metazoa > Chordata > Actinopteri > Salmoniformes > Salmonidae > Oncorhynchus > Oncorhynchus clarkii. The sequence goes on along the minus strand of NC_092159.1, from coordinate 23,500,141 downwards.
AGAAAATAGCTTGTGATTGTGACAAATAATTTTATTTATTGAACTTGGACACTGTCTAGTTGGCCTAACGTTATATCTAATTTGACTTCGGTGCTGGTCATGTTCTTCACATTACCGTCTCTGGTAAACACGCACAATATTAAATAAAATCTGTTTATTTGTCACAAGCATATGATACAGAAGGTGTAAATGGTACAGTGAATGTTTACTTGCATAGTGGAGTGTTTTTTTGTTTAGAACCATAATCCCAACTCATAACGTTACTGTCCTTTATGAATTTTCAGCTAGGTAAAGCTAACCAACTAGGTGCAATGTTTCTTAGCTAGGTAACATTAGGCTATAGGTAGCAATTCAAATGGCTGAGGTATGAATAATATTACTACACATATCATACATGTAATGTTATCTAGCGAGACAGCTAGCCAGCTAAATTATTTTCTGCCAAAATTAGAAACGTATAATATCGGAAATTGTAGCTAGCTAGACTCTTACATGTATTCATAGATTAACGCTTCTCCCTCACCGATGCTATGGTTGCCCTTAGTTTGAAGATGTAATCCGGAGACAAGTGTTTTATACAACAGCCTTCTGTGTGTTCTCTTTTTGACTCCCTCCGCGTATTTGCAATCAATCTCCTTAGCTGTCATACTCTGCTTCCACCGGGCATTCCACCAATTTTAAAACTGTCCTCATGAAAATGGAGAGCATTAGCAACACTTTTGCAGTTCTTTGTGATATCTTTCAAAAAGCGTCCGAAAGGATTACCTACACATACTGAGCAGCTCACGCTAAAGAAAGAAGCTACATGGCAGACCAATCCAATTGGCTTGACCAATCCAATTGACTTGACCAGCCCATCCATTATCTCAGCCAATCATAGCCATTGGAAAGGTTCCTGTTTTTTTCCGGGGCTAAACCAACTAGGCTCGTAATTGAATTATTTTATTCGTATTTACAAATGGCATACAATTTTGTTAAAGCACTTGAGTACACATTCCAAAAGCATTTTGAGTTAAAAAATGTTTGCGTTCAAATACCTTATGTTAAGTAGTGACATGTGACAGGAGTTTTCCTGAAACGAGTCACATATTGAGTTGCACCCCCCACACCTTTGCCCTCAGAACAGCCTCAATTCGTTGGGCATGGACTCTATAAGGGGTCGAAAGCATTCCACAGGGATGCTGGCCCATGTTGATTCCAATGCTTCCCAGAGATGTCAAGTTGGCTGGATGTCCTTTGGGTGGGGGTCCATTCTTGACACACACGGGGAAACTGTTGAGTGTGAAAAACCCAGCAACGTTGCAGTTCTTGACACAAACTGGTGCACCTGTTACCATACCCTGTTCAAAGGCACCCTCTGAATGGCGCACATACACGATCCATGTCTCAATTGTCTTAGGTTAAAAAATGATTTTTAAGCCTTGGGACACCATGTATGCAATTAATTATCAGGTAGAACAGAAAACCAGCAGGCTCTGGACCTCGTAGTGTAAGAGCTAAATATCCCTGGTATACAGTGCATTCGGAAAGTATTCAGACTCCTTGACTTTTTCCACGTTTTGTTATGTTACAGCCCTATTCTAAAACTGATTCAATTGTTTTCTTTCAATCTACACACAATACCACATAATGACAAAGCAAAAACAGGTTTTGACATTTTTGCAAATTTATTAAAAATAAACTGATATCACATTTACATAAGTATTCAGACCCTTTACTCAGTAGTTTGTTGAAACACCTTTGGCAGCGATTACAGCCTCAAGTCTTCTTGGGTATGATGCTACAAGCTTGGCACAGCTGTATTTGGGGAGTTTCTTCCATTTTTCTCTGCAGATCCTCTCAAGCTCTGTCAGGTTGGCTGGGGAGAGTCACTGCACAGCTATTTTCAGGTCTCTCCAGAGATATTCGATCTCGTTTAAGTCCGGGCTCTGGCTGGGCCACTCAAGGACATTTAGAGACTTGTCCCAAAGCCACTACAACATTGTCTTGGCTGTGTGCTTAGGATCAATGTCCTTAGGTCCTGAGCGCTCTGGAGCAGGTTTTTAACAAGGATCTTTCTCTACTTTTCATCTTTCCCTCAATCCGGACTAGTCTCCTAGTCCCTGCCGCTGAAAAACATCCCCACAGTATGATGCTGCCACCACCATGCTTCACGTAGGGATGGTGCCAGGTTTCCTCCAGACGAGACACTTGGCATTCTGGCCAAAGATCAATCTTGGTTTCATCACATCAAATAATCTTCTTTCACGTAGTCTGAGAGTCTTTAGGTGCCTTTTGGCAAACTCCAAGCAGGCTGTCAACGTGCCTTTTACTGATGAGTGGCTTCTGCCTGCCACTCTACCATAAAGGCTTGTTTGGAGGAGATGAGAGAACCTTCCAGAAGGAAGACAATCTCCACAGAGGAACTCTGGAGCTCTGTCAGTGACCATCAGGTTCTTGGTCACCTCCCTGACCAAAGCCCTTCTCCCCTGATTGCTCAGTTTGGCCAGGCGTCCAGCTCTAGGAAGAGTCTTGGTGGTTCCAAACGTCTTCCATTTAAGAATGATGGAGGCCGCTGTGTTCTTGGAGACCTTAAATGCTGCAGACATTGTTTGGTGTCCTTCCCCAGATCTGTGCCTCGACACAAGCCTGTCTCTAAGCTCTACGGACAATTCCTTCGACCGCATGGCTTGGTTTTTGCTCTGACATGCACTGTCAACTGTGGGACATTATATATAGGCAGGTGTGTGTGTTTCCAAATCATACGCAATCATTTGAATTTAACACAGGTAGACTTCAATCATGTTGTAGAAACCTCAAGGATGATCAATGGAAACAGGATGCACCTGAGCTCAATTTCGAGTCTCATAGCAAAAGGTCTTGATACTTATGTAAATAAGGTATTTCAGTTTTAATTTGTATGTAATTGTGCAATTTAAAAAAAAAAACAGTTTTTGCTTTATCATTATGGGGTATTGTGTGTAGATTGAAGAAACATTTTTATTGAATACATTTTCGGTAAAGGCTGTAACGTGAAAAAGTCAAGGGGTCTGAATAGCTTCCGAATGCACCGTAGATGATGGTCGGCATACTGTATCTGGGGTTACTTGCTCCTGGAACTGATTTGCTGCTTTTTTTTATTTACAGAAACCAGGGTGGATGTGAAAGAGTCTGTTCGTGGTCAAGACATCTTTATCATTCAGACCATTCCAAGGTGAGAGGATCCAGGTGTCATGTCTTCTACACCGTCTTAAGTGTGTTCTAGTTGGTTGGATTTGCAGTATCGCCACAGAACCAAATTGATCAATAGAAACTAGATGAGAGGAACGTAAATGTATTCCCTTGTGAAATTAGGCAGACATTGTTGATTCATCGCTGATCAGTCAGAATATGGGTGTCTGTGTAACAGTATAACTTTAGACCGTCCCCTCGCCCATACCCGGGCGCGAACCAGGGATCCTCTGCACACATCAACAACAGTCACCCACGAAGCATCGTTACCCATCGCTCCACAAAAGCCGCGGCCCTTGCAGAGCAAGGGGAACCACTACTTCAAGGTCTCAGAGCAAGTGACGTCACCGATTTGAAACGCTATTTAGCGCGCACCGCTAACTAAGCTAGCCGTTTCACATCCGTTACATCTGTCCTCCACAAACATATTTTCATCCAGTGGTTGTCATTCATTGGTTGGCAGGAGCTGCCTGGGAAATTGAGATTGCAATATTAACCAGCCAGCTAGGGGGCACTGACCTGTAACAAGTAACTTTCCTGAACTTTTTTAATGTATTTTTTAGTCTAAAACCAGATGCTTTAGGCTTATTTATAGTGAAACAAATAAATTCTGGTCTTCATTTTGACAGTTCGTTGCAAAAGTGATATATTTAGGTATTTTAGTAGTAAATCTAGCTCTTTTTGTCCTTAACGGTTAAACTCAACCATTGAAATTGTAGTGTAAAAGAAGGCATCTCAAGGGAGAGGTTTGGTATGAAATACACTCCCTTTTAGATGTGCTAGGTGGTACCACCTCGAGGCTCACTATAAAAGCAGGTGACCACACGCCTTATTTGGTAATGGTCTGGTAAGTGGAGTGTGCCAGTATATTTTGCATAAGGCTTCCTTGACTAGACTACTGACATTACATACAATTCAAAAGGCAGTAGGGCACATTTCCGCATATGATACATTTTTTGCTTACTGTTTCATACACTTATGTGCTTTTACGAAGAATAAAAACATGTAGGCTTTGAGGATTTTACGTTTAAATTCGTAGCTATATCCATCATAATGAGAAATGGGTGACAATGGTGGCGCTGTCAACTCGTATTTTCTCCCAACTGTTATGACTAATTGGTGGCTCATAGTTCAATGGTTGTGATTTCTAATCCCACATGGAGCAGATACTTTTTTATTTCAAATCCTTCATTTACAATATTTATCCCTGGTAGTAGTTGTAGGGTTTTATATAGTACCTACAGGACTGCTCCTGGCCCTTCTGCACCCCTAGGCGAGACAACAAAAAATGACGCCCCTTCAACAATGGCCCCAGTAAGCAAAATGTTGGAAAGACATCTAAAGTCAATTTTTCCAGATGTTGAAGTTAGATTCATTTTCGGTTCTGAATGAAAGTTGACAAGATGTAATTCATAGAAGTATGTTTGTTGCAAATAAAGGCTGGTCCAGACCGGACAAAAAAACAAGTCCAATAGGTTCCCGTATCTGTCCGTTCTTACCGAGGTATAGCCTACAGTAGGGATGGTCAACTCCAGTCTTTGGGGGCGGGAGAGGTGTCAAACTTGTTCCACATCTCTGGTCAACACAGCTGCTGACACTAATTCCATTCTAAACTGCAGATGCTCATTTGTTGATTATTGGTGGCAGATTTGTTATCTGGGGCAAAAGTGTGACACGGGTTTGGCCCTAGAGGACTGGAGTTGCCCATCCCTGGCCTACAGTGTTGTCTAAAATAGAATTTTAGGAATGCTATCTATGTGGTAGGCCTACCCTATGAAAAACAAAGATGACCAGATCAAAAAAAGATGTCCAAAAGACTGTTGGTCCGTCCTTACGGGGGTGTAGTCAACCATGTTTGACCACAATGGAAATTTATGTTTGTAAAACAGGCCGTTGCATTAGCTTTATTAGTCCTGATTCCTGTGACTAATCAATTTGGCTTTTTAAGCTCTGACTATCAGCAATCCAATTGTATCAGTAGGTGTTATCCTGAGCCTATTTGCGATGCGTTTATACAGTGGGAAATGCAGAATTTTATTTTTCCGCTAATATCAGCTTGTAAAAAAACATGTAGGCGTACACATGAAATTTAGCACACGGGATGAAAGTCCTGGACAGCAATTGTGAGTAGCCTGATTGTCCATTCCATATGGTCTATTTTACTTTGACCCATCTTGTTTTTAGGATGTTTGTCAAGATGTCAGCGCATTCTTGATTTGATTGGACGCCATTTAGGTTAGGCAATTGGATTGGAGAAACCTGCATGATGTAAAAATGGTTAGTCTCATTACGTTGTTCTACATTTTATCTCCAGCCTTTAGGCTACAGGAAAGACCACATACTCTTTCTACCATATGCTACATGATTTATGTAAAAAAAAAAAAAAAAAAAAGATGGTATGTTGGTGGAACGCCGTAGCGACGCGTCTCTCCAACTGCACTCTGGAGAGGTGCGCTTGGAATGGACAAGTTAAATATTTTGCGGCCCTGCCTTTGACAAAGTTTACAATGCTTATCATAGGGCAGCATCAGTGCCCACCTTAAGCTGGAGACTCATATCTTCTTCTCCCCCTCTCTAACGTCAAGCACCAGCTGTCAGAGCAGCTCACAGATCATTGCACCTGTACATAGCCCATCTGTAAATATCCCATCCAACTACCTCATCCCCATACTGTATTTACTTTGCACCCAAGTATCTCTACTTGCACATTCATTTTCTGCACATCTATCACTCCGGTGTTTAATTGCTATATCGTAATTACCTCGTAATTACCTCGCCACTATGGCCTTATTCCCCTCAGCACAATACCGCAATGTGAGTCCACATTTAAAATATATGTTTTTTGCACCCTAAGTGGGATTTGATCTTAAACCGCAAGTGGCAATAGATGCCAGGAACTTGGTGACTAACCACTGTGCGCTAACTGTCCAGAGATGTATTTGCTCACAATGCACATAATGTTATTGTCAGATTATGCTTTAGTGAGAAAGTGTTGGGATCAGGTACAACTATGTTTACCAATTCCTTCCACCCACAACTTCTAGCCTGAATGCATTTTTTAGAACATGCAACGGGTGAAATTGGGGTTGAGTTGCCCTTTTAATGATTGTGGTTGGCTCGGCTGCTTCAGGAGGCTGCCTAGGTCAAATCTTCCCTGGCATTACCTTACTGCACTCTTTGTATTAGTTAAGTAATAAGACGTTATCTTTGATTACTAATTATAGTGTTAATAAAAGTGCATCAAGTCCCCAACAAAGTTTGCCTCTGCTTCTCTCATGAACTGGCTGAATCCCATACAACAATGGAGTCATTCTTCGATACGATCTCGAGGCTTAATTATTTAGAAATGCCCCATAGCTTTCAAGGTTATACTTCAGGGTTTAGGGAACGACTATTAGTGTGGCGCTCAAAGTCTTGTCTTACAATGTGGCGATTAGTGCCAGGACAATGGGCACGTAGTCAAGTAAGTTTAACATTGTAGGATACTGACTAGCGTCATAGACTCACTTACTTAAATGTGTAGTGAATGTGTTTGAACAAAGACGAGTGTTAACTCCGAGCGTGTGTGTTAATGTGGTTTTGAGACGTGCCGACATCTTGAATTTTATACCTCGTCAGTTACTACGACATGCAAATTAAAACCATGACAACACAACAGCCAGTTTTATTCAACAGTTTACTGAAATATCTACAACTACTCTTGCTTATCTTATTATGTTATCTTCTCTGTCTATCTTGCTCCATTGTCTCTTGAATGGTTCTTTTGTCCTACCCAGAGATGTGAACACGGCCATCATGGAGCTGCTGGTCATGGCCTATGCTCTCAAGACTAACTGTGCCAAGAACATCATTGGGGTCATCCCCTACTTCCCTTACAGCAAGCAGTGCAAGATGAGGAAGAGGGGCTCCATTGTCTGCAAGCTGCTGGCCTCCATGCTCGCTAAAGCCGGTATGTTACTATATGGCTACTGTATGCATCATGTGGCTTTCTCATTGTTGTGATACCAATAGTGATTAAAAATAAAAAATAAAAAATTGCATAGTAGTTTACAATGTTGTAGGAAGATGGTTACAACACTGCTAAGATAAGTTGTACACGTAGTTAGGTAAAAAAAAAAAGGTTTTTAATTATCATTTACAGTGAGGTAACGCAGTCTGGTATCAAATTTTATTGGTCGCATACACGTGTTTAGCAGGTGTTATTGCGGGTGTAGCAAAATGCTTGTGTTTCTAGCGCCAACAGTGGGAACGTAATATCTAACAAGTATATCTAACAATTTCACAACAAAACACACAATACACACATCTAAGTAAAGGAATGGAATTAAGAATCTATAAATATATGGATGAGAAATGTCAGAGCGAGACTAAGATAGAATACAGTGTATATACATATGAGATGAGTAATGTAAAAATATGTAAACATTATTAAAGTGACCAGTGATGATTTCAGGTTTATATAGGGCAGCAGCCTTTAATATGCTAGTAATGGCTATTTAGCAGTCTGATGGCCTTGAAATGGAAGCTGTTTTTCAGTCTCTCGTTCCCAGCTTTGATGCACCTGTACTGACCTCGCCTTCTGGATGATAGCGGGGTGAACAGGCTGTGGCTCGGGTGGTTGTTGTCCTTGATGATCTACTAGACGTAACAGGAAATGTAAATCCCGGACACTCAAATTGTATGATATGTTACCTATGGTTACATAAGACACAATGGTCTAAGGCAAAAATTGAAGTCGGGTGGGTGGGCGGGCTTATAAGGCGGCCGACCGTCTAGCAACCCAAAGGTTGTGAGTTCAAATGTCATCACGGACAACTTCAGCGTTTCAGCTACTTTTCAACGACTTGCTACTTAGCATGTTAGCTAACCCTTCCCCTAACCTTAACCCTTTCAGCTAACCTTAACCGTATCATACGTTTTGCAAATTTGTAATTTATTTTTATTCAACCTTTTATTTAACTAGGCAAGTCAGTTAAGAACAAATTCTTATTTACTATGACTGCCTACCAAAAGGCCGCCTACGGGGGCTGGGATTAAAATAAATAAAAATAAGACCAAAACACATCACGACGAGAGAACACAACATGAAGAGAGACCTAAGACGACGACAAAGCATGGCAGCAACACAACAACATGGCAGCAGCACGAAGCATGGTACAAACATTATTGGGCACAGAAAACAGCACAAAGGGCAAGAAGGTAGAGACCACAATACACGTGAAGCAGCCACAACTGTCAGTAATAGTGTCCACGATTCCATCTTTGAATGAAGAGATGGAGATAAAACAGTCCAGTTTGAGTGTTTTTTTGCTCGTTCCAGTCGCTCGCTGCATCTAACTGAAAAGAGGAGTGACCAGCAGAACAGGTGTTGTATGTGGAGGTTGAGGGCTGCCTGAGGCATCTCAGATAAGGGGGGAGTGAGGCCTGAGAGGGTTTTATAAATAAGCATCAACCAGTGCGTCTTGCGACGGGTCTACAGAGAGTACCAGTTTACAGAGTGCCGTGATGTTTCCTATAAGGAGCATTGGTGGCAAATCTGATGGCAGAATGGTAAAGAACATCTAGCCGCTCGAGAGCACCCTTACCTGCCGATCTATAAATTATGTCTCCTTAGTCTAACATGGGTAGGATGGTCATCTGAATCAGGGTTAGTTAAGCAGTTGGTGGAAGAGGTGCAATTACGATAGAGGAAACCAAGTCTAGATTTAACTTTAACCTGCAGCTTTGATATGTGAGGACAGTGTACCATCTAGCCATACTCTTAAGTACTTGTATGGGGTGACTACCTAAGCTCTAAACCCTAATAGGTTGTAATCACACCAGTGGGGAGAGGGGCGTTCTTCTTACCAAACCACATGTTTTGGAGGCGTTCAGAACAAGGTTAAGGGCAGAGAAAGCTTGTTGGACACTAAGAAAGCTTTGTAGAGCGTTTAACACAAAATAAAATAGAACTTGGTTTGGTTTTCACGAGGATACAAACCCACGTGGGTGGTTGATAGACGAACGAGGAGAGAATAATCAAAGATAACAAACTAAAAACGAACTATGTTTTACTTTTTATCTGTGGATTAATCGTCAAGAGTAGAGAAATACTATTTTGTATAACACCGGGTCAAACTTCTACAAAGAACCAGCTAAAAAGAGGACCATATGCATGTCAGGTTAAATCCAATGTTAATCTCCAAGGCAAACTAGCTAGCTAGCTAGCTAAATGTTCATTCATGGTTTTTTTCCGACCTGCCCTGAAATTAATATAATTAATTTACACTTGGTTGTCACACGTGTCTGGTTGGGGATGGACAAAATTATAATTCGCACAAGCACATATGTGAGCCGGTGTTGCTTGACCCAGTGGTGGAAAAAGTACCAAATTGCCATACTTGAGTCATTTTCTATTAAGGTATCTTTACTTTTACTCAAGTAAAACTGCAAGTCACCCAGTAAAATACTACTTGAGTAAAAGTCAAACTATCTGGTTTTAAATACAGTGGGGCAAAAAAGTATTTAGTCAGCCACCAATTGTGCAAGTTCTCCCACTTAAAAAGATGAGAGGCCTGTAATTTATCATAGGTACACTTCAACTATGACAGACAAAATCAGAAACAAAATCCAGAAAATCACATTGTAGGATTTTTAATGAATTTATTTGCAAATTATGGTGGAAAATAAGTATTTGGTCACCTACAAACAAGCAAGATTTCTGTCTCTCACAGGCTTGTAACTTTGTCTTTAAGAGACAAAGTCTGTCCTCCACTCGTTACCTGTATTAATGGCACCTGTTTGAACTTGTTATCAGTATAAAAGACACCTGTCCACAACCTCAAACAGTCACACTCCAAACTCCACTATGGCCAAGACCGAAGAGCTGTCAAAGGACACCAGAAACATAATTGTAGACCTGCACCAGGCTGGGAAGACTGAATCTGCAATAGGTAAGCAGCTTGGTTTGAAGAAATCAACTGCGGGAGCAATTATTTGGAAATGGAAGACATACAAGACCACTGATAATCTCCCTCGATCTGGGGCTCCACGCAAGATCTCACCCCATGGGGTCAAAATGATCACAAGAACGGTGAGCAAAATCCCAGAACCACACGGGGGGACCTAGTGAATGACCTGCAGAGAGCTGGGACCAAAGTAACAAAGCCTACCATCAGTAACACACTACGCCGCCAGGGACTCAAATCCTGCAGTGCCAGACGTGTCCCCCTGCTTAAGCCAGTACATGTCCAGGCCCGTCTGAAGTTTGCTAGAGAGCATTTGGATGATCCAGAAGAAGATTGGGAGAATGTCATATGGTCAGATGAAACCAAAATATAACTTTTTGGTAGAAACTCAATTCGTCGTGTTTGGAGGACAAAGAATGCTGAGTTGCATCCAAAGAACACCATACCTACTGTGAAGCATGGGGGTGGAAACATCATGCTTTGGGGCTGTTTTTCTGCAAAGGGACCAGGACGACTGATCCGTGTAAAGGAAAGAATGAATGGGGCCATGTATCGTGAGATTTTGAGTGAAAACCTTCTTCCATCAGCAAGGGCATTGAAGATGAAACGTGGCTGGGTCTTTCAGCATGACAATGATCCCAAACACACCGCCTGGCAACGAAGGAGTGGCTTCGTAAGAAGCATTTCAAGGTCCTGGAGTGGCCTAGCCAGTCTCCAGATCTCAACCCCATAGAACATCTTTGGAGGGAGTTGAAAGTCTGTGTTGCCCAGCAACAGCCCCAAAACATCACTGCTCTAGAGGAGATCTGCATGGAGGAATGGGTCAAAATACCAGCAACAGTGTGTGAATACCTTGTGAAGACTTACAGAAAACGTTTGACCTCTGTCATTTCCAACAAAGGGTATATAACAAAGTATTGAGAAACTTTTGTTATTGACCAAATACTTCCCGGGAGTGTGACTGTTTGAGGTTGTGGACAGGTGTCTTTTATACTGATAACAAGTTCAAACAGGTGCCATTAATACAGGTAACGAGTGGAGGACAGACTTTGTCTCTTAAAGACAAAGTTACAAGCCTGTGAGAGACAGAAATCTTGCTTGTTTGTAGGTGACCAAATACTTATTTTCCACCATAATTTGCAAATAAATTCATTAAAAATCCTACAATGTGATTTTCTGGATTTTGTTTCCTCATTTTGTCTGTCATAGCTGAAGTGTACCAATTACAGGCCTCATCTTTTTAAGTGGGAGAACTTGCACAATTGGTGGCTGACTAAATATTTTTTTGCCCCACTGTAAGTAGTACTTTAAAGTATTTTTACTTAAGTATTTTACACCACTGGCTTGACCCACTGGTGTTATCACAGGGCTAACTCACATCATCACAATGGACCTTCACCAGAAGGAGATCCAGGGCTTCTTCAGTTTCCCTGTTGATAACCTGCGTGCCTCGCCCTTCCTGCTACAGTACATCCAGGAGGAAGTAAGACTACATTACCCAGAATCCTCCAGTCACTTGTATAATTTCAATCATGATATAATGTATTTGTTGACTGAAGTTTAGTTTTAATGTGGTGTTGAACTGTGAAATCATGTTGTATAATGTTTATTTGTTTCTAGATTCCAGACTACAGAAATGCCATTATCGTTGCAAAGTCTCCTTCGGCGGCCAAGAGGTAACATAAAGGTTGGGAGTTTTCCAGCAAGATGGATAGTGAATGATGTGAAGTGTGTTTGTGGCTGCAGATTTGTGTGGAATTGTGATTGTTTGCTTTGTATGTATTTAAATCCTTTTTTGTGTGTGCGTTCATTCCAGAGCTCAATCCTATGCTGAGCGGCTGCGGCTGGGCCTGGCGGTGATGCACGGGGAGGCCCAGTGTTCAGAGTCTGACATGGCTGACGGAAGACACTCTCCCCCTCCAATGTCTTCAGGACGCACCACCTCTGGCCACCCTGGTCTGGAGCTGCCATGTAAGATACCCCTGACATGCACAGGCGTGTGTGTGTGCGCGCACACACACACACACACACACACACACACACACTAGAAAATATCCCTGCCTTTGACCATAACACACAAAAATCACTGTTGTGTTGCTCTCATGTGTATATAATCTGCCTAGTCAGCAGACAGTGCTGGTTTATGTAACCACTAGTGTCAGGACAGGATGAGTTCAGCCCCGACTGCTGTCTATCAGAGGAATCCATAGAAAGGTAATGAGTCTGAACCGAAGGGTTAAACCCCCACTGCTTATGGGGAGTAGACGACAAATGGGATGGGCCTCCCATGCAGCATGCATACACTTGTGAACGCATGTACACCCAGACTCTGATCCTATCCATTGTAGAGACACTGAAACATAGCATTGGGTCAAAGGGAGGCTTTACAGAGATCTAATGGAACAGTATTTACAGAAAAATAATAAACTGTATTTTACATTTATGGACTGTCCGAATAACAACCCTTAGCTCAGAGAAAGTTATTTTTACAAATCCATTTGTCACAGAAATGCTGTTAAAAAAATCCAGCCCTGAATGCCCAAAGGCACTGGTAGCAAAGAGGACCTCCACACATTGTCCTCATGCTGACGGTGTGCAACTGGAGTGGTTCAGCCAGTCAGGGCTGTAGTATGTGTTGGTTCAGCAACAAAGCAATCATTCTCGGGAAGCCTGACACTACTGGCAATGCCTGTGAAATACTGCAGGCCATAAGTCATCCATTCCCCTCGTTCCCCTCTCCTCCACAGCTTCTGGATTTCTCTTCTCACCTTTTTCTTCTCATTCTTCTCTGTTTCTCCCTTCCTTTACACAGGAACAGGGTTGGTCTCCCTTTATCAAAACAACAGCTAAATTCAGATACGGAGCAAAGGGGCACCTTTTTTTACCCCCCTGTTATTTTTTATTTTAAACTTTATTTTATTTGCTTTCCTTGGATAAATGGGACCAGAAGGCCTGTCTTCAGTTCTGGAGTTGTTTGTCTGTATGCTGCCTGTATGTCTGTCTGTATGTCTATTATATATTCTCTGTATATGACAGTATTAACATATACCATTTATCTTTTGAAGACACAGGGAGGCACCAGCCTTCGTTCCCAGGCATAGAGCTCCCAAGTACGACCGTAATGCTCCACTCTCTCTTCTGCTAACCCCCTATCCTGCAATACTATTTGTGATCGCTTATACCTGCCTGCATGTAATGTTGATGTCTACCGAGGGAGTTTCCATTTCTAGCAGTACTGACCTTCTAAATTCCACTTTGTGAAGATCTCAGTTCAGTTAAGTGTTTAGACCGAGGGCGGGGCGGTCAAACACACCTGGGGTTTGAGTTGTTTTGTTTGTTTTTAAACTGTGTAGAAATGATAATCGTCCTACAATTATAGTCTTTTCATTTAGCCTGCTAGCTGTCATCGTAACGAAAGCGAGACAGTCGTGGGAGCAACGGAAATTCCTAAAGCGATGGATAGGGGACAATTTAAACAAATTTAAAAAATAAAACATTGAAAAAATGTAAGGGAATATAATACATTTTAAGTGCTGCCCCGCCAACTGTTGGCTGTCACCAAATTTGGTATGCTTATTGAAACAAGATATCTGTAAAACAGCAGATTTCTTCACCTCAAATTGGTGTCAAGGTCTTTCAGATAATCCCAAGCTTACATTGTACGGTATTCCTCACTTGATACATTTTTGACATTACATGCCTTTTGTCTAATACACAGTTAACTGTGAACTTCCAAAATTCTAATAAAATCATCACATTCAACCCTACCGATAGCAATACGAATCTGCTGGATGCATTCATGCAAAGCATCATGGAAAAATACATGTCTCTTCCCATGTATACTTTGGCGTTGCACTACAATTAATACCAGTTTGAAACCATGTGGCTTGTCAACATTCCCTTCAACATGCCTCAAATTTAGCATTTATCTGACTTTTGATCCCTTCAAAGCAACCAACAAAATGGCTGCTAATGCAAATGCCTTACCAGAGGGCACCTACTGTATTCCACTGCCAGGTTGGTGATTGGCATACATTTTATGGGGCAATTTCTCTATAACTCCAATGGAGATTAAGGAAACATTGCAAGCACCTCAGAGGTTGAGTGAGGCATGATGGCAAGCTTGGTTGTGTTCCCCTGCATCCTTTTTCTTGATCAATTCCTAGTTTAGAATTTTTAGAGCTAACTTGCTGATTCAGCAACGGTATGATTCTTGTTTATTTAAAAACTCAACCCCCCCCCCCCCAACCCCTAAAGCCTTAACAAATCTATTTGAACAAAATCATTTTGTTGCTAATGTCAACACCTTGGAGTTCCAAGTAGAGCCTCATGATTCAAACTTGAGTTTTTAAATATGCAGACATCTGGTTGGATGCCTCTGGGCTGACGATGAGGAAATAGGTTTGAAGTTGGTTGTGATTTGGCATGGCATGGGGTTGCTGTGTGGATCCCTAAATCCCAAACCGGATGTTTTATTTGTGGGAAGGAAGACGGCTCTATACTCATAAGCCATGTGTTGCTATCATCGCAATATGCCTGAAGCTGCCCTATATTTACCCCAAATCATTTCACCTAGTTGTCCTTTTGTCAAAATGAGAGTTTCAGGATTATTCTGTAGGCGTTGTAGCAGTCTGTGGACATTGAGGTAGAGCTGTCTTGCATGGTCTTTGCAGGTGTTGAACTTGATCCCTTTACTCAATCTCCTCTCCCAATAATTTCAATGTCATTTTTCCCCCTCATTTTCCTCTGAACCACTGTTTTGAAAGTGATGATAAATCTCTCTTCTCTTTCAGTAATGATGGCCAAGGAGAAACCGCCAATCACTGTAGTGGGAGATGTGGGAGGTCGCATCGCTATCATTGTTGTAAGAATTTGATCGTCTCTTATTTCTGTTTAAACTTTAACCCCTATGGGACAAAAAAAACCTTCAAGCTATTGCTAACAATCAAGAGTGAGTGTTATATCAACTAGTGAAGTTTCACACTCACTGTTCTGAGGAAGTCCTCGTGTAAGGTGTATTTGGACATACTGTATGATAGAGCTAGTGTTTTTTATTTATCTAGACGCTAATAACCTTCCGCCTTTGTCGTTTCCCTCTCTCAGGATGACATCATAGACGACGTGGAGGACTTTGTGGCGGCGGCTGAGATTCTGAAAGAGAGAGGGGCCTATAAGATCTACATCATGGCGACACACGGCCTGCTCTCAGCAGAGGCCCCCCGGCTCATAGAGGAATCCGCCATCGACGAGGTAAGATGAAGGATACGGGCCGTACTCGCACAGGCGTTTTATTAAGCCTGAAATGGCTGTCTTTTCTAACATCGACACCACTGACAATTATTGTAAGTAGTCTTTGCTGCTCCGATACTTGAAGCTTCTCAAGGTCGGAAGTGTGTCTCTTTGCTGGATAAATCAAACAAATCTATGCTTTCTTAAAAAGACAAGTACACACACCAATACCCAAATACAGTAATATGCAATGCATACTCAAACTCTGCGAATACACTACTGTTTTCTAATCATTCAAAGGACATTCTTAAACATAGGTCCTGCTGTAACCTGGCTCTCCATTTTGTGTCCTTGTGCCCCCCCCCCAGGTGGTGGTGACTAATACAGTCCCTCACGAGGTCCAGAAGCTCCAGTGTCCCAAGATCAAGACAGTGGACGTCAGTATGATCCTGGCCGAGGCCATCCGACGCATCCACAATGGAGAGTCCATGGCTTACCTGTTCCGTAACATCACAGTAGATGACTGAGCTACACGCACAAATACGTTGTGTTCACACCGTGAGACCAAGGATTTTCACCTCGGTTACATAGGCAGTTGTTGCTTTTCATTCTTGTTGACTTGCCATGTAAGAAAAAATATCTTGCATTCTCAATAAATGTCTACTGTTCAGTCCACTACTGTACTGTGTTATACTATATGCATGGTAAATACATCACCCATCACTCTCATAAAGAACAATTTGCACTGATATATCTTGGATTAGTTTAATTTAATCCTACAGTGTGTGTATTGTATGCAACTTTTCAGTGTTTACTTACAGCACAGCATTTGGTTAATAAATCCTTTTTTGATGAACATGTATTTGTGATCAATTGAACTCCAATATTGAAGCAAGACTGGTACGTAGTTAGTCTGTTTGAAAGGTTACTGAATTAGCTTGTAGTTAGATGCCTATGGCCCAAAGCTCTTCGCAGCCGTTGAACTATAGCACTGAATTGTAACAAGTGGCAAGGCCTATTTTAGTCACAGATACCGATACCGCTCTAACTGAAATCGGACAAGAATAGACACTTGCACAGTTTCTGCACACACAAAAAAATAAGAATAGTTTATTTTTTCTGTCACTTGGCAAATTATGATAGACAAATCAGAGGACCTCAGTCTATCAGCTATCAAAGAAGACTGCTCTGTTTTCATGGGGATTTGATCTCCATTTGCTCATAGATGAAAACAGGGAATATGCATATTGAGGACTTTACTGAACCCATTAACCACACGGAAGTAGACGAGGCTAAGCCTTTGAAGAGAACAAATGCTTAAATCTGCTATTACATATTTTCATGTGTAGAGATGATCTCTTCCTCTCGTTCCCTTGAAGCTTTGTGTTCTGTTGAAGTCCGTCATGAGCAAACAACTGTCTGAGTGAAGTACTGGCTCCATGTTCTGCAGAGGTGCATTGAATTGACCTGTTCTGTGTCTAGATATTGCGTGCCTCTCTTTTGTCTCCCTCTCACAGCTATGTGTTTACCATCAGTGGAATGAAATACAACGTTCATAAACCTGTCGAGCTGATGTTGGAGGGTCAAGCTGAATAGGTCTGTCAGTTATTGCCTTCTCCTGACAGCTTATTCAATAGGCCCGCTTCTCTCATTTTTTATGATCTACCACACACTCAATGACTCAATGGAAACATTGTCTCAATGTTGACGGTGGTTTTGGTTGCGTGTGGTTCAACATCTTGGTTCTGGGTTCCTCTAAATTCAAATGAAGTTTGTCTGTATTTTCCATCTGAACCATGTCATGAAAGCAAGTGGTACTAGCTTAAATGTACAGCAATGAGGCAAGTGCATGGATCTATTAGGCAACTAGTCTGTTAAAGAAGTGAGGAAATTTATATATTTTCTGTAGTAATTTTTTTTGCCACGTGTGCTAGTGATATCACCTAATTTCACTTATGCTTGTTTGAGGATACAGTATTAATGGCAACTAATGGTATATTGCTGAAAGAACAGTTCATTATGGACTAGAACGTGGAGTCAAACGGCACCTGCTAACTATGTCTTGCAAGCAGAATATTAAGAGAATTGGTGTGTTGTCTCAACCAGCTTGTTGATCTGTCTTCACAGAACACATCACATTTTATAGCAAATGTTTTATCTTCAGATGCATTGTAGTCGTTAAAAAGAGTCCCAGGACACTGAACTTGTTCTAAACGCCTCAGGATTCTCTGAAACATCTGCTGAGGAGCTTTGACCAAGTCTAGGGGCAGAGACAACTATAGACACTGAACATCCATCTGAACCGTGCTTCTACACCTGCATTGCTTGCTGTTTGGGGTTTTAGGCTGGGTTTCTGTACAGCACTTTGAGATATCAGCTGATGTATGAAGGGCTATATAAATACATTTGATTTGATTTGATTTGAACTGAGGACACGATATGTACTTGTAACTTATTTTGATTCTCTACAAAATAAACCAAGTCATTTCAATACGGTAGGCTATAGTACCGCATTTAGTAATCACTCATCACCGACAGAATTATTGCATATGAGAACCAATTTTAGGTATCGCAGTTAAAACGCCTCAATCGTGTCATTGAATAACACTATTGCGACTCAAAGGCCTACGTACCTGTTTGACTGTGTGTATATATAGACCTCTCTTCTCCAGTCGTCCATTCCATGAATGAATAGGGGGAGAGTACGGAAGAATGTTTTAACTGGACAGAAAGAGGAACTAGAGGACTAACGTTCATCAGGCCACTTCCTCATATTAGACAGGAAACAATGCGTCTGATGGGGGGACAGGGGACCAACCACAGCTATTGGTGGAGACCGTGTGTTGTACTCTACTTTACATGTATGTTGGGAGCTGTGACCGTGTTGTCTGTGTTCATGACATACAGGGAAAATCCGCGTACATATTTCTTTCAGAAGTTTTTAACATTCTTCTTATCAGATGTATTGCGCAAGGCTATCGAAACAAGACAGAAATACAATACTTTGTAAGGGATATGTTTAGTAAAGTAAAAAGGTCCCAAGATAGGCTCACTCAAGTGCAGTATATTGTGCTAAATATCATTTGAGAAAGGTAGCCTATTGTCTCGTGATGATGCTAATTTTGCATACAGTACTGAGGCTTCTGGCGCATGCCTAGACTGCTCACAGCAGGTGTAACTAATTAAGCCACATTTTGTTTGTGAGAGCAACGGTCAATGTCTCAAAGGAAGACTGATTAAATAGAGTAATTTAAAGAAATGCAACGATTTATGCTTATAACGTTGATAAATATTTTATGAAGGGGGGCGCAGTGAAAGACAAGTGTCGTTAGAGGGCGTTGTTGGACTATAACACAGCCTGCACAATTCAGTTCGACGCCTTTTATGGACCAAGAAGTGGGGCTGTGTGAACTGAATTACAGTAAGCTATGTCTGCAATTTTTATAAGCCTATCTTATTCTTTACAAATTAAGGTTCAGGCTTAATGTCATTCAATTGTATTCCAGGTAGCCTGATAACGCCAGCATAGTAACGACAGCAAAATCCCTTGAGCCTTGTGTAATTGTAGGCTATACCCTAGGTCAGGGATGGGCAACTGGCAGCTCTTTTGTAGGCCCGCGGATCAATTTCCCTCCCACCCCCACAAAAATGTAGCTTAGGGCCCCCAAAAGGCTAGGGCCTGCTCTGACTGCCTGTGTGGGTATGGATGTGGGTGTGCAGACCCGTGAGCCACAGCGGCCCCTCATGATGAGTCACCACCCCCATCAAAGTTGCCCATCCCTGGTCTAGGCCTTATCCTACTATGCAGACATTCACTAGTAAGTGGGCTTTGGTAGTATGTTTTTGTAGTTTGCTTGTGGAAATTTGATCCACATCATGGTGCACCTGCACATCTATTGGGGTCATGATGATAGATTGACCGTTGCTATTTGATTGACGTGTGCGATGTCTGATGTGTGTGTGATATCCATTTCACTCCTCTAGTTGGTGTCTGCCAGTTGTTCATTCTCTACTGAGAGTGCAATATGTGTCTCATATTCATAACACAGTTAGTTATTACAGGAGATCATAGCTTTTTTATTTTTGTGTACTATTTATTTAGCTTTATGGGGTAAACATTCCATCGTAAAATGAACACTGGTGAAGCAGTTTAATGTATAAATCGTGAATTTAAAAAAACGTAAGAATGTAAAAACATGTTTAAAATAAAACATATTGCATGTAATAGACATTTGCATGTCAACACTTTTTACACACATTAATCAAGTCATGCTTAATAGCAAATCAATAAAAAAAAACTTGAATACAAGCGAGTCTTTTGTAAACAATAATGCTGTGCTACATGTGAATTTCCAACTGAATAGATGGTGTTTTACATCAAACCATTGACTTTGCACAAACCCCAGCATTTAAATCTTCCTTTTGAGTCAATAAATACTCTTATTGTATGTTTGCAACAGTCAAATGTCTTATTGCAAGTGAATGTCAAACACACATTGCAAAATTAGCATGATTTGAATACAAAAGCTATACATTGATCTAAACTGAAACAGCAGAAGCCTGTTAACCAAATAAGCAGCAACACATTACATTAAGTAATTACTGAGTAACAACTGAGCAGTTGAACATCTTTGTCACCTTTTCACCCTTATCTCCCCACCTTACAATGTTTACATTAGTTGGACCAAGTCCTCTTTTATAACCATTCGTTGTCACCCATTCTCTTCCCATATCAACCACATTGCTTGGACAAGGGAAGCAGACGTGGAATCAAGAGTGTTTGGGAGTTACGTTTCAGCACACTGGCAGTCCCTCAACTCAACCTTTTCATCCCATACACAGTCAAGTTTCCCTCTCCCTCTTGTCCAGCAGCACTTTAACAGGTGTACTAGCCCACACCCTTTCCCTCTTTTTCTCCTTCAACCTGCCCCATTAGGAGATGATGCAGGAGTTGGTCTTGTTCATGGGCGGCCGGATGCCCTTGGGGTCTCCTTTGGGGAAGGTCTCCCTGCGGCGCCTCAGAGCAGGGCTCAGCCGGCTGGGCAGGTTGGTCTGCTGCAGCAGCTCCCTGAACACCTCCATCACGTTGTTGTTCTCCTTGGCCGACGTCTCCACGTAGCTGTTGTTCCAGTCCAGCTCCACTGTTGACAGTACGTCGTCAGCTGCCACCTGCCGGTCGCTACCTGCTCGATCTGACTTGTTGCCCACCACCACGATCGGGGTGTACTTGTCCTCCTTGACCTCCAGGATCTCGTTTCGGAGGCTCTTGACGGCCTCCAGCGACTCTGCATCATCGACCGCGTATACCAGGGCAAAGGCGTCACTGTTCTGGATGGAGAGCTTGCGCATGGCAGGGAAGGAGTAGCTGCCGCTGGTGTCCAGGATCTCCACGGTGACCTTAGAGCCGCCGATGTCATACTCCTTGCTGTGCATCTCCTCCACGGTGCGCCGGTGCTTGGGCTCGAAGGTGTCCTGGAGGAAGCGGCGGATCAGGGCCGTCTTGCCCACGCCGGCCGCCCCCAGGAACACCAACCTCACCTGGGTCTTCTCCTTCACCTCTAGAGACATGATACTGCTTTTTGTCTTTTTGTCTGGGTTCTAAAAGTATCTTTAAACTGACTGTTCAGTCACTGACAGTCTCTGTCAGCAGACAGGTAGAATAGTAGGACACAAGATCAGTCAAACTCTTCTGTCTTCTGGTGAAGTTGCTGTTGGTAGAAACAGCTGCGCAATTGCACACTGAGTGTAGATTGTCTGAGATTTCTGTACAGATTCTAGCAGAAGGTCTCTGATTGTGCTCAAAGTTCTCTTGTAATAGGTAGGTGCTTGTCTGCCTCTGTCGTTTTCCACGGTCCCTTTTATGTGTGTTTTTGGTCGCAGGGATTCCATGCCCTCTTTCGACAGGAGCCAATCAGCACATGGTTGTCTATTGCGGCGTAAGATACGAGCGGCCAATCACTGGTCTGCATGCAAATGTGAGTGCTAGACAGATTTGGGAGGGGAAAACGAGGTGATATCTGAAAGTGTATAAACAAGAGCTACTGGAAAAGTGGAGCGGAGAAAATTTGCTAGGAGCAGCAGTCTGATAATCATTCAAAGCAGACTCACAGATGAAAGAGCTGCCTGATCTCTTGATATTCTATTTTATGTTTATGTGCACAATAAAAAATAACATATATTTTTGAAATATAGTAAATCCGCCTTGAGTAGTGATTACAATGTGTCTTTAGTTATACATTTATAGTATGGACTTTAATTTAATAGAATGTGTTTGACAGTGATTACAACAGCAAAAGATGCCATCAAGGAGACTATAGTTTGCTGCTTGCTATGTATTTCCTCATGGTTGAAGTCTCTCAGTCCGCATCTAAATGTGTTGGTAATACATTTTGAATCAAATGATGACGTCCCACTTTATGACTCGTGCTTGTCATTTTCTTCTACATAAACAACTCTTTGCCAGTGCAAGGACAGATTGTCTGGTTTGCTATGGTCCTCCTGGTTAAATAAACCATTCACCTCACATGACCATTATGGTAATGTCTATAGGTCACGCAAACAATGTATGACATAGATGATTAGCGTGACATAAATAAACCTTTTGGCAGTGTTGGCCTGATTATTTAAGAAGCCAATTAGTGAGCTGAATATTATCTCAGATGAACTTAATCATAACACGCTGAATATTATATCAGATTAACTTAATCACAACACACTGAATATTATATCAGATGAACTTATTCATAACACGCTGAATATTATATCAGATTAACTTAATCACAACACACTGAATATTATATCAGATGAATTTATTCATAACACGCTGAATATTATATCAGATTAACTTAATCACAACACGCTGAATATTATATCAGATTAACTTAATCACAACACGCTGAATATTATATCAGATTAACTTAATCACAACACACTGAATATTATATCAGATGGACTTAATCACAACACGCTGAATATTTTATCAGATGGACTTAATCACAACACGCTGAATATTATATCAGATGGACTTAATCACAACACGCTGAATATTTTATCAGATGAACTTAATCACAACACCTATTCATGTATTTTTTATGGACAGTCAGTGTAAATGACATGTACAGGTATGTATTCACAGGAATTAATTCCAGTTGACCTTTCCACACCAGGGGTCTGTGTTGCTGAGGAGTGAAACAACTCGACGGCCATAAGGTCCGGCTCTGATGACATTTGCCAACATTTCAAAAGCCCTCATTCCACTACTGCGTTATTACCAGGAGGAAACTGTACCCGATGAGAGGGTCCACCGTTGGCAACCTGGTGTGTTGTGTTCCGCGAGTAGTGCAGCCAGGTAGACATTGGAGTAGGTGGTTATTGTTATTCAGCTGTAACACGCTGACTCAAGGAAATTATGTATTTGTGGCACCTCTTTTGAAAATCCTGCAAAATCCAATATAGTCCTCGTAATCTTATTGCACTGAGAAAAAGAACGGTGTTGTTTGCTGAACATCTGGTTTTCGACTCCAGTAATGCTTCCCACAAATTGAATATGTCTTGAGGCACATTTGTCCTTATTGCCTGAATCTTTAACACATGCTCTTTCCTCAGCATCCAATTAGGTG
Organism: Oncorhynchus clarkii lewisi; assembly: GCF_045791955.1. Lineage (NCBI taxonomy): Eukaryota > Metazoa > Chordata > Actinopteri > Salmoniformes > Salmonidae > Oncorhynchus > Oncorhynchus clarkii. The sequence continues at coordinate 23,477,136 of NC_092159.1, read as the reverse complement.
TAGGCTAAAGCATTTCATAGCCTTTGAGTGATATGTACTGAATCACGTCGCTCCTGTGTGAGAGCCTGATGCTTTAGAGAAGGGAGCCCATTTCCTTCTTAAATTTCCCCTGGGATCTGCAGCGTTTGACGGACTGTGACTTTCCCTGTCCCTGCCTCGTCAGGCTAGTGACAGCATGGAACCATTTTGAGCTCTAGGGAGGGACTCCCTCCCCACCACGGTGTGTACCCGATCTCAGTTATCTTCTCTAGACCACTGGCTGTATGATAGGCAGCAGAGCAGTCTGGGAAATATAATCTATACAATCTATGTTCCAAGACTGCCATGCACTCGTATACTACTCTTATGCACTCGTATGCACTCACAACTCTGGAATTATAATCAGTGTTCTACCGTTCTTATTCATTCACAATGTTCTGTCCACTCTGACATGACCTGAGACATTAGTGGGCTCATTTGGGAGCATGTCAATTGTCCAGAACAACCAATTTACAGTAAATAGGCCTATCTTCCATTGCGTTTATTAGCGTACCTCTTTCTTCCCTTGTGACGTGGGCATAATGGTGGTGGTGGGGGGGGGGGGGGGGTCCTCGTAGTGCTGTAGATAGCATATTATAGTACAGTCTGTCCAAAAGCTGCCAATGTCCCATCACCAGGCAAGACACTGGTTCTCCCTGTCCTGCTGTTGATCTCAGGAAAATGTTCTATCCCTGTGCTCCTCTACATTACAGATGAGTCCTCTGATTGAAACGAGACAGGAACAGCGTCAGCACACGGGTATACAAGGACATAAGACAATCAATGCTGAAGCGGGGAACAGAGCGAGGGGACAGACAGATATAGGGGACGTAATGACAGAGGTGACTGAGTCCAGGTGAGTCCAATAATGCGCGTGATGGGGGAAGGCATGTGTGCGTAATGATGGTGGCAGGAGTGCGTAATGCTGGGGAGCCTGGCGCCCTCGAGCGCCAGGGGGGAAGAGCGGGAGCAGGCGTGACAACAGGTGTCTTTTGTGTTGTCATGGCGGCAGTGATGGAGATGTTTGGGCGAAGGGGGGCGATCATGTGCACTCCTGCAGTCCACTTCTTCTCTAATTGCCCGTGTCCTTCTTCTCCTTGACTGTTTAATGTTCTCAAGACAAAGCCCCTCCACCACTGTGGGTCTCCCCCCGCGTAGGAGAGCCCAATTAGGCTGCACGTGCACCCAGGTGTGCCAAGCTCTATCGCTCCTTCAGCGCGAACGTTATGCGTGCAAGTGCCGGACGGACATCCATTTACTACGGTAATTACACAAGCATTAATTTACAATCATTATCAAGATCACAGCGACTGTCTAATCATTTTTAATCACCAGAGTCATTACTTGGACATTAATTAACAATCATTATAAACTGGATAGTTTGACTCCTGGATGCTGATTGGCTGAAAGCTGTGGTAAATCACACAATATACCACGGGTATGACGCAAAATTACTTGTTTACTGTTCTAATTTCATTGGTAAACAGTTTATAATAGCACTAAAGCAGCTCGGGGGGTTGTGGTGTGTGGCCAAGTGCTGTATCCAGGCTCAAAGCCCTTGTGCACTGTGGACGTGTTCAGTGCCATGATTCCCTGAGAGGAACACAACCACAGGAGGTTGGTGGCACCTTAATTGGGGAGGACGGGCTCGTGATAATGGCTAGAGCGGAATAAGTGGAATGGTATCAAATACATCACGGTTTCATCATGTGTTTGATGTCATTCCATTCGCTCCATTCCAGCCATTATTATGAGCCGTCCTCCCCTCAGCAGGCTCCACTGAACACAACATATGACGGTGGAGATGACAACAGTGATATTTGGCCAAAAATGTATAGGCCTATATTATATTGTGTATGTGAGGCACTGAATTAGCCTGCACCAGTTAAAGATTGAATCCGCATTTAGGGAAACAGCACCATGTACACGGCAGCACCTTTGTTATTGTTTTTGTTGATGAAATGGAGGAACATGGAGGAGAGGAGTGGGAAGAGCTTTGTAAAAAGCTGCTGTTCTTTCGCACATGTAATGATGTTCGTAGGGGGGGGGGGGAGTGTTCTTATTTGTCATTGTAATATATCAAACGGATGTGGTGGTTCCACCAAAAAGAGTAAATACTTTTGACTGCGCAATCTTTCCAATGTTTCTGATCAGGAAATAACTTTAATTCCCTCAATGAAAAATCCAGGCATGCATGGAGTGGAACATGATCTCGACAGTATCATCTTCCATTGAAAATGTTTCCAGTTTTTCAACTCATTAGTCGCGTATCTGCTATGATGGGTTTCACAAATCTACCTAGATGGGTGGAAAATCCATTCTCTATGGGTTTACTGTAGGTTTAGTGCTTGGACTGATTCCAAATGGTTATTATACTGTATTCACTTGTGCTCACCATGGTTTCCACTCTTCCCTCATCGTAGTATAGTAGTAACTGTTGATATGGAAATGTCATTAAACCAATGTTTTGGTAATTTGTGTCACATGTTCTGTTGTTGACCAAAGTCCTGTCATTTACACCATATGACTTCCCTAAGTACAGGCCAATCATCTCTTAGCTTTTCCCCCTTCCTCGTATGTTAGAATTCCAGAAAGCAGCATCATATGCACAATTACCTGAGAAAACAAACACTATCATTTGATCCGGTAATCCAACTCTAGCCAGGCCCATATCTTCTCAACAATATGGCATTCTTATTATGGCTCATCGGATGTTTGCAAGGATGGGTAGTACAGTAAGTCAGAGGGTATCCCCTACCTATCCTACTGTACCTAATGTTGCCTTCCGCCATAAGCACTGTACATCTCTTTTGGCTCGTTCCACACCAACAAGCCAGTATTTATGTCATTCTTTCCCTTTGTTATCCTCTGCTGCTTTTTGCCCTTGACTGACTCAAGACAGAGAAACAAGGCCATTTTCTAAATCTTATCCATGTCCTGCGGGGGTTGGTTTGGGTCGTTCCACTTCTCCTTTCTTTGGGCTTCAACACGAGTGTCACTCGTGTTTGATTTGTGATATGGGTTGACTGTCCCTGTCCTCTTCCAAGATGCTCTCTAAAACGGATTTGGTTTTGTCCAGAAGGCTGCCGGACCCAGGTCCCCTCTACTTTCTCGGTTCCATATTTAGGCCTGTCAAAATAGCATTGTGCTAAAATAGTTGCTCCTGAGCCTCTATCCTTTCGTATATGCGCTCGTTCCAATGGATGATGTCTTAGTTTAAAACAAAGTCCCCCGCTCCTCTCCTTGCTGTGGATTTATTTGTCCAATGTTTCGGCTGAAGAGCCTTTATCAGCGTGTGGCAAATAGGTCTTATTGGTGTAAAACAATGACAGACTCCTGGTTCTTTCATGGGCCCATGTTGTAAATAGACTTGTTAACCAGAGGTTATGTCAGCACAACATTTTCCCTCTCCTAACACAACCAAGGCAGGTGAGAAGCTGTGCTGAAGTGCTGTTCAATGCACAGGCTTAATTGGCCAATACCCCCTGCGAGGTGACAGAGAAAAACGCATGGAGGTCAGTGCAGGCCAAGGCAGTTGTAATAGAAAGCAGCGAGGGAGACACTGTTGTGCATACTCAACAAGGAACAAGTAGCGGTTACGTGAGTAAAATCACTGGGGAAGCCAACAGTAACAGACAGTTACATGACCTACAGCATGGTCAAGCAAGTTAATGTTTCCGACATTTTTGGACCGCTAAACAACTATTGATTTAGAACCACGGAGAGTTACCGCAAGTGACAAAGAAAACAGGAGCTTCATTATTCCGGCACCATTTCAACATTTCAACCAAGCTAAATATGATGTGGCTGTCAATGATTCTTTGTGTGTGTGTGTGTGTGTGTGTGTGTGTGTGTGTGTGTGTGTGTGTGTGTGTGTGTGTGTGTGTGTGCGTGCACGTTCATGCAAGTAGAAAAACATGCTGACTCACCCTACTAGAAATGCCAATGCCATCCTCTTCTCTTCCATGTTGACCAACGGTCTATCACTCTGTCATACAGTACATGCTTTTATATTTTGTTGTCCTATGCTACCTGGATAAAATGCTTGCTCGCTAGCCTAACTTACATTCATGGGCAACGTTAGCTAGTTAACATTAGCCTTCTACATCTGGCTACATATTGAACTCCCATCCTCTCAGGCCAGGGGCACAACAATGTATGAATTAATAGTTGGATCAGAATCGCCATTATAGTCATTGGCCAGTACAGATGATTAAGTAAAACACAAGTCCAAATACCTACAGTGCCTTGCGAAAGTATTCGGCCCCCTTGAACTTTACGACCTTTTGCCACATTTCAGGCTTCAAACATAAAGATATAAAACTGTATTTTTTTGTGAAGAATCAACAACAAGTGGGACACAATCATGAAGTGGAACGACATTTATTGGATAGTTCAAACTTTTTTAACAAATCAAAAACTTAAAAATTGGGCGTGCAAAATTATTCAGCCCCCTTAAGTTAATACTTTGTAGCGCCACCTTTTGCTGCGATTATAGCTGTAAGTCGCTTGGGGTATGTCTCTATCAGTTTTGCACATCGAGAGACTGAAATTTTTTCCCATTCCTCCTTGCAAAACAGCTCGAGCTCAGTGAGGTTGGATGGAGAGCATTTGTGAACAGCAGTTTTCAGTTCTTTCCACAGATTCTCGATTGGATTCAGGTCTGGACTTTGACTTGGCCATTCTAACACCTGGATATGTTTATTTTTGAACCATTCCATTGTAGATTTTGCTTTATGTTTTGGATCATTGTCTTGTTGGAAGACAAATCTCCGTCCCAGTCTCAGGTCTTTTGCAGACTCCATCAGGTTTTCTTCCAGAATGGTCCTGTATTTGGCTCCATCCATCTTCCCATCAATTTGAACCATCTTCCCTGTCCCTGCTGAAGAAAAGCAGGCCCAAACCATGATGCTGCCACCACCATGTTTGACAGTGGGGATGGTATTTGGCTCCATCCATCTTCCCATCAATTTTAACCATCTTCCCTGTCCCTGCTGAAGAAAAGCAGGCCCAAACCATGATGCTGCCACCACCATGTTTGACAGTGGGGATGGTGTGTTCAGCTGTGTTGCTTTTACGCCAAACATAACGTTTTGCATTGTTGCCAAAAAGTTCAATTTTGGTTTCATCTGACCAGAGCACCTTCTTCCACATGTTTGGTGTGTCTCCCAGGTGGCTTGTGGCAAACTTTAAACAACACTTTTTATGGATATCTTTAAGAAATGGCTTCCTTCTTGCCACTCTTCCATAAAGGCCAGATTTGTGCAATATACGACTGATTGTTGTCCTATGGACAGAGTCTCCCACCTCAGCTGTAGATCTCTGCAGTTCATCCAGAGTGATCATGGGCCTCTTGGCTGCATCTCTGATCAGTCTTCTCCTTGTATGAGCTGAAAGTTTAGAGGGACGGCCAGGTCTTGGTAGATTTGCAGTGGTCTGATACTCCTTCCATTTCAATATTATCGCTTGCACAGTGCTCCTTGGGATGTTTAAAGCTTGGGAAATCTTTTTGTATCCAAATCCGGCTTTAAACTTCTTCACAACAGTATCTTCCTTGTTCTTCATGATGCTCTCTGCGCTTTTAACGGACCTCTGAGACTATCACAGTGCAGGTGCATTTATACGGAGACTTGATTACACACAGGTGGATTGTATTTATCATCATTAGTCATTTAGGTCAACATTGGATCATTCAGAGATCCTCACTGAACTTCTGGAGAGAGTGTGCTGCACTGAAAGTAAAGGGGCTGAATAATTTTGCACGCCCAATTTTTCAGTTTTAAATTTGTTAAAAAAGTTTGAAATATCCAATAAATGTCGTTCCACTTCATGATTGTGTCCCACTTGTTGTTGATTCTTCACAAAAAAATAAAGTTTTATATCTTTATGTTTGAAGCCTGAAATGTGGCAAAAGGTCGCAAAGTTCAAGGGGGCCGAATACTTTCGCAAGGCACTGTATCTCCATCCATGGCTAATTTAGGAAAGGGGCAATTTTAGCTCGCTAGCTAGCTAGCCACTGGAGGACAACAACACAATGGGATGTAACAAGTTGTTTCTGTTAATGATGTATGCTCTCATGTAAGTTAGAGGCAGGAGAGCAAAAACTGTGTTTCTGCTCTGTGAAACCAGGTGTGTGGGAAGACAAGACAAAACAAATGGAAAATGAAAGGTGGATTGGCGATGGCTAGAAGAACGGTGACGTCGACTGCCGAACGTCGCCCCTTGACACGCGGCTCCAGCTGCGCATTGACACCGGCCTCGGGGATGACCTGGAGGGCGAGGCGCAGGGCGATCCGGACTACGACGGTGGAACTCCTGCGGCATTAAAGGGTCCATCACGTCCTCAACCGGAACCCAGCACCTTTCCTCCAGACTGTACCCCTCCCACTCCACGAGATACTGAAGACCCCTCGCCCAACGCCTTCGAATCCAGTATGTAGCGAATGGAGTACGCCGGGGCCCCCTCGATGTCCAGAGTGGGCGGAGGAACCTCCCACACCTCAGACTCCTGGAGCGGGCCAGCCATCACCGGCCTGAGGAGAGACACATGGAACGAGGGGTTAATAGGTAATTGGGGGGAAGCTGTAACCTATAACAAACCTCGTTCACTCTCCTCAGAACTGTAAATGGCCCCACAAACCGTGGACCCAGCTTCCGGCAGGGCAGGCGGAGGGGCAGGTTTCGGGTCGAGAGCCAGACCCGATCCCCCGGTGAGGACACCGGGGCCTCACTGCGGTTGCGGTCTGCGTTCTCCTTTTGGCGCAGCACGGCCCACTGAAGGTGAACACGGACAGCTTCCCATGTCTCCTCCGCGCGCCTGAACCAGTCGTCCACCGCATGAGCCTCGGTCTGAGTCGGATGACCGTTCAAAACGTATTTTCCCAGTCAGAGCTATTTTTTTCCAGAGTTCCCAGTTGTCTTGAACTCACTGAAGTCTGATATTTCCCAGTTCTGAGTATCCAGTTGTTATGAATGTGGCAGAATTCATGCTGGATTGACAGCATGGCCAATGTTGAATGTTTATCCTTTTAAGCTTGGAAAAGAGACCCCTAAACCCAGACTTGGACCACACAGCCACCACTGAATAGCAGGCTAGTGATTGCTTTGCAATGCTTGCAGTTAGCCACTGATTCCTTCCAAACCACTCGTTGTTGAATTTGCGAATTCCAACTTGTCCAATGTTTATGTCCAATGGCCGATGAGCACCGATACATTTTTTCTACAGTGGCTTGCGAAATTACTCACTCCTCTTGGCATTTTACCTATTTTGTTGTGGGTTTGTATCATTTGATTTACACAACATGTCTACCACTTTGAAGATGCTAAATATTTTTTATTGTGATTTTTATTATTTCACAAGAAATAAGACAAGAAAACAGAACGCCCCCACAAAGTCAATACTTTGTAGAGCCACCTTTTGCAGCAATTACAGTTGCAAGTCTCTTGGGTATGTCTCTATAAGCTTGGCACATCTAGCCACTGGGATTTTTGCCCATTCTTCAAGGCAAAACTACTCCAGCTCCTTCAAGTTGGATGGGTTCCGCTGGTGTACAGCAATCTTTAAGTCATACCAAAAATTCTCAATTGGATTAAGGTCTGAGCTTTGACTAGGCCATTCCAAGACATTTAAATGTTTCCCCTTAAACCACTCGAGTGTTGCTTTAGCAGTATGCTTAGGGTCATTGTCCTGCTGGAAGGTGAACTTCCGTCCCAGTCTCAAATCTCTGGAAGACTGAAACAGGTTTCCCCCAAGAATTTCCCTGTATTTAGCGCCACCCATCATTCCTTCAATTCTGACCAGTTTCCCAGTCCCTGCTGATGAAAAACATCCCCACAGCATGATGCTGCCACCACCATGCTTCACTGTGGGAATGGTGGTCTCGGGGTGATGAGAGGTGTTGTGTTTGAGCCAGAAAGCCACATTTTTGTACCTTCTTTCATATGTTTGGGGAGTCTCCCACATGCCTTTTGGCGTACACCAAACATGTTTGCTTTCTTTTTTCTTCAAACAATGTTTTATTTATGGCCACCCTTCCGTAAAGCCAATCTCTGTGAAGTTTACCCAGTTAAAGTGGTCTTATGGACAGATACTCCAATCTCCGCTGTGGAGCTTTGCAGATTCTTCAGGGTTATCTTTGGTCTCTTTGTTGCCTCTCTGATTAATGCCCTCCTTGCCTGGTCTGTGAGTTTTGGTAGGCGGCCCTCTCTTGGCAGGTTTGTTGTGGTGCCATATTTTTACACATTTTTAATAATGGATTTAATGGTGCTCTGTGGGATGTACAAAGTTTCAGATATTGTTTTATAACCCAACCCTGATCTGTACTTCTCCACAACTTTGTCCCTGACCTGTTTGGAGAGCTCCTTGGTCTTCATGGTGCCGCTTGCTTGGTGGTGCCCCTTGCTTAGTGGTGTTGCAGACTCTGGGGCCTTTCAGAACAGGTGTGTATATATACTGAGATCATGTGACAGATCATGTGACACTTAGACTGCACACAGGTGGACTTTATTTAACTAGTGAAGGTAATTGGTTGTACGAGGTCTTATTTAGGGGCTTCATAGCAAAGGGGATGAATACATATGCACACACCACTTTTCTGTTTTTTTTCCCCTGTTTTTTTTTTCTAAACAAGCTGGGTTTTTTCATTTCACTTCATCAATTTGGACTATTTTGTGTATGTCCATTACATGTAATCCAAATGAAAATCCATTTAAATTACAGGTTGTAAGACAACAAAATAGGAAAAACGCCAAGGGGGATGAATACTTTTGCACTGTATAATTTCTCTTCATATGTCAAGGATTGAAAAAGATTGGCAAGTAGATTGTTGATTTAATTATTTTTACCTTTATTTAACTAGGCAAGGCACTGCCCTGAATGACGGGTTGCCACTGCATGAGATGTCTGTATCAGGGCTGATGGAAAATGTGTGGCGAGGCAGCATTTGACACAGCACTTTTCAAACACTTTTGATTTAATTTAATAAAATCGATCGACGAAGGCGTTCAAAAGAGGGTCAGTGTTGTTTTTAGAACAATTTGAATCGTGATTTGTCAACACGTGCACGATTTCTCTGTCCTACACATTGGAGTTCTGCTGCAGGCACTCACATGACTTGACCAATCAGATTCACGGAAATTGCAGGTCTCACAGGCCGTGCACAAAGTACAGTGCATTAAGCTCAAGATGCTCTCCATTTTCCTCCTTTATTTATGTGCGAGAACACATCACTTTCCTCCTTTATTTATGTGCGAGAACACACCACTTTCCTTCTTTATTTATGTGCGAGAACACATCACTTTCCTTCTTTATTTATGTGCGAGAACACATCACTTTCCTTTTTTATTTATGTGCGAGAACACATCACTTTCCTTCTTTATTTATGTGTGAGAACACATCACTTTCCTTCTTTATTTATGTGCGAGAACACATCACTTTCCTTCTTTATTTATGTGCGAGAACACATCACTTTCCTTTTTTATTTATGTGCGAGAACACATCACTTTCCTTCTTTATTTATGTGCGAGAACACATCACGTTCCTCCTTTATTTATGTGCGAGAACACATCACGTTCCTCCTTTATTTATGTGCGAGAACACATCACTTTCCTCCTTTATTTATGTGCGAGAACACATCACTTTCCTTCTTTATTAATGTGTGAGAACACATCACCTTCCTCCTTTATTAATGTGCGAGAACACAGCAATTTCCTCCTTTATTAATGTGCGAGAACACATCACTTTCCTCCTTTATTTATGTGTGAGAACACATCACTTTCCTCCTTTATTTATGTGCGAGAACACATCACTTTCCTACTTTATTTATGTGTGAGAACACATCACTTTCCTCCTTTATTTATGTGTGAGAACACATCACTTTCCTCCTTTATTTATGTGTGAGAACACAGCAATTTCCTCCTTTATTAATGTGCGAGAACACATCACTTTCCTCCTTTATTTATGTGTGAGAACACATCACTTTCCTCCTTTATTTATGCGTGAGAACACATCACTTTTCTCCTTTATTTATGTGCGGGAACACATCAATTTCCTCCTTTATTTATGTGCGAGAACACATCACTTTCCTTCTTTATTTATGCGTGAGAACACATCACTTTTCTCCTTTATTTATGTGCTAGAACACATCAATTTCCTCCTTTATTTATGTGTGAGAACACATCACTTTCCTTCTTTATTTATGCGTGAGAACACATCACTTTTCTCCTTTATTTATGTACTAGAACACATCAATTTCCTCCTTTATTTATGTGTGAGAACACATCAATTTCTTCCTTTATTTATGTGCGAGAACACATCACTTTACTCCCGACAGACACAAGCAAAAACTCAAGCATGGAAACAAGACTACTTTTTTCAGTCTGATCAACTGTAGGCTACTAACAACAGCAGCTGCGTAGGCTAGCCTACTATGCACCCTGTCCCTCGGGCAAGGGTAAACAAAGCTGTAACGTTGTGTATTTATAGCCCATTTGTTTATGAGAAAATATGAATGCGATCACATTTGGTTTAAATTCAAACTTCGGCTGACTAGGCTAACTAAACTTTTTCAAACCAAAATTATTAACTGGAATCAATCAATTAACACAATAGCTGACATAGACTGTGAGTAAAGGTTTTATTGTCCAATTGTGTTGCTTTTTCTGTCTGTGTATAGGAAACCCCCTAGTCCTTCTTCTTTAAAATATAATTCATATGAACATGTACAAGGTTGCTGCAGTTTCACAGGATTTTCATCCTCCCCAAGGCCAGGAGTTTTCCCAGGAAGTTTTTTAAAACCATGTGACCTGATTAGAAAAACTCTGGCCCCATCATCGCCCAAATGAAAACTTTTTACAATAGATGAATCACGTGATACCGTATAAGGTTTGAAGTTTTACCTGGTTAGGCTACCAGATCAGGAAAAACTACGGGCCCCAGATTTGTTTTCCCTCCCGCCACACCTGTGCTGCCACCTCTGGTCTACATACATATTTATTTGGCTGTAAGCTTTCATGCATGGAAATGATCTGGAGGCATTGTGTGTTAATGTGTGATCTTTAGATATGGAGTATGAATATTGAATGTTTATCTTGGACGCCCCTCCACTAACCTACTCAGTGATGTACAAATCGGTTCAGACAAGTTTTATTTGTAGAGAAAATGAAATTGCAAGATGGAGATGCCAAAAGGCAGAATAGTATCTTAAATTCATTCCTTATCAGAATTAAAATGATGCCCCAGGTGCTGAGATGACATTACGGGGGGGTGTTTAACATGGCAGTGGCATAGCTATCAGTCTATAGTCACTGTTCTTGGTATAGGGCTAAAGCGGCATCATCACCATTTACACATGCTCCTGTTACGGGGGCTGACCTTATTACGGGGGCTGAGTCACTGGCTTACTAGTGCTCTTCCATGCTGTCCCAAGGAGGGATGACTCACGTCGTGCCTTTTTTTCGCTATACTCGACTTCAGTGGGTTGAGTCACTGACGTGATCTTCCTGTCCGGTCTGACGGCCCCTCGGGATCATGCAATGGAGGAGATCTTTGTGGGCTATACTCAGTCAGTCTCAGGGCAGTAAGTTGGTGGTCAGTTGATATCCTTTTAGTGGTGTGGGGGCTGTGCTTTGGCTAAGTGGGTGGGGTTATATCCTGCCTGTTTGGTCCTGTCCGGGGTTATCGTCGGACAGAGCCACAGTATCCCCCAACCTCCCCCCGTCTCAGCCTCCAGTATCTATGTTGCAATAGTCTATGTGCTTGGGGGCTAGGGTCAGTCTGTCCTATCTGGTGAAATTCTCCTGTTATTTGGTGTCCTGTGTGAAATTAAGTATGCTCCCTCTAATTCTCTCATATCTCTCTCTTTCGCTCTCTCTTGCTCCCCTCCTGGCCTGGTGACACCTGACTGTCCCCAGTCCACCTGGTCTTGCTGTTGATCCAGTTTCTGCTGTTTTGCATGTGGCTACGGAACCCTGACCTGTTCCCCCGGACGTGGTACCTTGTCCTGGACCTGCTGTTTTCAACCCTCTCTCTCCCTCTCCCTCACTCTTTCTCCCTCCTTCTCTCTCTCTTTCTCTACCGCACCTGCTGTCTTGACTTCTGAATGCTCGCATATGAAAATCTAACTGACATTTACTCCTGAGGTGCTGACCTGTTGCACCCTCTACAACCACTGTGATTATTAGTTGACCCTGCTGGTCATATATGTTTGTTTGAACATCTTTAAGAATGATCTGGCCTTAATGGCAATGTACTCTTATAATCTCCACCTGGCACTGCCAAAAGAGGACAGGCCACCCCTCAGAGCCTTGTTCCTCTCTAGGTTTCTTCATAGGTTCCTGCTTTCCTAGGGAATTTTTCCTATCCATCGTGCTTCTACATCTGCATTGCTTGCTGTTTGGGGTTTTAGGCTGGGCTTCTGTATAAGCACTTTGCGACATCTGCTGATGTAAAAAGGGCTTTATAAATACATTTGATTGTATGACTCGCTGTGCTAACAGGGAATAAGCAGCAAGCAAAACAACACTCTCAACACCCTGACAGATAACCTTCATGACTCATGTTGGTGTTGGAGGGAATTCAAATGAAGATCTGGTCGATTAATGTATGCTGTTTACAATCGATTTAGCTCTGGAACGGAGCCAGTCTCAGATATTTACACACATAAGACTCTCAAAGGCCAAGGCACTGTGAGCCTGTGGGGCGTGGGCATTGGACACACACGCTTCTACACCACTGACAGGACAAGAGTGTTTGTGTGTGTGTCTGAAATCCTTTAGTTTGCCTGCATGTGAGTGTGTTGGTGGCGATGCGTGCTATGCATGCAACTCCTGTTTTTTTCTGTGTTTGTGTGCTGGAGTCAGTGTTGGTGTATGCATGTGCCTATTTCTATATGCGTTTCTGTGTGTGTGCGTGTATGCGTGTGTGTGACTCTACAGCAGCAGACAGATGGCCTGGCTGCCAGTCTGCGTTGGCCCTAATGGTGTGTGACAGGGACAGATCCGTTATGCCACGTCTTATTGGGCCCGTCACATCTCTACCAAGGGCACGCATGACGAGCTGCCATGTGAGATTGGCTGGGAAACAGCCAGAACATTCCGGAAAGAAGAGGTTTATCCTCCTCACTACTGCTCAGCCTCGGTCCCGATTCTCCTCATGCACAGGTGCTGCGTTAAGTCATAGCAGCTTCATCACCGAGCGAGGATGAGCCACCTCAATCTGTTGTTTCTGATGAAATCCTTGAGAGTCTAATGAAAATGTTGTTGGGTTCTCCTCCCCAGGCAAGCATTTGCCATAGACACACTCTTTAATGTTAACCGTCTATGACAGCAGACATTCAGCCAGTGCTAACGTCCTCTAGTGCACTGACGACATGGGAAAGAGAAGGACAGACGTGTTATAGGAATAACCATTCATTGGTCAACAGATACTGACCAAATGTTTTCTGAAGCTGAAATAACTGGATTTATTTGTTTGTCTGTGTTTGACCCATAATTACACAGTCCCACGCTTGCTAAGTATCACAGTACGTGGCGGTGTATGTTATTGTACACCAGGAAAGGATTTGTTTAACATTCAACAGGACATCCTTGTAAGGGCCATTATGCAGTGAAATCATCTATATGCAAGCAGTAGGAGAGCCCACCTACAGCATGGCCGTAAGAGCCCTCTTGTAGGTGTGAGTGTAGTAAGTCATCTCTGTGTAGGTGATATTGTGCAATTCACCCTACCCTGCTGACCCACATTTTATTATATTCCACCTAGTCCAATAACAAAAAGAACACCATTGCTGTTCAGCATTACCTTTAAAAAACATGTTCATACTCAAATCCAGACACACAACCACAACAACTCAATTCCTTGAAAATGCTGCTCCATTTCTGCAGTCCGTGCCCTCTGACTCAGATAGCAGAACTTGGGCAGATCTCAACCACTGTTACAGTAACCTAGCTTATATGAATATCATTTTTCAGAGTCAAACTCAGACACACAAGACCCCAAAAATCAATTCCTCAGCAGAAGTCCTTCTCTTCTTCTGCAGTGCCCCCTGATTCAGGTAACAGAACCTGGTCCAATCTCCACCAGAGTTTCAGTGACCTACATAAGATCCCAATTAACAACATGAACATTGTCATGTTCTGACCTTAGTTCTTTTGTTATGTCTTTGTTTTAGTATGGTCAGGGCGTGAGTTGGGTGGGTTGTCTTATGTTCGTTTTTGTATGTTGTGTTTTGTGTTTGGCCTGGTATGGTTCTCAATCAGAGGCAGGTGTCGTTAGTTGTCTCTGATTGAGAATCACACTTACAGTGCCTTGCGAAAGTATTCGGCCCCCTTGAACTTTGCGACCTTTTGCCACATTTCAGGCTTCAAACATAAAGATATAAAACTGTATTTTTGTGTGAAGAATCAACAACAAGTGGGACACAATAATGAAGTGGAACGACATTTATTGGATATTTCAAACTGAAAAATTGGGCGTGCAAAATTATTCAGCCCCTTTACTTTCAGTGCAGCAAACTCTCTCCAGAAGTTCAGTGAGGATCTCTGAATGATCCAATGTTGACCTAAATGACTAAATATGATAAATACAATCCACCTGTGTGTAATCAAGTCTCCGTATAAATGCACCTGCACTGTGATAGTCTCAGAGGTCCGTTAAAAGCGCAGAGAGCATCATGAAGAACAAGGAAGATACTGTTGTGAAGAAGTTTAAAGCCGGATTTGGATACAAAAAGATTTCCCAAGCTTTAAACATCCCAAGGAGCACTGTGCAAGCGATAATATTGAAATGGAAGGAGTATCAGACCACTGCAAATCTACCAAGACCTGGCCGTCCCTCTAAACTTTCAGCTCATACAAGGAGAAGACTGATCAGAGATGCAGCCAAGAGGCCCATGATCACTCTGGATGAACTGCAGAGATCTACAGCTGAGGTGGGAGACTCTGTCCATAGGACAACAATCAGTCAGTCGTATATTGCACAAATCTGGCCTTTATGGAAGAGTGGCAAGAAGGAAGCCATTTCTTAAAGATATCCATAAAAAGTGTTGTTTAAAGTTTGCCACAAGCCACCTGGGAGACACACCAAACATGTGGAAGAAGGTGCTCTGGTCAGATGAAACCAAAATTGAACTTTTTGGCAACAATGCAAAACGTTATGTTTGGCGTAAAAGCAACACAGCATCATGGTTTGGGCCTGCTTTTCTTCAGCAGGGACAGGGAAGATGGTTAAAATTGATGGGAAGATGGATGGAGCCAAATACAGGACCATTCTGGAAGAAAACCTGATGGAGTCTGCAAAAGACCTGAGACTGGGACGGAGATTTGTCTTCCAACAAGACAATGATCCAAAACATAAAGCAAAATCTACAATGGAATGGTTCAAAAATAAACATATCCAGGTGTTAGAATGGCCAAGTCAAAGTCCAGACCTGAATCCAATCGAGAATCTGTGGAAAGAACTGAAAACTGCTGTTCACAAATGCTCTCCATCCAACCTCACTGAGCTCGAGCTGTTTTGCAAGGAGGAATGGGAAAAAATTTCAGTCTCTCGATGTGCAAAACTGATAGAGACATACCCCAAGCGACTTACAGCTATAATCGCAGAAAAAGGTGGCGCTACAAAGTATTAACTTAAGGGGGCTGAATAATTTTGCACGCCAAATTTTTAAGTTTTTGATTTGTTAAAAAAGTTTGAAATATCCAATAAATGTCGTTCCACTTCATGATTGTGTCCCACTTGTTGTTGATTCTTCACAAAAAAATACAGTTTTATATCTTTATGTTTGAAGCCTGAAATGTGGCAAAAGGTCGCAAAGTTCAAGGGGGCCGAATACTTTCGCAAGGCACTGTAGGTAGCCTTTTCACACCTGTGTTTCGTGGGTGATTGTTTCCTGTTTTGTGTTTTGTCTCACCATTCAGGACTGTTTCGGTTTTCGTTTTCATTGTTATTTTTGTATTTTGTCGTGTTCAGTGATTATTAAAGTATCATGGACACTTACCACGCTGCGTATTGGTCGGATCCTTGCTACTCCTCCTCAGACGAAGAGGAGGAAATCCGTTACAGAATCACCCACCAACAGGACCAAGCAGCGTGGTATCGGGCAGCGGCAGAAATCTCTGGACTCATGGACATGGGAGGAGATTCTGGACGGAGAAGGACCCTGGGCTCAGGCTGGGGAATATTGCCGCCCCAAGGCAGAGCTGGAGGCAGCGAAAGCTGAGCGACGGTGGTATGAGGAGGCAGCAAGGCAGCACGGCTGGGACGAGAGGCAGCCCCAAAAATGTATTGGGGGTGGCACACGAGGAGTGTGGCTAAGTCAGGTAGGAGACCTGAGCCAACTCCCCGTGCTTACCGTGGAGAGAGGTGGACCGGGCAGGCACCGTGTTATGCCGTGAGGTGCAGGTACTGTCATGTTCTGACCTTAGTTATTTTGTTATGTCTTTGTTTTAGTATGGTCAGGGCGTGAGTTGGGTGGGTTGTCTATGTTCCTTTTTGTATGTTGTGTTTTGTGTTTGGCCTGGTATGGTTCTCAATCAGAGGCAGGTGTCGTTAGTTGTCCCTGATTGAGAATCATACTTAGGTAGCCTTTTCACACCTGTGTTTCGTGGGTGATTGTTTCCTGTTTTGTTGTTTGTGTCACCATTCAGGACTGTTTCGTTTTTCGTTTTCATTCACTTTGTTATTTTTGTATTTTGTCGTGTTCAGTGATTATTAAAGTATCATGGACACTTACCACGCTGCGTAGAGGAGGAAATCTGTTACAAACATGTAGGCTCTGACCCAGAAACGCACATCTAATGTCTTTGTCACCCAACCCTTAACAGGTGCAGAATTATAATTACATTTGCCTTATTAAGTGGGCTTGACAGATGGGTCACCTTCACCACAGTTCACTTAATGGTGGAACTGAACCATTATCATTCTAATGTGTGTGGAATTATTAGTAATTGGTGCACTGCTATTTAGCTTTGTCATTACTGCAAACAACCGCATCTAGGACATTCTACTGTATAGTGTGGGCACATTGTGCATTGATATGTCAGATTCAGTAGGTGTTTTTTATGTCAAATTATGGATCAGTTAGATGAGGTGTGGTCAGAGTAGTCATATACTGTAACTTGAGCCTGGCACAAAGCCACATTAGGCCTGAGTCAATAACCGGCATATTTATTTTCTTTCAAATACTTGAGGCATGATTGATTTAGCTAAGATTCAGTGTTTCAGGTGGGCAGTTTGGCACTTTTGGAACTATTCCTATTGGTTCCATTGTGCCGGCAAGGCAAAAATGCACCTAAAGTATTTGAAATAGCAAATGTACATTTGACCCAGGTTTGTACTACCTGCATATGACCTGAGATGATCATGTTTATGAAAAAGAGCTCAGAATCTACATAAATCACTTAGGCCTATGCATTTCATCACAAAATGTGTTCAAGTAGTCTGCCTGAATTACTGGATGTGAAAAGGTGTTTGCTGGAACACACACCTGCCAGTTGTTCCTGTCAGACCAGATCAGATTAGTTCAATTAACAATGCCAGGAATGCTGTTCCCCACACTCCTTTGGCGTTTTCTATTACAGCCATTGATCCAACACACAGAGACTGATCAACACACACAGTTTAGGGAAGTACTTGTTCTTTATTTTCACATAATAAATTAGATTGACAGTTGTAATCATACATTTTTTACCAGGCGATTAGCTACTATACAGTAGTATACAGTACTTAAGTAAAAAATACTTTAAAGTACTACTTAAATAGTTTTGGTGGGTATCTGTACTTAACTTTACTTTCTTTTTTTGACAACTTTTACTTTTACTTCACTACATTCCTAAAGAAAATTATTTACTTTTTACTCCATACATTTTCCTTGACACCCAAAATTACTTGTTACATTTTGAATGCTTAGCAGGAAAATGGTCCAATTTATACATTTATCAAGAGAACGTCACCCTGGTCATCCCTACTGCATCTGATCTGGCAGACTCACTAAATTAGAAATATTTGAAATGATTTATACTTTTACTTTATACTTTTACTTTTGATACTTAAGTATATTTCAAACCAAATACTTTTAGACTTTTACTCAAGTAGTATTTTACTGGGTGACTTTCACTTTTACTTGAGTCAAATTCTATGAAGGTATCTTTACTTTTACTCAAGTACAACAATTTGGCACCTTTTCCACCTCCTGAGTATACAGTGCATTCAGAAAGTATTCAGACCCCTTTACATTTTCCACATTTTGTTACATTACAGCCTTATTCTAAAATTGATTAAATTGATTTTTCCCTCATCAATCTACACACAATAACCCATAATGACAAAGCAAAAATATTATTATTTTTAAATGTTTTGCAAATGTAAAAACAAAACAAAAATTGAAATATCACATTTACATAAGTATTCAGACCCTTTACTCAGTACTTTGTTGAAACACCTTTGTCAGCGATTACAGCTTCGAGTCTGACACTACAAGATTGGTACACCTGTATTTGGGGAGTTTCTCCCATTCTCCTCTGCAGATCCTCTCAAGCTCTGTCAGATTGGATGGGGAGTGTTGCTGCACAGCTATTTTCAGGTCTCTAGAGATGTTCGATCTGGTTCAGGTCCGGGCTCTGGCTGGGCCACTCAAGGACATTCATCGACTTGTCCTGAAGCCACTCCTGTGTTGTCTTGGCTGTGTGCTTAGGGTCGTTGTCCTGTTGGAAGGTGAACCTTCACCCCAGTCTGAGGTCCTGAGCACTCAAGAGCAGGTTTTCATCCATAATCTCTTTGCTCCGTACATATTTTCCTCGATCCTGACTAGTCTCCCAGTCCCTGCCATTGAAAAACATCCCCACAGCATGATGCAGCCACCACCTTGCTTCACCGTAGGGATGGTGCCAGGTTTCCTCCAGACGTGACTCTTGACATTCTGGCCAAAGAGTTCAATCTTGGTTTCATCAGACCAGAGCATCTTGTTTCTCATGATCTGAGACTCTTTAGGTGTCTTTTGGCAAACTCCAAGCAGGATTTCATGTCCCCTTTACTGAGGAGTGGCTTCCATCTGGCCACTCTACCATAAATGCCTGATTGGTGGATTGCTGCAGAGATGGTTGCCCTTCTGGAAGGTTATCCCATCTCCACAGAGGAACTCTGGAGCTCTGTCAGAGTGACCATTGGGTTCTTGATCACCTCCCTGACCAAGGCCTTTCTCCCCCGATTGCTCAGTTTGGCTGGGCGGCCAGCTCTAGGAAGAGTCTTGGTGGTTCCAAACTTTCATTTAAGAATGATGGAGGCCACCGTGTTCTTGGGGACCTTCAATGCTGTAGAAATGTTTTGGTACCCTTCCCCAGATCTGTGCCTCGACACAATTCTGTCTCGGAGCTCTTCGAACAATTACTTGAACCTCATGGCTTGGTACTTGCTCTGACATGCACTGTCAACTGTGAGACCTTCTATAGACAGGTGTGTGCCTTTTCAAATCATGTCCAATCAATTGAATTCCCCACATGTGGACTCAAAACAAGTTGTAGAAACATCTTAAGGACGATCAATGGAAACAGGATGCATCCGAGCTCAATTTAGAATCTCAAACCTGTTTTTCGCTTTGTCATTATGGGGTATTGTGTGTAGATTGAGGATATTTTTTTTGAAATTGATTTTAGAATAAATCTGTAACGTAACAAAATGCATCCCTAATGTAGCACTGGGCCAGTCATCTGACTGACAGGAGAGATGACCAGAGGGGCAATGTTTCTCTCACCATCAGGATACCCACAGTGGAAGTATGGATAGAGTTTCTCTGTGAATTTGTGGCCAGTGAAAGAGCAGATGTGAGATCTGGCAGTGGCATTCACATCATAAATGGAGACCTGACCCTCCTCATAATCCACAAACACCCCCACCTTCTGGGGCTTCTTTTTCAGGCTCAGCTGTACTTTTGGGTCATTAGCCTCATAGTAATTATTTGTGCTCAGCCCCAAAGTCCAGACTCCATCCGCAATGCTCAGTGGTAACCACCCCTGCCTATTGATGGATTCTGTGGCCACTCCTAAATCCCATTCAGTCTTGCCCTTCACCTGTACCTCATAGTAATATTTCCCTGAGGAGAAGCCCTCCTTCCCCAGGACACTGTATATATAAGTAAACCTCTTTGGGTTATTTGAGAGATTCTGTGATTGGTCCCCACACCTCACTTGTTTCCCATCCACGGACAGGATTAGTTCAGGATATGCTGTATCAGGGTCCAGAGTCACATCCACTGCATACTGCAGAATATTCATCTCAGCTTCACACAACTTCTTCAGCTCGTTCTCCATCTCATTCTGAAATATCTTTACCTCACTCGTCAGTTTGTCTCCCAGCTGAGATACAGCTCTCTTCATGTACCCCATGTGCAGGTGGCTTTGAACACTGATCTCCGACCAGTCCTTGGACTTTACAGGGAGACACCAGGATGGGGAGCTCTGGAGGAGTTGGAGATGGTCCTTGGTGTGTGTGAGCTGCCCCAGCTCAGAGCTTATCCTCTCCAGCTCAGTGATTTCTTGCTCCAGTTCTGTAATGAAACCTTCAGCACACTTCTCTGAAGCTTCTTGCTTCTGCTCAATCACACAAATTAACTCAGCCTTACATTTATCAATGGAGTGAACTAGAGCGGTGAAGATCTGTACTTTGTCAGACATCTCCCTCTCAGTGTGTCTCTTGCTGAGATCTACTGAGTGTTTGATCTCCTTAACCTTCTGCAGTCGCTCCTGAATCATCTGCTTCACTTGTGCCTCTGTCTTCCCAAGCTGAGCCTTCCTTTGGACACATTCTTCTTCCAGAGGTACGCTGTTATGAGCCTTGTGGTCAGTCTCAGAGCAGAACTGACACACACATATCTGGTCAGTCCTACAGAACAGCTCAAGGAGTTTGTTGTGCTTCTTACACATCCTGTCTTCAAGGTTCTTTACAGGGTTGATCAGTTGGTGTTTCTTCAGGGCTGGGGCTATCTGATGAGGCTCCAGATGAGACTCACAGTACGAGGTCAGACAAACCAGGCAGGACCTCAGAGCCTTGCGCTTCCTGCCAGTGCAGACATCACAGACCACTTCTCCAGGCTCTGTAGTGAAATCCTCTCTGTCTCTCACTATCAATCCCTTAAAAAGTTCTGCAACTCCTCTAAGTGTTCTGTTGACATCCGGTTCAGGTCTTATGTGGAATATCTGCTTACACAGGGGACACTGGAACAGGTCTGTGCTATCCCAGTATCCTTTGATACAGGCCTTGCAGAAGTTGTGTCCACATGGGATGGAGACTGGGTCAGTGAACACATCCAGACAGATAGAGCACTGGAACTGCTCTTCAGACAGGAGACTGCTGGGGGATGCCATATCTGGAACACATACAGAATATAAACTATAAAGAACCCCCAAAACATAGGCTAAATCAGTTATTGGAATGAGTCAACTTCAATATATTTGCTCACTAAACATACAGTGCCCTTCAGAAAGTATTCATAACTCTTGACTTATTCCACATTTTGTGATGTTACAGCCTGACTTAAAAAATGGATTAAATATATTTGTTTCTCACTCATCTACACACAATTCCCCATAATGACCAAATTAAAACATTGTTTTTAGACATTTTAGAAAATGTATTGAAAATGAAATGCACAATTATCACACCCCTGAGTCAATACATGTTAGAATCACCTTTGGCAGCGATTACAGCTGTGAGTCTTTCTAGGTAAGTCACTAAGAGGTTTGCACACCCGGATTGTACATTTGGATAAAAGTGGAGACTCAGAGCTACAAAATGCTATATCATATACTGCATTGTTGAGGAACAAAGGGAAAGTAATTCTGCTTTGAATGCAATTTTGAGAAAATGTTTTGGTATCTAGTGAAGAGCTCCTCTTTGTCTACACCCATTTAGCATCGTTCACACCCTCTTAAGCTTTACCCCCACCCCTCTCGTTTGTCCCTCAGAGCGTTCAGAGCGCACACTTGACGCTCTGGCCGATGATTTGTTTACCTTAACATGAAAACAGCCTAACCAGCTCTGCTAGCAACAATTTTATTGCGTTTTTTGCAGACGTTTACTGACACCGCCCATATTCAACGCGTTGTACACTTTAGCTTAAGACGTGTAGCTATCTAGCTAGGTAAACAATGAACCAAGCTAGGTAAACAACGTGTAAGATCACACAAGTGAATGTAACGTTAGCTAACGAGCCAGCCAGCTAACGTTTGCTAGTTAAACGACAATGAACATCATGTCGTTACTACCCTGCATGAATATGCTGGGAGCTTACCATCCAGGTTCAATGTTAACTAGATAACATTAGCTATTCCCTCCGCAAGGCAATCAAACAAGCTAAGCGTCAGTATAGAGACAAAGTAGAATCGCAATTCAACGGCTCAGACACAAGAGGTATGTGGCAGGGTCTACAGTCAATCACGGATTACAAAAAGAAAACCAGCCCAGTCACGGACCAGGATGTCTTGCTCCCAGGCAGACTAAATAACTTTTTTGCCCGCTTTGAGGACAATACAGTGCCACTGACACGGCCCGCAACCAAAACATGCGAACTCTCCTTCACTGCAGCCGAGGTGAGTAAAACATTTAAACGTGTTAACCCTCGTAAGGCTGCAGGCCCAGACGGCATCCCCAGCTGCGCCCTCAGAGCATGCGCAGACCAGCTGGCTGGTGTGTTTACGGACATATTCAATCAAACCTTATCCCAGTCTGCTGTTCCCACATGCTTCAAGAAGGCCACCATTGTTCCTGTTCCCAAGAAAGCTAAGGTAACTGAGCTAAACGACTACCGCCCCGTAGCACTCACTTCCGTCATCATGAAGTGCTTTGAGAGACTAGTCAAGGACCATATCACCTCCACCCTACCTGACACCCTAGACCCACTCCAATTTGTTTTCCGCCCAAATAGGTCCACAGGCGATGCAATCTCAACCACACTGCACACTGCCCTAACCCATCTGGACAAGAGGAATACCTATGTGAGAATGCTGTTTATCGACTACAGCTCAGCATTCAACACCATAGTACCCTCCAAACTCGTCATCAAGCTCGAGACCCTGGGTCTCGACCCCGCCCTGTGCAACTGGGTACTGGACTTCCTGACGGGCCGCCCCCAGGTGGTGAGGGTAGGTAACAACATCTCCACCCCGCTGATCCTCTACACTGGGGCACCACAAGGGTGCGTTCTGAGCCCTCTCCTGTACTCCCTGTTCACCCACGACTGTGTGGCCACGCACGCCTCCAACTCAATCATCAAGTTTGCGGACGACACAACAGTGGTAGGCTTGATTACCAACAACGACGAGACGGCCTACAGGGAGGAGGTGAGGGCCCTCGGAGTGTGGTGTCAGGAAAATAACCTCACACTCAACGTCAACAAAACTAAGGAGATGATTGTGGACTGCAGGAAACAGCAGAGGGAACACCCCCCTATCCACATCGATGGAACAGTAGTGGAGAGGGTAGTATGTTTTAAGTTCCTCGGCGTACACATCACAGACAAACTGAATTGGTCCACCCACACAGACAGCATCTTGAAGAAGGCGCAGCAGCGCCTCTTCCACCTCAGGAGGCTGAAGAAATTCAGCTTGTCACCAAAAGCACTCACAAACTTCTACAGATGCACAATCGAGAGCATCCTGTCGGGCTGTATCACCGCCTGGTACGGCAACTGCTCCGCCCAATTCCGTAAGGCTCTCCAGAGGGTAGTGAGGGCTGCACAACGCATCACCGGGGGCAAACTACCTGCCCTCCAGGACACCTACACCACCCGATGTCACAGGAAGGCCATAAAGATCCTCAAGGACAACAACCACCCGAGCCACTGCCTGTTCACCCTGCTATCATCCAGAAGGCGAGGTCAGTACAGGTGCATCAAAGCTGGGACCGAGAGACTGAAAAACAGCTTCTATCTCAAGGCCATCAGACTGTTAAACAGCCACCACCAACATTGAGTGGCTGCTGCCAACACACTGACTCAACTCCAGCCACTTTAATAATGGGAATTGATGTAAAATATATCACTAGCCTCTTTAAACAATGCTACTTAATATAATGTTTACATACCCTACATTATTCATCTCATATGTATACGTATATACTGTACTCTATATCATCTACTGCATCTTTATGTAATACATGTATCACTAGCCACTTTAAACTATGCCACTTTGTTTACATACCCTACATTACTCATCTCATATGTATATACTGTACTCGATACCATCTACTGCATCTTGCCTATGCCGCTCTGTACCACTCTCATTCATATATCTTTATGTACATATTCTTTATCCCTTATCCCTGATAAGGTAATAGTTTTGGAATTGTTAGTTAGATTACTCGTTGGTTATTACTGCAATGTCGGAACTAGAAGCACAAGCATTTCGCTACACTCGCATTAACATCTGCTAACCATGTGTATGTGACAAATAAATTTGATTTGATTTAACTAGTGAAGCAAACAGCTGTGGGATACGAATAATAATTTCAGCTTTTCATATGTAATTGATTTGTAAAACAATTCTAAAAACATACACTTCTGTCTGCAACACAACTTACAAGTCAAGGGGTGTGAAAACTTTCTGAAGGGACTGTATATAGAGTAGTAATAACTGTACATTCATTCCCATTTAGAGTAGTTAGTCACATTGAGCTGATGTGGAACATATTGAAACAGTAGGGTATGTTTTAGGATTTTATATAGAAATTCGTTTTTTTGCTAAAGACAAACAAGTAAACACAGGTTTGGAAACAGAAAGGGATGTGAGATTATCTCTCTACTCACCTTCGCTTGTGTGTATGAATGTGTCTGTGGGGACACTGCTCTCTCCGCCACTCTGGTCCTAGAAGTGCAGCTGTGTAAAAAAAACCTCTGAAGATAAGACAAGATGTGTTACATTCCACTTCTATCAACTCTCACTCCTTACCATCAGTCGAGTGACAGAATACCTGCATTGCAATGCTTTACTGTAAGTCTGTATTTCCTGCTAGTGAAGTTAACCATTCATAGATCACACCCTTATGTAATTTCAATCAATTCAAACTTTATTAGTCACATGCGCCGAATACAACAGGTGTAGACCTCACAGTGAAATGCTTACTTACAATGCAGTTTCAAAAAATATGGACAAGAATAAGAGATAAACGTAACAAGTAAATATAGAGCAGCAGTAAAATAACAATAGTGAGACTATATACAGAGGGTCAATGTGCGCGGGCACCGGCTAGTTGAGGTAGTATGTGCATGTAGGTAGAGTTATTGAAGTGACTATGCATAGATGACAATAACAGAGATTAGCAGCGGTGTAAAGATGGGGAGGGGGGGGGGCAATGCAAATAGTATTGGTAGCCATTTGATTAGATGTTAAGGAGTCTTATGGCTTGTGAGTAGAAGCTGTTTAGAAGTCTCTTGGACCTAGACTTGGCGATCCGGCACCGCTTGCTGCAGAGAGAACAGTCTATGAATAGGGTGGCTGGAGTCTTTGACAATTTTTAGGGCCTTTCTTTGACACCACCTGGTATAGAGGTTTGCACTACCCTCTGTAGTGCCTTGCGGTCGGAGGCCCGAGATGTTGCCATACCAGGCAGTGATGCAACCAGTCAGAATGCTCTCGAAGGTGCAGCTGTAGAACCTTTTGAGGATCTGAGGACCCATGCCAAATCTTTTCAGTCTCCTGAGGGGGAATAGGTTTTGTTGTGCTCTCTTCACGACTGTCTTGGTGTGCTTGGACCATATTAGTTTGTTGATGATGTGGACACCAAGGAACTTGAAGCTCTCATCCTGCTCATCTGCAACCCTGTCAATGAGAATGGGGGCGTGCTTGGTCCTCTTTTTCCAGTACTCTACAATAATCTCCTTTTGAGGTAGTAATTAATGCAAATTAATTATTTAAAATTCATACAATGTGATTTTCTGGATTTTTGTTTTAGATTCCGTCTCTCACAGTTGAAGTGTACCTATGATAAAAATGACAGACCTCGAGATGCTTTGTAAGTAGGAAAACCTGCTAAATTGGCAGTGTATCAAATACTTGTTCTCTCCACTGTATGTACTGTCACTGTGGGGATGACGTCCTTGATGCACTTATTGATGAAGCCAATGACTGATGTGGTGTACTCTTCAATGCTATCGAAGGAATCCCGGAACATATTGCAGTCTGTGCTAGCAAAAAAGTCCTGTAGCTAAGCATCTGCTTCATCTGAAATTGATCTAGTCACTGGGGCTTCCTGCTTGAATATTTGCTTGTAAGCAGGAATCAGGAGGATAGAATTATGGTCAGATTTGCCAAATGGAGGGCGAGGGAGAGCTTTGTATGCGTCTCTGTGTGTGGAGTAAAGGTTGTCCAGAGTTTTTTTTCCCTCTGGTTGCACATGTGACATGCTGATTTGGTCAAATGGATTTAAGTTTCCCTGCATTAAAGTCCCCAGCTACTTGGAGCGCCGCCTCTGGGTGAGTGTTTTCTTGTTTGCTTATGGCAAAATACAGCTCATTCAATGCTGTCTTAGTGCCAGTCTCTGACTGTGGTGGTATGTAAAACAGCTATGAAAAATACAGATGAAAACTCTCTAGGTATATAGTGTGGTCTACAGCTTAACTTGAGATACTCTACCTCAGGCGAGCAATAGCTAGAGACTTCCTTAGATATCGTTAACAAGCTGTTATTTACAAAAATACATAGTCCGCCGCCCCTTGTCTTACCAGACACCGCTGTTCTATCCTGCCAGTATAGCGTGTAACCAGACAGCTGTATGTTGATAGTGTCGTCGTTCAGCCACGACTCTGTGAAGCATAAGATGTTACAGTTTTTAATGTCCCGGGGGTAGTTTAATCTTCCGCGTAGCTCGTCGATTTTATTCTCCAAAGATTGCACGTTTGTTTGCAGAATGGAGTGAAGTGGTGGTTTATTCGATCGCCTATGAATTCTCAGAAGGCAGCCCACCCTTTTGCCCCTTTTTCAATGTACCTGTTCTTTAAAACCCTTTTGCACCATTCATGATATGGCTTCACCTTTCAGGTATGAAAACCAGCTTTAAAAGATGAGGGAAGGCCTACTCTTTACACCAAAACTGTAATGTTGGAATAAAATCTGGTTAAACAACAGCTTCCCAGTCTTAGAAAAATAAAGTGGTTTATGGGTAAAACAACAGGAAATAACAGCAAAGTATAAAAATACTTTTAAAAAATAATATTTTTGACACGTAATCGGTGACAACGCTGTTTGAGGAGATGAGGTGGGGGAGGCTCATTGTTATGGCAATGTGTGTCATCAACAGCTCTCTGGATTAACGAGACATTGGCATCACTCCAGGCTTGAACATGTAACCCATGTGGCTGGAGGTGAAGTTGGAGGTGAAGCATGGTTGAAGGTGAAGGAGTGAAGATCCTGATCAATAAGGGGAAAGAAGGTTGAGTGCTGAGGGAGGAAGTATTCTGTTTTTGATTTTTTTTTCGCAGCTTAGTGGAAAACACTTCCTCTTTGCATTTGTAGCTATTATGCAAAAATGTTTTTTCAGTTAGTTGAGTTTTGCAACGCTGTACAGGATCCACATAGCTACAATTGTCAGTTCGAATTTTCTGGCTAAGCCTGTTTTGATTACCTCATGAAAGGTGCAAGAACAATGTTTTTTTCTGCAGTAGGCCTCCCCCGTCGTGGGAATGCTTGAACACTGTCCTCCTAACCTGGTTGTAAGGAAGAATACAATCCTCCGGAAGACTCAGAAATTCTCCTTTGTTTGCTGCTCATGCACAGTTTGACATCACCTCAGATAATAAAACCTCCAGTCTCCAGTCTCCTTCCCCTTTATACTCTACCATCACCATACAGTCTGATGTATTTCAGCACGACTTTGTCAGTTTGCCTTTAAACTGACAGGTGCCTGACCCACAAACGCTTGATGTATTTTGGTGAGGCTGTCAGGAGTCCTTTATGCAGTCAGAACCACCAAGTTAAAGTGGATTTCCATACAATAGATGGCCGTTTACTGATAACGAATTTAAGTAATTGAATAGTCGGTCAAAGGAGACATTTAAATAGAGTTACTATTGCAGTCCATTGGCATTGTAGTGTATTAATATATGTTTTTCTCAGTGAACAGATGTCATGATTATATGTTGTCCTTCACACTGTAATGTATTAATCATACCAGTCAGATTGTTGTACTTATGGGGGAAAGTGATCACAATTGGCATGCATATAAAAATTCATTAAAGAAGTTTCGTCAAAAAATGCGAATGTGTGTGTGTGTGTTTGCGTGCGTGTATGGTTGTTGGCCCCACTTCTGAAATTCTCTGTAAAAATCCACTAAAAGCAGACATGACAACTAATCCTAATAAATTAAATAAAATAAATCAATAACTGCTCCAACTTGTTCTCTGCATCCCTGATTCCTGACTCCCAAACCTCAATACTGGCCTGAAAAAGCCACAACAATAAGAACGCGATGTACAAGGGCAGAGAACGGTGAACCCACTCTCAATACCGCCACAACACAGGCCCTCCAACCCTCCCCGCCTCATTTAACCAGGAATTAACACTACGGCTGCACTGAATAGAAGGCAGCCCCCTGTGTTAATGCTATGAAAAGAGCAGTGGTCAGTGGATCAGCAGAACAGAGGGTCAATACAACACTGTGCTGTTGTGAACCAGGCTCCCTAATGGCTGGTGTGCCCAGGTGAGAAAGGGGTAAATATTATTTACCCAAAGACACCCTGTATCAGTGGAAATGGTGACCATGTCTCACTCACCTACCCATCTGGAGACATTGCTGATCTGCAAAGAAATCTAGAAAAATTGACTTACTACGACTGGTAATGTGGTTGTCTCCCTTAGCTATCGAATGCACTAATTGTCAGTCGCTCTACTAAATGTCTAAAACCTAAATGTATGTGTGGGGTACAGAGATGAGGTAGTCGTTCAAAAATCAGGTTACCCACTATTATTGCACACGGAGTGAGTCCATGTAACTTATTATGTGACTTGTTAAGCACATTTCTACTTGTGAACTTATTTAGGTTTGCCATAACAAAGGGGCTGAATGCTTATTGACTCAAGACATTTCAGCTTTTCAGTTTTTATTAATTTGTAAAACATTCTATAAACATTATTCCACTTTGACATCCATTTAAAATTCTGTCTGTAACACAACAACATTTGGAAAAAGTCAAGGCGTGTGAATTATTTCTGAAGTCACTGTATATAAATTAATTCAGATTTAGAGTAGTTAGTCACATTGAGCTGATATTGAACATATTGAAACTGTAGGGTATGTTTCCGCATTTTGTATACAAATGAGTTTGTTTTGCCTAAAGACAAACAAGTTAAAACAGGTGAGGACACAGAAAGGGCTGTGACTGGGCTCTTTACTCACCTTCGCTTGTGTGTATGAATGTGTTTGTGTGGACACTGCTCTCTCCGCAACTCTAAATCCTAGTAGTGCAGCTGTGTAGGAAACCTCTGAAGATGAGAAAAAATGAGACAAGATGTGTTACATTCCACTTCTATCAACTCTCTGATCTTCCGTACCATCAGTCGAGTGACAGAATACCTGCATTGCAATGCTTTACTGTAAGTCTGTATTTCCTGCTAGTGAAGGTAACCATTCATATCTCATGCCATTATGTCATATCAATGTACCGGTTCTTTAAAAACCCTTTTGCACCAGTCACAATATGGCTTCACCTTTCAGGTATGAAAAGCAGCTTTAAACGATGAGGGAAGGCCTACCCTTTTACACCAAAACTGTAATATAGGGGGGAAAATCTGGTTAAACAACAGCATTTTAAATGTAAAAAGAGACAACCTGGAAAACAGCAAAGGACCTGAAGAACAAGGTTTAATGACATAGTCCTGTTGGACAGAGACAACACGATGAAGAGTTCAGGTAGAGGAGGTAGAAGAGGCAAATAATTAGCTGACAAGGATGGAGCAGTCTAGGCAATGACTGGGACATGCCTGTGAACTGGTGTTCTTGACCAAGAACCCCATGCAGGTCTATGGAAACATCTACCTTCTACATGCACATGCCCAGTGTAAATGTTATGCTCAGTGCTTGACTTGGGCAGGAGCTCACCGGAGCTGAGTACCGGCACCTCAAATGTTCTACTGTTTGAGCTCCTGTTCCTCATAGAATATTACCTTGAGCGTTTTGTGGAGCTCCTGCACCTAAATATGAACAGTACCGGCACCCAAAATGAGTACCGGAACCTAAGTTGAGCACTGGCTACTCAGTCTTTGAGGAGTGAATTACTCATGTTTTTTTCAATCCATAGACATTCTACCAACAATCAATCATAGGATAGCAATCATTTTTTTTAAATGTACTGGTATGGAACATGCAGACTGTAGTTCATATTTTATTACATGAGTGGTGCCTAATGGCCAAGGTATCTCACACACACAACCCTCTGTTGCTTCGGAACTAACGTCAGTTCTTGTGACCCAGGCTTACACAGCAAATGGAAAATATGGGTTGTGTGTGTATGCTAATCTATGCTGCTGTGTCTCTTTCGCTCTGGTCGTACTGTGCTGGTCTTAGTCTGGACTTAGTCTGGTCCACTGGACCACGAGTTGAACCACTGTTAGGTCAGCAGGTCACCGACGAAGTTGGATTTGTGACTCGTCCAATGGCTGTTAAGAAGGCAACAGTTGTGTTTCTCTGAACACTGCGCTATTCTATTACCTTCATTCCTCCTTCATTGTTCTTCTCCAATAGCCCAGAGCCTTATCCAATCCCACTGAAAGTTTTGGAGTTGAACCAAAAGACACAGCCAGATGCCTTGTCTCACCATCATTACTGTCAACTGGCCACATGCCATAGTAAAATCCACATTGTCAAAATGACTGCTTATTATTTTAGGCCAATAATCTGTAAATATCCTATTGTTAATATGTTAGGATGAGAAATGGGACCTGCCAGGTTGAAAAGTCATTAGTGACTCCAACCTCCTTCTTCAGGTCCACTTTATTAACCCTGTGGTATCAGAAAATGGCAAAAAGAAAGTCAGGTGTATGGTCTCAATCACATAAAGGGCGTGGTGTCCAACCAAAGTTTGTGCACCTTGAACATAGAGGTGTGCTAAGGTTGTGTGTGTGTGCACACGCACGCGTGTGTGTGTAGGTGGCACACTGACTGAAGAGACTTGGTAAGAGGATGCCAAGTGGAGCAGAGGTGTCCTCTTACCCAGAAAGCAGCTTGACTAGTCAACCCATTCCCAGAGTAATGCATGCTAATGAAAGCCTGCTGCTGACTAAATGCGCCCCCACACTCAGTACTCAACACTCAGCTGGCTTTCACATGAGGCAGACTTTGTGCCATTGAATAATTTGTCAGGAAGGAATAAAAAATCAGAATGATTTGTATGAAGTACAATTTAATTCCTTCTTGACCCATTTTCAATGTTCCCATAGTTTACACTACAGCTGTATGGAATTGCACTGTAAATATGTGCATTGGCTTCACAAATTAGATGAAAGAAAATACATAGGTAAATGCATTCTAAATGATGCAACTGGCAACCAATGATCTAACCCAAAAGAGGTGAGATAGATTGCAAAATACTGACAAATTTGGACCACCATTGGGAATAAGACTCAAGTCACACAGCATTTTCTCTTATGAAACATATCGTCTTTGACAACAAGGTTCACCAACAGCACGCCTTAAACCAAGCTTAAAAAGAGATTAAACATCTAGAACGATTTTCTGCACTCCCCACAGGGTTGGCCGACCAGCGGCTGTGTGTCCTCACAGCGGGGGAAGAGGGTTAACAGGCACCATGCTGGGTACCAGATCAAACAGAGACGCATGTATAGAGGACACAGGGCGGGGTGCCTCGTAAGGATCCGCCGACCGGCGAGTGGGAAGTCTGCAAGTCTGCCCTTGCCATCAATCTTACTTGCCAATGTACAATCATTGGACCATAAATTAGACGAGGTACGATCACAAATATCCTACCAACAGGACATCAAAAACTGTCATATTTTATGTTTTACTGAATCGTGGCTGAATGACGACATGGATAACACTCAGCTGGCGGGATATACATTTCACCGGCTAGATAGAACAGCACACTCCGGTAAGAAGAGGGGGGGGGGGGGTCTGTGTATATTTGTAAACAACAGCTGGTGCACAAAATCTAAGGAAGTCTCTAGATTTTGCTCTCCTGAAGTAGAGTATCTCATGATAAGCTGTAGACCACACTATTTGCAAAGAGAGTTCTCAGCTATACTTTTCGTGGCTGTTTATTTACCACCACAGACAGATGCTGGAAATAAGACAGCACTCAGTCAGCTTTATAAGGAAATAAGCAAACAGGAAACCGCTCACCTAGAGGCGGTGCTCCTAGCGGCCAGGGACTTTAATGTAGGGAAACTTAAATAATTTCTACCAGCATCTTAAATACGCAACCAGAGGGGAAAAAAATTATAGATCACTTTTACTCCACACACACACAAAGCTCTCCCTCGCCCTCCATTTGGCAAATCTGACCATAATTCTCTCCTCCTGATTCCTACTTACAAGCAAAAATTCAAGCACAAAGCACCAGTGACTCGGTCTATAAAAAAAGTGGTCAGGTGAAGCAGATGCTAAACTACAGGACTGTTTTGCTTGCACAGACAGGAATATGTTCTGCGATTCTTCCAATGGCATTGAAGAGTACACCACATCAGTCACTGGCTTCATCAATAAGTGCTTTGAGGATGCCGTCCCCACAGTGACTGTACGTATGTACCCCAACCAGAAGCCATGGAATACAGGCAGCATTCGCACTAAGCTAAAGGGTAGAGCTGCTGCTTTCAAAGTCTCTAACCCGGAAGCTTATAAGACATCCTGCTATGCCCTCCGATGAACCATCAAACAGGCAAAGCGCCAATACAGGACTAAGATTGAATTGTACTACACCTGCTCTGACGCTCATCGAATGTTTCAGGGCCTGCAAACTATTACAGACTACAAAGGGAAGCACAGCCGTGAGCTGTCCAGTGACACAAGCCTACCAGACGAGCTAAATCACTTCTATGCTCGCTTTGAGGCAAGCAACACTGAGGCACGCATGAGAGCATCAGCTGTTCCGGTTGACTGTGTGATCACTCTCTCCGTAGCCGACGTGAGTAAGACCTTTAAACAGATCAACATTCACAAGGCTGCTGGGCCAGACGGATTACCAGGACTTGTGCTCTGGGCATGTGCTGACCAACTGGCAGGTGTCTTCACTGACATTTTCAACATGTCCCTGATTGAGTCTGCAATACCAATGTTTCAAGCAGATCACCATAGTCCCTGTGCCCAAGAACACTAAGGCAACCTGCCTAAATGACTACAGATCCACTCACATCCGTAGCCATAAAGTTCTTTGAAAGGCTGGTAATGGCTCACATTAACACCATTATCTCAGAAACCCTAGACTCACTCCAATTTGCATAACGCCCAAACAGATCCACAGATGATGCCATCTCTATTGCAATCCACAGTGCCCTTTCCCACCTGTACAAAAGGAACACCTACGTGAGAATGTTATTCATTGACTACAGCTCAGCGTTTAACACCATAGTGCCCTCAAAGCTCATCAATAAGCTAAGGATCGTGGGACTAAACACCTCCCTCTGGAACTGGATCCTGGACTTCCTGACGGGCCACCCCCAGGTGGTGAGGGTAGGTAGCAACACATCTGCCACGCTGATCCTCAACCCTGGAGCCCCTCAGGGGCGTTTGTTCAGTCCCCTCCTTTCCTCCCTGTTCACCCACGACTGCATAGCCAGGCATGACTGGTCCCTGTGCCCAAGACTTCCTGACGGGCCGCCCCCAGGTGGTGAGGGTAGGCAACAACATCTCCTCCCCGCTGATCCTCAACACTGGGGCCCCACAAGGGTGCGTTCTGAGCCCTCTCCTGTACTCCCTGTTCACCCACGACTGCGTGGCCACGCACGCCTCCAACTCAATCATCAAGTTTGCGGACGACACAACAGTGGTAGGCTTGATTACCAACAACGACGAGACGGCCTACAGGGAGGAGGTGAGGGCCCTCGGAGTGTGGTGTCAGGAAAATAACCTCACACTCAACGTCAACAAAACTAAGGAGATGATTGTGGACTTCAGGAAACAGCAGAGGGAACACCCCCCTATCCACATCGATGGAACAGTAGTGGAGAGGGTAGCAAGTTTTAAGTTCCTCGGCATACACATCACAGACAAACTGAATTGGTCCACTCACACAGACAGCATCGTGAAGAAGGCGCAGCAGCGCCTCTTCAACCTCAGGAGGCTGAAGAAATTTGGCTTGTCACCAAAAGCACTCACAAACTTCTACAGATGCACAATCGAGAGCATCCTGGCGGGCTGTATCACCGCCTGGTATGGCAACTGCACCGCCCTCAACCGTAAGGCTTTCCAGAGGGTAGTGAGGTCTGCACAACGCATCACCGGGGGCAAACTACCTGCCCTCCAGGACACCTACACCACCCGATGTCACAGGAAGGCCATAAAGATCATCAAGGACATCAACCACCCGAGCCACTGCCTGTTCACCCCGCTATCATCCAGAAGGCGAGGTCAGTACAGGTGCATCAAAGCTGGGACCGAGAGACTGAAAAACAGCTTCTATCTCAAGGCCATCAGACTGTTAAACAGCCACCACTAACACTGAGTGGCTGCTGCCAACACACTGACACTGACTCAACTCCAGCCACTTTAATAATGGTAATTGATGGGAAATGATGTAAATATATCACTAGCCACTTTAAACAATGCTACCTTATATAATGTTACTTACCCTACATTATTCATCTCATATGCATACGTATATACTGTACTCTATATCATCGACTGTATCCTTATGTAATACATGTATCACTAGCCACTTTAAACTATGCCACTTTGTTTACATACTCATCTCATTTGTACATACTGTACTCGATACCATCTACTGTATCTTGCCTATGCTGCTCTGTACCATCACTCATTCATATATCCTTATGTACATATTCTTTATCCCCTTACACTGTGTACAAGACAGTAGTTTTGGAATTGTTAGTTAGATTACTTGTTATTACTGCATTGTCGGAACTAGAAGCACAAGCATTTCGCTACACTCGCATTAACATCTGCTAACCATGTGTATGTGACAAATAAAATTTGATTTGATTTGATTTGACTCCAACACCACCATTAAGTTTGCAGACGACACAACAGTGGTTGGCCTGGTCACCGACAATGACGAGACAGTCTATATGGAAGAGGTCAGAGATCTGGCCGGGTGGTGCCAGAACAACAACCTGTCCCTCAATGGTATCAAGACAAAGGAGATGATTGTGGACTACAGGAAAAGGAGGACCGAGCACACCCCCATTCTCGTCTGTGGTGGAGCAGGTTGAGAGCTTCAAGTTCCTTGGTGTCCACATCACCAACAAACTAGAGTGGTCCAAACACACCAAGACAGTCGTGAAGAGGGCACGACAAAACCTATTCCCTCTCAGGAGACGGAAAAGATTTGGCATGGGTCTTCAGATCCTCAAAAGGTTCTACAGCTGCAACATCGAGAGCATCCTGACTGGCACTACAGAGGGTAGTGGGTAGTGAGTATGGCCCAGAACATCACTGGGGCTAAGCTGCTTGCCATCCAGGACCTCTACACCAGGCGGTGTCAGAGGAAGGCCATAAAATTGTCAAAGACCCTAGCCACCCCAGTTATAGACTGTTCTCTCTACTACCGCATGGCAAGTGGTACCAGAGCGCCAAGTCTAGGACCAAAAGGCTTCTCAACAGCTTTTACCCCCAAGCCATAAGACTCCTGAACAGGTAATCAAATGGCTACCCGGACTATCTGCATTGTGTCCCTGACTTAAAAATTGCACTGTTGGTTAAGGCTTGTAAGTAAACATTTCACTGTAAGGTCTACATCTGTCGTGTTCAGTACACATGACAAATAATATTTGATTTGAGTTGAACACACTGTCCTCATCCATCTATCTATCTATCTATCTATCTATCTATCTATCTATCTATCTATCTATATATCTATCTATCTATCTATCTATCTATCTATCTCACAGTCCCAGTAAATCACTCTCATCCATCTACCTACTTCCCCTCACCTACATACAGTATCTGTATCCCTCTGTCTTATCTATGAGTGCTGCTGTTGCTCCCCCATCCCTCCTCCTTCTCACCAACATTGCTCTCCACTGTGGCTCTGATCAGGGCTTTGTGAGACTTCTCTCCATCATGTGGTTAAGGCCTAAGAGGGAAAAATGCCTGGCGGAGGATTGAATTAGTCAACTGTTTGCTCTATTGCGGTCCAACCCACCTCCATCTCAAAGTTCTTACAGCCCTTTACTTATTCATCAATCCCACCTGTCTCTGTGAGCACCTCAGACAAATTAAAGTTGAATTAGCCAACTGTATGCTGTATCTTACTGTATCTCTCCCTCCATCCCTCTCAAAGTTACCATAGAAATATAATCATTCTAGTTCCGTGTTTATTACAATCCTCTTCATCAGCCCTTCACTCATTCTCCAATCACACCTGTCCCTCCACCTGTCACAACGTGATGAAGAGCTTCACTATGGCATTTCAATGATTGGCAAAAAGCCACAGCGGATCCGTGCGACAATGAAGGCCCCATCCCTCATGTCCCTCCATTTGTCCCTACGCAAATAGAAGCAATCAGGCCCCATGTGCCAATACACAGATGGAAATCAATCTGAGAGATAACAGTAATAGCTGTACATCCACTTGTGAGCCGGCTCTGGAATGACCTTTCTTACCTTTGCGCTAGGAAGGCATCCTTTGGAGAGGAAGTAGGGGTGTCTGTGGAAAATGTAGATCTAATTTGTAAAGAGACAGAGTAGGCTGCTAAGACCTGTGAGCGGATTGCTTTTCAATTGGTTCAGGGGAACGTGATCTGGGTGTGAACATGGTGGTGTAAAGACTTCAGAAGGAGTCAGGGGAAGTGATAGCTCAGCTGCCTGCTGTGACTCAGGGCTATCTTCATGCATGGGCTTGAGTCCCGGGTTACGTCCCAAATGGCACAGTATTCTCTTTAACATAGGGCCCTGGTCAAAAGTAGTGCACTACATAGGGAAAAGGTAACCCCTGCGGATATAATCACTGCAATATAGTTCTCGGTTAACCAATTACCAATTACCATATTATCTCCCTTCTCTAGTGGGCTTTATTTCTGCATGCTCCGTCATGGAATAATTAGACAAACCAGTCAGGTATTCTACAAGATTAAATGAATTAATAAATCACCCTTTTCTTTATTGAAGGAATGCATCCTCCTTTCGATCACGTATCCCCTTAAAAGCACCTCTTGATCCCTTACTACCATCGAAAGGCCAGGGGTGGTTCCCGAAGTGGCAATAGGAAGCCATTTCAGTCGCGGCCCTAGCTCTGATCAACAGGAGAGCATCCGTGTGCATGTCACTCACATATGAATACATCTCCCTCCTAAACCTCATCCCCCCGTGGCTTTGATAACCCCGGAATGTCTCATCTCAGAAAGACATTAGCGAGAAACCCATGGCAGCTCAAAAATTCATCATCACATTCCCTTCACTCCTCCTCTCCTAGGTGTAATTTTTGTCTACTTTTTTGCAATAAGTTATGATTATTTGTGTACTGGACTGACATTTACTGCATTGTTAGGAGCAAGTAACATAAGCATTTCACAGCACCCGCTATAACATCTGCTAAACTGTGTACGTAAACCAATTAACTTTGATTTGATTTGTATATCCCCCTCTTTCTCTCTCTCCTTCTTCCCAATCGCTGACACGGATATTGAGCTCTACTGTGCAGTGACTGTGCAGGGACTGGTTTCCATGGCTTTTCAAGAGTATTACAACACAAACTAATTGCCACATCGATTCACTGTTCGACACAGGTCCACCGAGAGGCTCCACATTTGCATGTCAAACAGAGAACCACAGAACTCTCCTTCACTCAATACAGGTTAGCATTAAGACTGGATATGAATGATAACAGAGCTTCTAACTCAAAATAATAATGCATGATGTGTCAAATCAAATCAAATCAAATTGTATTGGTCACATAGACATATTTAGCAGATGTTATTGCGGGTGTTCCTAGACCATGTAGTGACTATATGACTATATGACAAACAAAGCAGGGACACCCACTTTATTTGAAGGGTGTCTTATGATGCCTTCATATAGACGTCATAAGCACAACAATAACCGTATATCACGCTCTATAAAAATTCACAATGCGGCTCAACTGTGTGACATAACCATCCATTTATTTGTTCACATGTATTAATCTTTTATAGAGCATGGAATACAGTTCTAGATCATTTGTGACCCATTTTGTAGTGCTTATGAAGGCTACATAAATGCTTTATGAAGCCTTCATAAAATGCACTATTAGTCGTAAGAGGCCATGCATTAAATCTTAACATTTACATTTTTTTCTTCTGTTTTAGTGAATCTTAAATAAACCATCAAGTAATTTTAATAGGTTACCACTAT
The DNA here is from genome assembly GCF_045791955.1 of Oncorhynchus clarkii lewisi. Taxonomy (NCBI): domain Eukaryota; kingdom Metazoa; phylum Chordata; class Actinopteri; order Salmoniformes; family Salmonidae; genus Oncorhynchus; species Oncorhynchus clarkii. The sequence continues at coordinate 23,438,624 of NC_092159.1, read as the reverse complement.
GTAATTACCATTCTACCATATAAATTCTAATTAAATCTGTTCGATAAAATATATCTAATTGCTACCCAAGCATTACAGTTTATTGCATGAGCACAGGAGTAAAAGAGAGAGGGAGAGAGAAATAAAGGGAGGGAATGATAGCAGCATATCCAAGGTGGATGTCTTTGGCCCATTTCTGTCTTTCCCTCTGTAGTGGGCCCTCGTGTGCCCTACCTTCCTCGTAGTGCCTTACTTTCTGTCTTTCCCTCTGTAGTGGGCCCTCGTGTGCCCTACCTTCCTCGTAGTGCCTTACTTTCTGTCTTTCCCTCTGTAGTGGGCCCTCGTGTGCTCTACCTTCCTCGTAGTGCCTTACTTTCTGTCTTTCCCTCTGTAGTGGGCCCTCGTGTGCCCTACCTTCCTCGTAGTGCCTTACTTTCTGTCTTTCCCTCTGTAGTGGGCCCTCGTGTGCCCTACCTTCCTCGTAGTGCCTTACTTTCTGTCTTTCCCTCTGTAGTGGGCCCTCGTGTGCCCTACCTTCCTCGTAGTGCCTTACTTTCTGTCTTTCCCTCTGTAGTGGGCCCTCGTGTGCTCTACCTTCCTCGTAGTGCCTTACTTTCTGTCTTTCCCTCTGTAGTGGGCCCTCGTGTGCCCTACCTTCCTCGTAGTGCCTTACTTTCTGTCTTTCCCTCTGTAGTGGGCCCTCGTGTGCCCTACCTTCCTCGTAGTGCCTTACTTTCTGTCTTTCCCTCTGTAGTGGGCCCTCGTGTGCCCTACCTTCCTCGTAGTGCCTTACTTTCTGTCTTTCCCTCTGTAGTGGGCCCTCGTGTGCCCTACCTTCCTCGTAGTGCCTTACTTTCTGTCTTTCCCTCTGTAGTGGGCCCTCGTGTGCCCTACCTTCCTCGTAGTGCCTTACTTTCTGTCTTTCCCTCTGTAGTGGGCCCTCGTGTGCCCTACCTTCCTCGTAGTGCCTTACTTTCTGTCTTTCCCTCTGTAGTGGGCCCTCGTGTGCCCTACCTTCCTCGTAGTGCCTTACTTTCTGTCTTTCCCTCTGTAGTGGGCCCTCGTGTGCCCTACCTTCCTCGTAGTGCCTTACTTTCTGTCTTTCCCTCTGTAGTGGGCCCTCGTGTGCCCTACCTTCCTCGTAGTGCCTTACTTTCTGTCTTTCCCTCTGTAGTGGGCCCTCGTGTGCTCTACCTTCCTCGTAGTGCCTTACTTTCTGTCTTTCCCTCTGTAGTGGGCCCTCGTGTGCCCTACCTTCCTCGTAGTGCCTTACTTTCTGTCTTTCCCTCTGTAGTGGGCCCTCGTGTGCCCTACCTTCCTCGTAGTGCCTTACTTTCTGTCTTTCCCTCTGTAGTGGGCCCTCGTGTGCCCTACCTTCCTCGTAGTGCCTTACTTTCTGTCTTTCCCTCTGTAGTGGGCCCTCGTGTGCCCTACCTTCCTCGTAGTGCCTTACATTCTGTCTTTCCCTCTGTAGTGGGCCCTCGTGGGCCCTACCTTCCTCGTAGTGCCTTACTTTCTGTTTATCTCTCTGGAGAGGGCCCTCGTGTGCCCTACCTTCCTCGTAGTGCCTTACTTTCTGTCTTTCCCTCTGTAGTGGGCCCTCGTGTGCCCTACCTTCCTCGTAGTGCCTTACTAACTGTTTATCTCTCTGGAGAGGGCTCTTGTGCCCTACTTGAGGTTCTGACGACTTTGGCCCACTCCAAGTTCAACAGGCTTTGATCCAAGGAGCAGAGGAGTGGGAGGATATCCTCCATCTTCCACACACACACACACCAAGCGGTGTAGCACTACTTACGTAGTTTTCGTTCGTCTCTGTCCTTTACTTTACTATTTAAATTTTTTGACAACTTCTACTTTTACTTCACTACATTCCTAAAGAATATGATGTACTTTTTACGTCATACATTTTCCCTGACACTCAAAGTACTCGTTACATTTTGAATGGCTAGCAGGACAAGAAAATTGTGAAATTCATGCACTTATCAAGAGAACATCCCTGGTCATCCCTAATGCCTCTGATCTGGTGGACTCACTAAACACAAATGCTTCTTTTGTAAATTATGTCTCAGTGTTGGAGTATGCCCCTGGTTATCAATAAATACAAAATAAATCAAATGGGGCCATCTGGTTTGCTTAATATAGGGAATTTGACATTCAATACTTAAGTATATTTTACCAATTACATTTACTTTTGATACTAAAGTATATTTAAAACCAAATACTTTTACAGTTTTACTAAAGTAGTATTTTACTGGGTGACTATCACTTTTACTTGAGTCATTTTCTATTAAGGTATCTTTACATTTACTTGAGTATGACAATTAGGTACTTTTTCCACCACTGTCAAAGTCCACAGCTGAGTGTATAACAAGACTCTCTATAATTAGACTGGTGAGTGGGGAATTACCATAAGACTGCCACATCTCTCATGCAGTAACGACAGAGATGAGCGTGAGATTCATATGTCCAATTATAGAGAGGTTGTTTCATAAGACAGAGCTTTTGTGCTCAGAAGTAGAAGATAATTTCCCTTAGTGTGTGTGTGTGTGTGTGTGTGTGTGTGTGTGTGTGTGTGTGTGTGTGTGTGTGTGTGTGTGTGTGTGTGTGTTTGTCTGTAATTTCCCCCCTAACCCCCTTCGATAGTAATTCAAATATATTGTACTGCTCCACATGATTACAGTAGCGAAGATGGTCAGCTTTGTCCTTGCTGCTGCTGCCAATACAGACAAACGGTGGCTGCCTTGCATTGTCCTGCCCTGCAAGGACAGCCCCTTATCAATACAACACACACACAGAAGGTGCACACTTCACGTAACACATGAACGTGAGCGTGCGCGGGCACACACACCAACCCTCTGCATGAGAGAGAATATAAAACAAGTCACTATGACAAAAGCAGGTGTCACTGGGCGACGACAATTGATTTGATAAATTATAATTCTCAGCCGCATATCCAAGACACATTTAAATGCAAATGATTTACATTATATGTAAAAAAGTATGTGGACACCCCTTCAAATGAGTGGATTCGGCTATTTCAGCCACAACCATTGCTGATAGGTGTATAAAACCGAGCACACAATGGCTCAGCCGCCATGCGATCTCCATAGACGTACATTGGCAGTAGAATTACTTTATGGAAGAGCTCAGTGACTTTCAACGTGGCACCGTCTTTCCAACAAGTCAGTTCGTCAAATGTTTGCCCTGCTAGAGCTGCCCCGGTCAACTGTAAGTGCTGTTATTGTGAAGTGGAAACATCTTGAAGAAAAATGGCTCAGCCCCGAAGTGGTAGGTCACAGAATGGGACTGGCGAGTCCTGAAGCGCGTAAAAATCGTCTGTCCTCGGTTGCAACACTCACTACCTGTCACGCCCTGATCTGTTTCACTTGTCCATGTGATTGACTCCGTACCCGCCTGCCTGACCATTCTGCCTGCCTTGACCACGAGCCTGTCTGCCACTCTGTACCTGCTGGACTCTGATCTGGTTTTGACCTTTTGCCTGTCCACGACCATTCTCTTGCATACTCCTTTTGGATTAATAAACACTGTAAGACTACAACCATCTGCCTCCTGTGTCTGCATCTTGGTCTCGCCTTGTGTCATGATACTACCGAGTTCCAAACTGCCTCTGGAAGCAATGTCAGCACAAGCGATTCATTAAATGGGTTTCTATGGCCGAGCAGCTGCACACAAACCTAAGATCACTATACGCAATGCCAAGTGTCGGCTGGAGTGATGTAAAGCTCGCCGGCATTGGACTCTGGAGCAGTGGAAATGCGTTCCCTGGAGTGATGAATCACGCTCTACCATCTGACAGTCCAACGACCCAAATCTGGGTTTGGCGGATTCCAGGAGAACGCTACCTGCCCCAATGTATAATGTGAACTGTAAAGTTTGGTGGAGGAGGAATAATGGTCAGGGGTTTTTCATGGTTCAGGCCCCTTAGTTCCAGTGAAGGGAAATCTTAATGCTACAGCACACAATGACATTCAAGAGGATTCTGTGCTTCCAACTTTGTGGCAACAGTTTGGGGGTGGCCCTTTCCTGTTTCAACATGACAATGCCCCTGTGCACAAAGCAAGGTCCATACAGAAATGGTTTGTCGAGATCGGTGTGGAAGAACTTGACTGGCCTGCAGAGGGCCCTGACCTCAACCACATCGAACACCTTTGGAATGAATTGGAACGCTAACTGCGAGCCAGGCCTAATCGCACAACATCAGTGCCCAACCTCACTAATGCTCTTGTGGCTGAATGGAAGCAAGTCCCTGCAGCAATGTTCCAGTGGAAAGCTTTCCCAGAAGAGTGGAGGCTGTTATAGCAGCAAAGGGGGGGACCAATTCCATATTAATGCCCATGATTTTGGAATGAGATGTTCGACAAGCAGGTGTCCACATACTTTTGGTAATGATAGTTTATATTTAAGCAATAAGGCACGAGGGCACCAGTTTATAATATCAATAAGGCACCTCGGAGGTTTGTGGTATATGGCCAATATACCACGGCTAAGGGCTGTTTTTATTCACGACGCAAAGCGGTTGCTTGGATACAGCCCTTAGCCGTGGTATATTGGCCATATACCACAAACCTCCGAGGTGCCTTATTGATATTATAAACTGGTTACCAATGCAATTAGAGCTATAAAAATACATGTTTTGTCATACCCGTGGTATACGGTCTGATATACCACGGCTGTCAGCCAATCAGCATTCAGGGCTCATCCAGTTTATAATATCATATAACTCATACCTAACAGGTCAGGGATGATTTGAGACAAATAGTAGACACCTTCAAAGCGAAATCCCATTTAAACCCTCTGCTGTAGACTCAAAACTGTCTTTTGAGTTACAGTGGCTTTTGAACTGAGGGTCATGAGTGCAGGTGGTGGATGCTCAAGGATACTGGTGAAATTTCAAACTGAATGTCGGTTGACTTTGAATAGCTCTCTGTCTGTCCTTGACCAAAGGATATTTTAACTTGTGGCCTCACAAATAGCTGATTTCAGCTATATTGTAGCTACAGAGTCATTGGAAAGCACACCACGGCATACATCCAAGAAATTGTTCATGGGATTGAAGTTTTGTGTCAGACTTGAAAGTGCAAGATTGTTATTCCCAACTGTATGCTAGAGTATATATTATTACTTTTTTCCTCTTTTTCGTGGTATCCAATGCATCCTCTGAAACACGATCACTGCTTCTTGACACACTGCTCGCTTAACCCGGAAACCAGCCACACTAATGTGTCGGAGGAAACACTGTACTACTGACGACCGTGTCAGCATGCTTGCACCTGGACCTCCACAGGAGTCGCTAGTGCCCGATGGGACAAGGATATCCTGTCCGTCCAAACCCTCCCATAACCTGGACGACGCTGGGCCAATTGTGTGCCACCTCATGGGTTTCCCAGTCGCGGCTGGCTGCGACAAAGCCCGGGATCTGTAGTGACGGCTCAAGCTCTGCGAAGCAGTGCCTTAGACCGCCGTGCCACTCAGGAGATCCTTAAATAATGTTTTGTTTAGAAATATAGCCCCAAGCCATAAGACTCCTGAACAGCTAATCAAATGACTATTTGCATTGTCCCCCACCACCCCCATTTTTACGCTGCTGCTACTCTCTGTTATTATCTATGCATAGTCACTTTACCTCTACCTACATGTACATATTACCTCAATGACCTCGACTAACCGGTGCCCCCGCAGATTGACTCTGTACTGGTACTCCCTGTATATACCCTCACTAAATAGTTATTTTATTATTTTTTATTTATTTTTTACTTCAGTTTATTTTAGTAAATACTTTCTTATCACTTTTTTTCTTAACTGCATTGTTGGTTAAGGGCTTGTAAGTAAGCATTTCACTATTGTATTCGGCGCATGTAACAAATAACATTTGATTTGATTTGTTTTGAAATCAATTAAAATTCAGTGTTCACATCACTGTCTTGGTTGTGCTCATAGTGTCTAAGTCCATGTGTGTTTTGATACAGGCTTTTACACAACATTTGGCACACTCTCCCTCCTTTATCCTTTCATCTCACCTCTCTCGCCAGTCTCCATGGCGATGCCAGAAGCACCAAGCCAGCTCCTTAAACGGGCAAGTGAATTGGCAGAGTGAAACACAAACCCATCTGGCCAGAGAGAGAGAGAGAGGTTGTGTCAACCTGGAGTACATCCCCTTCATTAGCTCAAATGATGATTGAACAGAGAGCAGAGCCAGGGTAAACGACACTGTTTCTATGTACAGAGCAAAGCTGACCGGGGCACCACTCTGAAAATGGACTAGGGAATAACCCTTGTGCTTCACTTTCATATGTCCTTCTCCCTTACTTGACCTTTGAAAGCAGCCTGGGTTTGCAAATGATTATCATTTATTTGTTCTGTACATTTGCTGCTCGTGCTGTGCCATCACACCATGTTATTACCAGAATTGCATGTAATTGCCTGGTTGTTGTGCTGCAGTGAAAGCAGTGATCTCTATTAGAGGGTTTTTTAGACATGTGGTTAGGGGCAACTTTTACCTCCAGCCAGTTGACAGTTAATTTACATTTGAGTCATTTAGCAGACGTTCTTATCCAGACCAACTTACAGTAGTGAGCAGATACATTTTCATTCTCTTTTCATCCCCCAAGGGAATCGAACCCACAAATCAAATCAAATGTTATTTGTCACATACACATGGTTAGCAGATGTTAATGCGAGTGTAGCGAAATGCTTGTGCTTCTAGTTCCGACAATGCAGTAATAACCAACAAGTAATCTAGCTAACAATTCCAAAACTACTATCTTATAGACACAAGTGTAAGGGGATAAAGAATATGTACATAAATATATATGAATGAGTGATGGTACAGAGCGGCATAGGCAAGATACAGTAGATGGTATTGAGTACAGTATATACAGTGCCTTGCGAAAGTATTCGCCCCCCTTGAACTTTGCGACCTTTTGCCACATTTCAGGCTTCAAACATAAAGATATAAAACTGTATTTTTTTGTGAAGAATCAACAACAAGTGGGACACAATCATGAAGTGGAACGACATTTATTGGATATTTCGAACTTTTTTAACAAATCAAAAACGAAAAAATTGGGCGTGCAAAATTATTCAGCCCCCTTAAGTTAATACTTTGTAGCGCCACCTTTTGCTGCGATTACAGCTGTAAGTCGCTTGGGGTATATCTCTATCAGTTTTGCACATCGAGAGACTGACATTTTTTCCCATTCCTCCTTGCAAAACAGCTCGAGCTCAGTGAGGTTGGATGGAGAGCATTTGTGAACAGCAGTTTTCAGTTCTTTTCACAGATTCTCGATTGGATTCAGGTCTGGACTTTGACTTGGCCATTCTAACACCTGGATATGTTTATTTTTGAACCATTCCATTGTAGATTTTGCTTTATGTTTTGGATCATTGTCTTGTTGGAAGACAAATCTCCGTCCCAGTCTCAGGTCTTTTGCAGACTCCATCAGGTTTTCTTCCAGAATGGTCCTGTATTTGGCTCCATCCATCTTCCCATCAATTTTAACCATCTTCCCTGTCCCTGCTGAAGAAAAGCAGGCCCAAACCATGATGCTGCCACCACCATGTTTGACAGTGGGGATGGTGTGTTCAGCTGTGTTGCTTTTACGCCAAACATAACGTTTTGCATTGTTGCCAAAAAGTTCAATTTTGGTTTCATCATCTGACCAGAGCACCTTCTTCCACATGTTTGGTGTGTCTCCCAGGTGGCTTGTGGCAAACTTTAAACTACACTTTTTATGGATATCTTTAAGAAATGGCTTTCTTCTTGCCACTCTTCCATAAAGGCCAGATTTGTGCAATATACGACTGATTGTTGTCCTATGGACAGAGTCTCCCACCTCAGCTATAGATCTCTGCAGTTCATCCAGAGTGATCATGGGCCTCTTGGCTGCATCTCTGATCAGTCTTCTCCTTGTATGAGCTGAAACTTTAGAGGGACGGCCAGGTCTTGGTAGATTTGCAGTGGTCTGATACTCCTTCCATTTCAATATTATCGCTTGCACAGTGCTCCTTGGGATGTTTAAAGCTTGGGAAATCTTTTTGTATCCAAATCCGGCTTTAAACTTCTTCACAACAGTATCTCGGACCTGCCTGGTGTGTTCCTTGTTCTTCATGATGCTCTCTGCGCTTTTGACGGACCTCTGAGACTATCACAGTGCAGGTGCATTTATACAGAGACTTGATTACACACAGGTGGATTGTATTTATCATCATTAGTCATTTAGGTCAACATTGGATCATTCAGAGATCCTCACTGAACTTCTGGAGAGAGTTTGCTGCACTGAAAGTAAAGGGGTTGAATAATTTTGCACGCCCAATTTTTCAGTTTTTGATTTGTTAAAAAAGTTTGAAATATCCAATAAATGTCGTTCCACTTCATGATTGTGTCCCACTTGTTGTTGATTCAAAAATACAGTTTTATATCTTTATGTTTGAAGCCTGAAATGTGGCAAAAGGTCGCAAAGTTCAAGTGTGCCGAATACTTTCGCAAGGCACTGTACATATGAGATGAGTATGTAAACAAAGTGGCATAGTTAAAGTGGCTAGTGATTACATGTATTACATAAAGATGCAGTAGATGATATAGAGTACAGTATATACGTATACATATGAGATGAATAATGTAGGGTATGTAAACATTATATTAGGTAGCATTGTTTAAAGTGGCTAGTGATATATTTTACATCATTTCCCATCAATTCCCATTATTAAAGTGGCTGGAGTTGAGTCAGTGTGTTGGCAGCAGCCACTCAATGTTAGTGGTGGCTGTTTAACAGTCTGATGGCCTTGAGATAGAAGCTGTTTTTCAGTCTCTCGGTACCAGCTTTGATGCACCTGTACTGACCTCGCCTTCTGGATGATAGCGGGGTGAACAGGCAATGGCTCGGGTGGTTGTTGTCCTTGATGATCTTTATGGCCTTCCTGTGACATCGGGTGGTGTAGGTGTCCTGGAGGGCAGGTAGTTTGCCCCCGGTGATGCGTTGTGCAGACCTCACTACCCTCTGGAGAGCCTTACGGTGGTGGGCGGAGCAGTTGCCGTACCAGGCGGTGATACAGCCCTACAGGATGCTCTCGATTGTGCATCTGTAGAAGTTTGTGAGTGCTTTTGGTGACAAGCCGAATTTCTTCAGCCTCCTGAGGTTGAAGAGGCGCTGCTGCGCCTTCTTCACGATACTGTCTGTGTGGGTGGACCAATTCAGTTTGTCTGTGATGTGTACGCCGAGGAACTTAAAACTTACTACCCTCTCCACTACTGTTCCATCGATGTGGATAGGGGGGTGCTCCCTCTGCTGTTTCCTGAAGTCCACAATCATCTCCTTAGTTTTGTTGACGTTGAGTGTGAGGTTATTTTCCTGACACCACACTCCGAGGGCCCTCACCTCCTCCCTGTAGGCCGTCTCGTCATCGTTGGTAATCAAGCCTACCCTGGCATTGCAAGTGCCATGCTCTACCAACTGAGCTTCATTGGGACTAACCTTCATTAAGAGAAGGTTACAATGCCAAGATTACAATGCCAAATTTGGGCCGAGACACAGTACCTTAAGCTAATTGTGCATCTCCTTCCATCCACATTCATGCTATCGTTGTCTAATGGCGTCTTAATGGTGTCTACAGTTTTTAGCAGTTGTAATAGTGCTGCTTGTTTAGTCCCACAGGGATTGCAATCTGTGTTTAAATCAGGGGTGAGTCAGGGGTGAGTCTGGGTTGAGGTTCAGAGTGCGTCTGTCCTGCCCTTCCCTTGTGCAAGAACACTGCACATTTGTCATTGGCCCAGGAGACAGACAAAAGCCTCTGCCACCACTCTACCATGCCCATCTACAGTAGCTGCACCTGTTCCCCTTCTACCACCTGTCCCCAATGCCATGCAAGGGAGATTTAGTGTATGGAGTATTGAAGCAGGTCCATACCAATCATCCACCCCATACCATCGCTCCTCAAGGGTGAAAGGCCATCAGCATCCACATCCTCCACATGCTGGTCTTGTATGTCTTCCATTTCCTAATAATTGCTCCCACAGTTGATTTCTTCAAACCAAGCTGCTTACCTATTGCAGATTCAGTCTTCCCAGCTTGGTGCAGGTCTACAATTTTGTTTCTGGTGTCCTTTGACAGCTCTTTGGTCTTGGCCATAGTGGAGTTTGGAGTGTGACTCTTTGAGGTTGTGGACAGGTGTCTTTTTAAGTTCAAACAGGTGCCATTAATACAGGTGTGATGTGGAGGACAGAGGAGCCTCTTAAAGAAGAAGTTACAGGTCTGTGAGAGCCAGAAATCTTGCTTGTTTGTAGGTGACCAAATACTTATTTTCCACCATAATTTGCAAATTAATTAATAAAAAATCCTACAATGTGATTTTCTGGATTTTTTTTCTCATTTTGTCTGTCATAGTTGAAGTGTACCTATGATGAAAATTACAGGTGTCTCTCATATTTTTAAGAGGAAGAACTTGCACAATTGGTGGCTGACTAAATACTATTTTGCCCCACTGTACCTCTGGCCCTTCTTTGGACACTGTGTTAATTAACTCACTTCCAGATGAGCTTCAATGCCATACATCTCTCCTTCCGTGGCCTCCAACTGCTCTTACATGCAAGAAAAACTAAATGCATGCTCTTCAACAAATCGCTGCCCGCACCTACATGCCCGTCCAGCATCACTACTCTGGACGGTTCTGTCTTAGAATATGTACCTAGGTGTCTGGTTAGACTGTAAACTCTTCTTCCAGACTCACATTAAACATCTCCAATTCAAAATAAAATCTAGAATCGGCTTCCTATTTCGCAACAAAGCATCTTTCAGTCATGCTGCCAAACATACCCTCGTAAAACTGACCATCTTACCAATCATCAACTTCGGCGATGTCATTTACAAAATAGCCTCCAACACTCTACTCAACAAATTGGATGCAGTCTATCACAGTGCCATCCATTTTGTCACCAAAGCCCCATATACTACCCACCACTGTGTCAGGACGTGGCCCTCTTTGGGTACAGCGAGCACCATCCCCCTCTCTCTCTCCCTCTCACCACCTCTCTCTTTCTCCTACACCCCGGCTCTGTTATCGCAGGTCATAAATTCCTAGAGGAGTCTCTCTCCTCATGGCCATGCAGTATATAGAGAGAGAGTTTCACAGGAGAACAAAGGAACCTCTTCCACATCACAGAACTTGAGAACTGAACAATGTCCATGTTTTGGAGAATATGTACACGGTCAGTGGAAAATCTAGCTACGACCGGTCCATTTCGTTTAATGTTTGTGAAACTCATGAGAGACAATACAGCCACATTACCATAACTCTGTTTATACAAGAGTCTCAGTTGTAAGGCTTGCATCTAATTGTTGTATAAAATGAATGAGTAAAGATGAAACTATTTGTGAAATTATGTAATGTGATTTTAAACTGTTTAACTTTTCTGGGATATGTGTAAAATACAAGTATTGTACACCATTTTAACTTCTTCGATATAGGGGGCGCTCTTTTAACTTTTGGATAAAAAAACGTTCCCGTTTTAAACAAGATATTTTGTCACGAAAAGATGCTCGACTATGCATATAATTGACAGCTTTGGAAAGAAAACACTCTGACGTTTCCAAAACTGCAAAGATATTGTCTGTGAGTGCCACAGAACTAATGCTACAGGCGAAACCAAGATGAAATTTCATACAGGAAGTGCCCCAGATTTTGAACGCGCTGTGTTCCAATGTCTCCTTATATGGCTGTGAATGCGCCAGGAATGAGCCTACACTTTCTGTCGTTTCCCCAAGGTGTCTGCAGCATTGTGACGTATTTGTAGGCATATCATTGGAAGATTGACCATAAGAGACTACATTTACCAGGTGTCCGCTTGGTGTCCTCCGTCGAAATCATTGCGTAATCTCCAGCTGCGTGCATTTTTCCATTTGGTTCAGAGGAGAAACCAAACTGCCACGAATAATTTATCATCGAATAGATATGTGAAAAACACCTTGAGGATTGATTCTAAACAACGTTTGCCATGTTTCTGTCGATATTATGGAGTTAATTTGGAAAAAAAGTTTGGCGTTGTAATGACTGAATTTTCGGGGTTTTTTCTTAGCCAAACGTGATGAACAAAACAAGGTTTCTCCTACACAAATAATATTTTTGGAAAAACTGAACATTTGCTATCTAACTGAGAGTCTCCTCATTGAAAACATCCGAAGTTCTTCAAAGGTAAATTATTTTATTTGAATGCTTTTCTTGTTTTTGTGAAAATGTTGCCTGCTGAATGCTAGGCTTAATGCTATGCTAGCTATCAATGCTCTTACACAAATGCTTGTGTAGCTATGGTTGAAAAGCATATTTTGAAAATCTGAGATGACAGTGTTGTTAACAAAAGGCTAAGCTTGTGAGCCAATATATTTATTTCATTTCATTTGCGATTTTCATGAATAGTTAACGTTGCATTATGCTAATGAGCTTGAGGCTATGATTACGCTCCCGGATACGGGATTGCTCGACGCAAGAAGTTAAAGTTCTCAAATAGGCTTTCCGGCGAAAGCACACCAAACGATTATGTTAGGTCAGCACCTAGTCACAGGAAACCATAAAGCCATTTTCCAGCCAAGGAGAGCCCTCACAAAAGTCAGAAATAGCGATTAAATGAATCACTAACCTTAGATGATCTTCATCAGATGGCACTCATAGGACTTCATGTTACACAATGAATGTGTGTTTGTTCGATAAAGTTAATCTTTATGTCCAAAAACCTCATTTGAAATTGGTGTGTTATGGTCAGAAATGCATTGTCTCAACAAACATCCGGTGAAAGTGCAGAGAGACACATCAAATTACAGAAATACTCATAATAAACATTGATAAAAGATACAAGTGTTATTCATGGAAATATAGATAAACTTCTCCTTAATGCAACCGCTGTGTCAGATTTCAAAAAGGTTTTATGGCGAAAGCACGCCTTGCAATTATGTTAGGTCAGCACCTAGACACAGAAAAACATACAGACATTTTCCAGAGAAGGAGAGGTGTCACAAAAGTCAGAAATAGCATTATATTCACTTGCCTTTGATGATTTTCATCAGAATGCACTCCCAGGAATCCCAGTTCCACAATAAATGTTTATTTTGTTCGATAAAGTCCATAATTTATATCCAAATACCTCCTTTTTGTTTGCGCGTTTAGTTCACAAATCCAAACTCATGAGGCACGGGCAAGTCCAGGCAGAAGTTCAGAAAGTTGTATTACAGTTCGTAGAAACATGTCAAACGATGTATAGAATCAATCTTTAGGATGTTTTTATCATAAATCTTCAATAAGGTTTCAACCGGACAATTCCTTTGTCTTTAGAAATGCAATGGAATGCAGCTAACTCTCACAGGCTCGCGCAAGACTGAGCTCATTGCACTCTGCCAGACACCTGGTTGAAATAGCTCTCATTCTCTCCCCCTTCTCAGTAGAAGTCTCAAACAAGGACCCCATAGACACTGTATATTCGATAGGCAATGACTTGAAAAACTACAAAACTTAGATTTCCCACTTCCTGGTTGGATTTTTTTCTCAGGTTTTTGCCTACCATTTGAGTTCTGTTATACTCACAGACATCATTCAAAGAGTTTTAGAAACTTCACAGTGTTTTCTATCCAAATATACTAAGTATATGCATATTCTAGCTTTTGGGCCTGAGTAGCAGGCAGTTTACTCTGGGCACCTTATTATCCAAGCTACTCAATACTGCCCCCCAGTCCCAAAGAAGTTAATGAAGGAAACTCCAATTCCCTTTGGAGTTTAACTAAGTCATAGGCCCACCCCATGAGCACAGACATTGATCTGGCGTCATGTGACAACCCTTTCATACTGTTCTGGATATAACCCCCACATTGGGAATTTCCTAGCAGACCAGTACCTCGATCACAGAGGGAGCTAAGGTTTGAGTAGAGACCATGCGTACTTCGACCATCGACGGAGCTAAGATTGTAATGGTTGCTGAATCTTTTAACCATACCACGTGGTTAAACTCTGAGACTATCGATCCGACAGAATAAGAGCTACTCTTCGATACTAATTACTAGTCTGCAGCTAGAAATTATGTACCCGTGAATGCGAGGACCGACAACCACCGAAACATCTAATCTATAAGAACATTTCTGAATGGGACGCTGAACTATCCATCTAACCACGGAAAAGAGAGAGAGGGCGGACAAACTTTCCAACAGAAAGACGGACGATTCCAACAGAGATCACGACGACACACTGAGCGTAAATATATATATATTGATTGCAATTATTCCCGAATGAGTGATTGTTCATGTACAAAGGATTAGCATTTCAAATAATATAATTATCAAGTGTGTGGTGACTCATTTGCGTAATTCCCGCCTTTCTCAGTCTACACCCACTTCCCTTTTGTTCACCAAGCCATAATATCGGTTTATCCCACTAGGGTACCTCCCCTATCATTTCCTTGTAACCATGTGTACTACTGTTTGTTTAAGCATTTCTGTGATTTTTTTGTTAGTTAATAAATAAATGATTTAGACAATTGATGTATGGATGATTCATAGTGAAGACTGGGTTCGTGCCAACAATGAATGAGATTAACGTGAGGTAAAGAATAATTCATTAATTAGAAGACTAATTAATCAGATATTAAAATATCTGCAAGTTATATTAGGAAAATTATAACTTTGTTATCTGAATATTTTCCTTGGTGTCCCAACTTCCTAGTTAATTACATTTACGTGATTAGGTTAATCATGTAATAATAATTACAGAGAATTGATTTGATAAAATAACAGTGTTCAGTTTAATGATGCCAAAGACACGACAACTGCGACCTGTATGCTCTCGTTGGCTGGCCCTCGCTTCATACTCGTCGCCAAACCCACTGGCTACAGGTCATCTACAAGTCTCTGCTAGGTAAAGCCACGCATTATCTCAGGTCACTGATCACCATAGCAGCACCCACCCATAGCACGCGCTCCAGCAGGTATACCTCACTGGTCACCCCCAAAGCCAATTCTTCCTTTGGCCGCCTCTCCTTCCAGTTCTCTGCTGCCAATGACTGGAACGAACTGCAAA
Source organism: Oncorhynchus clarkii lewisi (assembly GCF_045791955.1). Classification (NCBI taxonomy): domain Eukaryota; kingdom Metazoa; phylum Chordata; class Actinopteri; order Salmoniformes; family Salmonidae; genus Oncorhynchus; species Oncorhynchus clarkii. The sequence continues at coordinate 23,423,579 of NC_092159.1, read as the reverse complement.
AATCACACAAAGCTGGAGACTCTTACCTCCCTCACGAGCTTTAAGCACCAGCTGTCAGAGCAGCTCACAGATCACTGCACCTGTACATAGCTCATCTGTAATTAGCCCATCCAATCTACCTCATCCCCGTACTGTATTTATTTATTTATCTTGTTCCTTTGCACCCCAGTATCTCCACTTGCACATTCATCTTCTGCACATTCTACCATTCCAGTGTTTAATTACTATATTGTAATTACTGTCACGACTTCCGCCGATGTCGGTCCCTTTCCTTGTTCGGGCGGCGTTCGGCGGTCGACGTCACCGGCCTTCTAGCCATAGCCGATCCACTTTTAATTTTCCATTTGTTCTGTCTTTGTCTTACACACCTGGTTTAAATCCCCCAATTACCTGTTCATTATTTAACCCTCTGTTCCCCCATGTTTGTTTGTGAGTGATTGTTTCTATGTAGGAAGGTCTGTTTTTGTGGGCTCTGTTTTTGTATTGCATTTATTATATGTTGAGTAAATACGTTTATTTACTCATATCTGCTGTCCTGCGCCTGACTCCTATACACCAGCTACACATAGACCTCCTGACAATTACTTCACCCCCATGGCCTATTTATTGCCTTAACTCTCTTATCCTACCTCATTTGCACATTCTGTATATAGATTTTTCTACTGTATTATTGATTGTATATTTATTTATTCCATGTGCAACTCTGTGTTGTTGTATGTGTCAAACTGCTTTGCTTTATCTTGGCCAGGTCGCAGTTGCAAATGAGAACTTGTTCTCAACTAACCTACCTGGTTAAATAAAGGTGAAATATATATATTTTTTTGAAACTCACCCACCACCACTGTGCATTTTCTAAAACATCAGTCACATTTGACTGCTGAGCTGAACGTCAACTGTCAATAAAACTCAATAGTGAGCACTGCTGAGATCTTGCTTAAAAAATGCTGAAAGAACAGCTTGTTATTGCTACGATCTTTTGAGTGTGCTCCCCTATCCGATGCCTTTCTCTAATTCAATCTGATTGCTTCAAACTATTTTGAGGAAGAGGAGCGGGGTGCTGATTGATTGATTGTGCCTAAAACGTTTTTGAAGACGGTCATTGCAACCCAATAACCAGAAACCCCCTCAGCTGTCCTTTAGCTGTCCTTAGCTGTCGCCCAACCTGCAGGCTGAATGTTCCCAATGGCACCGTATGTCCTTATTTGTTCAAATCAATTGGGGCTTGTTGCTTTGAGTCCTTTTAGGACATTGATGGTCCTAAATGGCATCCTATTCCCTATAGGCCCTGGTCAAAAGTAGTGCACTATACAGGGAATAGGGTGCCACTTGAAAAACACCCAATGTGTCTAATGCAGGATTAAGCAGTCTTTCATTTTCCTGACTGTGTGTTTGCGTTTTAACTTCCAGTACAATGCCTGTTACTGTAGTTCAGATGATTAATTAACAAGCTAAGCTATAGCTACTCATCCCTTGGTACTAATATTATCAACATCCACTATCTATGATATCTGTTTTAATCCAGTTTATGCTCAGCCATCAATTATATATTTTCACACCTTTTGGACTAACATATTTATTGATTTATAAATGTGACTTTTGCTGTGCAATGCTTATGCATACTTATTCTCAGTCAGCACATGAGAGAACAAAAAAACACTGGAACTGAACAACAGTTGAGACAAAGGCTTGAGATACAGACCGTCAGCTGTTCTCTCAGCTGTTCACTCTTTCCATGGATCAAACGAGGACTCGTGACTGATGTTTCTTCACCTTCTCTCTAAAGCCATGTATTATCTCATACCCGGACCAATATTACCTCATGTCAACGTTTGATATTTGATCATGAGGAAGTCGATTTGCATTGACACTGTGCCCGGTCCTGTACATATTTGGAACAGGAGACAACAACCAAAATGATGAATCAATATTTAGATTGGTTCTCGATGGTCCGGTGGGAATATTGATTTAACCAGATTTGGGTTCCTGGCGCCTTGCTGGCTCGTGTTGTCTCTCTTTCCAAACGCATTGTGCGTTTCTAGTCTGTGTTTGCAGACAGTCGGAAGGCTTAATGTGTCTGTGTTTCCACAAATCCAGTGTCAAAAGGAACAGAAGGTGTGTCCCTGTTCTGGGTACATAGCAGGCAGTTGCTTCCAATGGGCGCGCAGTAGCCTGAGACTGCCAAGCAACTCTGCACAGAGCACAGAAGAACTATCAGACCACTGAGAGAGTCACGAGATTGAACTTCCCTCAACTTTCTAGAGTTTTCCCTGTTAGTTAACACTATCAACGTTTCCCTTTACTGTGGCAAATGTGATCGAATCAACGCAATATTAGCACATTTCAATGCAACGTACCAAAACAAAAGAACTCATCGGACTACGATTCTATTGTGCATAACTCAGCCCCTACTCTACACAGACCTGTGCTGCAAAACTAATCAGAGCTGCAGTAGGCTTATATGCAAATAGACCATTGCCAGATATGGATCTATGCCATTTACTTTGAACTGGACTGTGTTTACAGCTGTGGTCTTGAATAGATGCGTGCACATTTTGTTCATATCCTTTGCTAGTTAGTGAGTTATTATCCCAGTTATAGATAATTTGTAGTCAGCAATAGGGGAGTGATTGCTTCCTAGACAAATTTGAAAAGTAAGTCAGGTAAAGAGCTTTTTTTGTCTTAAAGGGGCAGTGTTGTATTTTGAGACACGCTTGAATAAGCTAAGTAGCCAATAGGCAGAGGTTTGCATAATTTGTCCGATTCTCTGTAATAATGGTATGCGAATAATAATGCATTTTATTTTGTAAAGTGTTTTTTTTGCATCAAACAACACAAAAACATTTTCAGTCACCTCCTTGTCTGAAGGACACGTGGATAAACAGGTTAATGTCAAGTCCTGCATATTATTTTCAAAATCTCATGGAATTTAGGCCTACATTGAACACCACACATTGACTGCTAGTGTAGGCTATACTACTCAACTAATCTTCAAGCCTTTGATTAGTTGAATCATGTGCATTGGTGCTGGACTGGATCAAAATGATGCAACCATTGGAGCACTCAGAGGTTGAGAAACTCTAACTCTGTTACTGCCTCTGCAGCCTCAGATGACTGTTACAAACTGGCTAAAGTCTATCTATCTAGGCCTGTCCCACTTACTCTTTATAATAGTGACTGGCACAGTCCTTCCTTTCTCTCTCTCTCTCTCTCTCTCTCTCTCTCTCTCTCTCTCTCTCTCTCTCTCTCTCTCTCTCTCTCTCTCTCTCTCTCTCTCTCTGTCTCTCTCTCTCTCTAATTCAATTCAGGGCTTTATTGTCATGGGATACATATGTTTTACATTTCCAAAGCAAGTGAAATAGATCATTTACCAAAGTGAAGTAAACAATAAAAAATGAACAGTAAACTCTTCATCTCTCTCTTTCTCTCTCTCTCTCTCTCACATACCCTATCTCCCTTCAAAGTCCTATGTTGTGCTGCAGAGCACTCAGGCCTAATGGAGGAGAGTCTGGAGTATAAATACAACAATACCAGAGGCATATGCTCTCAATGCTCGCAAGACAACCTAGAATGTGAGGAGGGGGAGGAGGGCTGGGTTGCCAGGTGTTACATAAACACAGCAACATAGGTTACTTAACCTCCTCCCCCTTCGATGAGGAGGAAATGGCTGAAGCAGTGGTGCATTGGAAAGGTGTGAGGGTCTCCCCTAACGAGATCCATCTGCAGCCCTATTCTCTGTGTACTCTGCGTATACATTGACCACATGTCCCCATTCAAGCCAGCACCGGCAGGACTATTGACTCATCTGCCCACATGAAGAGGACTTTGATTAGAAGGAGCAGAAAGCCACAGACATACATGACTGTAGATTCGTCATAGTTTGGTCAATTATTCTTGGAACGGGGAATTGTTGAGGCAAGATGAATCTAGAAGTTTGCTCTTCAATGGAGCGGTAGAGAGATGCTGTTTGATATGAGCTCATTAATTGTCTATCTTGCTGTGAAGAGCGCGTGTGCCCGTGTTCTCAAGGGTCTGTGTGTTAGTGTGCAGCAACAGTTAGTGTGCAGAGCAGGTGTATCGATTCATACGGGATCAATGCAGCCCAAGTATTGGATTTGAATGGCGCTTGGTTCAGCCTCGGTTAATGCATACGTAGAGATTGTAACCATGAGGCTTGCTGTTTACTGGACTCAGTCATTGCCATGCGCGTTCTGCACAATTACACAATAAGCTTCTTCGTTATTCATATTAAATCGTATATCTGCACCAGTGGAGGCTGCTGAGGGGAGAGCGTCTCATAATGATGGATTTGATAGCCTTCCACTGATTCTTCTCCAGTCATTACCACGAGCCCGTCCTCCCCAGTTTAGGTGCCACCAACCTCCAGTGATCTGTATCGCATTGATCAAAACAGTTTGAGAGACAACAGACAAGACCTGATCGTTCAGTGCATTAGCAGGTGGAGGTACACGTGGAATGCTACAGCTGGACTTGTAAACAAGAGATTTGGATATGATTCGTAGAAGGTTTGAGCATATGACAATTTGGTCTGTATCCAAGGACAACATATGTAAATCCTTTCTTTTAGAAATACATATTTCCTTACACAAGATAACTATTTATTTATTTATTTGAACTAAAAACAGATTTGAATGATGGCTTGCTCCCATTGTCATATGTTTATGACCCAGAATAGCAGAGAGGCATCCACACTGGACAGCTGACAACCCATCCAATATCAACCCAGTAAACTGCAGTGGATTCTGTGCTTCTGTGTTCCAGTGTGTTACTGTGTAAGTAGGTTAGTGTTAGTGTCACCGTTAGTGATGTTAGTGGTAGTGTCCGTGTGGACACTGTGTATACTGGTGTTGCCCTACTTGTTCTCATGGGAGTGTTACTGTGTTGGTGTGCTTGTGTTATTGTGGACACAGTGTTTAGTCTACTTTGTCTGTGTTTTAGTGTGTGGACAGTGTGGATACTACTGGTGTTGCCCTACTTGTTCTCATGGGAGTGTTACTGTGTTGGTGTGCTTGTGTTATTGTGGACACAGTGTTTAGTCTACTTTGTCTGTGTTTTAGTGTGTGGACAGTGTGGACACTACTGGTGTTGACCTCCTGGCATGATGGGCATCCTTCAGCCTGGCACTTGAATCATGCCATGTGTGCCCAGCTGCTGCAGAAATAAATCATAACACGTTGCAAGGCAGGCTGTGGCGGTGACACGTTAGTCACCGTAGATAAGAAACTCCAATATAATAACACAATCCTAGAACTATACTGGAGCTAATGCACTACATTGTCAATAGTCAGACAATTCATTGGCGTTATCTCAATTGCGTCATTCTTAAAGGGGCAGTTCAGTTAAAATTAGATTTTTCTGGTTTAAAAAAAGAATAAGATATTTCCACACTATGAGGTTGAAATAACACTCTGAAATGGTGATAATGAGGATAATGCCCTTTTTGCGTAAGAGCTGTCCTCACACCACAAAGTGATCTGATTATAATAGATGAAGAATTGTTCATCTGGGTAAGGGGGTGGGCTCTAGATCATCCTATCAGCCAATCAGGGCTACATATGTAAATATCTTCAAATTTGTTTCCTAACACCCACACGAGCAGACAAAGCATTTGAATGGCCAAAAGAAGCTCAGGGAAATAAATGATTCAAAATATGTTTTTGAGTAATTTTCATTAAATTAACACACATACAATGATTTAAAAATACAATTACAAAGACTGCATGGGGGCTTTAAACCCATCACATGACAAATAATGCTTATAGAAGGATATGCATGTTACATATCAGATGAAAAATGCAGAAAGAGAGGTATCATCAACCCTGCATTACAGTTTGGCCAACCGTGTGTTGTCTCCCGTGGCAACAAAGCACACATGTACATGCTGTGCATGTACTGTACTAACTGACAGCTCACTCACACCACGGAACTCCAGTTCTAATTCTATCGCCTAACACTCTGATCCAAATGATGTAGATGGGTTAAAATGGGCGTGGCAACCAGACTAGGACAAACATCTCTGTTCCAATGAGGGAACGAGAAGAAGGACAATCTCAGACAGCTTGGTGTGAATGGGGGTTTGAGGTACATCCACTTATTCTGGGAGTTGAGTTGAGGTGACATTCAGGATTTTGAACAGCTTGTGCCAAATGTTGTCGACAGTCACTCTGGGTGGTATTCATTAGGCAGGCCTCCTGTTTCTGGCCCTATGTTACAGCTCCATGGTGCTCGGACATTGTCGTGCCTGATGGGTCTTCTGTAAAATGAAACACTGTCCCATCGGAAATGAGGATTTGAAAGAGAAATGCATTCGTGTGCTGCTCATGGGGATTCGAGGACAGAGCACGCCTCTCATCTGTCCTCACTCTGGAAGCTGGGAGATATAGCCATCTGTGTCTGTTATACAAGTCTTACGCAATTATGTTGCTCTTGTTTCTGTATCTTCAAATGACTTTTGCCTTTGCGATCTTGCTCGTGCTGAATTATGTCAAACGGTACGAAGGAGGATGGTGTCAACAGAGCACGGAGGGTTCAGTACAATGAAGCTTTTTGGTTGGATGGAAGATTTTCTTCCCTATTCTTACACTGCAACCTCCGGTGTCAAGCAGAGCTAGAGTCTCAACGCCTTGCTGTTCACATCAAAGTAGCTCCAGCACGACTCCGTTCTGCGATGTTATTCACATTATTGATTTTCAGAGCTATAGCGTTATACAAGCACAGAATATATGAATTCTCCTTCGGTCTGCATAGAGTACACATAATAAAGTCTAGCTATCCCTATGAGGTTCACAACATAAAACCTTCCCCATTTCCATTATGCCCTTTCATTGAACTTTGACTTATTTTTCTTTGCTCTTTGAAGGCCATAATAATCTGGAGAGAAACTGTGTCATGATAATTGTAGGCCCATTTACAATAACAAATCAATGTCACTTCTCTCTTTTATTTATTCCCAAAGCAATTAGTCCCAAAGCCAACTGCCATTTTAGCGTTAGGTAACCCACTTACCTGTTCTTTACATAAATCCCAGGCCTGTGTTGACAGAATGGCCGTCCTCACCATGTTGATATGGCCAGCTGTGGATAGGACAGATCACCTGACCATCGGCCAGCAGGCTGTCAAGGCTGTAATGTAAACCACTCTGAGGGGAGATAACAGTGGCTAGACTAATTGGCCAGGGAGAGGAACACACGGCCCCTCTCTGTGTGTGTGTGCGTGTGGCAGAGAGCCATCAGAGGGCTTCTGGTCCCCATGGCAACGGGGCTGCATTCCCCACTGTGTTCCCTGTGTTGGGTGTGTGTGGGATGGAGATAAAGCACGTGTGTATGCGTGTGTGTTTTGAGACAGAGTTCCTATGGCTAACCACTTCACTTCTGAACTCTCTCACTCCACCTTTTTTTCTGCTGGCTTGGGTTTGTAGCGTTTTCAAGAGAGGGATCCGGAACATCTTCAAACAAACGCTAGTGTGGTGATGTAACAAGACGAGCAAGACGTTTCAGATAGTTAGGAAGGGGGTTATCCAGTGTCAAATCACAGTGAGTGGTTTGTCATGGTAACGGACTGTAGGATGACAGGCATCCACAGGAGCTCTTTCCAGTCAAACACGTCATTCTTCTTACAGCATGCTGCAAAGGTGTTTTCACGCACGAAAAGAAAATACGTTATTTTTAAACCTGGAAACCAGTTATTAGTTTTGATTGAATAGGCCCCCCATGGTACTGTGGTGGATCAGTGGAGGCTGGTGGGAGGACCTATAGGAGGACAGGCTTATTGTAATGGCTGGAATGGAACGGAGTCAAATGTGGTTTCCATACATTTGATGTGTTTGACACGGTTCCAATAATTCCATTCCAGCCATTACAATGAGCCTGTCCTCCTATAGCTCCTCCCACCAGCCACCACTGGTGAGGGGCCCGTTATGTGGGTGTGTGACACGCTGCCTGAAATGATTCCTCTGTGGTATGTTCGTTTCATCTCTCCTTGCACTCCTGAGGCATTTTCTAATCACGGCTAAGAGATGATATGGTGAATATTCACTAGTGCACTACATAGGGAATAGGTGCCATTTGGTACGCACACTATATGTAAGAGGATTGCAGTCCTGGTACACTGTGTGGTTGAATTTTCTCGGGCAAACCGATACTCACGATCTCTCATAGTTGGTGTGTCACTCTCCCCCTCTTGTGGTGGAAAGGGGAAGTGGTTGAAATGCTGCTCTTACTCTGAACAGAAATGAACCACAAAGAAACATTTCAGTAGTAGTGGACTGAACTCCACTCCATGGTGAAGGAAGTTTATGAACATCACCAACGGTGTGGAGCCGAGACCAGGCTTTGTGGAATCTAGCTCGGACTATCGATTCGCACAAGGTCAATACTTAAATGACGCAACGCACATCAAATACAGCCACTGACTGTTTGCACATTGCTTTTACTCTGAGATGGCAACTCAGGGCAAATGCATGTGCCAATTGAATCTCAACAAGGAAACAGTTGGTGGTATTTGATTAACGTTTATCGAAAAAGTATAGATTTCAGCAACCAAAGACGACAAACATAGGTACGGAGGTGGGCGTTTCCTAATTGAAATGTTTTGAAGTATTGACGGAGCTGGATTCCACAAAGCCTGGTCTCAGCTCCACGCCAGAGTTTAGTCAGCAGTGTAAATCATAATTTATCATGATGATGATTGTGTCTTGATTTGAATAGCCTCGGTTGTTTTTTTTTGCATGTGGAACATTGAATTCGATAGCACCAAGTCTTTCCGACAGTTGAGAATGAAAACACACAGACATTAAATGTACATTGATAACATCGCTTACTAACGGAATTGGATGATGATTGTTGTTATTTATGGGGCTCCCGTGTGGCGCAGGCTCAGGCACTTCCTCTCAGTGCTAGAGGCGTCACGACAGAAACCCTGGTTCCACCCAGTGTCGCCCGGGTTTGGCTGGTGTAGGCCGTCATTGTAAATAATAATTTCTTCTTAATAACTGACTTGCCTAGTTAAATAAAAGGTTCAATACATAAAATTTAAAAAATGACTGTACATTTTAAAATCAGGTGGACTTTCAAATATTAACCACATACAGGAACCACTTAAGCCTTTAGCATGCAGAGTGTTGATGTCTATATGAGGATTACACTGATAGCTGACATGTACTTCAGACTGACGGGACTCCCAATCACGGCCACTCAGGAGCCCCAATTATAACCAAGTACAACTGTCATGAGGAACTATTAGGTTCCTCAGTGACTATAAGGTGTGGTGTGTGTAATATTCCAGTCTTGACAGATGGCATAACCTGTCTCACTAAAAGCACAGACCCCGTCTAGCGCTGACTTTAACTGGACCATTTGAGCAAAGTGGGCAGACTGGAAAAGCCTCCCAAAAAACCTTGTTTAAAATGTTTGGCTCCAAATGTTAGGAGAAACAATGCACTTAGCCCAAGAGGGTGAGATGGGTCACTGTGTGTAGATAACTTTTGGACACCATACTAATGGCACGTTCACAGACATTTTCAACATGCTAACTGGATGATCGAGGCACTTGTATAAATCCAACCCGTTAGCAATTTGACATTTTTTTGTTTCCTAGTTCCGACTAGCACGTGAACATGGCATAAGGGCCAGATGAGATATGGAGAGAGGTTCTTATTTAGGGGTATATCCCAGACCATCTATTTCCCTACTTACAGTAAACTCTTATTTGGTCAGCGTATTTTGATCACACATACTGAGAGTGAGGTTGGCCACAATTGCAGCAGCAGACAAACTCCAGCAGAGGGCAGCATTTGGCAACAAGAGACAGATCAACATTCAACACAGTTGTCTGGTTTGCCCAGGGGTATTCCCTGTATTTCTTTAATTATAAAATATTTTGCATTCTGTATCTCCTAAACATTATTGTGTTTTAGATCTAAGATGCAAACAAGGTAATTTATCATATGCACGCACAGCCAGCCTTGCTCAGATATTAGCCGTGCAGTATACTGTGTACTAAACAATAAGAACAGCTTCCTAATATTGAGTAGCACTCCCTTTTTGCCCTCAGAGCAGACTCAATTCATCAGGGCATGGACTCGACAAGGTGTCAGAAACATTCCACAGTTGTGTCAAGTTGGCTGGATGTTCTGGTGGGTAGAGGACCATTCTTGATACACACGGGAAACTGCTAAGCATGAAAAAACCCTACAGTGTTGCACTTCTTGACACAAACCGGTGCGACAGGCACCTAACTACCATACCCTATTCAAAGACGCTTAAATATTTTGTCTTGCCCATTCACCCTCTGAATGGCACACATTCCCAATCCATGGGTCAAGGCTTAAACACCCTTTAACCCGTCTCCTTCCCTTCACCTACACGGATTGAAGTGGATGTAACAAGTGACATCGATACATGTGTACAGCTTTCACCTGTTCAGTCCATGTCATGGAAAGAGCAGGTGCTCCTAATGTTTAGTACACCCAGTGTATATTGGACACATGCTGACTAGGGATAAAATGGCACAACTACCAGACTAAAGTTCCTGTTAATGAGGGGGAATTGTTCAATAGGTGGCCTGTCACAAATGTAATGGACCGTTTGAAGATACATTTTTTAAAAACTACAGTTTTTGTTTACCAGTATAAATAGCAATAAATACCCGGATGATGACTTGTGCACGACAAGACAATTATAATACCTAGGACTACAATCACATCACTGTCTCTTTAAGAGCAATAGGTTACATCATTTCATCCTCATAAGGAATCTATCTGGAGAGGGAGTGGCCCTACTAGCAAAAAAAAAAATATAGCCGACAACAATGAATGCAGGGCAAACTATGTTCAGGATGGACTCCACTGTGAGCTGGCTTCAGACATTGTACTACAGCTTGAATCTTGTACCCTCTGCTCTCCACACTGCCAGAGGTGCTTGCCACTGAACACATGTGCACCACAGGTTATAAAAGGAGGCAGAGGGCGTGAACTGCAATGAAAGAGCCTACTTCAGGGAAGCTCCAATCACAGGAAGGGTGGTTAAAAAGTTGATACAATTAAGTACAGCAAATTCCCAAGTCACAGCACACACACCCAATCAATAAAGGGCAATTAGCAATCCATTAAGGCAAGGTATTTGTGAGAGCATGCAAAGATCAGTGAGAAATCAATTCATAGAAGAGCTAAAATTCCCCCTATGACATCATTGGAGCTCCCGTGACTAACGTTTTAAAAGCAGTAATGCCCAAACATTCTAAAATGTCTACTTAACGTGCGATGGTCCTGGTGCACCTTGCCCCCCGTTGGAACCATCTTGGGCTCTTGCACTCCAGCAAAGGCTGAGAACCTGGGACCTCCTTGCCAGCAGAACACAGGGGATACACAAAAGAGAAACGGCCCTCTTGCACATTGTAACAGCGCTGCAGACTATCCGCCGAGATGTAACACCTCCCAACTAGGGATACCGGACTACGCCACATGTAGTGCGGGAGAGTTTACACAAATGTTCAATTCCTGTAGCAGTCCTACATCACTTTTTTTTGTGTTATTGGCGAGAGGAGGTCCTCAGGACTAAATGTAAAATACACCGGTTCTTTGTATCAAGCAGTGGAGCATGGGACTCAGACAATAATCAGGACGCAGCCATTTATTTACATCCATCCTAAGCAGGAATATCACCTCACAGACATCATTACTAACAATAAGTTTCTCTCACAACTCACATTCAATCAAACGTAGAAAATCAACCCAATTAAACCACCGCTCCTGTCCGCCCAAAGCACGCCGAACAGTAAGGGGATCTCTAACGCAAACAGGAATGCTTTTCTACAAAAGGTCACGCCCTTAAAGGGGCAATCAGTAGTTGTTACATCATTTTTTAAATGTTATATATGTACACATTCATTCTTGAAGAATATAACTTATAAATGCCTCATGAGCTTAGTGCAACTGTCTTACCCCATCAGAAGCTTGTTTAACTCCAATTTAATAAAACACTATATAGCCTCAAAACATTGTTAAAACTAATTATTTTGATATCATCGATGGTCAGGCCATGCATCCATAGCACTGTCTATGAATTTGAGAGTGGTTACATTTCTCCGGCCCCATCCCTCAGCTTTTCACCGAAACGGGAAGGAAGTAAGCTTTGTTATTGTTTCTACTGCCGTTTGCTGTTTTTAATTAACAATCGAATTAACATCTGGCACTAGCAGACCAACAAGGGTGCGTTCACAATAGGTTGATTTGCACCAGGTTACCAGCCTCAGGTTATCATTTCCTTGTTCTACGCAGCCAAGGAAACCTTTGGACCATGAAAGGAACCTCACACAATGGCTCTTCTATATTCTTATTAAATGATCCACTTGCTTGTCAATGTTTGTTTTCAAGACATCACACCAGGAAGAGAGTACTCAGGAGGAATAGAAAAGGTTTCCACAAAGGGCCAATGGACCCTGCCCCACTGGCATTGGGCCACACAACCTTTGCTTTACTATGCTCTGGTACCACTAAGTTGCTGGTCAGGTAGGCTCCGGTACTGGGGATCCACAGGGAGCAGTTGTAGGCCCCTTCCCCAGAGACGGTCTTTCTTTTCAGGGAACTAGTTATAGTCAATGATGCTCCATCTTCCACTTGTTTAGTGTTGATTGTAGAGTCCCCAGTCACGTTGTTGGGTCCCTGGAACCAGTGCACCTCTCCATCAGGGTAGACCCCAGTGAAGCGGCAGGTTGGGCCCTCATCACTGACACTGGGCTGGGCCTCCCTGTAGCACTCTGAATGGAAACAGATTTTTTAAAAATTAAACACAAAGTATATGGCTGAGGTTGGAGAGTTCTTGAAATGGTGCAATACAGTTCCGTAAGCCCCCTGACACCATTAGTCATACATTTTGCTCAGTTGAGGCACAGTAAAGTCCCTTGTACTTCCTGGTGGTTTGGCAATGTCCATTAGCTATGTCCACTATAGGAGGACTGGCTCATTGTAACGTAATGGCTGGAATGGAATTAATGGAACAGAATCAAACATGACTATCGTTCCATTTATCCCATTCCAGCCATTACAATGAGCCAGTCTTCCTATAGCTCCTCCCACCATGGGATTAGACTACATGCATGACAGATGTCTAGGTTATGACAGTATTACATGAGTGAGAATGGGCTAGGACACTCGCCTTGCAGCTCCACCGTTGTAGTGGCCTCCTTTACTCCGTGATTGGAGCGTAGCTTGCACAAGTACTTTCCCCGCTCCAGTGGCTGTACCTGCAGCAGAGTCAGGGTCAGCTGTGTCTGTGGGGTATAACTACACTCCATGGTACTAGGTGTGCTCCCTGAGTGGGTCCCGGTCACTCCAGTTCCGTTAACGTCACACAGGTGCATGCCGTCCTGGCGGACCCAGGCCAGATGTTTGATCGACAGCCCCTCCTGGAACGTGGTGATGTCACATCGGAGGGTTACACGCTGGTGACATGGCACAATGACAGAGTCAACAGTGCTTAGCTTCACCAGCTCTGTGGATTAAGGAGTTATTGGAGTTAGTTTCTTCACTTAGCTCTCTTGGAATGACTGTGCTCAACTAATGTTCGTTCCTGACTCGAGCCATTCCATTTTGTGTTATGAGCCTACTAGTGTGGGGGCCCAAGCTACATTGTTGTATTGGCAAGTACCAAAGACCCATCCACATGAAATACAAATCATCTACAGTATATAATTTCAGAAACTGTGTAGTTGTGGTCAGCTGTGTATTAGTACTGCAAGTCACAAACTTCAGCTTGTAAAGATAACTTGTTGATTGACTGGTTGCGCTGGTCCAGGGCTACAATGAGAATGTGTACTCGAGGACCAGGGTGCTCATAAAAAAGTCAAGTTTCCACTTGATTTGCTTACCTGCTGTTGTGAGTGTGCGAGCAACAGAGAGCCAAAGCATCACCGTTTGCTGGATTAGCAGGTTCATCTTGTTTCTCTTGACTTGATCTCCTATAGACGCACACAAGTTACACATTGGTCATGTTACACTAGTATGTCACTCTCACCCAGTCTACCTGATATTCACCTTCACCTGTTGCAAACACAGTGCACTTATTCATTTAACTGATTGATCCTTACAAGAGACGTACAGATGTAGGATCCTGTTGCAGGAGAACTTTCCTGCATTGCAAGAAATGTAAAACATAGTGTATTTGATCATTTTCCTGCTGTAGCAAACTGGTTCAAATTAAGATCCAATACCTGTACATTGTATCAGAATGTTTCTGTCCTACGGAGTCTTAAATCATTCTTATAAGCGGAGTGCACTGTGTAATATTTTGCTTCACAGACCGATAGTTTTTCCTTAAAGGTCCAATGCAGCCCATGTTGATCTCAGTATCGCTCGGGTCTGTGGGACCCATTTTCAATGTCTACTAAGCTGTCGTCAAGGCAAAGGGTGGCTACTTTGAAGAATCTCAAATATAAAATCTGTTTTGATTTGTTTAACACTTTTTTTTGGCTACTACATGATTCGATGTGTGTTATTTCATCGTTTTAATGTCTTCACTATTATTACAATGTAGAAAATAGCAAAAAAAGAAACCCTGGAATGAGTAGGTGTGTCCAAACTTTTGACTGGTAGTGTATATTACATATGTGGTGTTTGGGACCACTGGACCCGAGGGTAATAAAAGTGTGTGTAGGTGAAAACATGTAGAAAATACTGTGTGCCTTCACTCGGTCTTCCTCCTCCCTGGGCCTGCTGTTTCAACATAGGCAGGGAGACAGATAGGTTATTGATGCTGTCTCCCACTTGTCCCACACTCTTTACCCTTTGTAGCGTGTGCAACTACAATGTCTTGTGGGAACGTGCACAGTGCTATTACAAGACATTTCATTACATTGGAAAAATGCAGTATTTTCCCACAATCTACCCCAGCCAGGTGCAAATTGGGGAAGGGACACAAATAAATAGCTTTGCATGTGGGGCTCCTTACCACAATCAATCAGTATGGCAGAGGGCCTTAGAAATCATTTTTGCAGAGAGAGAAGCTAGTGTGGAAGGACCGTTTTCCACTTTGGAAGATGAAGAATTCACTTCGGAATCTGACAGTGAGTTGGAAGAAGAGGATGAGATTGACCCTCAGCCAGCCCGTCAGCAACCAGCAGCCTGCAGGAGGAGAAATATGGATGAAATTGGATGCTCTTCTAGCCCAAGGAATGAGCCACCCCGCACGGCTGCAAATGGATGCAACCAGGGCCGACACGGATGGTGGTTACTCATGTGCAGAACATAAAGTCTTCTTTTGAACTGCTCATCCCAGACACCATCCAGGAAATCATTCTGGACTGCACTCATTTGAAGGGAAGGCGTGTTTTTGGAGAGAGATGGAAGATGGACCAAACTAATTTACATGCATACTTTGGGTTTCTTAACGTTGCTGGTGTTTTCAGATCCAATGGGGAATCCACAGAATCCCTGTGGGATGCAGAAACTGCCGGAGAACTTTTCGTGCAACAATGTCTCCGGAAAACTTCCACATAAATTCCAGGATTATCTGCTTTGATAACTGAGACATCAGACCAGCTCGGCGGCAGAGAGAAAAGCTAGCTGCAATCAGGTCAGTGTGGGACAAGTGGGTGGACCGCCTTCCCCTGTTTTACAACCCTGGGCCCAACGTTACTGCCCTTCAGGCAATACACACTGCCTAAACCCCCAAAATATGGAATCAAGATCTGGGCTGCCTGTGATGCTGCTTCAACATATGCGTGGAACTTGCAAGTGTACCCGGGGAAGCCAGATGGAGGAGCCCCTGAGAAGAGCCAAGGGATGCGGGCCACAACATCACATGCAATAACTATTTTACTTTGCACAAGCTGGGACAGGAGCTTCAAGAGGTAGCGTGCGATGGTAGGAACAATACGAAAAAACAAGCCAGGGCTCCCACCTCAGCTGTTTAATACACGGAGCAGTCCTATCAATTCCTCTAAGTTTGTGTTCACGGCCGACACGTCCCTAGTGTCCTATGTGACAAAGAAAGGCAAAAATCTGGTACTCATGAGTACGCTGCATAGGGATGGGAGAATCTGTGGCCACAGCTGAAAAAGAAGAACCCTACGCTGGACACTTGTAATATTCTTCAACATCTTGGACATCTCGGCATACAACGCCTTTGTCATCTGGATCGCGTTAAACCCAGATTGGAACAGAGGGAATGTGCAGAGACGGCTCTTTCTCGAAGAGTAAGGCATTGGTAAGACCTCAAATCCAGAGGAAGCAACATATCCCAAGGACCCCAGCTTATGCAGCCATCGTGAGGAAGATTCAGGAGGAGGATGCTGATGCCCGATCCACCCGACCCACAGAACCAACAACTCCAATACCGGAAGTTACTGTGAGTGATGTTGTTGCATGTGTGTGTGTCTGACTCTGTGTGTCTGACTTGGCCTGCTGCAACTATATGTGAGTGAGTGAGATGTTTGTAAAATTCCTGAAGTGTTTATCATTCTAGATTGCAGCCTGTAGCAACAAGAAGAAGTGCTGCAATGCGTATGAACCCAAGAAGGACAGGAAGACACAGTACATATGCATCAAGTGCAAGAAATAAATTTGCAACACACACACAGTAAAACTCTGTTCCTCATGTGGTGTGTAGACTGGCCTTAATTTGTGCTCAATGGGGCTCATTTATCATTTCCATGAAATACTTTATGTAAAATGTGTCCTTCCAATTTGTTCAGTTCAAAGCAATAAACAAAAATAGCTTCTTAGCAAAGAACAATTTCTCAAGCAAGAATTTTGCTAGGACTGTCTGGGAGTGTTCTGAGTGGGAAACTGAAAACTAGCTGTTATTGGCAGAGAGGTTTGGAACAGTCTTTCTTATTGGTCTATTAACTAATTTACCACATGTTGATGTCACCATGGAAAGGCCAAAACTCCATCCCATTCCATAGTTTTGACAAGTTGGCTTTGGTCCTTTGGGTGGTAGACTGTGAAACTGTTGAGCGTGAAAATCCCAGCAGCGTTGCAGTTCTTGACACAAACCGGTGTGCTTGCCACCTACCCTGTTCAAAGGCACTTAAATATTTTGTCTTGGCCATTTACTCTCTGAATGGCACATATACAAAATCCATGTCTCAATTGTCTCAAGGCTTAAAAATCCTTATTTAACCTGTCTCCTCCCCTTCATCTACACTGATTTGAAGTGGATTTAATTAACAAGTGACATCAGGAAGGGATCATAGCTTTCACCTGGTCAGTTTGTCATGGAAAGAGCAGGTGTTTCGTGCACTCAGTCTATATAGAACACAGGACAATCAAGTTTTTGAGGGCACTGGGCCATTAAAAGTACAGCTAGATAAGTTATATTGCTGGTGACATAGGTCTGACAGATACAGTAGCATAACTTGACTCACCCCAATATGAAGACGTGCTTGTCCCTTGCTTCTTTGAGTAACTGTCTGATACCTTCTGAGCCCCTGCTAAAATTAGTCCTCCCATTTCCTTGTAGGTTTCTTTACATACCAAGGTTGTCAATGATTAAGTAAGGAGGCTTTGTGTGGCTGCTGTACTTATCTCTGAGAAGGGTGTGTCTCATAACTACCTCTTGCAGCTCTTCTGAAAGAGAGTGAGAGAACGTGTGTGTAACAGAGAGTGTGATAAGTTAATGCTAAGTCAAGAGAAACTAGCATATGAAGTTGTAATGGGAGCTGTTGCTCTGATTGGGTGCCAACATCAAGGGGTGAGAGTGTTGTTGCAGATATCACTCCCACTCACGTGATTGGCTTATTCATGAGAAGGAAGTGATTTCACTTGATAGGTTTCAGTATTAACTTTTAATGTCATCGCTTAGACGTGGTCAAATGGATAGAATGTTTCTGTATACTAGGTAATAAAAGTGTCAGGACCCGGTTACGAACTCGGGTCTCCGGTGTGAGAAACAGTCACTTAGCAAACTGAGCCACTAATAGTCGGCAGAACCCAAAAGATGAGGCAGACACAGCAGTACTGGAAACGGTGTTTTAATAAAGTAAAAAGGAAAGTTCAGGCAAAAATATAAATCCACAACATCAAAAGTAATTCCAAGAGAACAAAGGTAATCCTCCAAGTCAAAAAGGTAAATCCACAAGGTGGTAGGTACAGCAGAAAAAAAGCCTCAAAAGATAATCAAAAAGAAATAAAGAAGAACAAAAACAGAGTACCACAAGAGAGTCCAACTGGCGCAACAAATGTTCACAGCATCACTGGGGCTGGGTGCTAACATTCAAACACAGAGCAAAGAACTGAGGAAAACTAAGGGTTTAAATACATTCAAGGGAAACGAGGCACAGGTGCAAATAATAACTGGGAACAAGGGAAAACAAAAGGGTCAAAAAGCACAATGGGGGCATCTAGTGACCAAAACCGGAACAACCCTGGCCAAATCCTGACAAAAAGTTTATGACGGTGTTTTGTCTGAATCTTTACAGCCAGCATATTCAAGTAACTCATACACTTATTAATGTTGTAGAACAAGGGTGAAAACACAGATGTTCTGCAAATGATCCTGCAGTAACAGAACCTTTTGAGATTGTGTGTTCTAAAAGTTTTTCGAGAGTTTGCGAAGTTCAAAAACACATTTGAACCCTTTTAGCTTGAATCATCTTTTATCACACAGCTAGACAGATGAGATTTCATTAGCGAGTGTTCATGCCACATTGTTTCCTGAGTTAAAAAAAACAATCACCCTCTTCGTTAGCGTGACACACACCTACGCTCATCACTCCAAATGCCCGTCAGACTGTCCATGGGCGTTTTGCACTCTGTAAACTGAGTAAATCACTAACCACTGTACCTGACAAGCCTTTCTCCTGCTCCGAGCTTGTATTTAAGCTGTAACCGTTCTACTCTGAGGAAACAGGTCAGGTCCCCCAAACTGTTCCTTGAGTGTTGTGGGTGTGAGGCAACTCAATATGCATGTGGAATTCTGACTATACCTTGACCCCTCAGTGGTGGATGACCTCTAGTGGAACACCCCCCCCAGGGTGGGAGACAACGGCAAAGAGAGAGGAGCCTGGCAGGGTCTCACTGATGTGTGTGTGTGTGTGTGTGTGTGTGTGTGGCAGTTCTTCTGTCTGTGTATGTACTGCGTATGGTGTACTCTCGCGCGTGTGTGTTTGGATGTATGTCTACTTTGTGTGTGTGTGTGTGGGTGTTCAGGCTTACTGTCTCCGCTCTAGGGGCATCAGTTCTCCTCCCACATCAGCACTGCATTAGCTGCCAACAACGAAGATATAGAACACGCTGCAGGCTTTAATAACATGGAGGCTACATCTCCACCAAAACAATACAATACACCGCTACAGAACAGAGAGCCTCTTCTCTGCTTCATCACCAGCCCACTACCACGCTTACATGTGAGATTGAACACGGTGGTAGCGTGAGACTAAGAGATTTTCTGCCGTGCTCTGACCTTTTGTGCTGTACCACACACTAGGCCGAGTTGATATAGCAATGTGCTGCGTGGATGCCTCTCCTCTGATAAGTGTGTATATTCCTCAGTGCATCTTCATTTTAATGCTCCATTGTTTGGTCTGCCACCAGCATGGCAACCTTATGTCATAGGAAACAAGCAATGTGCTTTGAATAAAACAGGAAGTCTAATAATAAGTGTTGTTGCCACCGACAACGGGAAACCTTTGCCAACGACGCCACACTGCATTTCACACTTTCAGGCAACCGTTTCTCTGCAAGTGACAGAATGTGGTGACTCTTTCTATCTCTGTCTCTCGCCCTGGCACGACACACTGAGTTACAGTTTATTTTCACAGCTTGTCGACACTCATCCGATACTTAATTTCTGTTGGGCCAGATTACCCCCAAAACGCACCATAATGGTGTCTAAAATGATCCAGCTCTAATGTAGGTGACTCATGCGACTTTGCCGAGGTAGTTCATAAAGTCGTTAAGTTAACTTTTTCGAAAGTTGACACTAATTCCACACTGGGAGAGAGGCTGTGGATTGAGTTCCTGCACTCTGGGTCGTCGTCATGGTGATTAGTCAGGTGGATTTACGAACGCATTTCCGTGGTAATCCTAGACCAGAGGCGACAGCGGCCTATCGGTACCAAGCGCGTACTTTATGCCCTTCCGCCTCATCCTTCTCCCCTTTTGACATTTTGGACATATCCCTGTCTGGCTGTTTTAAGCTTGTACTAGGTCAGCTTACTGTATGAATCACACTTCTCCCATATATCATGAGCCAGAGTGCTGAGGGACAAAGTCAAAAGTACACTCCAAAGTACCAATCGTCATTCAACTCCTTAGGTCCTGACTATTACGACTAAAGCCAAAGCTATACAAATCTTCTGCAAAGTTCAGCTAACTTGGTTTGAGATGTACAATTCTGATGGGCACCAAGTTGGCACCAATAGTTTGGAGGACAGTTTTGTGTAACTACAGTTTTGTTCTTAAACCAGACCAACTCAGCTCCTCTGAGCAGTGACAGGTCAATGAATGAGCTTTTGGTCATTTTTTCTGGCTGAATTTCTTAAGTGGTCTTCTAATGTCTGTCCCCTCCCTCCCTCTCTCTCTCTCTGTCTCTCTCTCTCTCTCTCTCTCTCTCTTAGGACTGGACAAAGCAATAATAAAATAGGATGGTTAGCTTACACAGCCAGAGAGCTGTTACATGGGACCTGCATGGCTGCCTGACCTCTGTACTCTGGCTGCCTCTGAGCGGCTGAAAGGAGAAGGAGCTTTTAGGCCTGGTCCATTAACTAAAGGGCAAGCGAGTAACTGTTCTCCCTCTCCATTCCATCTGTCCATCCCTCCATCTGTCCATGGAGCTTTTCTCTGTGTTTTGTCCACTTCAGGGGCACTGGGGCATCTTTGAAATGAGATGGAACGTTGACCAACTCCCACCACATTTCCTACCCCCTCAAGCCTGGAAAGCTTCAAGAAAAGAAAGTGGACTTTTTGTTGTTGTTTCATGGAGAAGTGACGGAGTGAGTGGTAGGTCAAGAAAGAGTTGGTTGTACCTCTCACCATTTGTCCTTGATAGGCATTTTATCCTGTATGTCCCTTTCCAAAGTAGTTCCTCAGCAGGTTACTGTACTCAGGATTGTTTTTAGACCTTTTTTTTATCACGAAAGAGTTGATTTCAAACATCTAAGAACTCAAACAAAAGTGTGAAAACAACCCTTCAAAGAAGAAAGCTAATTTAAAGGAAATTAGTTGTACTGCATTCAAATGAAAGAATGAGGGGACATTTGGGGGGACGCCCCGCCCCCACCTACCGTCAACTAATCATGTCAATGCGGAGCTATACAGAGCCCTCTGCATTGTTACAAAAGTTGAGAGGCTCACGGTGATGCGGTATGAAGCTTGATTTGCCCTCTGCCCCTTCTCATTGACGCCACGGAAATTCAAGGGCGACCGTGGTACTGCAGGCATTGTTTGCAGAAAACAGGATCCCCCATTATAGTGAATGGAAAAATGCCTTCAAATGCCTTCAAATCTTCATGATAAATCTTTGTGTAAATAAAATACAAAATCAAAGACAATCGTGGCACCAAAACCTGCTTCTAATATACCAGATGTATGTCATTGAACTGATTATTTTTTAAATCACACACAAAAGAAGTTATAAGAATAATTTAGTAACTAATGGCAGCCTGCAGTGCCCCTGTCGGCCTTCAACTTCAGTTACGCAATGAGGGGGCAGCACTGAGCTAGCCTGAAACGTCACTTCCTGGACTACCTCAAATTGCGCATGTTATATCTCCATGAGACGCCATCTTAATAAAGGGGAACTGCCTCCTATAACAAACTTCACGGGTTATAAATGGCCTGTGCAGCATCGGTATGAGTCAGAAACATTAATTATAGTGTCAAAATTGACTACAAAATGTAAATAAGATAATTTTTATCATAAAGTCAGCCTCATCCAAAACGAGATTTGGAAGTGAGCGCGTCATGAGTAGTATGGGTTGGGTATGGATTATTTACATATACATGCCCACTTTTGCTAATGATGTCCAATTTGCAAAGAGACAACAAGGTGTGGTCCGCCCCCAGCTGCCGTGTGTTGTGAACATGTTGTCAAGCCTGCAACACATGGACACTTGCTCAGCATAGTGAAAATTGGCTTCCATAAAGTAGGTGCAAACTTCTAACACATTCAACAATGTTTCGCAAGATGGCAAGGAATGTTTTACATACAACAAACGTATGACACTATGGCTGTGTGTGGTGAGTAGCTAGCTAGATAGCTATGATACTGTGATCTAGCTAAATACATAGTCCCTCCCTAATGTGTAATGTGATGTAATGTCATAGAGAGGAAGATTTGCATAGCTAACATTGCGCCTGACGATAAGGTTTGATAAGATGTAACATTAGCCAGCTTGCTATCGATAATGTTTCAACTCAAACGGGCTAGCTAAGAAGATCCCTGCTAGCTATCTAGCTAGCCAATTAATTTCAACTCGGACAAAGATATTGATAACTAACCCGGATTAGTTAGGTAGCCAGCTATTTTTATGAGATCAGCGTCACAGGCCTGAATCTATTCTGTGCTTACAGTCACTCTTAATATTATTACTTCCAAACTAGAGAAAATGTGTTTTTCTCGCTTTATGTCTATTGACTGATGATATTTAATTGAATTCACAGTCTACTTACAAAACCTGGTGAATTTGTTGTTCAGCAGTGTCGTGGGAACCCCCCTACCATATCAGGAGCAGAAGGCTGAGGCAGTACGTGGCCAGGCACCAGCCCCACTTCAGGTTGATCACATTTGATCTCGCTATACGTCACAATAAAATCACTTGTCTGTCTTGGAATTCGCCTAACAGCCATTGATAACGTAGTGCTGTGTGTATCAACCTTACCTTGCTTTGCTACTGATGGAGGACAAGAGAGATGGTTTGTCATGGAGTCCCCTGACTTAAAGACAGATTGATACAGATGTCTGAACTGGGAGAGACCTTGCACTCAGCATTACAATTATACAAGACACCTATTACTTTTCATCGTATTTTGTTATTATTGAATATAATGGGGTGGGGTGGAACTGTCTTATATGGGACACTCTACAAAGGGATGATGACTAACATGTACCACCAGACAAAATGCTGATAAGTACAGTATTTGTATCGGCTGTGAATGACATTAGAAGATGAAAGACAAGTGTCAAATTTGCACATTGTTATATTAGCAGGACACTGCTTCTACAGTATTAGGCGGTTTATTCTACACTTGAACTTGAAAGTTATCAGAACACTTTGTTTAGAATATCGACAGAAGTTCAGCAATTGGACTTTTCTCATATTACTCTGTATCTACTGACCGATTCAAAGCTTCCTCCTGGAGGAAGCTAGGTCAGTAGATACAGGGGGGTTATTGAACTCTGCCTGCTGAACCCATACGTTGTGGCAAACTATGTCATATCAAGAATGTAGTCTCGTGCACTCCACCCCTCCTGCCACCTGGCTGCACCTGTCCGTAACCTGTAATGCATCGCATAGATGAAAGGGACTTCTTCACCCGCTGGAGACTTCAAGACAGAACCTCACCCAGAGAGCAGTGCATGTAAGTGTGTGGTTAGACAGACAAATCCTTAGAATAGACCATAGACATAGGATAGAATGCCATGCTAGTTCTGGAACAGCTGAAGCTCTACCAAATATTTGTATGCTCCTTGTTCTATCTGTGGTTGTACTCTACACACAACTCATTTTCCTTTGTTAGGTAAAGTGTAGGTGTACTGTCTTTATAAGTAAATCAATATGATGAAACATTTTCTGCTGTAAATAGGCTGTCTTTGTAACACAAACACACCCATCGATTTTTGTTGTTGTTGATAAATGTAGTTACATTCAAGCTAGCCATGTTTGTGCAATGTCCACATGAAGTCTAGACATTTAGGGATATGAGTTCAAGACGAGACAAAACTAGCCAGTTATGTTGAAAGCTGTGCTGACTGAAGACTGGGCATTCAACTCGCAGCTGTTGATATCATTTCCACGGTAACATGTCTTTACATTACGTAATATAACTTCAAGTTGCAAGTTACTTTCGTAGTAAGGTGTTGTATAACGAGGGTCTCATGAAACACATTCCAGACACTTGTACTTCTTGCCATCTTGGCATAACTGTGATTTGACAGAAATATTCAGGTAATATGTACGTGCAGTTCACCTTTAACCGACTTAATTTGTCTTCAGTGCGCTATTGAATCTTCACATATGAATGAATGGTATCACGTGATCGATGGCTTTGTCCATTCATATACAGTGCCTTCAAAAGGATTCATACCCCTTGACTTATTCCACATTTTGTTGTTTTACAGCCTGAATTCAAAATTGATTTTTTTATTTATCATACACATCTACACACAATGCCCCATAATGACACACTGAAAACATGTTTTTATAAATGTTCGCAAATTTATTGCCAATGAAATATCTAATTTCCATAAGTATTCACACCCCCGAGACAACAAATGTAGAATCAACTTTGACAGTGACTACAGCTGTGAGTCTTTCTGGGTGAGTCTGTAAGAGCTTTGCACACCTGGATTGTACGTTTGCACATTATTGTAAAAAAAAATACATAATAATATAATAAGGTCTGTCAGGTTGGTTGTTGATCATTGCTAGATAGCCATTTTCAAGTTGATTCAATCCAATTTAAGTCAAAACAGGTTATTGTCCTGCTGAAAGTGAATTTGTCTCACAGTGTCTGTTGTAAAACAGACTGAGCCAGGGATTCCTCTAAGATTCCTTTATTTTTTCCTTAAAATACTCCCTAGCAGTTTCCTTCCTCTCCGGTAGCTAAGTTAGGAAGGACGCCTGTGTCTTTGTTGTGACCAGGTGTATTGAGACACCATCCAAAGTGTAATTCACCATGCTACCATCTACCAATAGGCGCTCTTCTTTGCAAGGCATTGGAAAACTTCCCCGGTCTTTGTGGTTGAATCTGTTTGAAATTCACAGCTCGACTGAGGGACATTACAGATAATTGCATGTGTGGGGTACAAAGATTAGGTAGTCATTCAAAAATCATGTTAAACACCATTATTGCACACAGAGTGAGTCAATACAGTTTATAATGTGACTTGTTAAGCACATTTTTACTACAGAACGTATTTATGCTTGCCATAACAAAGGGGTTGAATACTTTTTTTAAATAAAAAATAAAAAAACATAACTCCGCTTTGACATTATGGGGTGTTGTGTGTGTAGGGCAGTGACACAACAAAATGTGAAATAATTCAAAGTGTGTGAATACTTTCTGCAAGCACTGTATACCTTCATTGAGAGGATAATAATCTCTGAAGTAAACCTGATTAATAATATAAATCTCCTAACGCCATGGCCCATATCTTATTCCCTAGAGAGTAGGGACCGTGGTTGTGGAGACGTGTGTGTGTGTGTGTGTGTGTGTGTGTGTGTGTGTGTGTGTGTGTGCGCACATGCATGCAAACACAGAGACACACACTGTACGTAGAAGCACATACTGTACATTTTGTGCATGCACGCACACACCCTTCACTGAGAAATGACAGATTTGGCATTTGTTAACTCCAGCTAGGGACACAAATACATTAGCGACACAGGTCTAATGGACTAGGCCTCTAGGGCTTGTATGGATCACTAATGCGTTTGCCGACCACATAAGACCCCAAGGGACAATCGGCCCTAACTTTAGGCCCCTCCGTCTCTAAGCCCCTAAACTTTGAGGACACGTTAACCTCTGATTGCGACGGTCATGAATCCGCTTTACGAGCCATCCTGCCGCTCCTTATCGTAATGGCAGCCCAGCGCCTGTACCACAGTGCATAAAGACAGAGATCACACGGAGACTGCGGACAGGCACCTGCAATCAGATCAGACATAGAGGGGGGTTGAGTAGAAGAGGGAATAGTGTGATTTAGCCTGAGCTCCCTCTCATTTGACTGTCACTTGATGGCCATGCTTGAATGGACATAATCTCATTAAACGTATAGGACTTGTGTTATTTCTGTCATGTCAGATAGAAATGGCACAATCATTCTGTACTGTATAACAGCAGGACTATCTTTCCCTTGTTATTAAAGTGGAGTGGTAAAATGGTAGTATGGGTCGACGTACTTCTGCATTATGCAATCTTTGTCAGAAGTTGTAAAGGCTTTGTGAGGTTGTTTGGACCATAAACTCTCTCGAAGTTGTTTCTCTTTTGATGTCACTGCCAAATGTCCATAGGTTAATATTGGGCTCTTTGTTTTGATCTGTTTTCAAGACCTAGTGAAGTTTTCTTATTTCATCTAAAATGCCATCTACTCAACATTCCATCAATGGGGAGGGGGGGGGGGGGGGGGGGGGGGGGGGGGCTGAATCCCTGAATGGGTGTAAAAGAGATATTTATGATATCGGTCTCTCCTGACAGAGGAGAAGGGGACACGTCCCACTAAGAGTTGGTGTTAACCTGAACAGTGAAAGCCCAGTGAAGACAATTAGACAGGAGAGGCCAACTGGCAAACGGGGCAGCCTGAAAACTTTCTATCCATGTCACTTGCTATTGAACTTACACTTACATCCGTCTTTCGATTATATGAATTAGTATCATAATCATGTCTATCCCTGTCATTTACAGTTGACCTGAGACTTCATTGAATATTATACTGAATAAAAATATCAAAGCAACATGTGAAATGTTGGTCTCATGTTTCATAAGCTGAAATAAAAGATCCCAGAAATGTTCCATACACACACAAAGCATATTTCTCTAAAAATGTGTGCACAAATTTGTTTACGTCCCTGTAAGTGAACATTTCTCCTTTGCCAAGATAATCCTTCCACCTGACAAGTGTGGCATATCAAATAAAATGTTTATTAGTCACATGCATTAACATCTGCTAACCATCTATGAGTGTAGCGAAATGCGTGTGCTTCTAGTTCTAACAGTGCAGTAATATCTAACAAGTAATCTCACAATTTCCCAACAACTACCTAATATACACATCTAAAGGGGTGAATGAGAATATGTACATGTAAGTATATGGATGAGCGATGGCCGAGCGGCATAGGCAAGGTGCAGTAGATGGTATAAAGAGTGACAGGAGTAATGTAAGATATGTAGACATTATTAAAGTGGCATTATTTAGAGTAGCATTGTTTTAAAGTGACTAGTGATCCATTTATTAAAGTGTCCAGTGATTGGGTCTCAATGTAGGTAGCAAACGTTTGCCAGGGTTTTAGGTGACAAGCCACATTTCTTCAGCCTTCTGAGGTAGAAGAGGTGCTGTTGCGCCTTCTTCACCACACTGTCTGTGTGGGTGGACCATTTCAGTTTGTCTGTGATGTGTAGGCACATGAACTTAACTTTCCACCTTATTTTTCACCTGCTGCCCCTTCAATGTGGATAGACGGCTGCTGCCTCTGCTGTTTCCTGAAGTCAATGATCATCTCCTTAGTTTTTTTTTATGTTGAGTGAGAGGTTGTTTTCCTGACACCACACTCCGGGTGCCCTCACCTCCTCCCTGTAGGCTGTCTCGTCGTCGTTGGTGATCAAGCCCATTACTGTTGTGTCGTCTGCAAACTTGATGATTGAGTTGGAGGTGTGCATTGTCACACAGTCGTGGGTGAACAGGGAGTACAGGTGAGGGCTTAGCACACACCCTTGTGGGGCCCCAGTGTTGAAGGTCAGCGAAGTGGACGTCCTCCGATACACAACCCAACCATGCCGCACTGCTTCTTAACACAGCGAGCATCCAACCCGGAAGCCAGCCGCACCAATGTGTCGGAGGAAACACCGTGCACCTGGCAACCTTGGTTAGTGCGCACTGCGAGACAAGGATATCCCTACCGGCCAAACCCTCCCTAACCCGGACAACGCTAGGCCAATTGTGCGTCGCCCCACGGAACTCCCGGTCGCGGCCGATGCGACAGAGCCTGGGCGCAAACCCAGAGTCTCTGGTGGCACAGCTGGCGCTGCAGTACAGCGCCCTTAACCACTGTGCCACCCGGGAGGCCGTTTGATTGCCTTGCGGAGGGAATAACTACACTGTTTATATTCAGCCTTATCACCAGACCTCTTTCCATGGTTAAATGCGGTGGATCGCTCTTTCAGTTTTTCGCGAATGCCGCTATCCATGTCATAGATGTGTCAGGTTTTGAGGGAGCGTGCAGTTGGCATGCTGATTGCAGGAATGTCCACCAGAGCTGTTGCCAGAGAATTGAATGTTAATTTCTCTACCATAAGCTGCCTCCAACATCATTTTAAAGAATTTGGCAGTACGTCCAACCAGCCTCACAACCGCAGACCACGTGTAACCACACCAGCCCAGGACCTCTATATCCTGCTTCTTCACCTGCGGGATCATCTTAAACCAGCCACCTGGACAGAGGATGAAATTTAGGAGCATTTATGTCTGTAATAAAGCCCTTTTGGGGGGAAAAACTAATTTTGATTGGCTGGGCCTGACTCCCAAGGCCCACCAATGGCTGTGTCCCTGCCCAGTCCATAGATCAGGGCCTAAGGAATTTATTTCAATTGACGGATTTCATTATATGAACTGTAACTCAGTAAAATCATTGCATTTCTATTTTTGTTCAGTATACATTTGATTATTCTGTGGATATACAATGCATAGAGATTCATAATCATTGTCAAATTCCCATTGTTATCTGTCCATGGGACCATTGATCCATTCACAGTCTCTAGCTGTCATTGAAGGTTATATCGCTCCACTTAATACATTTTTGATTGGAATTAACACCGTTGTCATAAACTGGATGGCGATATATAGATTGATATAAAAGCCGCATTGTCACAGTAGTTAGCCTAGGGCCGTTAGCGACGCTACAGACGCTGTACGACCATAAAGAGACTGAATGGCGCTCGAATAAGTTAACCCCGCCATCTGTGGCCTCATCGTTATGGTTTCATCAAACCATTTACAACTGACCATCACTGGAATAACAAAGCCCTAAGTCGCACACAATGATGATTAGCTGGACCATAGCCAACACAGCAGCCAAGAGATGTATCTGCCTATACGGATTGCCTATATAGCTTTGAAATGATTGTTGCCAAGAAAAATGGCCTAATAAATGTTGCTAGGACCAGGTGACCGGCTCAAATTGCTGTCTCTCTTTCATCAGCTGACTAATTGCTAAGGGTATCAGGCCTCATATTTGAAATGCCACTGTATTGATTTTCTAATCATGACAGTTCATGGAAATCTAGATGGCTCTCACCTAGAGGTGGCTGGCATTTTGTGCCTTTGATGCACTGATGTGTCGTTCCGCACAATTTTGTCCGCATGGAGATCAAAGTTTGCGAGATTCTTTCAGACCTCAGAAGCAGTCCAACGTTTATTGGTGCACATCCCCTGGCATCTGGTGTGTAGAACGAGCTACATGCCTCAACCTTCATGTGATTTAAGGCGAATCCGATCTTTCACCACTCATTTGGAATTGAAAAACATAGCTGGAACCAACACAACAGACGGTCCGGGATGTGGGCTCAACTCGACATTTGACCACGTTTTGAGGGCTGGAGTGAACCATCACTTCAAAGTTTTGCCACTAGACTTGAGAAATCCAAGAGCGATATTATTAGCGTCATCGTGACCACTTCACTTTGGCTCTCCAGCCTTGAAGTGATATGAGGAGGACTCATCGATTCTAACCAGGCTGTACTCATCCCACTGAAGTCATCCCGCTTTCTCTCTAATCAGAGTTAGCTCCGTCGTTGTAATCCCCTCTAATCTATGGAGGAGAGGCCATCTCAGAGACGCTCGTTTTCCTTTGTCTCCTCTCTAGATTGTAAACGGCTTCTATGTTTGCCCACATATTATCCCAGACGCATACACACACACACACACACACACACACACACACACACACACACACACACACACACACACACACACACACACACAGACAGTGAAGCTTTGATGTGAAGCAAACACACACAGTGAAGCTTTGATGTAGGATCCCAGTGTTAAACTCGTGTTTGAAGGAGGGTTATCCCTCGGAAAATTAGCTAGCCGGAGATCAGGGACACGTTCCGTTGGAATCAGGGACGCTAATCTGGCTCAAAAACAACATTAGCTACCTTCTACGATGCACAGCCATGCCCAAAGTTTGCTGAGGTAGAGGATTATAGCCCATAGTGTTTGCCTGCACTTTGTTTAATCTACCTGCTGGCTTGATATATTGGTCTGCGTCAAACATAGGTGTGTTGGAAATAGCACCCAATTCCCTATTTGACTACAGGGCTCTCAAAAGTAGTGCACTATTTTACATTTTAGTAATTTAGCAGACGTTCTTATCCAGAGCAACTTAAAGTAGTGAATTCATCATTTTTTCATACTGGTCCCCTGTGGGAATCAAACCGACAACCCTGATGTTGCAAGCTCCATGCTCTACCAACTGAGCCACACAGGACAAACCTATACAGGAAACCTATACAGGTGCCATATTGGTCACAGCCATAGCCCTAGTTCTGGCTTCGTTCCTGGATATAAATGCTGTTCAGATGACGCTGGAGGTGGTTTTATGATATTATGATTTATTGCAGCGCAAATTCCCACGGCTAAAATACTGACCCGGGGGAGATGAGCAACACTGAATGTCCACTTCACGTAATCATAGCTAATAGAAGAAAGTGGTATTTTTATTGCCCAAGCTCTAAAGTGGATATTTCTCCTCAATTATAAGATTATGATAATTATAACAACTCGGCAAGAGAATCCTTGGCCATGAAATGTCTTTTCCTCTAAAATGCTTTAGTTCACACCCCCTCATCAGCTGTTAGCACTACACAAAACTTTAGTCACAGCTAGGAGACATCTCCATAGTCAAAACAACAGCCAATTTCAAACTGATGTTTTCTAATTGATAATTGTATTACTTTACATACAGTATGTTGTGAAGGATCATGGACTCCAATTGCTTCCAATTACCCCAGGCCACGCACCTTCCCTCCACACCTGTTCGCACTCCCTTAATCTCCTCTCCCTTTTTCACTCCTCTGTTCCCTCATATTAGCAGCATGCCTCTACCTGAGCACGAGTAATGGGTCATTTTAAGTAAGTGCCTAGTTATTGTTGTTGGAGATACTATGCGCATATGCTGCCTTAACTTTGCCCTATGTTATCTCTTTTATATAGCCATGTGCTCAGTTTGATAATGCTAATGCCCTTTTTATGTTTAGTCCTGGCAGCCTCCTTAGTTTGTCCCGTTTCCTGTAATCGTCACCTGGCACTACTTTGTCAACACCTTTTATGTTGTGTTCCTAATGTTTCCCTTTTGTGTCCTTCTTCCAGACCACCACATCCTTGTTATCCACTTATCCACCTCCAACCTCCCCCCCCTGTGTGTGTGTGTGTGTGTGTGTGTGTGTGTGTGTGTGTGTGTGTGTGTGTGTGTGTGTGTGTGTGTGTGTGTACCCCTAAACCTTCTCCACTTCATTTGCATTCTGACCGATGTGCCATGGTAGCAGCAACAGTCCTGAACCTATCTTAGTGCATTTCTTCAATATACATACTACACGTTATGTATCCTCTCGGGTTCATAAGCCATCTTCTTATGGTATAGTAAACATTTGGCAGGAAGAAGAGCTTTTGACATAAACGTTACTCCCAATTACAAATGTAATTTGAATCAGTGCCCGCACTCCGTTTCGAAGCTTGTTTGCTGGCATCGCAAACAATCTACAAATTACTAACCTGGGAAGATAACTGCCATTTCACCCATAAATCTCACCCATAAAATATGGCCTAATGGTGCAGTAAAGAGAACACTCCTCCGTGATACTCCTCGGGGCGTTCTGTTCGCTACACTCTGATTTCATCCCTACAGATGTTGTTAGGGAGGAGAAAGGGCGACTCGGAGGGAACGGGAACGTGTGCAGAGCTGGAGGAGTCTACACTACAGAGGGAGGAGTGAGTGCAGAAGACGTTCATTTTTACTTTCAAATAAGAAAGAAACATCTAGACTTAACCGTTCATTCAGCTTTAGTATTCTGATTAGAGTTCTGATCATTGCATTCCGAATGCGTCTACATCTAAATGTGTCTACTGTGTCCGGATTCCCTTTTCCCGCACTATATTCAAATGCCAGTATGCATTCTACAAACTGGAATAGGCTGTAGCTAACTAGCCAGCTAACCTCTGTATCAAGCTAGCAAGCAACGCTAAAGGGATTGCAAACGGGTTAGCATAACTCTAGTTTTTCTTAATATTAGCTTACCGGCTAGCATTTCAGGCCAGCAAACATGTTCCTCACAGGCTAAGAATGTATTTCCTCCAACGTTATGATGAAAAGGTGCCTCTCGGGCCCCAAAACACATTTTCTGAGATTTGTGGGAGGAGTGCTGACCGTTTGCCCACTGTATGCGCTTTTGGTAGCCTGATTGCATCCAGACAGAGGAGAAATCCGTACACAATGCATCCCAGATTACAATCAGACAACAAAGCGACTTTTGTGCGTTTAGACCAGTCTTTTCAATGCGGACTTCGTATTCTGAGAGCAGAAGTCACATGTAAGTGTCAAGTGTAGACATGACCAAGGACTAGTGAGACAGAGGGCTCCTCTTTTGATGACAGCAGACAGGAGCAGACATGCCTCTCTTCTCTGTATCAAAGTACTGTATTACCACAGGAAACACCGCTTTTTTGTAACACAGCTTTTTTTTCTTTGCCAAAAAAAGCAAACAGTCCAATTAGGTGTTGGTGTTTGGTCAATGTGTGTGTCTGGAGTGGGTCTACACGGTCTTATTTCTTTGATATACAGTTGAGTCTAATTTTGCTAAAGAACAATGGTTTCAACTTTTTCTGGAAATCTGGATACCAACTTTGAATAGTGACCACGTGTCGCCTCTCTCAAAGACTCCCCAAGCCAGCCACCCGCAAATGACTTTCACCACTACTCACTCCACCAACACACCGCTCTGATCATCTCCACCAGTCACCACTGGAAAGTAGCTCGTTACGGCGGCGAGACACACAAGATTCCTTTTAACAAAGCGTCGGTCAGATCGTTAGCCCCTTTCATAGCACCTAATACAAGTATTACCCTTCAGGATTGATGAACATCCTATTATGATGAGCTGTTTCCTCCCAGGGATGCTGCTGATGAGAAAATGGCCGCCCTGCTCCATCAATGTTCCCACACCATTTGTGGGCCTGAGACTGAAGCCATCTCCCAGGAGAGCGGCTGGCTGCTCGCATCAGCAGTGTAATTTATTATCTACGAATATCTCCCTGACGTAGGCAACCAAAACAGCTTAGATTGGTTCCTGAAGGAGGCAAGTTAAAAAGCGTGTCAGGTTGATGAGTGGTGAAACTTGTTGGCTGCGTTCTGATTCGCTACCCTTCTCAACAAAGTATGTACTCCTTCACTCTAATGGATTGGACTGTTCAGTCAAACTGTTGAAAAGCCATCACTTGCCCGGTAGTCAGCCCTGCACCTTTAGACTAATGTCCCAAGTATATATTCATTGAACGTGGGTCACCTGTTTATGTACTGTTGTTTACTCACTGTGTATGCACATGTACTATGTTCTTGACATAGCTCATCCTAATATACCTAGTACTGTACATAGGGGAGAGTGGGGTAAGTTTAAAAAAAAATTTTTTTACATACACCATTTTTACATTCAGCATCATTCCATCAAGGAAAACAAAGATTTCTACAAATATTTCAAGGTGTTGTGTATCCATGGAAATAATCCGAATTCATATAAACATTAGTTTTGAAAACAGCTTGGCCCAAACAAATTGTCTCTTGGCACAACTTATCCCGGGTGTGGGGATAAGTAAACATTTTTTTTACAAAAAATGTATGTACTAAATTAAATACTTCCTTTTTAAAACCATGTCTATCTTTATTTCCCAAACACAATTCAACACAACTACAATTTATATTTTTTGTATTTTAAGCATCTTTTAACAGAGGCTTAACAGCTACAATAACACAAACGTTACACAGGCCAGGCCCTGTTGTTACCTCCTATCCCAGTGATAATGTCTTGCATTACACCTGGGAAGAAAACCCTTTTAATTCAACTTGCCTTTGGCTCGACCATTGGCTCAAATTACCCAGAGGAAAACATTTTGCTACATTAGCCACACAGTTACAAGGATGCACTTTCATGCTAGGTTAGAACCTCATATTGAAGCGTATCTATAAAATGATCTACTTTGGTTTAGATACAAGAATTATGAAATGTCTTACACAAATGAATCTTTTTTGTTTTTAAAAACCTAATTTGCTTACCACGTTTTCCATGTGATTTCTTACTTCACACCCACTGGGGTGCCATGCCCAGCCAATCAGAATTAGTTTTTTCTTCTCCACAAAAGGCTTTATTACAGACAGAAATACTCCTCATCCCTGAGGCCGGTTGGACGTACTGCCAAATTCTCTAAAATGACGTTGGTGTCGGCTTATGGTAGAGAATTTAGCATTAAATTCTCTGGCACAGCTCTGGTGGACATTCCTGCAGTCAGCATGCCAATTGCACGCTCCCTCAAAACTTGAGACATCTGTGGCATTGTGTTATGAATAAACTGCACATTTTAGAGTGGCCTTTTATTGTCCCCAGCACAAGGTGCACCTGTGTAATTATCATGCTGTTTAATCAGCTCCTTGACATGCCACACCTGTCAGATGGATGGATTATCTTGGCAAAGGAGAAATGCTCACTAAAAGGGATGTAAACCAATTTGTGCACAACTTTTTAGGGAAGCTTTTTGTGCATATGAAACATTTCTGGGATCTTTTCTTCCAGCTCATGAAACATGGAACCAACATTTCACACATTGTTTATATTTTTGTTCCGTGTACTCTGGATTATCTCTCTATTGCTTGTTTAGATTTGTTTGATTATTTGTGTATTTATATTGTATTTGCAAGAAACTCTACTGCATTATTGGAGCTAGCAACATAAGAATTTCACTGCACCTGCTAAAACATCTGCAAATCTGAGTATGTGATCAATAAACTTAGATTTGAACACACAAACATCTACCAAAAACTGACCAGTATGACCATAAGCACCGTGTCAGTTGACCTGGCAATGACCCTTAGTCAAAGTCCATTACATTGGTGTAAGTAAACGGCAAAGAGGAAGTTTTCACTCCATTCCTACTCAAAGCAAACACTCTTTATCTGGCAACTGTTCCACTATTGTCTTAGCTGTAGTTCTTAGGAAGTAGGTGGAGTTCACTAAACGTCCCTTTCAACAGGCATCGAGAGTCATGCTGCTAAAATTAAACCTGAAACATTCTGTCACGCTGTCGTTCCATGCGGCACACGCGTCAGCTCAACTTATCTTTCTGGACGGCGCTGCTTTGAACAACTTCAAAGTGTGTGTATCTGAAAAGTAAACTAACATGCTGTTATTGACTTTCACAACCTGTCAGAAACTGGTTTCAACAAGCTCAACAGCAGCCAGCAGGGCTTGAGTCCCTGTCAGAACGAGGTTTGTTGCTGAACAGAGCTCTAGGTGACAGGCTGAGATACACTCATCAACAGAGAGAGCTTTGTGTTGGGCGGCACAGCTGTTAATTCCAGGTGACTACCTCATGAAGCTGGTTGAGAGAATGCCAAGAATGTGCAAAGCTGTCATCAAGGTAAAGGTTGGCTACTTTGAAGAATCTCAAATCTAAAATATATTTTGATTGGTTTAACACTGTTTTGGGGTTACTACATGATTCCATACGTGTTATTTCATAGTTTTGATGTCTTCACTATTATTCTACAATGTAGAAAATAGTAAAAAATAAAGACAAACCCTGGAATGAGTAGGTGTGCCCAAACTTTTGACTGGTACTGTATGTGGAACTGCATAATTATATATTTTTTTAGTTTGAAACCATTTTAAAATGTTGATCTCAATGTCACATATCGGCCCCATTATTTATAAAGACACGTATGAAAAACGTAAGTTTCTCTTGTAAAAATACATGTATAATAGCAACAACTTAATTGTGTTTCTGATACAGACATTTAATTAAATTGTATTAAATAATTCAAATAAATTCCTATCAAATAGAAAAAGTGCATTAACCCAATGTTGGCAGCCTACGTTTGGCCAATATTTTAGCCCGCATTAGGCCCACATCGTGTCAATGTGGACATGTTTTCTGGGGTGCTGAGGCAGCCGTTTTGTAATGGCATTACTTACATGGCCTGATGGTTCAATCACTGTTGGGCAACCAGGGAAAGTTATTATGGGGAAAGTTTACCTCAAAAGATGAAGGCAACAAAGTAACACCTCCATCTTTGACAGTTGTGCTCAGTATGATGGCCTGAAGCTACACAACATGTAAACATACACCACCAACACAGCAAAGGCAAAGATGCAGCAAAGACACAACTTGAACCTTGCAGGAGATGGAGTGGGGATTTTCATAAGGTGGTTAGCAGTGGCAATTTTAACATGTAAATCTTTGTGGGATGCATGCCATCAAAGCCACAACACTAAACAATAAATTAATTGCACGATAACGATAACAAACGATGCCCACAAACTGTTAGGGCCTCCATAAAGCTGTCCCAACAGCAGAGTCCCAACAGCAGTCCCAACACCTTACCACTGCTACACCTGCCTTTCAGCAGAGCCTTGTCTGGCAGCGAAACAGTTCATTCAGCCTCATTTACTGCCTTTAAAAAAAACATAGCCATATCAGCTGAGTTGCTTAAACAAATGTGGTTTCTACTGACAATTGAAATGTACTGTACAAACTACGGCATAAGAGGCAATCCGTAATTTCGATTAAGACATTAATGAGCGAGCGACGATGGACGTAACGTTAGTCAATATAATTATTTGTTCAGCACTTTTGAAATGTACAGCGACGGAATTCAGAACATGGGCAGTTCTTACAGTGTACTCTGTACAACAAGTCAGAGCCGTAGGATAAGTACATGGGGCATATAAATCAATCAATCAAATGTATTTATAAAGCCCGTCTTACATCAGCTGATGTCACAAGGTGCTGTACAGAAACCCAGCCTAAAACTCCAAACAGCAAGCAATGCAGGTGTAGAAGCACAGTGGCTAGGAAAAACTTCCTAGAAAAGCCAGAACCTAGGAAGAAACTTAGAGAGGAACCAGGCTATGAGGGGTGGCCAGTTCTCTTCTGGCTGGAGATTATAACAGAACATGGCCAAGATGTTCAAATGTTCATAGATGACCAGCAGGGTCAAATAATAATCACAGTGGTTGTCGAGGGTGCAACATTTCCAACTTGTTGTGAAATCTTTATGTCCAATGGCCGATGAGCACCGATATGTTTTATCTAGAATTTCTCTTCATTATTTATCTTCATATGACAAGGATTAAAAAGTATTTGCCAGTAGATTGTCGACTTGATTCATGATGATGACTGCTAACTAAGACTTTGAAAGTAAGATTGAGTCCAATCAAAGCTACTGTAGATATAACGGGACTTGACATAATTTTATCTGTGGCCGATGACCAGGACCCAAAAGGCTGAAATTCTGGATGTCTACCCTTACTAAGTACATAAACTTGGCGATGACGTACTGTCCCCATGAGTGACAGAACACTGAGCCAATCACGGCGCAACGCTCCTATTTTCTGCTGGCTCACCCCACCACCACAGAAAGCACTGAGCTTGGCTGAAACTGCATTTTGGAGCTGCCTTACTCAAGAAAACAAAAAAGAGACCATGTGTGTATGCAGCTTTATTAACTGAATGATCTTTTTTTTTTTTACATTGTTTACAAACTGAAATGTGACACGTATTAATGCCAAAATAACATGCAAACAGGCAAGCCCCCCAAGAAAAAAACAAATTATATATATATATATTTTTTTTTTGTTGCTAAAAATGTGGAGCTAAAAACACCTGCCCTGAATAACGGGGTCACCACTGGTGGTTAGGGTTGAATAGGGTTTGCCCAATTTGAGTAGCTTTCCCAAAAGGATTTCTGGAAAACCTCTGAATTTTGGGAAAGTGGAGTTTTGCAACCATACTCTTGCTCTCGCTTTGCTACAGTGCAGACATACAAGTAACTAATAACTGTAGTAAAACAGTATCATAACAATGTTTATTCTCCTCATCGCAACAGAGCACTCACCCAAGCACTCAAACACGAATCCCCAGAGGATTATCGGTTCTTGCTAGCAATCAGACATCCAGCTATTAAGACCGTGCAGCAACTATAAATGTCATCTTACTGTTGATAAACTTGAAAGTTAGAACCGTTCAGAAATCATCATCACCATTAATATTGAAAGTAACCATCCACATACATACCTTGTCTTGCCTGGATCCCGAACTGACTGCTTCTCAGTTTCACTTTTGTTATTTAACAAATTGCCATGTCATTACGGTATTTCCTGTAAACATGAAGTCACTTCTCTATTGGAAAGTGGACTTTCCCTGTTGTTACATCACCCTCTTTATATATCCTGTATATACAGTTGACGTCAGAAGTTTACAGACACTTAGGTTGGAGTCATTAAAACTCGTTTTTCAACCACTCCACAAATTTCTTGTTAACAGCCTATAGTTTTGGAAAGTCGGTTAGGACATCTACTTTGTGCATGACACAAATCATTTTTTCAGCAATTGTTTACAGACAGATTATTTCACTTAATTCACTGTATCACAATTTCAGTGGGTCATACACATACACTAAGTTGACTGTGCCTTTAAACAGCTTGGATAATTCCATAAAATGATGTCATGGCTTTAGAAGCTTCTGATAGGCTAATTGACATATGTTGAGTCAATTGGAGGTGTACCTGTGGATGTATTTCAAGGCCTACCTTCAAACTCAGTGCCTCTTTGCTTGACATCATGGGAAAATCAAAAGAAATCAGCCAAGACCTCAGAAATAGAATTATAGACCTCCACATGTCTGAGTCATCCTAGGGAGCAATTTCCAAACGCCTGAAGGTACCACGTTAATCTGTACAAACAATAGTATGCAAGTATAAACACCATGGGACCACGGAAGGAGACGTGGAAGGAAGGAGACGTGGTCCCAAACACCATACCGCTCAGGAAGGAGACACGCTCTGTCTCCTAGAGATGAACGTACTTCGGTGCGAAAAGTGCAAATCAATCCCAGAACAACAGCAAAGGACCTTGTGAAGATGCTGGAGGAAACAGGTACAAAAGTATCTATATCCACAGTAAAACGAGTCCTATATCGACATAACCTGAAAGGTCGCTCAGCAAGGAAGAAGCCACTGCTTCATAACCGCCATAAAAAAGCCAGACTACGGTTTGCAACTGCACATGGGGACAAAGATCGTACTTTTTGGTGAAATGTCCTCTGGTCTGATGAAACAAAAATTGAACTGTTTGGCCATAATGACCATCGTTATGTTTGGAGGAAAAAGGGGGAGGCTTGCAAGCCGAAGAACACCATCCCAACCGTGAAGCACGGGGGTGGCAGCATCATGTTGTGGGGGTGCTTTGCTGCAGGAGGGACTGGCACAAAATAGATGGCATCATGAGGTAGGAAAATTATGTGGATATATTGAAGCAACATCTCAAGACATCAGTCAGGAAGTTAAAGCTTGGTCGCAAATGGGTCTTCCAAATGGACAATGACCCCAAGCATACTTCCAAAGTTGTGGCAAAATGGCTTAACATCTGATCCACTGGGAATGTGATGAAATAAATAAATGCTGAAATAAATCGTTCTCTCTACTATTATTCTGACATTTCACATTCTTAAAATAAAGTGGTGATCCCAACTGACCTAAGACAGGGAATGTTTAGGGAATGTTTAGGATTAAATGTCAGGAATTGTGAAAAACTGAGTTTAAATGTATTTAGCTCAGGTGTATGTAAACTTCCAACTTCAACTGTAAATATATACACATATTTGTGCTGTATAATGTTGCTTGGCATTGACAAAAACCATCAGAGATCTGGGACCAGGCTATAATGCCTAAAGAGGAGAATTCTACTTCTCACATTAGGAACTAATTCCCTCTCATAGCAACTCAGCGAGCTGAAGAAAGCTTCTGCTATTGCCAAGAGCAGAATGGGTCTCTGATAAGTGCCCCCTAAATATTTAATAGAGACTCTCTCGATCTACTTCACTGAGGGCCACATAGAAGCTTTCCTTTCGGTGGTCTTAGTAAAAACATGGACTGTGTCTCAAATGGTCCTCAATCCCTTTATCAACTCAGCAAAAAAAGAAACGTCCTCTTACTGTCCACAGTGTTTATTTTCAGCAAACTTAACATGTGTACATATTTGTATAAACACAACAAGATTCAACAACTGAGACATAAACTGAACAAGTTCCATAGACGTGTGACTAACATAAATGGAATAATGTGTCCCTGACCAAAGGGGGGGGGGGGTCAAAATCAAAAGTAACAGTCAGTATCTGGTGTGGCCACCAGCCGCATTAAGTACTGCAGTGCATCTCCTCCTCATGGACTGCACCAGATTCGTTCTTGCTGTGAGATGTTACCCTACTCTTCCACCAAGGCACCTGCAAGTTCACTGACATTCATGTCTTGCAGGAAATTACGCACAAAACGAGCAGTATGGCTGGTGGCATTGTCATGCTGGATGGTCAGGATGAGCTTGCAGGAAGGGTACCACATGAGGGAGGAGGATGTCTTCCCTGTAATGCACAGTGTTGAGATTGCCTGCAAAGACAACAAGCTCAGTCCGATGATGCTGTGACACACCGCCCCAGACCATGACGGACCCTCCACCTCCAAATTGATCCCGAGTACAGGCCTCGGTGTAACGCTAATTCCTTCGATGATAAACGCGAATCCGACCATCACCCCTGGTGAGACAAAACCGCGACTTGTCAGTGAAGAGCACTTTTTGTCAGTCCTGTCTGGTCCAGCGATAGTGGGTTTGTGCCCATAGGCAACGTTGTTTCCGACAATGTCTGGTGAGGACCTGCCTTACAACAGGCCTACAAGCCCTCAGTCCAGTCTCTCTCAGTCTATTGCGGACAGTCTGAGCACTGATGGAGGGATTGTGCGTACCTGGTGTAACTCGGGCAGTTGTTGTTGCCATCCTGTACCTGTCCCGTAGGTATGATGTTCGGATGTACCAATCCTGTGCAGGTGTTGTTACACGTGGTCTGCCACTGCGAGGATGATCAGCTGTCCGTCCTGTCTCCCTGTAGCGCTGTCTTAGGCGTCTCACAGTACGAACATTGCAATTCTTTGCCCTGGCCACATCTGCAGTCCTCATGCCTCCTTGCAGCAT
Organism: Oncorhynchus clarkii lewisi; assembly: GCF_045791955.1. Classification (NCBI taxonomy): domain Eukaryota; kingdom Metazoa; phylum Chordata; class Actinopteri; order Salmoniformes; family Salmonidae; genus Oncorhynchus; species Oncorhynchus clarkii. Next base: position 23,382,408 of record NC_092159.1, on the reverse strand, counting down.
GCCTAAGGCACATTCATGCAGATGAGCAGGGACACTGGGCATCTTTCTTTTGGTGTTTTTCAGAGTCAGTAGAAAGGCCTCTTTAGTGTCCTAAGTTTTCATAACTGTGACCTTAATTGCCTACCGTCTGTAAGCTGTTAGTGTGTTAACGACCGTTCCACAGGTGCATATTCATTAATTGTTTATGGTTCAATGAACTAGCATGGGAAACAGTGTTTAAACCCTTTACAATGAAGATCTGTGAAGTTATTTGGATTTTTACGAATTATCTTTGAGAGACTGAAAAAGGGACATTTCTTTTTTTGCTGAGTTTAGTAGGGATCTGGATCCAAAGGGTTCTGGTTAAAAGTAGTGCACTACATAGTGAATAGGGTGCCATTTGGGGCACAGCCATGCTTTAGTGGCGCAGTTGTTATAGAGTGCTGTGCAGCTGCTTGAAATATGAGAAACCTTGTAAGCCCTGTGTAAAGAATGCCGTAGTATGTCATGCTTCAACGAGGAATTTGTTGATGCCACAACCCGGCTCAAATCAATCAGTCAGTCATACAGCATTTCTATAGAGCTGAATTTCTATACTGCTTTACAAAGCTATTAGCCACAGATGAACGCTTAGCATTCAACGCTGATGAATGGATATTATTAATTTTGCACGTAGATCTATAGCACGTTAGATAGGAACCCTAGAATGAGCATATAGTGACAAACCAGCATTTCATCAGTGCTCTATGTGTGGAGGTGGAAGTGACAGAACCTCAGGGACACTGGTACCAGAGACGGTTCTCTCTGAAAACCTCTTCTCTAATCTGTATTCCTCTCTCCTCCTCTCTCCTCCTCCTCCTCTCCACATCTCTGCTGTTGTTCCGCTTTTCCCTCCGGCACCCACAGGACTGCCCGACTGAAATAAGGGGATTTCTCGGTGGCCGCGTTTTGTTATCAATCCTTTTAGCCATGCTCCTCCGTCCTTGTCTCACTCCCTCTCCACTTCTCTCTCTCTCTCTCCCCCCCTCCCTCTATCTCCCTCTCTCTCCCTTCCTTACTCCTGCTCTCCTTCCCCATCTTGGTGCATTGATCGGCGGGCCTCAGACATTGTGAAAGACCCAGGCCCATGTCTCACGGCTGAATGGGAGATTTATGTGTGAAAGTCAGGGGCCGTGGCTCATACCCATGCTGGTGGCAGGTGTGTGTGTGTTTGCAGGGGCTAGTTCAGTAGTGAGAGATAGGTAATACAACTGACAGGCAGGAGAAATGGGAAAAACAGTAGGAATCCTAATGTCTTACAAGCTGGCGGGTGAGACGGAATCGATGTAGGAAGGGTGGAAAGTGAATGGGGGGGGCTAAGACAACGAGGTGGGGGGGGGTCTCTAAGTAGAGTAGAGAGAGTCGGCTGTGGAGCAGTGATGATGGATCAGTAGAGACACTGCAGTGAAAACCTCCCCTCCTGCCTGTACAGACAGAGACCAGGTGTATTGATCTATCATACCTACCGCTTGTAAAAATAAACAGAACCCCAAATCAATAGATTCGCTGTTCCTTTGATATGGTAGTTGGTGAAAACGAAAATCACATAAATCGATGAGCGCTTCCTGCTTTCTGCACTCTGGATCATTTATTGTGAATAGAGACGTTTTAAGAGTGTGGCAGTTCACCCGTTTGTTGAACAACAAGGGGCTGAGCCTGCAAATTACTCCCTTCAGCCCCCAACTTTCCACCCCTTGAAACCTAATGTCTACACTGACCCTCATATGTGTTCAGAGTTTGTAGTGTCCTGAGAATTCCTGTCTGGGTCAGTACACAGCGCCATCTCTGCAGCCAAGCATATTAGGGCATAATGGACTTGTCTCATAGCCCCTAGTAGTCAGTTGGAGTGTGTGTGTGTGTGTGTGTGTGTGTGTGTGTGTGTGTGTGCTTGAGTGTGTAAAGACTGGAAAGACTGTGTGTGCGCATGTTTGTGTGAGTATCTAAGTGTGTATACGTGTGTGTGTGTGTGTGATACTGTGTGTGTGTCTCTGTGCAGGCCTTGGCCTTGATAGAAGCAGTGCAGGCTGATGAGCTGTGTACTGTAGAATCTTTTCTCTTTGTTTTGCATCCCATTGCCTCCTGGCCCGTCAGCCGATCAATAATGTCATTCTTAACCAGTCAGTGCTGTGCCGGGTTGAGACTGCAGTAATTACCTTCTCCATTGTCGGACCACATCTCCCATTATACTGTAAGCAGCTTTCATTAGCCTCCTCTCTACTGCCACTGCCAGGCCCTGCCAAGGACCAAAATACATACTCAGGAAGTCATCATGTGCGGGCACACACCAACTCAATCTTATACTTGCAAATACATTCGCATGCACGCACGCACGCACGCACGCAGACACACACACACACACACACAAACACACGCACACACACACGCACGCACACACACACGGGTACACTCAATTTGGCAGCCAGTGTACCTATCACAGAACACTGACTTGGTAATGTCCAATGTAGTAATTATATTTCTATGTGGCTGACCAACCAGTGGTCAGAGTCTATTAGCCCGGAGTCAGAGACAAAGAGCTAACATCTCTCTGTATATAGAGTAAGTCCATCTTTACTCAAAGACCTTTGAGCCAAGCCTGATTCATCTCTTTGACCAACGCTATCTTTTGACCAATAGGTTTATTCTTGCTATTTGACCAATCAAATTGATTGCCAAATATGGTTTTGACACTGCAGTTATCTGGCTAGATTTCAAGGAGACAATAATGTATTCTCTATAGGCTTATAGAATTTGTGAAAAGAGCACAACCACAATCCAAAGACCCATTTCATTATATTCTCCCTGAGCGTCTAATAAATGAGTCCTTTTCTTTGTGCTTAGAGATGCGTGGCCCGGCCCGTGAAAAGGAAGTGCGTTAAAAAAGAAAACGCCATCCATCTGCATTCTCTCTGGCACCACATGGTCCACTATCTCCCTGAATCAATGGCAGTGTGCTAATGGTGTCGGGAGACTTCAATTAGCTCTCTGCCACGCTCCGTCGCTCGCTCTGTCCTTTCTCCGGGAGAGGGCCTTAAAATCGTCTGATATACCACAGCCATTAAGTGTTATTGCCCTAATGTCTGTTTAAACAGGATACAGAAACAGGCAGGCAAGGCAAAGACCCTCGGTGCACTCTTCATCATGATGCTGATCCCTTTGGAGTCAATCGCTTCACCCCACAGGAGGTTTGTGGCACCTTAATTGGGAAGACCAGGCTCATGGTAATGACTGGATCAGAATTAGTGGAATGGTATGAAACTCATCAAATACGTGGTTTCCAGGTGTTTGAATCACTCAATTACCTCTGTTCCGCACATTATTATGAGCCATTCTCCCCTCAGCACAGTATGTTTTTCTCATGATCTGCCTATAGCTTTGCAAATTCCTTTGAAAGACCAAGGAATATTATACAAACTAGACTGTCACTAGCTAGTGCCTGTAACTGTATTGACTTATTCTGTTGTATCCAGACTGTCTAGCCTGTCTGAATACAGAATGTCATCCTCTCCTGTCTCTGGCAAACCCCTTTGTCTTCAACATGCTGATGCATTGAACTGCGGCAGAAGCTAAATGAAACCACTAAACTGTATTTAACACGGATACCACGGCCGCTGTAAGAGTAAACGACCACTGACTCTCATTCCCAAGGCCCATAGATGCTAAGTAAGAAACTTCCAAATGGTCGACATACACATGATAATCCATGCAGCACCTGGGATAATACAAAGTAAGCGAAAGGTTTTTGACGTCCTCTCCCCTGACAACTGATGGGATGGGTGTTTAATGGAGGGGACCCGTGGCTGTCGGCAGTGGGGTGTGAAAGGCACATTGGCACAGCGTGAGGGCCCGCCAGCCATGACTGGCACAGCTACCACTAACGCCAGCCATCGTGCAACTCACAGGTTGACCACACGTCAGAACCCACCGCTCTCACCAAGCTGAATTCATTTAAGGCAAACTACCCCTTAAAACCAACTTCTCTGAATTTAAACTGCCCATGTGGCATCGATATGAGTAAGAAACGCTAATTCTAGTGTCAAAATTGGCTACAAATGTAAATAGGATAATTTTGCTCATAAAATCAGTCTCTTCCAAAATAGAGTTTAGTCAGACTTACTTGAGGGTTTGGTTTGGATTACAATTATGACAACAATTCATGCCCATTTTCGACCTGTTAACACGTTATGGAGCCTGTGAAAAGGCTGGGCGAGTTCGCTTTGCATGGCTCGGCGCCCTGGGTGGGCAGAGACCTCTCCTTAGGAGGACCAATGGAATGGTCGAACATGAGCAAACCCTGCCCACCTGGGGCACCGGGTCACACAAAACAAATTTGCCCACTGGAACCTCTTCCCCAGACAACGTGTGGTTAGTACTTGCCCTTGTATCAGGAAATAGCTACTCTAGTGATAATGGGCTTCCATGAAGTTGTTCAACAAACGTCGGGAGATGGCCTGGACGTAAAACCTGAGACCAGTGTGTTGGTAAGTCGCTAAGTTTTGTTTATAGCTAGCTAGCTATGTAGCTACGTTAGCTAGCTAGCGGCATGTCATTATTTGATAGGCTATGCTGCTATGATACCGTGAAGTAACTTGCTAAATACATAGCGTCTCCCTAACCTTCAATGTGAAGCTTTATGAATATAAGCATAAGTATTACTTATACGCTCCCATTCATCTATACCGTTATTTTCATGCGTCGCTTAAGTTTATTAACTAACATGCCCATCCATCCATTTTGTGAATTTTACAGCATTTCTGCAAGTGTGTGCTTACTATATATTAATTTGAAGTCGTTATGTTGAGTTTGACTTTGAGCTCCATGCTTGCCAATGTGACACCCAAATTGAAATGGACAAATTGAAATGGACGTGGCTTCGATTCAGGAGATGTTCCTCTGCTTGGATATCCCCTCCTACCAGGCTGATCATTACGACCAATCGAAATGCCTCCAAGCGTTTGGAGACAGAAATGTACGAAACGCCCTTTCAATGGTGTCACCCTGACAACCTGTTTAAGGCTGTTTCCTGACATGTCGATTAAAAGTCACATCTTATTTCTGATATTTCTGCCACCCTCCTTTTAAAGACCCACTCCTCAATGGGTAGGCCTATATACCATTCATTTAAATCAGGGGTGTCAAACTCATTCCATGGTGGGCCGGGTGTTTGCAGGTTTTGGGTTTTTCCTTTCAATTAAGACCTAGACAACCAGGTGAGGGGAGTTCCTTACTAATTAGTGACCTTAAATTCATCAATCAAGTACAAGGGAGGCGCAAAAACCCACAGACACTTTGCCCTCAATGGAATGAGCTTAATGTCGTTTAAATGATCAAAACCAGCTGGAAATATCAGAGAGTGGGTCTTTAATACAGACTTTGATTTAGCCAGACTCACAGATACCCCACTGCTTTAAAGGCTGTTAAAGGGGACTCTAGTTGTGTCGTCATCTCACTTGTCCGTCTTCCCGATTCACATACCGCTGGCATGAGATCACACGTTCCCGGCAGGAGCGACCTCGGGATCAGGGAACACCGCTGACTCATTCCCGCTGACTTTCTCAGATGAGGGGAACTCCATGGCATTCTGTTATTTAGAGTTTTCCCCTGGTCCCCCCCCCCCCCTCCCCCCATCTGTGTTGTTACAGGCAATTAAGGGGGGACATAAGTATTCAGCTGGCATGGTGGCATGGCAGCCTGTGCGTGTCATAGCCAATCACATTCAAAGTGACAAACTGGTGGTGACACCTCACCGTGACTAAATAAATGATGGAGTGTGGAGTTGAGGGAGAAGAGGGCTGGGTGTTTCTATCATTTTTATGGGCAATATACAGGCTACACACCCCCCTCTGTCTCTCTGACTCTCCCCCCTGTTTCTCTGACTCTCCCCCCTGTCTCTCTGACTCTCCTCCCTGTCTCTGACTCTCCTCTCTGACTCTCCCCCCTGTCTCTCCCCCCTGTTTCTCTGACTCTCCCCCCTGTCTCTCTGACTCTCCTCCCTGTCTCTGACTCTCCTCTCTGACTCTCCCCCCTGTCTCTCCCCCCTGTCTCTCTGACTCTCCCCCCTGTCTCTGACTCTCCCCCCTGTCTCTGACTCTCCCCCCTGTCTCTCCCCCTCCCCCCTGTCTCTCTAACTCTCCCCCCTGTCTCTCTGACTCTCCCCCCTGTCTCTCTGACTCTCCCCCTGTCTCTCTGACTCTCCCCCCTCTCTCTCTCTGACTCTCCCCCCTCTCTCTCTCTGACTCTCCCCCCTCTCACTCTGACTCTCCCCCCTCTCACTCTGACTCTCCCCCCTCTCACTCTCTGACTCTCCCCCCTCTCACTCTCTGACTCTCCCCCCTCTCACTCTCTGACTCTCCCCCCTCTCTCTCTCTGACTCTCCCCCCTCTCACTCTCTGACTCTCCCCCCTCTCTCTCTCTGACTCTCCCCCCTCTCTCTCTCTGACTCTCCCCCCTCTCTCTCTCTGACTCTCCCCCCTCTCTCTCTCTGACCCCCCCCCCCTCTCTCTAAAACACCCGCCCATTACTCCGTCATGGAGCATATCTATATATTTCACCACCCTGTATGTATCTGCTTGAATGTGACACATTAAGTCATTTCCCACCACTACATCGTGAATGTGAATCCTAACCGGAGAGAGCTGTTTGTGGCTATGGAGATTCCTGAGTGTCCTTCTGACTGCGTGGCTAAGGAGCCAGGATGAAATTGTCCCATTTATACACTGTAGTACAAACAAACAGAGGTGTGACTCCGAGAGAGAGAGAGAGAGAGTGTCCAGGATGAGCCACAATCACACTCACATTTAGTGCATGGGTTGTCATGGGCCCTGGTCAAAAGTAATGCCCTATATAGGGAACAGGGTGCCATTTTGAACATAGACTAGATCTCCCCAATGATGATTCACGGGTTTAATCCAGTCTGCCCCACACCCTCCCACCAACAATGCCTGAGCTTAACACATCACTGCCTCCGCGGGACCCACCACCATTTGTCCTATTTAGGACACCGTCATCCCTCTGATATTCCTAGACAATTCAGGCGCAGGGTCTCGCTCTGCCGGCAGGCAGAGTTGGGCGGCAAGCCACCATCGAAGACATAGAGCATAACATGGGACGCTACCAACTCCAGTTCCTTTTAAAACGAGGTTGAATAGTGTCTTTTAAATATATTGTTATTCAACAACTTACATCGTCACAAATGAAAGATGAGTAGAAAATGAAAGAAACGTTGTTTTTCTGCCTATCTGACCCGGAAGTAAACAGCGTCTCTGTCTACAGGACATTGCCGTGTAAAGAGTAGGATTCCATCGTCCCTCTTTGACCTTAAGTACACCACCGTCCTCAATAAACCTCAATTGATTTTGCTATGGCTTTTTATTGCTACATTGAAAACAAGATAGCATCAGTCCTCCTGTTCGCATTTCCACCTCCGGGCTAGCTAAGGGTTGTCCAAACCCAGATCCTTTGTGCTGTATTGCCCATAGAAATACAATCTATAGAACAGGGGTGCCTATTAAAGTCAATTAGGCTGTAAGCCATTGTGAGTGTACCAGTCAAATTGCCAGGGTTATGGGTTCCAAGACCCTTGTAACGGTTTTCTGTATGTGAAGGAGAGTCGGACCAAAATGCAGCGTGTAGATTGCGATCCATGTTTTAATGAACAAACGTAAAACACGAATCAATGCAAACACTACAAAATAAAGAACGTGAAGAACGTAACGAAAACCTAAACAGCCTATCTGGTGAAAAACACATAGACAGGAACAATCACCCACAAACACACAGTGAAACCCAGGCTACCTAAATATGGTTCCCAATCAGAGACAATGACGAACACCTGCCTCTGACTGAGAACCATATCAGGCTGAACATAGAAATAGACAAACAAGACATGAAACATAGAATACCCACTCAGATCACACCCTGACCAATCAAAACATAGAAAATACAAAGTAAACTATGGTCAGGGCGTGACAACCCTTCTATAGATTCTATTTCTATGGTATTGCCAACTCCTATGGTAGCACAAACGGATCTGTAACCAGGCTAGAGCTATGCTAAATAAGCTATTTAACATGTCTTAAATATTACTTTAATGTCCCAGCAGGGAACGAAGAAAAACTCAGAGGGGGCATGAGGATACCGTTTTGCAGGAAGAAGAGCAGAGGAAGGACCCAGAGTTTTCCAAGCTGGAGTTTTGAAGCTGAAAGATAAGGATGTTTGTGCCCAGCATGAGAAAGCAGGAATCCTCTCAATGAGGTAAAATGCTCATTTTCAGCTCAGATTGCTCTGGCTCCAAAAGCTGTTACTTCATTTCCCTGTCCATATTTCTCTCCCCCCCCCCCCCCCCCCCCCCCCCCCGTCTCTTTCTCTCTCTCTCTCCCTCTTTATCCCTCTCCTCTTCCGCCCTTTGATATTAGCACTGAGCCCCCACACAACAGCAGGCAAGACTTTTATTAGGTGTGGTATGGTGTCAGGGAATGGTCACAGCATCAGAACAGGGATGGACAGAGTACAGGCACTCAGAGGAGTACTCACCAAAAAAACAACATGCACTGCAGACACCAAACAAAAAACTTATTTGCTTTCCATAAGTAATAAAAACTATTTGATTGACACGGGAAATCCACCTGCTTCCACCCCGTGGGCCTCACTGCAGCGTAGCCCGGGCATGAATCTCATTATGAATCTGACTGTGCGTGGGACTGGAAGGGAGCCGGAGCTCTGAATAAACAGTGGGGTGTGAGAGGCTGTCCACCTGGTGATGCTACTCCTCCTTCTAGACTGGATGTCTCAGGCTGTTGGACTGCAGTGAATGAGCAATTGCTATTACAGAGGGAGATCGGATTTGACCACTGTTGGAAAGGGCTGTCTGTGTATGTTTCTGTGAGGGAGAGTGTGAAGGTGGTCTTTCCAATGGGACTTGCCCTCGATATGTTTCTCTTCTCACCCTCTGTTACGCTGTGGGCCCATCAGTCACAGTCTCATCCTGGGACCTGTGGACCCATCAGTCACAGTCTCATCCTGGGGCCTGCGGACCCATCAGTCACAGTCTCATCCTGGGGCCTGTGGACCCATCAGTCACAGTCTCATCCTGGGGCCTGTGGACCCATCAGTCACAGTCTCATCCTGGGGCCTGTGGACCCATCAGTCACAGTCTCATCCTGGGGCCTGCGGTCCCATCAGTCACAGTCTCATCCTGGGGCCTGTGGACCCATCAGTCACAGTCTCATCCTGGGGCCTGTGGACCCATCAGTCACAGTCTCATCCTGGGGCCTGTGGACCCATCAGTCACAGTCTCATCCTGGGGCCTGCGGTCCCAACAGTCACAGTCTCATCCTGGGGCCTGTAGACCCATCAGTCACAGTCTCATCCTGGGGCCTGTGGACCCATCAGTCACAGTCTCATCCTGGGGCCTGTGGACCCATCAGTCACAGTCTCATCCTGGGGCCTGTGGACCCATCAGTCACAGTCTCATCCTGGGGCCTGTGGACCCATCAGTCACAGTCTCACCCTGGGGCCTGCGGACCCATCAGTCACAGTCTCATCCTGGGGCCTGTGGACCCATCAGTCACAGTCTCATCCTGGGGCCTGTGGACCCATCAGTCAGTCTCATCCTGGGGCCTGTGGACCCATCAGTCACAGTCTCATCCTGGGGCCTGTGAACCCATCAGTCACAGTCTCATCCTGGGGCCTGTGGACCCATCAGTCACAGTCTCATCCTGGGGCCTGTGGACCCATCAGGCACAGTCTCATCCTGGGGCCTGTGTGGCACCTCTGGTTCCCTCAGCCCTCCAGTCAACACACTGGCTGCACCGTTGCGGTACCCTGTCGATTTACAGCACCGCAGCAGTTAGTTTGTGTGTTCATAAAAACAGATTTTGGAAATGTAGAAAAACTGACCATTTCGGAGATCGATGGTTTTATTAAAGATTCCTTGAAGCAAGATTATTCAACAGATGGAGATAGTGATATATTATACTGTATATAATTACGGACTGAGGTGGTGTCAACTTCAACTGTGTCGTTCCACTGTTACAGAGGTCTTCACTGGTAGGCTCTTTAACTTGCTGTATGTATGAAATACTGGAACGAGCGGCTCAGTGAAACCGAGAGGCAATGTAAGTAGATGTGTGTTATTATCCGGGTCAGAGAAGGTCAGCCCTCCTCTGCTCCTGTACTCTGAACCTCCGGGGGTCCTGACTCACTATATGATGAGACTCATTGTCATACTCATCTGGGGATATTACTACGTATATACATCAAAAGTATGAAAAACACCCCATATATACCCATATCCCCATCCCATGTATCATGATACTGACATTGTTAAAGAGTGAGTGGGATCATTTAGAAGGAAAATTCCATGGTGGATCTGTTACGGCACTCATCATTATCCCCATGTTATGCTGTGCTGTTTCATCACAGGTGAGCTTGACTTCTTTAAAGATCTTCAGTTTCTCCTGCAATGGCTCCAGTTCACCTTGGACTTCCTTCTATAAATTAAGTAAAACATGCCAGTGTACCCAAGCGTACAGATTAGTCAAAAGGCTGTATTCAATCCGTATCGAGGAAGTTCAGCGTTACAGCGTGATTGTAATTTAAAGGCGTTAGCGGACACGCAAACGGAAATGACCTTTAAATGTCTATTGCGCAATCTGTAACACTTCAGCAATACAGATTGAATAGATCCCTACATCCGTAGTTTAATAAGTAATTCCCTCTTCCAAATATCTAAATGTTGGGGAGACTTTTAAAATGACCACATGTTGCCTACTTAATGAATTTTTGCAGCTTCATCTATGGCGATGCAGTCATGACCTTTGTGTTCCCTTGAATCATGACACACCGAACAGATAGCCTGTTCATCCTTCCCGACAGAAGAGCTTGAGTTGCTCACAGTGCAGACTGCAGAACACCTCAGACCCCGCTGAAGCTCTCTGACTCCTTTTCCTTTCAGAAGGCTTCACACAGGTTCTTTACAGATGGGTTATTAGGAGGCTCAAACTTTGAGGATCTTCTCCTGCAGACGGGACACTCTTGAGATCCGCACTCTTTCCAGAATCCCCGCAGACAGGTTTTACAGAAGCTGTGGCAACACGACATGGCGACAGGATCTCTGAAGATGTCCCAGCACACAGGACAGGAGAAATCCTCAATGGGGAGAGACACTTTTGCAAGCCACTTTTCACACTTCGCTCTTCTGGAACGTCAAGCAGAGTTTGCTTTCACTTTTAAAGACTCACCCTGTTCATTCTCAGAGCTACAGTTTAGTGGAATGTCAATCATCTTTTCCAGTATCTGCGCTAAGACGTTGAGATTCATTCAAATTCCTGTGTCGTGATGAACCTTGTTCTGGTTTTGGACTACAGGCAAATAAACAGCAGTTACAGAGTGCCAAATGTTACCGCGCTGCACTAAGTTGAACTTCCTGCACCACATGTAATAAGAATCTTTGAGATTCTGGTTGTAATGAAAAGCGCTATGTAAAACACATCTGTTATTAGGTGTGTGAGGGCAGAGCAGATGCCAGTACCTGAGAAAGATTTAGGTGTGTGTGTGTGTGTGTGTGTGTGTGTGTGTGTGTGTGTGTGTGTGTGTGTGTGTGTGTGTGTGTGTGTGTGTGTGTGTGTGTGTGTGTGTGTGTGTGTGTGTAGAGTTTCCAGGGGGTGTGTGCTGTAGCTAGAGAGCTGGGCAATCATCACACTATTTGGACACACTCCTGGCAGGAGGTGCTGAAACAGGCCTACCTCAGTGTCATATTCCGGCCTTTTTGTATTATTTCAACCTGCGGAGGGAAATCTGAATTACGGAAGAGATTGGTTGGCTGGTTAATTTCAGAGGAGACGTAGAGGTGTCATCCCCTGGCTTTCCAGCTGCCATCTTTGTCACACTAAGCACGGAGAGACAACAGGACGCCCGTGTGTGACTGTCACTCTTAAAACATACTACTGCTCAGCCACTTAGAGGGCTTGAACTCTACCATGCTGGGACCAACGTGTGTGTGGTGTGTATGCGTGCCATTGTAGCAGTAGGCTATTCCTTTGTGTAAACGTGTCAGATTGAGATGAGAGGGAAGTATTTGCATGTTTATTACACCTGAGATTGAGAACGCCTCTTGAATGTTCATGTACACACACACACACACACACACACACACACACACACACACACACACACACACACACACACAAACACGCAATAAAATCAAACCTCCGACACAGAAAAAATGTCAATAAAAAATGTGCTCCTCCCACTGATTTCCCTCATTCATTACAGATGGGTCAATGTCCGTCATTGTTACATCTGATCTGTCTTCTCCACTCCTCCATCGATTCCCTTCATCCCTCCATTTGTCTGCATCGCTCCCCCCTCTTTGTAAAATATTTTCACATCCATTAGTCCAAAGAAAGGGATTGCTAATTGGATTAAAAAGATGTTGCAATGAGAAACCATAGAACGGTCAGTTAGGAAAGAACAGAGGGTCTGTCCCAAATAGCACCCTATTCACTCTTTAGTGCACTAGTGCTGACCAGAGCCCTATGGGTCCAGGTCAAAATAGTGCAACGTATACGGAATAGGATGCCATTTGGGACACAGACAGAATGATGAACGATTTATTCATTAGCTTCTTTTTTTCAGTTACAGCTCAGCCTTTAATGAATTGTTTTTGGTTTGTTTATCTCGACTCTCGGACACCCAATTAGCCAAGGAGAAGAGGAGGGCGAGGAAAGTGAAACTGATCGTTTAAATAGGCTTACTTGTTGCTCTTCCTGTCTAACCTTTACTCCATCACAAAGGACTGGACAGGTGACAGTACTCACCTGATAGGATCCACATTGCTTTCATCCTCTGTTCAGATTAGCGCCAGTAAATGTGAAGGACACAAGTAGAAGACGATCGAGATGCAGCCTGAATCGTATTGGTTTACTCTTTTGACTGAGGAGTCCTAAACTTGGGCTGAGTTGGGCTAGGTTTAGCTTGGCATTGAGCCCAGAATCAAAGCTACTTGAAGTGCTCCATTTGTCAACTAGCTAGCTCCCAAGCCAAACATGGACATATGGATCATGTGTGTACTCTGTCTACAAATGCTATTTTCGATTATAATCTGTTTCTCATAATTCCCCTCTCCTGTATGGTTTCTATTTACAGGGTTAACATACCATGGCAAAAGCCTTTCAGTAGTGACAGTACATTGCTACCTGTAGTGTTCCTTAAGGCGCCATTGTGAATTCAATTAGATCGGTAGCATTGGCAGTGTCACACCCTGATCTGTTTCACCTGCCTTTGTGATTGTCTCCACCCCCTCCAGGTGTCGCCCATCATCCCCATTATCTCCTGTCTATTTATACCGGTGTTCTCTGTTTGTCTGTTGCCAGTTCGTCTTGTTTGTCAAGTCAACCAGTGTTCTTTGTGTTCAGCGCCTGCTTTTCCCCAGTCTCTCTTTTCTCGTAACTCCTGGTTCTGACCCTTGCCTGTCTTGACCCCGAGCCCGCCCGCCTGACCACTCTGCCTGTGCCTGCCTGCCGTCCTGTTCCTTTGCCCCGTCTCTGGATGACCGACCTCTGCCTGACCCTGAGCCTGCCTGCCGTCCTGTACCTTTTCCCCTGTTTCTGTAATAAACATTGCTACTTCGATACGGTCTGCATCTGGGCCCTACCTTTATCCTGATAGGCAGTAGAGTATGTGATCATAGTGTATTACTCAAAACAGAGGAAGTATCCCCAGCCAACAGTATTGACCTCACCTCAACTGTCCTCATTGGCTGGCAAAACAACGGATTTAAAATGACGTTCTGCATGGCCTGTGTTCTTGCTCTCTGTTCAAATATAAACCTAACGAGAAGCGAGGAAGCCTTTGACACAAATCAATTCACTCTCCTTTTTTCACCACGCAAACAGCTTCTCCTTTTCAACACATGGTTCTGTTATCAGCCGTGTCCAGAAGCCTACAATCTAGCCAACTGCACGTTAGTGATTTACAATCCTCCACCAGACTAACATTATTTCATAGGTTTTGTTCCCCTTGGTAATAGAACACAGACGACTTGTGTCATCAGAAATCAGATCACATTTTTTTTTTGAAGCTCGAGAAATGAAATGGCTTCTTTCTCTCTGTTACTGACGCTGGCGCCATACCCCCTCCTGTCTGTCTACCTGCTGTTACAGTCCGTTGGTATGGCATATGGAGGACACCAGTTACGCTGATTTCACAATGTCATGCATCCCTCATGTATAACACTCGGACAAGGACCAGGCTTTATACACAGTCTGCGGCCATAAGGAGGGATTCCAATGTGCGTTGAGTACCAGAATGAGTGGGACATTGGCTGTAGTTGGATCACTGCAACATCCATAAACCACAAGTGATGCTGACAGCAGGTACTGAACATTGGGCTGGATCCACTATGGTGCAGAGCTGTACATGGAGCAAGTTTAGCCATAACACTACGTGCCTCAGTAAACAACCAATGGTGTTAAAGGGTTATTTGTGCCCACTGTGAGGAGTGGAGCCCCGTGCCACTGCAGAGCAAATGAGTGTATGTCTGTGACAGAATGATCTTTAGACTGCGTTGATCTCTCTTCTCGTTGGTGTGTGTGTGTGTGTGTGTGTGTGTGTGTGTGTGTGTGTGTGTGTGTGTGTGTGTGTGTGTGTGTGTGTGTGTGTGTGTGTGTGCGCGCGCGCGCGCAAGCATCCACAAGAATTTGCAGGGGACATGGAAAGAATAGAATATAATTATGTTTTGTTATCCATTTCTGACAGGCTGGAAGCAACACATGCTCAGCCACAGGAGGCTGCCGCCTAATATGGAAAGTGAATTCCCTTCCTGTGCATTTCGGTAGAGAGTGTAAAATCTTGTGAATTAGGGATACCTGTTTATTATGATTTTTACAGCTTCTACCGAAACGCACAGGAATTCACAATAGTGTTTTCTTCACAACAGACTGAGAACCGACCAAGACAGAGAGTCCCTGAGCCAGTGATATTGCCCCTTCATTTGGAGGGCCAATGCGCTGCCTGTCAGTCAAAATGACACATCAGTGTCTCTCTCTCATGCACGACTGGGCTGGAGATTTCTATTTTCTGTCATCTCCATTTGGGCCCCTACAGATCTGCTCTCACACTGACTCGCTCTGTGCTGATTTTTGCTCCACCGCACCAGTGATTCAGAGAGCTGGAAAGTGTGATGGGACTTGTGATGTGTCTGAATATGATTTTCTCTCCTTTTTGGTTCTTTTTTGATACCTCGGCCCATTCCGGGCCCACGGGTAATGTGCAGAGTAGTCTTATAGCTTATTGTGTGTCAGATTCAATTCTGATGATAGTTTCACATTCAGCGATTTGAGCAGCTCAATGACTTACTTTATCTTCCCTAGATGAAATGCCACAAATTCAGTTTCAGTTTATAGTTAATCAAACCACTAACTTCTTACCTTGATAGAGGACAGCTCAGTGTGTTCTGGATGCAGATATAAATAATGACTAATGACTAATGAAGCAACATTGCAGTATAGTTATTACGAAGCGAATCCATGTTCACCATTCAACAAGTGACCGCTGGGTGTCACTGTTGCATCCGAATCGATGTAGAGTTTGGTTGCTGTCCTTGGTCCTGAAATAGACACCAACAGCTGAACTCAGCAAAAAAAGAAACGTCCGTTTTTCAGGACCCGGTCTTTCAAAGATAATTCGTAAAAATCCAAATAACTTCACAGATCTTGATTGTAAAGGGTTTAAACACGGTTTCCCATGCTTGTTCAATGAACCATAAACAATTAATGAACATGCACCTGTGGACGATCGTTAAGACACTAACAGCTTACAGACGGTAGGCAATTAAGGTCACAGTTATGAAAACTTAGTACACTAAAGAGGCCTTTCTACTGACTCTGGAAAACACCAAAAGAAAGATGCCCAGGGTCCCTGCTCATCTGCGTGAATGTGCCGTAGGCATGCTGCAAGGAGGCATGAGGACTGCAGATGTGGCCAGGGCAATAAATTGCAATGTTCGTACTGTGAGACGCCTAAGACAGCGCTACAGGGAGACGGGACCGACAGCTGATCGTCCTCGCAGTGGCAGACCACATGTAACAACACCTGCACAGGATCGGTACATCCGAACATCATACCTGCGGGACGGGTACAGGATGGCAACAACAACTGCCCGAGTTACACCGGGACACACTGGCAAAAAGTGCTCTTCACTGACGAGCCGCGGTTTTGTCTCACAAGGAAAGATGGTCGGATTCGCGTTTATTTTTGGAGGAATGAGCATTACACTGAGGCCTGTAATCTGGAGCGGGATCGATTTGGAGGTGGAGGGTCCGTTATATGGTCTGGGGCTGTGTGTCGCAGCATCATCGGACTGCGCTTCTTGTCATGCAGGCAATCTCAATGCTGTGCGTTACAGGGAAGACGTCCTCCTCCCTCATGTGGTACCCTTCCTGCAGGCTCATTCTGACATGACCCTCCAGCATGACAATGCCACCAGCCATACTGCTCATTTTGTGTGTGATTTCCTGCAAGACAGAAATGTCAGTTTTCTGCCATGTGGGGAAACATCTCACAGCAAGAACTGGCAAATCTGTTGCAGTCCATGAGGAGAAGATGCACTGCAGTACTTAATGCAGCTGGTGACCACACCAGATACCGACTGTTACTTTTGTTCAGGAACACATTATTCCATTTCTGTTAGTCACATGTCTGTGGAAGTTGTTCGGTTTATGTCTCAGTTGTTGAATCTTATATTCATACAAATATTTACACATGTTAAGTTTGCTGAAAATAAACGCAGTGGAGAGTGAGAGGACGTTTCTTTTTTGTTGAGTTTATAACAAAGATACATTGGAATATGAGTAGCTTACAAAAATAGTTGTTTTAAATAGCTACCGGATATATCGTTTTTACAATATGCAATATTATAAATTGACCAATGATAATGCAAGGCATGGTAACTAAATTATCTATTTCAGCAAAACTTTAATTAATATAAATGTCACTGGTGGCAAAATGTGGCTTGAACAAAAACCGTAGATGGCGCTATAACGAAATGCGTGCGCAAGGTAGCAGCCTAACTAACAAACGCACTGCAATTTCTCATCCCTCCCGCGCCAGACACCCCAAAACACTCATGGCAAAAGGAGATTGAGTAGAGCCCCCAAAGCATACGAGAGGACAAAAGCTCTAACGCGCATTATTAGTTCGTTGCTTTCTTCAGAGAAGAAAGGCACCTAATAGACTTCGTTCTCCGAGAGTCCACAGTACATATTGGGGACAGGGATTTTTGAGACCAAGTTGCATTGGAAATCAACTGATTCGGTCTATATTTTCTTCCACATCTGCTTTGAGGAATGCTACTCTAATACGCGACAAACGGGACAATACTGTATCGTTCCAGTTATCTGGACAACCTGCAACGATTAAATGGAGATAATTTATCTAATTTGCAAAGTGACATAATGAAATCTAAATATTAGGATAAGAACAGATTTCGCTCAAATTTCAAAAAGTCACAACTCTGGTTCAAGCGAATGTTCGTGGATTCAATTAAACGAAAACTCATGGATACAGTCTTACATTTGACTATTTTCTCGGAGTATTAACAGTGGTCTGTCGCACGTTGAAGCCCAAAGACGCAAGCGGCATGCAGCAGTTTCAGCACCCAGTCGAGTCCCAGGTTGCGAGGTTAACGATGTCGGGGGTCGCTTGTTTGGTTGAGTGTTTTGGGAAATGATTACAGGCAACATCGACGGTAAAATAATGATTAGAAGATGGCTTGTGACGTTCAAACCGTTCAGGTAAGAGACAAAGAACGTATGGCTTAATATTTCCACTCTGGGCTTTGGTATTCATTTACAATGAATAGAATGGAATAGCACATTTATTTTTAAAAGCACAGCCTATAATTGTTATTTAATGAACAGGTTATTTGTCATTTGACCTAATCAATGACGATAATTAATGTATTGAATGACCAGCATGTCTATAGGCTACACCTAATCCCTGACCATCATTATATTGCAATAAACGGATAAACTGGCAGCAGTACGTGTGCCTGCATGGGTGTTTTCATCCACCATCCTGCATACGCGTGAGTGCGTTTGGTAATCTGCGACGGAGTCTCCCGACAACACCAGCTGTTCTCTTCCGCTCCTCTAACAGAGAAACGAGATTAAGTTAGAGATTACATTCCCGTGTTCACAGCTGGATCCGTATGTCAACAGTAAATAAGTAAAGCGCATTATCAACCCAGCGAGCTAACAAGCGGTGATGAGCTGCTTATCCCCCAAGCTTCATTAGCATGGCACCCTATTCGCTATATAGTGGATTACTTTTGACCAGGGCCTACACACAATACCCCATAATGTCAAAGTTGAGTAATGTTTTTCGATACACCTAGTCACCACAAAGATACAAGCGTCTTTCATAACTCAGTTGCCGTAGAAAGGAAATAAACTATTCAAGGATTGGTGACTTTAAAACAGTTACAGAGTTGAATGGCTGTGATAGGAAAAACATTTGGATGTATCAACATCATTGTAGCTACTCCACAATAGTAACCTAATTAACAGAGTGAAAAGAATGCATCCTGTTTACAACACGGCACTGAAGTAACACTGCAAACATTTGGCAAAGCAATGAACTTTATTTCCTGAAAACTAAGTGTTGTGTTTGTGGCAAATCCAATACAACACATTAATGAGTACCACTCTCCATATTTCCAAGCATAGTGGTGGCTGTATAATGTTATGGGCATGCTTGTAGTGGTTAAGGACCGGGGAGTTTCTCAGGATAAAAAAGAAACGGAGCTAAGCACGGGTCAAATCCTAGAGGAAAACCTAGTTCAGTCTGCTTTCCACCAGGCACTGGGAGATGAATTCACCTTTCAGCAGGACAATAACCTAAAACACAAGACCGTGAATGTTACAGTTTAGACTTAGTGGCCGAGTTACAGTTTAGACTTACATCTACTTGAAAATATATGGCAAAACCTGAAAACTGTTATCTAGAAATGATCAACAACCAATTTAACAGAGCTTGAAGAATTTTAAAAAGAATAATGGGCAAATGTTGCACAATCCAGGTGTGGAAAGCTCTTAGAGACTTACCCAGAAAGACTCACAGCTGTAATCGCTGCCAAAGGTGCTTCTACAAAGTATTGACAGAGGGATGTGAATACTTATGTAAATCAGCCATTTCTGAATTTAATTTGCAAAAATGATGTTTTCACTTTGTCATTATGGACTATTGTGTGTAGATGAGTGAAAGGTATATGTAATCCATGTTGCCCCTATCATTTTCTCTGGTTCAAAGGCATTGACCTCAATTCAGAGGGGGCAGATTTGAGGTTCAATCAGGCTGCATTTGGATAAGGCAGCCCAATTCTGTTATTTTGTTCACTAAATTGGTCTTTTGACCAATCAGATCAGCTCTGAGAAAGATCTGATGTGAAAAGATTCGATGTTAGGGATAGATCGAGATTTACTGGGGGGGAGGGGCTGCTCCAACTCAAGGTGTCCCAAAAACAAATGCGCCCCCCTCCCCAAAGTTACAAATGATCCTCACATGACCCTCCCCTTGTACTGTAAGTAAAATGAACAACAGCCCCCCCCCCCCCCCCCCCCCCCATAGAATGAACTCAAAATGTATGTTTATGACCACAAATAACAATAACTATAGTGACCCCGTGTATATAAACGTGGATATCGACTTTGCCAATTCAGCATGCTTTTGTGGCACAGTCAATGCCATGCAGGGCTACTGGCCAGAAGGTTGAGGGTTTACCGACCACCACAGACAAGCTCACTCTCCCTGCCTGTCTCATTAGACTACAGTCAGAGCCGGCTGCAGACAATGATCAGCTAGAGGGCAATCATATGTTCAACATTTATAATTATATAAAATATATGCAACTAATTTTCCACCAACAGGTTTTTGTGCCAATGCACCACACAACCAATAAACAAAGCGTATCCTGACTTCGGCACTTCAATGTCACTTCAACACCACACTAAATAAACAATGTCAATATCAACAAACAGAAAATACATCCCTCCCTACCTTGTAGGCTTACCCAGTATAGAAGGCTTGGCTTGACAATCTCCAAATGTCATTCAACTTATTATTGTTTTGTAGCAGATTTCTCTTTCCATTCAACAATTGGACTGTTGTTGATGTGTGCAGAGGGTCCCTGGTTCGCGCCCGGGTATGGGCGAGGGGACGGTCTAAAGTTCGCAAGGTAAAGTCGTGGACTTATTTCCATTGTGGTCCCTATTTTTTTTTCATCAATACATAGACAATTACACAGATACAGACACATTACATAGATACAGACACATCACAGAGATAGAGACAAAATAATGCTCAACCTCCAGATGAGTATGAGGGGGGAGTTTAATTCAGTACAATTCTTGCAAGCTTGTTTGGCTGGTAGCTTATTCTTTAGATGTTTGGGGCTGCTGGTCGACTAGCGCACTTGACAGAGTCTTTAGGGTGTTTATAGCTAGGTGTCCATCCAATTGGCATCAGATTTTCATGTGAATATTCTCAAATCTTGGCCCCGGAAAACATGACGGAAGATTTTAATTTACCATTAGAGACATTAGAGACCTTTTATGGACATCCATATGCATTCAGATCCAACCTGGCGCAGCCAGCAGCATCAATAAATGAGGGATGTTGTTCAAATGAGACACATTTGGGGGCCTTAAGGAGTGGCCCCTTTTAAAAAAAAATTACGCCTAAAATGATATACCCAAATGTAACTGCCTGTAGCTCAGGACCTGAAGCAAGGATATGCATATTATTGATACCGTTTGAAAGGAAACACTTTGTAGTTTGTGGAAATGTTAAATTGATGTAGGAGAATATAACACATTAGATCTGGTAAAAGATAATACATAGAAAAAAAGCATGCGTTTTTTTGTTTGTTGTACCATCATCTTTGAAATGCAAGAGAAAAGGCCATAATGAATTATTCTAGCTCAGGCGCAATTTAGACTTTGGGCACAAGATGGCAGAAGTGCATGTGCAAAGTTTTAGACTGATCCAATGTACTGTTGCATATCTATTCAAAATGTTGTATCAAGACTGCCCAAATGTGCCTAATTAGTTTATTCATGCTTTTTAAGTTCATAATTGTGCACTCTTCTCAAACAAACTGATATGGTATTATTTCACTGTAACAACAACTATACACTGGACCATGCAGTTAGATGAACAAGAATTGAAGCTTTCTGCCCATATCAGATATGTTTATGTCCTGGGATTTTTTTTGTTGTTTCTTACAACCTCATGCTAATCACATTAGCCTACGTTAGCTCAATCTTCCCGAGGACGGGACACCGATCCTGTAGAGGATAACAAATGACAAAAACACTTTTCCTTGTGTTTTGATATGCGAAAACTTTTAGGGTAATTTGAAATATGAAAACTTTAGGGTCATTTTTCAATTTCCGACCCGAATATTTTGTATAGAGATAGGCATTATGTTGTTTGATTATAGGATTAACTCTGGTAGTCTTCCTCACCTCAAGTTCAACTGTCGGAGTCAGTTGGAGCGCCGGGGCGCCATGCCTTCATATCGTAGGCCTGCAGGAGCTAAAGCTTAATAATAGCCACACCATACCTTCACACGGTTTGGTCTCTAAACTTTAGTCGTGTAATATCAAAAGTAAGTAAAGCCATTTGTTTCTAGGGAAAATCCGAGCAGAAGAGCGAATGTAAAACAGGGAAAAGGTCAACTACCCTCAAAAGACCAATTAGTGGAAAAAAAGATCAGAATTGGTCTGCCTGTGTGAACTAGCCTACATTCAAAACAAGTCATTAGAAAATCATTATACAGAGGGCAATCCTAATTGTCCCATTCACTTCAGTATCAATGAGCGTAAAAGAGTGAAGACTGCAGAAAAAAACAGCCTACCGAATTATTAGAAAACATTCCGCTGAGCACCGAACAACCCAGCCGCCCTGCGGGTTCACTTCAATCAACATGGGTAGCGAGATCTGATAAGCGCCGGTACGTGGGACAAGCCAATTAGGAGATAGCGGATCTGTGGGTCTGATCCAATTACCCGACCCAAGCATTTACTTTAAGCGTTTTAATTAGAGAGTTAGGCAGGCCCTGTGTCTAATCCTAATTTATTATCACCCCTCTATCACTCTCAGGTCCTCTATCACCCTCATGGAGGGGCTTTGAAATAGGGATAGACGATAAGGGAGGAAAGGTGGAAACGATCGCCCTGAGACTGGACCCGGGGCACGGCGCTTTGGCGCACATGCACTCCCGAAGCACGCATAATTGAAAAGAACACCGCATCTCTGTGCAGAAAGCATTAGGGACACGTACGCACGCCCATGCAAAGCATACGTAAATGCATACACACACACACACACACGCGCACGCACACACGCACACACACGTGCACACACATACACGAAGACACACGTTACACGCACAAACACACACACACACACTCCGTATGACCTTGTTCAGGATTATAGAGCCCGAAGAAGCCCGAAGGTCAGAGGGAGAAGTTTGGGAAATGAGGGATTAGAAAGAGAAGTTGACTTCAGCCCTTTTGCTTTTAATCTGTTTAATCAGCTCCTGTTCCCTCTGAGTTGGACAGGGTCCACATAGTCTCACATGGCTGTCCTTGTCCCCTTATGTCCCTTAGTTTACTCACTGAGCTGAACAAAATGAATTTGGTATCAGATAGATCAAGCACATGGTTTCCATGGTTTCCGGGTGTCTGCTGCCGTTCCATTTGCTCCGCTCCTGCCATTATTATGAGCCGTTCGCCCCTCAGCAGCCTCCACTGTTAACTACTCCACCTACCTGTGGTCAGTGGCCCAAAGGAAAGGGAACGGAAAAGGAATCCATTCAACTGTACTAGGACGCACCCCTCAAGCCTCTGACTTTATCAACTAGCTTTGTGAGCAGATGGTCATAGCCCAGGTAAATAATCACAATCCCAGTTAGGACTACAGGACGATAATCCAAGATACAACCTGCTGTAATCAAACCTTCCCCCCCCCCCCCCCCGCCCCCTCGCCAGATAAAAATATGTTATGGGATTCAAATCCGTTACAGGATTCGGCTCTGTGCTCCCCCAGACAGAGATTGAATCATCCAGACGTACTGCACAGTATGTGGAGCAGATGGACGTAATATTTAAAAAATGCTCCAGTTTCCTGGGGGGAAAAAAACATAGCTACGTCTGTAATGAATGTCTCCATGCTGTTACTTCTAGATAGGCTGATATTTTTATGGTTTCCCTACCTCAGGTTCCTTTCCTGTCATTATGCTCTCTAAATCAGGGGTTTCGCTCATATATAGAGTCTCCTTGGTTGCCTGCCGAACCACCGTGCTCTGTCCTTATGAGACTACTATGAGCACCGTGCCTATCGCTAACGTCAGTCACTGTTCTATCTAACCGGTTGTTCCTTATCACTCTTGGCAGCATAGTTCAATAACTTGCAATTATCCCAGTATGTTAAATCTGAACTCGTATGACAATGCTGTTTACTGTTCACGGAGTGTCAAAACTTTCACGGAATCCAGCATGCCAGCGAACTCCACTCGCTCGGCTTCAGAGTCAAGCTACAGTTTGAATTATTCAGTCATTTGTATCTGTTGTGGGTCCTAGCTTTCCACTGCTGGCACAGTAACAAAGGCATATGTGGTTAGCATTGCATAAGTTGCTACTGTACATAGTGTACCGGTCCAATGCACTTGCTCTGAGAATACGTAGGTATAGAAGCGTACTGTATCTGGCTGTGTAAACATGCACATTTTAAAAGTAGTGCTGGGTAGAGACGGTTGTTTATCTACTGTAGCTACTGTAAGTACTCTACATACAAGGATGTCAAGGTAGAATGAAGCGTGGGTAAAGTATACTCCTCTCCTCTCCTCTCCTCACTGTCAGAGACCGTTATAGAATTAGCCAGCAGCAGTCGTTTAGCCCCGTGGGGAATGAAGGAGGAAGCCTCCTCTTTATCTCTGGTGTGCGTGACACAATACATCAATTATAGGCATTTTGGAAAAAGCTGCTTGTCCCTAATTGGGGAACCTGAGGATGCCTGGATGGGGTGCGAGTTAGCAGGGGGATGGAGACGGGAGCTAAAATGGCCCCTGACATTTTGACTTTAATTTCCTCGGCTGGGCCGGTCTAATTGCCTGTGTTTCCTAATGCATGTTCTTGACTGTGCTGCTGTACTTGATCTGTTTTCTGACGGTTCCTTTCTCCTCTTCCTCCCTTCGTCCTCTCTCTTCATACTTCTCTCCTCTCGTCAACAAATCTTTCACTTTCCTCCCTCCCGCACTCTTTCATCAATTCTCCCCCACTGTCGCTCCTTCTCCTTCCTCTTCTCATCCATGCCTTCTCTCTCTCCTCTCCCCCTCTCTTCTCTTCCCTCCCATCCCTCCATCCAGGATATTCGTGGTGGGGATCGGCTTCTTCAGCCTGTGTTTTCTAATGACCTCCCTGGGGGGCCAGTTCTCAGCCAAGAGGCTTGGGGACTCCCCCTTCACCATCCGGACAGAAGGTAGAGAAAAGACACTATTTGTGTGTGTGAGTGCCTGTGGGTCGCTGGCCCTATCTAAGTAGAGCTGTGGGGGTTTGTCTATTGGGGGTTGTCTAGTCAGAGGGAGCTATGGGTGTGGTGTTACAGTAGGTCACACAGATACACCATTACCCTGTGGCACTGCACAGAAAAGAGACATATCCCCCCGTATGAGTGCAGTGCAGTATACTGCATCGCTTCTAAGGGAGCATTGGTCTGCAATGCACACTGCAGCAGCATTGAAGGCAGACTCGCTCTGTCTGGTTTGACTCCATCAACACTTGCTGTATGTGCAGTAACCCTGGCGACTCATCGGGGGTCTGGTAAGAGTCTTCTGAAGGCTGTTGTGAGGGGCTGAGTCTCTGATGGCTGCTTACTGCCGCTTAATATCTCACCACAGAAATCTCATTATTACATTGGCTGACTGCAGGCGTCACATGACCTCAACTGAGGCCGTAGGCCAATGACGGGACGGGAAAGAGCTGTGTCTAATCCCCCCCTGTCTCCTACTCTACGAGGTGTGAACTGTGAAGTCAGAGATGGGTCCTCTGGCGAGCAGCTGTCCCTGCCACTGCCTGAGTAAAAAAATAAAAGGCGATTTAGGTCCTTTAGCCGAGGATGAACAACTCATAAGGGAGGATAATCTGATGTAAAGCCCTTCTAACTCTGAGAGAGCATGTTGTAGGGTTGAGGTGTGGTGTGTGTGTGTGTGTGTGTGTGTGTGTGTGTGTGTGTGTGTGTGTGTGTGTGTGTGTGTGTGTGTGTGTGTGTGTGAGCACACTTGATTAATTAACCACTCATGCACTGTTGCCTGGGGAGACATCTGGACTGAGCTCATTAAGAGCTGCCGAGGGTCCAACCTAGAAGTTTACCACAGGAATTTGTGTGTGTGTGCGTGCGTGTGAAAACCCTGTCTGTGTGTGTGTGTGTGTGTCAGATGAATTGGCAGAAAATGAATGGGGCGACAGCAGCAATGTGGGACAAGATTGAGAAGAGAGAGATGGAGAGCTGGTTCCATCTGCTCTCTCTAAGTCTGCCCTGGAAACAAGGGGCCCTTTCATTCTGCCGGGGAGCACCACCTGCAGAACCACGGGTCTAGCTAAGACACACACACACATGCGCTCACACACACTTTGTGTCAGTGGTCTCTGTAATGTTATTTTTGTCGAAGGACCTCAACAGTTTATTTTGACTGAGTACACTTCCATCCTCAGCTCTGGTGTCGAGAGAATAACGCCTTGTTACCGCTCTTCCTGAGGGGATTCAAGGTGACAGCATAATGCTCGTCCAAAACATCGGAGCTTCCAAATCATTCTACAAAAACACCATTACAGAGTGTGACTAGCATTAGTCTGTCACCTTGAATCCCCTCAGGAAGAGCGGTAACAAGGCGCTATTCTCTCGACACCAGAGCTGAGGATGGAAGTGTGCTCAGTCCAAAATAAGCTACACAATAAGTACATAGAGAAACCTCGGGTATATCCTCATAGATGTTGATCGTCCATTGTTGTACACAGACATTTACCCACTCAAACGACAGGTGGATTACTTGTGTTTAGGAGAGCTTTGTTACCAGAGCTAGCGACAATGATGTCAGATGTTCTCCATGTGGGGGTGTTAGTAGAAGTCCTATTCCCTTGTTACAGCGACCGGGTCTCCTCTTCTCCTCTCGCTTCCATGGATTGTCAGCCTTCACTGTGGGCCTTGCCTCACTGGGCTCTGCTGGAATCCGCTCTCTCCGCTTTCTCTCCAGCCCTGCGTGTCACAGACACACTGAGTCAACCAGCCCTGCGTGTTACAGACACACTGAGTCAACCAGCCCTGCGTGTTACAGACACACTGAGTCAACCAGCCCTGCGTGTTACAGACACACTGAGTCAACCAGCCCTGCGTGTTACAGACACACTGAGTCAACCAGCCCTGCGTGTTACAGACACACTGAGTCAACCAGCCCTGCGTGTTACAGACACACGGAGTCAACCAGCCCTGCAGTGTTACAGACAGACTGAGTCAACCAGCCCTGCGTGTTACAGACAAACTGAGTCAACCAGCCCTGCGTGTTACAGACACACTGAGCCAACCAGCCCTGCGTGATACAGACACATTGAGTCAACTAGCCCTGTGTGTTACAGACACATTGAGTCAACCAGCCCTGCGTGTTACAGACACACTGAGTCAACCAGCCCTGCGTGTTAGACACACTGAGTCAACCAGCCCTGCGTGTTACAGACACATTGAGTCAACCAGCCCTGCGTGTTACAGACACACTGAGTCAACCAGCCCTGCGTGTTACAGACACACTGAGTCAACCAGCCCTGCGTGTTACAGACACATTGAGTCAACCAGCCCTGCGTGTTACAGACACACTGAGTCAACCAGCCCTATGTGTTAGACACACTGAGTCAACCAGCCCTGCGTGTTACAGACACATTGAGTCAACCAGCCCTGCGTGTTACAGACACACTGAGTCAACCAGCCCTGCGTGTTACAGACGCATTGAGTCAACCAGCCCTGTGTGTTACAGACACATTGAGTCAACCAGCCCTGCGTGTTAGACACACTGAGTCAACCAGCTCTGCGTGTTACAGACACATTGAGTCAACCAGCCCTACGTGTTAGACACACTAAGTCAACCAGCCTTGCGTCTTACAGACACATTGAGTCAACCAGCCCTGCGTGTTGCAGACACACTGAGTCAACCAGCCCTATGTGTTAGACACACTGAGTCAACCAGCCCTGCGTGTTACAGACACATTGAGTCAACCAGCCCTGCGTGTTACAGACACACTGAGTCAACCAGCCCTGCGTGTTACAGACACATTGAGTCAACCAGCCCTGCATGTTACAGACACACTGAGTCAACCAGCCCTACGTGTTAGACACACTGAGTCAACCAGCCCTGACTGTTACAGACACATTGAGTCAACCAGCCCTGCGTGTTACAGACACATTGAGTCAACCAGCCCTGCGTGTTACAGACACATTGAGTCAACCAGCCCTGCGTGTTACAGACACATTGAGTCAACCAGCCCTACGTGTCACAGACACACTGAGTCAACCAGCCCTGCGTGTCAAAGACACACTGAGTCAACCAGCCCTGCGTGTCAAAGACACACTGAGTCAACCAGCCCTGCATGTCACAGACACACTGAGTCAACCAGCCCTGCGTGTCACAGACACACTGAGTCAACCAGCCCTGCGTGTCACAGACACACTGAGTCAACCAGCCCTGTGTGTTACAGACTTACTGAGTCAACCAGCCCTGCGTGTTACAGACTTACTGAGTCAACCAGCCCTGCGTGTCACAGACTTACTGAGTCAACCAGCCCTGCGTGTCACAGACTTACTGAGTCAACCAGCCCTGCGTGTCACAGACACACTGAGTCAACCAGCCCTGCGTGTTACAGACACACTGAGTCAACCAGCCCTGCGTGTCACAGACAGAGAAAATAATCAAGTGAATGAGAAAACGAGAGAACGGAGGAGGGATAGAGAATGGATGACTGATAGAGAACGGAGGAGGGATAGAATGGATGAGGGATAGAGAACGGAGGAGGGATAGAGAACGGAGGAGGGATAGAGAACGGAGGAGGGATAGAGAACGGAGGAGGGATAGAGAACGGAGGATGGATAGAGAACGGAGGAGGGATAGAGAACGGAGGAGGGATA
This sequence comes from Oncorhynchus clarkii lewisi, assembly GCF_045791955.1. NCBI lineage: Eukaryota > Metazoa > Chordata > Actinopteri > Salmoniformes > Salmonidae > Oncorhynchus > Oncorhynchus clarkii. The sequence continues at coordinate 23,354,166 of NC_092159.1, read as the reverse complement.
GAGAACGGAGGAGGGATAGAGAACGGAGGAGGGATAGAGAACGGAGGAGGGATAGAGAACGGAGAAGGGATAGAGAACGGAGGAGGGATAGAGAACGGAGGAGGGATAGAGAACGAAGGAGGGATAGAGAACGGAGGAGGGATAGAGAACGGAGGAGGGATAGAGAACGGATGAGGGATAGAGCGTGGAGGAATTACTGTAGACTGTTAGAGGGATACATTGAGAGGAAGTAGAAGGTATAATTAAGAGATCTGTATTTAAAATACGTTTCTACAAGAACCAGAAAAGAGAGGATGGAGACTGCACAAAGGAAAGGGAGTAATTAGATGCAAATGGCAGAGAAAAAGGAGGAGGAAGAAAGGAATTTAACATGAATTTAAGTAAGATACTGTTTGGCGACGACTGGATCAAAGGCAGTTCCCTATCGAGCCCATTTCTGCCCTGCAGTTTACAGTGATAACAAGGCGACAGTCTCTTATGCCCCCAACCGCAATGTTTCACTTTTCAGTGCTATATTTGTCTAAGAGCTAGCTCACTCAGTGTGTATTGTCTCCCTAGTGGGACAAAGAGCTACAACCCTCCTCCCCGACTTCCCATTTGCACCCCAAATTGCACCCTTATTCCCTAATTAGTGCACTAATTTTGTCCAGGGCATATGCGACTCTGGTCAAAAGTAGTGGACTACACAGGGAATAGGGTGCCGTCTGGGAGGCAGACGCTGTCTCGGCAGATTAATGTAATAGCTCCCTGTGTGGCTAAGGAGATGGAGCGGGTCCCAGTACCAGCCATAACAAGAGCCGTTTAACTAAAGAGTCGGCTGAGAACAGCACACTGTGGAATCTCATTGCTCAGTAGCATTGTAATGATAGCGCGCCGTATCATTGTTATGACAGGGCTCAGAGCAATTGACTTGTCACGTGGGACGAGGATGAGACATATTGTGTAGCTGACCAATAGATGGTGAGGTCGTTGTCAGTGGAGTGAAAAGGGGCTGCTTGAACATCTGAAGACTGTGAGGAAGGATGCTGTAGTCCGTTAGCAGTAACCATTGTCACCGGTCGTCCACGTTGCTGCACAAAGAGAGACCGTTGGAAGGCCACGAAAGCGGTGCTCTGCCATTTGAGAACACAGTCCTGATAAGGACATGTATGGAAGCGCCAGCCTACTATCAGGAGCTATGGTCCTCGTTGGTACACATTTGAAAGCCACCCTCTTCTCTTGACAAGGTCTGCCCCTCGCCCTCCGTGCTCTCTACATGTTGTTTATCAGTGCGATCGCCTTACCAGCCCCCCGTGTGTCGAGCCATAGCCTTAACAGGAAGTACAATGACGAGGTTAGAGCAGCGTCAGGAGCACTTCCTGCTTTGCTTCAGGCCAGTTTAGCTTGCATGAAGTGTACGGTACGTGGAGGTGAATTGTAAGAAAGTAGATTGGATCGAGACTCTGGAGGCATTTGTAATGTTATGTGTGTTATGTTTGTAATGTGCAAATCCACAGGCTACATAGTCATGTGTCTGATTGCACCATGTAACATAGATCATGGGAATAGCTTCGATGTCTTCTGTACTCTGCACATGTCTGCGAGCTGTTTTTTATTTATTTATTTTACCTTTATTTAACTAGGCAAGTCAGTTAAGAACAAATTCTTATTTTCAATGACTGCCTAGGAACAGTGGGTTAACTGCCTGTTCAGGGGCAGAACGACAGATTTGTAACTTGTCAGCTCGGGGGTTTGAACTTGCAACCTTCCGGGTTACTAGTCCAACGCTCTAACCACTAGGCTACCCAGCCACCCTGTTACTCACCGGTTCGGTGGACAATTGTGACAACTGTTCCCGTTCTCGTTCTTAATGAGGAGTTTCCATACAGTACCTTATATTCGTTCCGTACCAGCAATGTGACTGCAACACTATAGCCGCCTCAATGACCTTGTCAACTGCACGACTCGCATCCGCCTTTGTCCATAGGTTGCTAGCTCATCGCTTCTCCTCCTAGATGAGTTGTTCCCTCCCTCTCCTCTTCTTCCCTCTCTTCTCTCCCTCCCCCTCTTTCCCTCGGAGATGAATGCATGAATCAATTGCCCGGAGTGAGACTGAATGCTAATTGTGAGGCAAACGGCTACATCTGCTAGCACTGCTGAGGTATTATGACTTTTTTTCCCCTTTCTTATCGTTCTTTCTTTCACTATGCTGTCGGTGTCGAAGTTTGTTCACCGCGGGCCCTCGCAGCTGGAAGAATGCTCCCTGCCTTTCTTTGAAAGTGACAGTAATGATCACTCAGAGGCGAGAGGAATTCATTTATTTGACATGGGGGAAAAATGAGAAAATAATAATAATGAAAACTAGCGTTTGAACCAGGCCCCGCTATCTTAAAAGTGGCTTAGCCGGCTCCCAAACAAAGGAGGCTCTACGTTTCAGGGGTTAGAATGTGCCCACTCAGTGAGTAGCAGTGTCAAACACAACCCTCTCATTTAGCCTCTGCAACCGCTCGCTGTTTTGCCGAACTCTCCCAATTAAAGTAGATACAGGGAATCCTACTGCTAACGCTAGGTCATGCTAAACTGACCAAGACGCACAGCCAACAACACATAACACCTCACATAAATCTGCCCATAAACAATGGCAATTTCTCTATGGGCCATTTAGGTGAGCTCTGGTGCCGACCCCCGTGATAAGCAGTGCTCATTTTGTCAAAGGCAGGGGGCGCAAAACATTTATCTTGTCCATTCCCAGCGCGCCTCTCCAGAGTGCCGTTGGAGAGACGCACCGCTGCAGCGCTCCACCAAAATGATCTAGCATAAATCATGTAGCCTATAGCCTACAGTAGAAAGATCACTTCTTAGGCTACATCATGGACGTTTCTCCTATCAAATAGCCAAATAGCCCCCCAAAAATGAACCATTTTCTTTGATGTGAGTGTGACATGTGGCTACTCAGAACTGGTGTTGGGGAGTCTCACCCCGTCTGGGCTAAATTGTCATGATAATCAGTGATTTCAAGTTTGTATTCATACATTTTTAACAAGCTGTATCATAGCTAAAACAAAATATAATACTTCTGCATTTCCCACTGTGACTAACACATGGATGGACATTCATAAAATTCCATTGCCGGGCCGACAGTCTAAACTACACTATTTTAGTTTTGCGGGGGAGGAGGGTGGCAATTTTTGGGGTCTCGTCTAGGGTCGGTAGAACAGCCAGGACCGGGCCAGGACCGGACCTGGGCCTAGTCACTGGGAAACATCCAAGCAGCTCTCATAGACAGTAGTAGATACTAAGATGCTAGCTCTAAGATGTTAGTGCCTGATATACAGTATGCACAGTGCGTTGGCAGGAAACTATCCAAGCAGTGCTCATATACAGTAGGAGATAGGAGGATGCTAATGCTGCAATTTTAGGGACTGGCAGACATAAAGCATGATAATTGTTATCGCCTGCTGCACAGTATGCTAAGATGTTAGCCCCTGATACGCAGTATGCTAAGATGTTAGCACCTGATACACAATATGCTAAGATGTTAGCGCATGACGTACAGTATGCTAAGATGTTAGCGTGTAACATACAGTATGCTAAGATGTTAGCACCTGATACACAGTATGCTAAGATGTTAGCACCTGATACACAGTATGCTAAGATGTTAGCGCGTGACATACAGTATGCTAAGAGGTTAGCGCGTGACATACAGTATGCTAAGATGTTAGCGCCTGATATATTCACTGCATGTAGGCTTAGTCTCCGGGAGACTAGCAAGCAGTGCTCATTCATATGGTGGTACACTGCTGGAAGGCTTCACCCAGTACTCTCCAGTGCTATTTCAGGAAGCTGAAGGAGGACAGGATATGACATGGGTGCCCCTCAGGGCAGCACGGGGAGAGAGAGGACATGATCCAGACAACTACTACTGGAGCTGTGACTTCTCTCTCTCCCTGCCCTCATTTCCCATTTCATCTTTAATGCACTACATTCAAGTTGGAGGAAGATTTGCGCCTCTCTCTCCTCTCTCTCTTGCCTTCAGTGTCCTTCCACCTCCATATCTCGCACTCAATCACCTCTCTGCTGTCTCTTCACTCTCCATCCTTCATACCTCTCTGTTCATTTCTTTCACATCTCTCTCTCTGTTTCCCTCTCCACCCCTCATTTCATAGAAACTCGTCCCTCATTATACACACTGTCAGAGTCATGTCACAGGATGGACAGTCAACGATGTTGAATTTTAGTGGAGCGAATGGGGGAAAAAACTAGAGAAGAAGGTAAGCCCCAGTGCAATAGGGAGAGGTTGATGACTCATCCTGTCTGTCTGTCTGTCTGTCTGTTTGTCTATTGTCTATTGTCTGTTAATTCCCATTGAATCTTTTACCACCCTGGAGGGTGTATAGACAACCAAAGCCAGCCCTGACAGCTGATTCCAACGTGAAAAGAAATTCAAAAGAACAACAGACCTGTGAATAGAAGGAAAGATGTGTCTCTCTGAGCCTCGCGGAGCAGTTAGACAGGTTGACTTGAGTGTGAGATGTGTTTCAAGGCCCCAGTTGGAGCGTTTGCCAGCAGAGACTGTCACTGAGCTCCTGTGAAGCTTTTCTCTCAGATGGAGAGAGGACAATTGTTGAGAATTGAGCGAGCACAAACACACGCCCTCCATCTCTCTCTGTCTCTCTCACACACAAACATGCACACACACACACACACACACACACACACACACACACACACACACACACACACACACACACACACATACACACACACACCTCAGCTGCCAACAATCGCAGGCACCGCCAATATTAGCTGTCATGTTTTGCATTTCTCACAGCGGCGTGATAACGCCTTTACGCATCCCGCTGTCGCCTCCAGTGTTTACAACATCTCACTGTGATGGAGCTGTCACTCACAACCATAACAGCCCCTAATGCCGAGCTCTTATCTCCTAGCCTCCACAACACATCTCCCCTCTGGAACATGATTAACATCAGCAAGACAACAGAGCTGATCGTGGACTACAGGAAATGGAGGGGCGAGCACGCCCCCATCCACATCGACGGGCTGTAGTGGAGCAGGTCGGGAGCTTCACGTTCTGCGGTGTCCACATCACTAAGGAATTAACATGGCCCCCACACACCCACACAGTTGTGAAGTGTGGCATGACGGCACCTCTTCCGCCTAGGAGGCTGATAATATACTCAAAAGATCACCAGCTGCACCACTGAGAGCAGCTTGACTGGCTGCATCACCGCTTGGTACGGCAACTGCAAGGCACCCGATCACAAGGCACTACAGAGGGTGGTGAGTATGGCCCAGTACAGGACACCCTGCCATCCAGGACCTGTACACCAGGCGGTGTAGGAGGAAGGCCCTAAAAATGTTCAGACTCCAGCCACCCAAGCCATAGATGGTTCTCTCTGTTACCGCACGGGAAGCCGTTCCAGTGCAAGTCTGGAGCTAACAGGACCCTGAACAACTTCTACCCCCAAGCTATAAGACTGCTAAATAACTCATCAAATGGTTACCCGGACAACCTGCATTGGCCCTTTTTTTTGCACCAACTCTCTTGCACCGACTCTGTGCACACACTGGACTATAGCCACACTTACACTGACACCCCAACACACACACACACTGGACTATAGCCATGTTATTACCTGGTACTTCCTGTATATAGCCATGTTGTTACCTGGTACGTCCTGTATATAGCCATGTTGTTACCTGGTACGTATTGTATATAGCTATGTTGTTACCTGGTACGTCCTGTATATAGCCATGTTGTTATCTGGTACACCCTGTATATAGTCATTGTATTACCTGGTACTTCCTGTATATAGCCATGTTATTACCTGGTACTTCCTGTATATAGCCATGTTATTACCTGGTACTTCCTGTGTATAGCCATGTTATTTTTACTCTTTGCTGTGAATGTTCTTATTCCTTATTCCTTATTTATTATGTCACTTATTTCCATTAAAAAAAAAAATCTTTATCTTTAATTCCGCATTGTTGGAAAAGTACCCTTTTAAAAAGGACCCTTTTAGTCTACACCTGTTGTTTACGAAGCATGTGACAAATACCATTTTATTTGATTTAATGATCAGTAATTACCAGGTGCATCTTTCATTGATGCGTCAAGTGGCGTCCTCTCTTTTTATGGACAGTGTGAGTTTTGGAATAAGCACAGGAAATGCCTGAAGTGGGTGCCATATGGTCGTGTCTTTGTTTTGCCCGTGTGTAATTAATGAGAGAGATCAACATTAAGAATTGACCCCCCCCCCCCTTCATTTTGAGTTCTTGCGGAAACAGAGCCAGGAAAGAGGGCGTGGTAGGCTAGGACTTTACGTTTAAGACGATTTTGACACAGACCCATTTTGACCTCCCACTACCAACGTGCTGTCACGCCCTGACCGTAGAGAGCGTTTTATGTCTCTATTTTGGTTTGGTCAGGGTGTGATTTGGGTGGGCAGTCTATGTTCTATGATTTTCTATTTCTATGTGTTTGGCCGGGTGTGGTTCTCAATCAGAGGCAGCTGTCTATCGTTGTCTCTGATTGAGAACCATACATAGGCACCCTTGTCCCCAACCTGTTTTGTGGGAAGTTAACTTTCTTTGTTCAGGGCACATAGCCCAAAGCTTCACGGTTTGGTTTTTGTTCTTTGTTTTGAGAAAATGTACGCTTACCATGTTGCACTTTGGTCCAGTCCTTCAGCCAGCCGTGACACTTGCTATGCTGTAGAAACAATGTTCTGATACGGAACAGCATGAAAGCATCTAACCATGAACATAACAATAGCACTGTTGCTGTAGAATACACACACATACACACACACACACGCACACACACACACAGAAATACACACTCACACACAGAAATACACACACACCACACACACACACACACAGAAATACACACTCACACACAAAGAGTGTAAAAGAGTAGAGTAAAGAATCCTTGTTGTGCCATGGTCAGATCACATATCAATCAAAATGGTCTGCAAGGTAAGAATCTGTGATAACGCAAATATGATTTGGTTCATCCAAGGCTGTTTCTCTATTTTGACTACTTTGTGGGCCTTGGGAGCACAAGCCCTGGGTTTGGACATGGGAGCCTTCACATACTTTAAAGTGGCCCTCTTACTCTAAAAGGGCCCATTACGACAAAACATGCTTTTCAAAACATGTCGCTGAATAACATCCATCCATAGGATACGGTGTCCATATTAGGACAAACTGAGACTGAGGCTGTCCTAACATGGACACTGTACATAACAATCATTTACACTGAGCATACCAAACATTAAGACCACTTTTCTAATATTGAGTTGCAGCCTAAATATTTCGGGCCATGGACTCTACAAAATGTCAAAAGGATGCTGGCCCATGTTGACTCCAATGCTTCCCACAGTTGTGTCAAGTTGGCTGGATGTCCTTTGGGTGGTGGACCATTCTTGATACACACAGGAAACTGTTGAGTGTGAAAAACCCAGCAGCATTGCAGTTCTTGACATAAACTGGTTCCCCTGGCACCTACTACTTTGCATACTTGTTCATACATTTGCATACCTGTTTCATACTCAGGGCAATCTTGTAGCTACACCAACGCAGTACTTAATGCAGTGTCATGTACATGTTATCTACTGTCGTGATATCCAGGGTGTATCCCAAGTGGCACCCAATTCCCTATATAGAGACCTATGGTCCCTGGTCAAAAGTAGTGCACTATGTAGTGAATAGGATGCCATTTGAGACGCTGAGGAGGCCTGGTTCAGTAGAACTCGCTCGTCATCTGATGGATCGTGTTGGGTTGGCTTCTTTATTCTTCCCTCTGAATGATTTGTTTAATATTCCTAATGGGAGTCAATGGAGTCGTTCACATCAGCAGTAGTCCCAGTGGCTCGGAGGAGTCAACGGAGTCGTTCACATCAGCAGCAGTCCCAGTGGCTCGGTGGAGTCAATGGAGTCGTTCACATCAGCAGCAGTCCCAGTGGCTCGGAGGAGTCAACGGAGTCGTTCACATCAGCAGCAGTCCCAGTGGCTCGGTGGAGTCAATGGAGTCGTTCACATCAGCAGCAGTCCCAGTGGCTCAGAGGAGTCAATGGAGTCGTTCACATCAGCAGCAGTCCCAGTGGCTCGGTGGAGTCAATGGAGTCGTTCACATCAGCAGCAGTCTCAGTGGCTCGGAGGAGTCAATGGAGTCGTTCACATCAGCAGCAGTCCCAGTGGCTCGGTGGAGTCAATGGAGTCGTTCACATCAGCAGCAGTCTCAGTGGCTCGGAGGAGTCAATGGAGTTGTTCACATCAGCAGCAGTCCCAGTGGCTCGGTGGAGTCAATGGAGTCGTTCACATCAGCAGCAGTCTCAGTGGCTCGGTGGAGTCAATGGAGTCGTTCACATCAGCAGCAGTCCCAGTGGCTAGGTGGAGTCAATGGAGTCGTTCACATCAGCAGCAGTCTCAGTGGCTCGGAGGAGTCAATGGAGTCGTTCACATCAGCAGCAGTCCCAGTGGCTCGGTGGAGTCAATGGAGTCGTTCACATCAGCAGCAGTCTCAGTGGCTCGGAGGAGTCAATGGAGTCGTTCACATCAGCAGCAGTCCCAGTGGCTCGGAGGAGTCAACGGAGTCGTTCACATCAGCAGCAGTCCCAGTGGCTCGGTGGAGTCAATGGAGTCATTCACATCAGCAGCAGTCCCAGTGGCTCGGTGGAGTCAATGGAGTCGTTCACATCAGCAGCAGTCCCAGTGGCTCGGTGGAGTCAATGGAGTCGTTCACATCAGCAGCAGTCCCAGTGGCTCGGTGGAGTCAATGGAGTCGTTCACATCAGCAGCAGTCCCAGTGGCTCGGTGGAGTCAATGGAGTCATTCACATCAGCAGCAGTCCCAGTGGCTCGGTGGAGTCAATGGAGTCGTTCACATCAGCAGCAGTCCCAGTGGCTCGGTGGAGTCAATGGAGTCGTTCACATCAGCAGCAGTCCCAGTGGCTCGGTGGAGTCAATGGAGTCATTCACATCAGCAGCAGTCCCAGTGGCTCGGTGGAGTCAATGGAGTCATTCACATCAGCAGCAGTCCCAGTGGCTCGGTGGAGTGGGAGTAGGAGAAGACTGAGGTGGTTGGTTGGACTTTCTCATAGGGAATCTGTCCAACTCCTACTCATGGGACTCCAGGATGCAGTTTATGATCCTTGCCTCCAGCTCCCCACTCTATTACATTACATTAAACGATGAATTCATTCAAACCCAGTCAGCTGTCACTAAAATACTTAACTGTGCATCATGAGTAGGCCTACTTACAGTATTTCTATGTAGATAATTGCATTTCTGAGTACTAATGTGTTTTTTATCCCATATTGAAATGCATCCTGCTGCGAAGCATTTTTCCCATGTCTAGCAGAGCAGTTCTGCCCAGGCAATGTATGCATTATAAATCCTTTTCAGTATTCAAAATATAAATATTTGTCATATTTATAAATATTTGTCATATTAATAAATATTTGTCATATTTATAAATATTTGTCATATTTATAAATATTTGTAATATTTATAAATATTTGTCAGGCTTTGAACTAGATTTTTCCAATATCCATATTCAAAGGTTATTTCAGTTGGAATATTCACGATGACTCCAAAGGAAGCCTGGTAACGCTCCAAAGGTCTGCTACAAGTGTAAAAGATTGATAACGTTAGTGTACAGTACAATCAATGTCTTACTGATTGGTGCTGCCAATAACTAGGCCTAAGTCAGTGGAGGCTGGTGGCTTGAACAATTTGTGGAAGATGGGAGACCCGCGGTTTAGGCGCGGAAACACACCGAGACCACAAAGTGTGTTTCAAAAATCGTCAAAGACTAATTATTTTAACCTAAAGCAATATTATGGGGAATGGGAATGAGAGTGCTACTTACACTGTGTTTGAAAGTGATCACAGCAGTGATTGAATAAGGGTATGAGGCATGAGTTGAGGTGTTCAGAGGCTTGACCAGTGCAGGAAATGATTTTACTGGGAAGACAAAAAAACAATAACACAAGACACTATACAGTCAGACAAAAGAGCTGAGAATGAGTTAGTCCAAGCAAGGAGTGCAATCTTTGATGTGTAATAATGTGATTGTGCACGTGATTGACTCTACATACAGTAATGAGAGAACATTGATACTCGGTGCTTGGAAGGGAAACAGTCAATGTGCCAGTGGATGAATGGGCACATGATACGTCGTGGCTTCGGCTCACATCAGGAGAAAGTTGACAATGGTAGTGGAGTGGAGTAGTCATCACCTCTTAATCAGGGAACAGGAGGGGACTTCGCTGTAAATACAAATAGCTGATACATTCCATTACAGCTGCGCGATCATAGGTTTGGACAACGAGTTTCTCTACGAAGTATAAACTCAGACGTCTCAAAATTCATACTGTCAAAACACAAGACTGCGCCTCTCGCCCTCTTGACACATCACAGTAGCCCAAGAAACGTTCCTGAATGAAGCCCTGGTCATCCACATACCTGGCGATAACTGACAACTGCAAGCAGACTGGTGGCACCGCAGGTCCCAGAGCGGTGGGGCAATTTTTACCCTCTGGGGCCTGGAGTTTTTCCTTATATGTTAATCTAACTAGGAAAACTCTGGATCCTATAAGGTATGAGAGTGAATAATCAGTTGTAAAAAGGTTTTATATGGGCTATGATGGGACCAGTTTTTCCTAATCAAGATACACGGTTTAAAAAAAATATATCCTGGCACTGGGGGGATGAACCCATTCAAACTGCAGCTACCTTATATTTGTTCATATAAATGATATTTAGACTAGATTAGGAGGGGGACCTCCTCTACCCAGACACATACACAACAACTGACAGACAATGGAACTCACAGGGCTGAGTTGGCTTCACGCATGTTTGCATCATGCAGGCCTGTGCAACTGTAGACCTTACAAAGAAATGACACACATCCGCCATCCCTATTATGTTGATTGATTCATTCCAGGTAACCATTTTGGATTGAAAACGTATAGGCAGCCTAGCCAGCCCAATTTTTTTTTTAATAATCTAAATTTGATCACGTTCACATTTTCTCCTGACACACAAATGGACTATAAATACATAACGTTACCAATTAGTTTACCCTGACCAGATGGACAGGGCTCGTAGGCTGTATGCATCTGATCTTATTGGTAGACGACAGTTGGTCAGACAGAAAAATAGTCTCGTTTTCAGATCTCTAATGTTCAGGTGAGGCCTAGACTGCTGCAACATTTATGTCATGGGTTTTTGCTTGCTTCTGTCCGGAGTGGTTATGTGTTATCATCTTCGGCTAAATAAATACCGGAGGAAAGTGGAACGCCTAACGTTGCTTGAGCACACCGCAAAAAAAGGTGCTGCGTCAACCTCTCTCTTAATCTAATGTTTAATGGATGATGCGATGGAAGCTGTCAAATAATTTGGAATGGTTTTCGACAGAAAAGATGTTCAACGTGTAAAGAAGCGTAATGTGTAATTACAGGCGGCGTGATAGGCTCCCTGTTAACCATTTGATACCAGTTGGTATCGAACTCCCTCACCTTTTCATCCTTCTTCATGAAGCTGATCTCAGGCAGAGGTCGACCCTCGCTATTAATTCGTACCTTTTCTGTGTACCCCAGAGAATGAAAGCAAGGCAAATTTAAATAAATTGCACGTACTGGACACAAAAATTAAGTTTGAGACCCAAGAAAACAATTTATAATATACCTCCTCCATCTCCTGTAATTTAAAAAACTAATTTGAATTGAATAATGTCCCAAAAATGTTCAGCTGTCACTCTTAATCTCTATCCAACAATGTCATGAAGCATCTCAACACATAGAACCCCCATAATGCTCTGTGGCACAATCCCAATACAACACATTAGGTTCATTCTCTGATCCTACATCTATGATTGGATAGACAACATGTCAGTTCATACTGCAAAAGCTTTGATTGGTTGTAGGACGTCCTCCAGAAGTGGTCATAATTACCATATATTTATATGGAAGGGGGTGAGGCCTACCAGCCTCCTAGGTTTTGTATTGATGTCAATGTAGCCAGAGGAGGATGGAAGTCTTCCAGCTACACCATGGTGCTAGCCCAGGCAGTGCTGTTGAAGTTACTGTAGACCTTCATTGCAAAACAGTGTATTTTAACAATTATTTGGTGACATATGAATATATTTAGTATAGTTTTATCAAAAATGATAACTTTTTCAATGTGTCAATATTTGTATTTTTTATAAAATTTCACTGAGGAGGATGGTCCTCCCCTTCCTCCTCTGAGGAGCCTCCACTGGCCTAATTCACACACATTGACAGGGAGAATGTTGACTATTGACTAGTCTATGTTGACTACTGTATTCTGACTATTGACTATCAACTGACTATTGACTAGTTGACAACATACTAGTGAGTGGTTGACTGGTTTGTTATTGCAGTGTAAGGTAAACTAACCAACATTGATAGCTAGATGCCTTGGTTGATCTATTGATCTACCAAGGTCATACAGTAAACACACAGTCTTTTCATACAGTAAACACACAGTCTTTTCATACAGTAAACACGCAGTCTTTTCTTACAGTAAACACAGTCTTTTCATACAGTAAACACGCAGTCTTTTCTTACAGTAAACACAGTCTTTTCTTACAGTAAACACAGTCTTTACTTACAGTAAACACATAGTCGTTTCTTACAGTAAACACAGTCTTTTCTTACAGTAAACACAGTCTTTTCTTACAGTAAACACACAGTCTTTTCTTACAGTAAACACAGTCTTTTCTTACAGTAAACACAGTCTTTTCTTACAGTAAACACACAGTCTTTTCTTAAAGTAAACAGTATTTTCTTACAGTAAACACATAGTCTTTCCTTACAGTAAACACAGTCTTTTCTTACAGTAAACACAGTCTTTTCTTACAGTAAACACAGTTTTTTCTTACAGTAAACACATAGTCTTTTCTTACAGTAAACACAGTCTTTTCTTACAGTAAACACACAGTCTTTTCTTACAGTAAACACACAGTATTTTCCTACAGGAAACACAGTCTTTTCTTACAGTAAACACATAGTATTTTCTTACAGTAAACACACAGTCTTTTCTTACAGTAAACACACAGTCTTTTCTTACCTTAAACACATAGTCTTTTCTTACAGTAAACACAGTCTTTTCTTACAGTAAACACAGTCTTTTCTTACAGTAAACAGTCTTTTCTTACAGTAAACACAGTCTTTTTACAGTAAACACACAGTCTTTTCTTACAGTAAACACATAATATTTTCTTACAGTAAACACAGTCTTTTCTTACAGTAAACACAGTCTTTTCTTACAGTAAACACGCAGTCTTTTCTTACAGTAAACACAGTCTTTTCTTACAGTAAACACAGTCTTTACTTACAGTAAACACATAGTCGTTTCTTACAGTAAACACAGTCTTTTCTTACAGTAAACACAGTCTTTTCTTACAGTAAACACAGTCTTTTCTTACAGTAAACACATAGTCTTTTCTTACAGTAAACACAGTCTTTTCTTACAGTGAACACATAGTATTTTCTTACAGTAAACACAGTATTTTCTTACAGTAAACACATAGTATTTTCATACAGTAAACACAATCTTTTCATACAGTAAACACATAGCCTTTTCTTACAGTAAACACAGATTTTTAAATGGATTCTATACTTGCATCCTGAAGAACCTCTCCTGTTAGTAGTGATTGAAAAAACAACTTTGTGTAAATGCACTCCAGTATAAATAAGGTAATGTCCCACATTTAATCGAAGTAGAAACACAGACAAGTTATTCCAGAATTGGCCTCCAGAGTGGCGCAGCGGTCTACGGCAATGCATCACAGTGCTTGAGGCGTCACTACAGACCCGGCTTCGATCCCAGGCTGTGTCGCAGCCGGCCGTGACCGGGAGACCCATGAGGTGGTGCACAATTGGCCCAGCGTCGTCCGGGATAGGGGAGGGTTTGGCTGGCTGGGATGTCTTTGTCCCATCGCACTCTAGCGACTCCTGTGGTGGGCCAGGCGCATGCACGCTGACACGGTCGCCAGTTGTACAGTGTTTCCTCCGACACATTGGTGCAGCTAGCTTCCGGGTTAACCGTGCAGTGTATCAAGAAGCAGTGTAGGTTGGCAGGGTCGTGTTTCTGAGGACGCATGGCTCTCTCCTGAGTTCATAGGGGAGTTGCAGCGATGGGACAAGACTGTAACTACCAATTGGATAATTGTAAAAAAAAATATATATATATATATTCCCAACTTACTCGAGTTGGCCAGAGCCAGAGGCAGAGGAGTAAGATTCAGACATATAGAGGACAGGCTAGACAAGTCTGATCTCTCCTATCTGCTCTCTCCTGTCTGGTCTCCTGTCTAGTCGCTGTTATTAATCATTAATCACTCGGCAGGGGAAAGAAATTCATCAATAGTTGATTTTCTAGATAGGTCCACTGACAGTGTGTGCGCTTACTGTGTGACCGTGTGTGGACGAGAGGGTATGAATGCATATACGTGTAAGCATGTGTGTGCATTTGCATGTGTGCAAGTGTGATGGAATAAAATACAAAATCGACTCCTTTTATCTGCGACGAAATCGTCTGGTGATGAAATCTTCTGACTCAATTATGCTGTCATCACGGGTAAACTATTTGATCAAAGGGACCTATAGAGTAAATGTACAACCCATCACCACATCATTAAAACAAATACAACACGCATCATCAGCCAGTCCCGTCTCAGGTAATGGGATTAAGCAAGGGCTCATTGGAGCCGTCGGCTCGGGAGCTCATTGGAGCCGACATGGGTGAGAGTCAGCCCTGAGGGATCTCATACAGATTACCCTCAGTGTGTTAAGAGAGACGAGGAGAGGGGAGTAGATATCAACTGTGTCTTACTGCAGCAAAACACACTATCTGGTACTGCCATGGTAAGGGCCTGTCTTGGAATGACAATCATGTACACTGTGTATCTCAGGAGGCTGGTGGCACCTTAATTGGGGAGGACGGGCCCGTGGTAATTGCTGGAGAGGAATACAGCATGTGGAATGGTGGAACGGTATATGTTTGATGCCATCCCATAAGCTCCTTCCCAGACATTATTATGAGCCTTCCTCCCCACAGCAGCTTCCATTGCTGTGTATAGCTAGCTGCATTACTGGCTATTGCAAGGTCTGTCCTTCGAGTTACTCAAAGGTCCGCATGGCTTGCTTTTTGCACGTAGTTGATGCTGCTTCCTTTGTTGTAGGCTACAGCCAACCAGGCTAACATTTTGTTTCTGAGCGCGATCAGAAATGTTTTTCTCAAGTTGAACTGAGTTTTATGGGTGTACAGTACAGTGACTCCCGGCCATTTGCAGTTGCCGCTTGCCATTCTTACACAATGATCTGCACATTCAGTTCACATTGTTACTGTGTATGGAGGAGAATGCTGTGCTGTTGAAAGCAAAGTACTACATGTACTGTGTAAGGATTCTGTTTAGTAGCAACGGCTGTGCTTATTGACATTTTTCACAATGCCTCCTGCTTCCCGCTGTGACTTCCTGCTAGGAACAAAACATCAGCTACTTTAATATTCTGGAGGTTATAGCAAAGGCGGAGAAGTTTGGTGGCTCGGGAATTGTACTTCTCTGTCTAGCTCAGCAAAGATCTCCACTTTACCCGGTAGCAATCTGGTTGGCAGTCAGCTAGCACACAGTAAGGTTGTGTATGAATAAGTATGAATGTCTAACTCCCTGCATTTCTGCTTACCACGTTTTTTTTATCCCACGTGATCCCTTGCGGTTTCACCACACCAGGTGTCCATTTTGGCTCAGCGTAGGTCTTTTGCCCCATGTGTCCCTGCTGCTGTTTCACCAGTCGCTCGCTTCATTACCTGTACGTCAGGAGTAAATAACAGGATAAATGAATGGTGCCAGGCTAATGAAGTGGGCCATCAAGCATCATGCACCTGGCTCTGCCTTTTAGTGCAGACTGGGGCGGGCAGCTGGTAATATATCTGCTGAGGGGTGAATTATAGAGACGGACGCAGACAAACCGAGAGAGAGAGGAGAAAGCCAGAGAGAGACAGAGAGAGAGAGAGAGATGCATTAGTCTTACAGCCTAAACCTATTCGTTTTTTTATATACAGTGCCTTGCGAAAGTATTCGGCCCCCTTGAACTTTGCGACCTTTTGCCACATTTCAGGCTTCAAACATAAAGATATAAAACTGTATTTCTTTGTGAAAAATCAACAACAAGTGGGACACAATCATGAAGTGGAACGACATTTATTGGATATTTCAAACTTTTTTAACAAATCAAAAACTGAAAAATTGGGCGTGCAAAATTATTCAGCCCCTTTACTTTCAGTGCAGCAAACTCTCTCCAGAAGTTCAGTGAGGATCTCTGAATGATCCAATGTTGACCTAAATGACTAATGATGATAAATACAATCCACCTGTGTGTAATCAAGTCTCCGTATAAATGCACCTGCACTGTGATAGTCTCAGAGGTCCGTTAAAAGCGCAGAGAGCATCATGAAGAACAAGGAACACACCAGGCAGGTCTGAGATACTGTTGTGAAGAAGTTTGAAGCTGGATTTGGATACAAAAAGATTTCCCAAGCTTTAAACATCCCAAGGAGCACTGTGCAAGCGATAATATTGAAATGGAAAGAGTATCAGACCACTGCAAATCTACCAAGACCTGGCCGTCCCTCTAAACTTTCAGCTCATACAAGGAGAAGACTGATCAGAGATGCAGCCAAGAGGCCCATGATCACTCTGGATGAACTGCAGAGATCTACAGCTGAGGTGGGAGACTCTGTCCATAGGACAACAATCAGTTGTATATTGCACAAATCTGGCCTTTATGGAAGAGTGGCAAGAAGGAAGCCATTTCTTAAAGATATCCATAAAAAGTGTTGTTTAAAGTTTGCCACAAGCCACCTGGGAGACACACCAAACATGTGGAAGAAGGTGCTCTGGTCAGATGAAACCAAAATTGAACTTTTTGGCAACAATGCAAAACGTTATGTTTGGCGTAAAAGCAACACAGCATCATGGTTTGGGCCTGCTTTTCTTCAGCAGGGACAGGGAAGATGGTTAAAATTGATGGGAAGATGGATGGAGCCAAATACAGGACCATTCTGGAAGAAAACCTGATGGAGTCTGCAAAAGACCTGAGACTGGGACGGAGATTTGTCTTCCAACAAGGCAATGATCCAAAACATAAAGCAAAATCTACAATGGAATGGTTCAAAAATAAACATATCCAGGTGTTAGAATGGCCAAGTCAAAGTCCAGACCTGAATCCAATCGAGAATCTGTTGATAGAACTGAAAATTGCTGTTCACAAATGCTCTCCATCCAACCTCACTGAGCTCGAGCTGTTTTGCAAGGAGGAATGGGAAAAAATGTCAGTCTCTCGATGTGCAAAACTGATAGAGACATACCCCAAGCGACTTACAGCTGTAATCGCAGCAAAAGGTGGCGCTACAAAGTATTAACTTAAGGGGGCTGAATAATTTTGCACGCCCAATTTTTCTGTTTTTGATTTGTTAAAAAAGTTTGAAATATCCAATAAATGTCGTTCCACTTCATGATTGTGTCCCACTTGTTGTTGATTCGTCACAAAAAAATACAGTTTTATATCTTTATGTTTGAAGCCTGAAATGTGGCAAAAGGTCGCAAAGTTCAAGGGGGCCGAATACTTTCGCAAGGCACTGTATCAACACTTCCTAACTATCTAGTGTCTAGCTGTTTAATTAACTTCTTATGGGCAGGTGGGACGATAACGTCAATAGGGGGCCAATAGGGGGCGTTACCATCACATGTCACAGTGTTTTATGAGCGCTACTTCCCCCTCTCTATTTTTTTGCTCTTATTTTCTCCCTTTCTCTCTATATCTCTCCATCTCTCCAACTGTTCTCCCAAGGTAGTGTAAACCCCCGGTCAGAATCTCTCTCCATCCCCTCTCTCTCACTCTCCATCCCCTCTCTCACTCTCCACCCCCTCTCTTGCTCTCCATCCCCTCTCTCTCTCCCTCACTCTCCATCCCCTCTCTCTCATGCTCCATCCCCTCTCTCTACTTTCCTTTCCTCCAATGTCTCCCTGTCTCTCTCCCAGGGCAACGTAGTGCCCTGTCACATTAACACACAGTGACGTCCGGGGTCTTGCCTCGTAGTGGAAAGTGGCCCCCTGAAGCCCTATGTCTCAGTTGTCCACAAAGCCACTAAGCCCATTGAAGTAATGGCAGTCGGCAAAGCTAATGCAGGCTGAGGAACAGACATGTTTACATAACGGAGTCATTAAGACAAGAGGAGGTGCCGTACTTGACTATAGGCATTAGGGACTTATTTTAAGAATATACATGTGTGTCCCGTTGGTCCTGTATGGCTCAGTTGGTAGAGCGTGGCACTTGCAATGGCAGGATTGTGGGTTCGATTCCCATGGGGGACCAATACAAACAAATAAGAAAATGTGTGTACTCACTACTGTAAGTTGCTCTGGATGAGCGTGTCTGCTAAATTACTCAAATGTCAACCTTGCCATGGGATGTACAGGGCCTTTTCCCAGTACATGCACAGTGATATGTTTCAGGGGACAGTACACTGTCAGCCCACAGGGGACACTGAGAGTGTGTGTGGGTGCGTACCCACACGTGTGTCTGAATGTAAAGACATTGACAGAGGTAGTTGTGCCTCGTGCCAGGCTCCTATAGCTGCAGCCCTCGCTTGACCTACAGCAGCCTTAGTCGTTCTGGGATTGGCGCTTTAGGTCGTCCTTGTCATTGACAGCATAGAAAGTCATGTTGACATGCATCTACTGCCACATTACCCTTCTCAGGGACTGCAGATGCAAATAACAGGTCGCTTTGTGTATAACGTACACGTTTTACATGGACCTTTCAAATAGATGAAAATATCAAATATATACTCTTCCTGATCTTGCTGAACCTATTATTTCCCCTTTTCCATTAACATCCATTCAGTGCACGCCAAACTCTTTCATATATTTTTATGCAATTTGGTCCCTATTCATACATTGTTTTCATCTGTGCCTATTTCTGGCCATAATTGGGCTGTATTCCCAAGCGCTGACTGGCTGTTTTGTGAGTAGGAGTGGGCTTCAAGGCTCCACTCAGTTTCAGAGTCTGACATCATGCACAACAGCATACGAGACATGGTGCAGAAATGACCCAACTGCTGGTGAAAGACATAGGGTGAAAAACAGAGGGAGAGGAAAGGAGTGTGTGTGTGTGTGTGTGTGTGTGTGTGTGTGTGTGTGTGTGTGTGTGTGTGTGTGTGTGTGTGTGTGTGTGTGTGTGTGTGTGTGTGTGTGTGTGTGTGCGTGCGTGCGTGCGTGCCTGCGTGCGTGCGTGCGAGAGAGAGAGAGAGAGAGAGAGAGAGAGAAAAACAGAGAGAGAGAGGGAGAGTGAGGAGGAGAGTGCTGATCCGAACTGAGCAGCGCAACTTCAGAGAGGCAGAAATCAAAGAATGGGTTTTGAGAGGATTTGCTAAAGGAGTGGGGGAAGGGGGGGGGGGGTGCAGAGAGGGGGACGGAGGGAGGAAGAGGAAGGGTGGGGAAGCTTTAATTAAAGCCGCGCAGTGAAGCCAGATAGATACAGCGAGTACTCTACACGAGCTCTCTGTCGTTTTTTTTCTCTCTCATCCCTTCTTCTTCGGTGTGCGCTTTGAAAGAGAGGCAGACACAGAGGAGAAGTGACTGCTCCAATAAACTGAGAGCTTGCTTATCTCCCTCCATCTTTCTCTCCCTCTCTCTTTCTCTTTCCCCCTCCGCAGCTTTGATTTTGGAATACCTTCTTGCCTCGCGAATAGTGAATATCCCCAAACGAAAACCATCAGGGCGAAATTGGCGTTTCGGAGAGACGGAACTAATGAAGGTTAAAGGGGGTTCTGAAAGAGGGGAACTGAGAAAGGAACCGTCAGGTTTTACACTAACAGTTGTGTGTCTTCGGCCTTTGTGTATCTCACAGCTATAGGCCTGGCAAACGCAGCTGTTCTTTGAAAACATTTGCATGCATTTCTGCTTGTTTTCATGTCATCGGCATTACACTCTTAGAAAAAAGGATTCCAAAGGGGTTTCCCATAGGAGACTTCCTCTTTCACCGCACTATGACGTTACTTACAGGGCCTCTGTGCTGTATTGTTTTATGTACAGCACCTCTACAATTACTGCTACTTCCTGAATCAATGCTTATTTACCTTATTCTGATTGGCTCAAAGCACACATCCCCACTGTCCTGATCCAGTGTAGCAAGAAAACCTGCAACCCTAGAGAAAGCTGGCTTCCTGTCCACATTTTGCAATCAATCCTTTTTTTCCACTCTGTCAACTAACGAGTAGAAATCCCCCATGATGGCTATGATAATTAAACTGCATCTAATTACATCTAATCTAATTCCAGTTTGGAAATGGAGATGGGGTGGAGAGGAGATTGCAGGCTTTATCCATTCGTCAAAAACTGGTTCGATAGACATTGTTTCCACATAACTTCACCTCTGCTAGGTAAAGCCCCGCCTTATCTCAGCTCACTGGTCACCGTAGCAGCACCCACCCGTAGCACGCGGTCCAGCAGGTATATCTCACTGGTCACCGTAGCAGCACCCACCCTTAGCACGCGGTCCAGCAGGTATATCTCACTGGTCACCGTAGCAGCACCCACCCGTAGCACGAGGTCCAGCAGGTATATCTCACTGGTCACCGTAGCAGCACCCACCCGTAGCACGCGGTCCAGCAGGTATATCTCACTGGTCACCGTAGCAGCATCCACCCGTAGCACGCGGTCCAGCAGGTATATCTCACTGGTCACCCCCAAAGCCAATTCTTCCTTTGGACGCCCCTCCTTCCAGTTCTCTGCTGCCAATAACTGGAACGAACAGCAAAAATCTCTGAAGCTGGAGACTCATATCTCCCTCACTAGCTTTAAGCACCAGCTGTCAGAGCAGCTCACAGATCACTGCACCTGTACATAGCTCGTCTGTAAATAGCCCATCCAATCTACTTCATCCACTTACTGTATTTATTTATTTATCTTGCTCCTTTTGCACCCCAGTATCTCAACTTGCACATTCATCCTCTGCACATCTACCATTCCAGTGTTTATTTGCTATATTGTAATTACTTCGCCACCATGGCCTATTTATTGCCTTACCTTTCTTATCCTACCTCATTTGCACATGCTGTATATAGATTTTCCTACTGTATTATTGACTGTTGTTTGTTTATTCCATGTGTAACTCTGTGTCGTTGTATGTGTCGAACTGCTATGTTTATCTTGGCCAGGTCGCAGTTGTAAATGAGAACTTGTTCTCAACTAGACTACCTGGTTAAATAAAGGTTTAAAAATAACTTTAACTTGAAAATCTATCTGATGATGTTGAATCAACGTGGGAAACTATTGAATTTGAAAAAAGTCATCAACGTTCAGCCTTTTTTTCCACCCAAACAAAATGTTTTGTTGATTTTACATTGAAATCACGTTAGTTGAAAACTTAACCAAATGTAAATCAACACTAGACGTTGAACTGACGTCCGTGCCCAGCGGGTAAGCAGACTTCTAGGATTAGAGCAATCTCAGCAAATCCTGACCTTAACCTGTTAGTGCTGGAACATCCAAAACTGACCTTAGATCAGTGCTTTGCTGTAAACAGCAAGGAGGTTATAATATATAACATATACTATTGTGTTCAGGGGAAAGAAATTCATCAATAGTTGATTTTCTAGATAGGTCCACTGACAGTGTGTGCGCTTACTGTGTGACTCTGTGTGCACGAGAGGGAATGGATATACTCTGGCAAACAGACTACCAGGGCTCAACTCTATAGAGAGAAACAGGGAGGGGGGAGAGGAGAGGTGGCGAGGAGGAGAGGGAGAGAGGTGGATCCCATACCGTCAAAATATATGTACCAGGCTGTAAGGATTTGTTGGAAACACACACACACACACACACACACACAGGCAAACCTACCTACTGGGAGTACATGAGTGTATGATGTCTATATGCCTGTCTGTGTCTGTGTCAGAACGTATACATGTGGTACGTTCAGGGATGTGTGTTGGTCTGCTCCAGTTCGTCTCCCTGTAAGTGTCAACTATGTCATCTCTAGCCAAGCCTGACATGTATTTCACCGCATGAATATGCAAACAGCCTGTGGCCAATCTCACTAACACCACATCCTGTTGCCTGCTCCCTAACAGCACACCCCACACCTCGATCTGAGTCACTGCCGGGTGAGTCGCATTGGGAGCCTGGCCCCGATTGTACACACACAGCAAACTAGTGCAAGTGTAACTACAGTACAGTGTACTCCACTATATTCTATTTACTGTCTATCTTTTTTCATGCCAGCAGGGGAGACAGAGGGACTTCACAATGAACAACTCCTGGTGCGCAATTATGTGTTATAGGATGATGTGGACACAGAGTCAGGGTTTCTGTTGTGCTTGCTTGTGTATAATAAAGGCCTATGGGTGTTTATAGTATGTCCAAGAAAAAGCAACCTGACCCTCTAGCAACCAATTCTGCACGACACAACCGAAATGACCAGCCTTTTCAGCCCATGGTTTTACAACCCGCCACCACCGGGCTGTGCCTCCATTGTCCTCCACATAGATGCTTTTCACAGCGTTGCACAATGGGCCACGTTCGCAACACTGCACTAAGATGATGCTGCGTTCAACAGCTCACCGAGTGCTCAAGGGTCCTTTGGCTCTGACACAACATAAAAAGAGTGGGAAACGGAGGGGGAGTGCTTCTTAGCATCCCACTGAAGTGGAGGAGGTGGAAAGGGGTGGAGATGAGAGGGGCGGAGAGGAGAGGGGTGCTGGTGTGAAGTAAACAGTGGGTCTGTCCATTAAGAGAGGAACACACACAGAGAAGTGAGGACTGTTAGCGCCAGGGACCATGTCCTTCCATTAAGGGTGTGTTGTTGAACAGTGGCACTGGGTTGTTGTGCCCTGAGGTGTGCGGGTGTGTGTGGGTGGGTGTGCGTCCATAACAGTAGGACTGTGACGTTGTGAATTGAGGGGTGTGTAGTTGGACTGTTCACACGTTAGAGGTTTAAAAGGGACAGATTTCAGTGGGAGGCCAAACCATGAAAGGTAAATACACACACACACACACACACACACACACACACACTGGCCAAGTCAACACAGTCCTGCCTCTGTATCTTAGCAGGTTCACTGGTTACGATGGCAACACCCATCCGTAGCACGCGCTCCAGCAGGTGTATCTCACTGATCATCCCTAAAGCCAACACCTCATTTGGCCGCCTTTCGTTCCAGTTCTCTGCTGCCTGTGACTGGAACGAATTGCAAAATCGCTGAAGTTGGAGACTTTTATCTCCCTCACCAACTTCAAACATCTGCTATCTGAGCAGCTAATCGATCGCTGCAGCTGTACATAGTCTATTGGTAAATAGCCCACTCATTTTCACCTACCTCATCCCCATACTGTTTTTATTTATTTATTTTTCTGCTCTTTTGCACACCAATATCTCTACCTGTACATAACCATCTGATCATTTATCACTCCAGTGTTAATCTGCATAATTGTAATTATTTGCCTACCTTCTCATGCCTTTTGCACACAATGTATATAGACACTCTTTTTTTCTACTGTGTTATTGACTTGTTAATTGTTTACTCCATGTGTAACTCTGTGTTGTCTGTTCACACTGCTATGCCTTATCTTGGCCAGGTCGCAGTTGTAAATGAGAACTTGTTCTCAACTTGCCTACCTGGTTAAATAAAGGTGAAATAAAAATAAAAAAAATAAATAAAAAGGTATTGTAGAGGTGAACTACTCTAGCTGAGAAAAACAGAGTTGGCATTCTGTCTAAAACACAGTTTGTGACCGAAATAAAAGCAGACAGAAGTTTTCTCCTGCTGCGAGTTAGCCTCTCCCATTCTGAGGGGGGATATTGGCTAGTCAAAACTCACACACGCACGCAAGCACACACAGGCACGCACGCACGCACACACACGCACGCACGCACGCACACACACACACACACACACACACACACACACACACACACACACACACACACACACACACACACACACACCTACAATCCCCCCCCCCCAAGTAACCCTGTTAGAGACACTAACAGGAATATTCCTTTCACGCCTCACGCCTCACATACGATGCGCCATGACACTAAATATTCAGGGCAATATGGTGGTTGAAGCTGGGGAGAGTAGTTGTGTTACAGTGATGTACGCCATGCCATCCCACGCTAGCTGGAGCCCCCCGACACACTGTGACGTGGTACCAGCCAAGGGAAAGAACAGACGGCCCTGTTAGCTCACCCACGACTCAATCTTCAAATCAGATGATTTGACTGAATCTGACATTTATTTTCACCTCAGATTTAAGTTTAAGGAGAATGTAGAGTTATTCGCAAGACGAGGACGACAATCGATTAAGAAATCGCTTTGAAGAATGTATTCGAGAATGTATTGATTCACACAGTGCACGGTCAATTAGACTCCTAATATGAACAGAATTTAGATAGTTGCTATTCATACTTTTTCACTTGGTTTTATCCATCTTCTCCTGGAGAGAGATAACATATATTTACTGTGGTAACAGTACTGTTTGCTTTACGGATAAACAACTGTTTCTATCCTATGTTAATTCATACAGTTGAAGTTGAAAGTTTACATACACCTTAGCCAAATACATTTAAACTCAGTTTTTCACAATTCTTGATATTTAGAATAATAGTAGAGAGAATGGTTTATTTCAGCTTTTACATTCCCACTGGGTCAGAAGTTTACATAAACTCAATTAGTATTTGGTAGCATTGCCTTTAAATTGTTTAACTTGGGTCAAACGTTTCAGGTAGCCTTCCACAAGCTTCCCACAATAAGTTGGGTGAATTTTGGCCCATTCCTCCTGACAGAGCTGGTGTAACTGAGTCAGGTTTGTAGGCCTCCTTGCTCGCACACGCTTTTTAAGTTCTGCATACAAATGTTCTATGGGATTGAGGTCAGGGCTTTGTGATGGCCACTCCAATACCTTGACTTTGTTGTCCTTAAGCCATTTTTCCACAACTTTGCTTGCAAGTATGCTTGGGGTCATTGTCCATTTGGAAGACCCATTTGCATTTAAGCTTTAACTTCCTGACTGATGTCTTGAGATGTTGCTTCAATATATCCACATAATTTTCCTTCCTCATGATGCCATATATTTTGTGAAGTGCACCAGTCCCTCCTGCAGCAAAGCACCCCTACAACATGATGCTACCACTGTTGACTCACGGTTGGGATGGTGTTCTACGACTTGCAAGGCTCCCCCTTTTTCCTCCAAACATAAAGATGGGTATTATGGCCAAACAGTTCTATTTTTGTTTCATCAGTCCAGAGGACATTTCTCCAAAAAGTATGATCTTTGTCCCCATGTGCAGTTGCAAACCGTAGTCAGACTTTTTTTATGGCGCTTTTGGAGCAGTGGCTTCTTCCTTGCTGGGCTGCCTTTCAAATTAGGTTGATATTGGACTCGTTTTACTGTGAATATAGATATTTTGTACCTGTTTCCTCCAGCATCTTCACAAGGTCCTTTGCTGTTGTTCTGGGATTGATTTGCACTTTTCGCACCGAAGTACGTTCATCTCTAGGAGACAGAACGCGTCTCCTTCCTGAACAGTATGATGGCTGCATGGTCCCATGGTGTTTTTCTTGCGAGCTATTGTTTGTACAGATGAACGTGGTACCTTCAGGCCTTTGGAAATTGCTCCCAAGGATGAACCAGACTTGTGGAGGTCTTGGCTGATTTCTTTTGATTTTCCCATGATGTCAAGCAAAGAGTTTGAAGGTAGACCTTGAAATACATCCACAGGTACACCACCAATTGACTCAAACGATGTCAATTAGCCTATCGGAAGCTTCCATGACATACTTTTCTGGAATTTTCCAAGCTGTTTAAAGGCACAGTCAACTTAGTGTGTGTAAACATCTGACCCACTGGAATTGTGATGCAGTGAATTATAAGTGAAATAATCTGTCTGTAAACAATTGTTTTTTTAAAATGTATTTTTATTTCACCTTTATTTAACCAGGTAGGCTAGTTGAGAACAAGTTCGCATTTGCAACTGCGACCTGGCCAAGATAAAGCATAGCCGTGTGAACAGACAACAACACAGAGTTACACATGGAGTAAACAATTAACAAGTCAATAACACAGTAGAAAAAAAGGAGAGTCTATATACATTGTGTGCAAAAGGCATGAGGAGGTAGGCGAATAATTACAATTTTGCAGATTAACACTGGAGTGATAAATGATCAGATGGTCATGCACAGGTAGAGATATTGGTGTGCAAAAGAGCAGAAAAGTAAATAAATAAAAACAGTATGGGGATGAGGTAGGTAAAAATGGGTGGGCTATTTACCGATAGACTATGTACAGCTGCAGCGATCGGTTAGCTGCTCAGATAGCAGATGTTTGAAGTTGGTGAGGGAGATAAAAGTCTCCAACTTCAGCGATTTTTGCAATTCGTTCCAGTCACAGGCAGCAGAGAACTGGAACGAAAGGCGGCCAAATGAGGTGTTGGCTTTAGGGATGATCAGTGAGATACACCTGCTGGAGCGCGTGTTACGGGTGGGTGTTGCCATCGTGACCAGTGAACTGAGATAAGGCGGAGCTTTACCTAGCATGGACTTGTAGATGACCTGGAGTCAGTGGGTCTGGAGACGAATATGTAGCGAGGGCCAGCCGACTAGAGCATACAGGTCGCAGTGGTGGGTGGTATAAGGTGCTTCAGTGACAAAACGGATGGCACTGTGATAAACTGCATCCAGTTTGCTGAGTAGAGTGTTGGAAGCAATTTTGTAGATGACATCGCCGAAGTCGAGGATCGGTAGGATAGTCAGTTTTACTAGGGTAAGTTTGGCGGCGTGAGTGAAGGAGGCTTTGTTGCGGAATAGAAAGCCGACTCTAGATTTGATTTTCGATTGGAGATGTTTGATATGAGTCTGGAAGGAGAGTTTACAGTCTAGCCAGACACCTAGGTACTTATAGATGTCCACATATTCAAGGTCGGAACCATCCAGGGTGGTGATGCTAGTCAGGCGTGCGTGCGGGTGCAGGCAGCGAACGGTTGAAAAGCATGCATTTGGTTTTACTAGCGTTTAAGAGCAGTTGGAGGCCACGGAAGTAGTTTTGTATGGCATTGAAGCTCGTTTGGAGGTTAGATAGCACAGTGTCCAAGGACGGTCCGGAAGTATATAGAATGGTGTCGTCTGCGTAGAGGTGGATCAGGGAATCGCCCGCAGCAAGAGCAACATCATTGATATATACAGAGAAAAGAGTCGGCCCGAGAATTGAACCCTGTGGCACCCCCATAGAGACTGCCAGAGGACCGGACAGCATGCCCTCCGATTTGACACACTGAACTCTGTCTGCAAAGTAGTTGGTGAACCAGGCAAGTCAGTCATCAGAAAAACCGAGGCTACTGAGTCTGCTGATAAGAATATGGTGATTGACAGAGTCGAAAGCCTTGGCAAGGTCGATGAAGACGGCTGCACAGTACTGTCTTTTATCGATGGCGGTTATGATATCGTTTAGTACCTTGAACGTGGCTGAGGTGCACCCGTGACCGGCTCGGAAACCAGATTGCACAGCGGAGAAGGTACGGTGGGATTCGAGATGGTCAGTGACCTGTTTGTTGACTTGGCTTTCGAAGACCTTAGATAGGCAGGGCAGGATGGATATAGGTCTGTAACAGTTTGGGTCCAGGGTGTCTCCCCCTTTGAAGAGGGGGATGACTGCGGCAGCTTTCCAATCCTTGGGGATCTCAGACGATATGAAAGAGAGGTTGAACAGGCTGGTAATAGGGGTTGCGACAATGGCGGCGGATAGTTTCACAAATAGAGGGTCCAGATTATCAAGCCCAGCTGATTTGTACGGGTCCAGGTTTTGCAGCTCTTTCAGAACATCTGCTATCTGGATTTGGGTAAACCTGGAGAGGCTTGGGCGAGTAGCTGCGGGGGGGGGGCGGAGCTGTTGGCCGAGGTTGGAGTAGCCAGGCGGAAGGCATGGCCAGCCGTTGAGAAATGCTTGTTGAAGTTTTCGATAATCATGGATTTATCAATGGTGACCGTGTTACCTAGCCTCAGTGCAGTGGGCAGCTGGGAGGGGGTGCTCTTGTTCTCCATGGACTTCACAGTGTCCCAGAACTTTTTGGAGTTGGAGCTACAGGATGAAAATTTCTGCCTGAAGAAGCTGGCCTTAGCTTTCCTGACTGACTGCGTGTATTGCTTCCTGACTTCCCTGAACAGGTGCATATCGCGGGGACTATTCGATGCTATTGCAGTCCGCCACAGGATGTTTTTGTGCTGGTCGAGGGCAGTCAGGTCTGGAGTGAACCAAGGGCTATATCTGTTCTTAGCTCTGCATTTTTTGAACGGAGCATGCTTATCTAAAATGGTGAGGAAGTTACTTTTAAAGAATGACCAGGCATCCTCAACTGACGGGATGAGGTCAATGTCCTTCCAGGATACCCGGGCCAGGTCGATTAGAAAGGCCTGCTCACAGAAGTGTTTTAGGGAGCGTTTGACAGTGATGAGGGGTGGTCGTTTGACTGCGGCTCCATAGCGGATACAGGCAATGAGGCAGTGATCGCTGAGATCCTGGTTGAAGACAGCGGAGGTGTATTTGGAGGGCCAGTTGGTCAGGATGAAGTCTATGAGGGTGCCCTTGTTTACAGATTTAGGGTTGTACTTGGTGGGTTCCTTGATGATTTGTGTGAGATTGAGGGCATCTAGCTTAGATTGTAGGACTGCCGGGGTGTTAAGCATATCCCAGTTTAGGTCACCTAACAGAACAAACTCTGAAGCTAGATGGGGGGCGATCAATTCACAAATGGTGTCCAGGGCACAGCTGGGAGCAGAGGGGGGTCGGTAGCAGGCGGCAACAGTGAGAGACTTATTTCTGGAGAGAGTCATTTTTAAAATTAGTAGTTCGAACTGTTTGGGTATGGACCTGGAAAGTATGACATTACTTTGCAGGCTATCTCTGCAGTAGACTCCAACTCCTCCCCCTTTGACAGTTCTATCTTGACGGAAAATGTTATAGTTGGGTATGGAAATCTCAGAATTTTTGGTGGCCTTCCTGAGCCAGAATTCAGACACGGCAAGGACATCAGGGTTAGCAGAGTGTGCTAAAGCAGTGAGTAAAACAAACTTAGGGAGGAGGCTTCTGATGTTGACATGCATGAAACCAAGGCTTTTTCGATCACAGAAGTCAACAAATGAGGGTGGCTGGGGACATGCAGGGCCTGGGTTTACCTCCACATCACCCGCGGAACAGAGGAGGAGTAGTATGAGGGTGCGGCTAAAGGCTATCAAAACTGGTCGCCTAGAGCATTGGGGACAGAGAATAAAAGGAGCAGATTTCTGGGCATGGTAGAATATATTCAGGGCATAATGCGCAGACAGGGGTATGGTGGGGTGCGGGTACAGCGGAGAAATCACTTGTCATGCACAAAGTAGATGTCCTAACCGACTTGCCAAAACTATAGTTTGTTAACAAGAAATTTGTGGAGTGGTTGAAAAACAAGTTTTAATGACTCCAACCTAAGTGTATGTAAACTTCCGACTTCAACTGTATATATAATAATTAGGTGGGTGCTTATATGTGTCATATTTCACATGTGAATTGGATTTTTATTTTTTTTACATATCCCACTCCCCCTGAGACACCCTCAGAGAGTGAGGTCACAGCCAGGGATCAGCCATTATTAACGGGAGACCCTGGAGCAATTAAGGTGCCTTGCTCAAGGGCACATCGACAGATTTTTCACCTATTCGGGTCGGGGAATTGAACCAGTGACCTTTTGCTTACTGGCCCAACTGGCCTTTTTTCCCTTCTGTTATTTGATCATCAAGGAGGGCAGAAGGGGGTACTTTAAACTCTCAGAGCCTTGTACGTGCCCTTTCTTGTTGGAGCACTAAGACAAAAACACTGCTTTTCTAGAGGTGTGCTGTGTCGGTATTGAGCTGTCAGCGCATGGCAATATCCCTCGCAAACAAGGAAGCTCCGTATGAAACACTAGGGTCCCCCTGGGAGAGCTCATGCTAATACTGATGTAATCTGTGATCACTGAGGATCAGCACAGAGACAATGGCTGACTGGCTCGATAGAGCTATAGGAGGTAGACTCTCTATAGTACATGTCTCTAGATGGAGCTATAACAAGTAGATTGGCCTGTAGCTGGCTCAATAGAGCTACAGCAAGTATCAACTCAAATCAAATGTACTCATTAAATCCCTTTTTACTTCTGCAGATGTCACAAAGTGCTTGTACAGAAGCCCAGCCTAAAACCCCAAACATCAAGCAATGCAGATTTAGAAGCACAGTGGCAAGGAAAAACTCCGTAGAATGGCAGGAATCTAGGACGGAACCTAGAGAGGAACCAGGCTCTGAGGGGTGGCCAGTTCTCTTTTGGCAGCGCCAGGTGGAGATTATAAGAGTACACGGCCATTAAGGCCAGATTGTTCTTAAAGATGTTCAAACGTTCATAGATGACCAACAGGGTCAAATAATAATCACAGTGGTTGTAGAGGGTGCAACAGGTCAGCACCTCAGGAGTAAATGTAAGTTGGCTTTTCATAGCTGAGCATTCTGAGGTCTAGACAGCAGGTGCGGTAGAGAGAGAGAGAGAGAGAGAGAGAAGGAGGGGGAGAGAGTGAGGGAGAGGGAAAGAGAGGGGCAAAAACAGCAGGTCCAGGACAAGGTACCATGTCCAGTGAACAGGTCAGGGTTCCGTAGCCACAGGCAAAAGAGCAGAAACTGGATCAGCAGCAAGACCAGGTGGACTGGGGACAGGGACAGCCAGGAGTCACCAGGCCAGGTAGTCCTTGAGGCATGGTCCTAGGGCTCAGTAGACTGGCTTGTAGCTGAATCCGGATACACTTAGAAAAAGGGTTCCAAAGGGGGTTTTCGGCTGTCCCCAAAGGATAACCTTTTTTGACTCCAGGTAGAACTCTTTTGGGTTCCATGTAGAACCCTCTGTGGAAAGGGTTGTACATGGAACCAAACAGCTTTCTACCTGGAACCAAAAGGTTTCTACCAGGAACCGAATAGGTTTCTTCAAAGGGTTCTCCTATGGGTACAGCCAAAGAGCCCTTTAAGGTTCTAGATAGCACCTTTTTTTCCTAAGAGCGTAGAGCTATAACAACTGCACTGACATGCAGCTAGCTCTAAGAGCTATAGTAAGTGGTGTGGACTGACCTGTAGCTGACTCTGATGGAATTGACTGATTGTTGATGTCTCTCTGAGGATGCAGCAAGTACAGTGGATTGACTTGTAACTGACCCTAACAGCATGTCGATGGCCTATAGTTGACTGTTGAGCTAATCTATTCAGACGGCCTAGAGGCATGTTCATGTTAATGATTTGACCTCTAATATGTGAGGTAATTACCAGCAGCCTGTGTGGTCACATTGTGCCTTTGGGCGATTCCACGCGAGCTGAAAATATTTTCTATATCTCAGATTGTTCTGGCTATTCTCCCATAGAAACTTCATTAGAAGTAATGTTAGAAAAGTTTTTTTAAATTTGTTTTACAAACCATTTTTGAGAAAATCGTGATGAAAGTGGCTTTTTTTAGGCTGCCTCCTGTAAGACCCTATGATCTGTGAACCGTACATGATACAGACAACATCATGGTGTCGTTGTACACTTTTATAGTGTGCTCTATCATAAGGAGTATGTCTAGATTCTGAAATAATAAAAGGACTTATTCATTTATTCAATATTAGACATATTGTTTAGAACACTACCCTCTACAATAACATACCATTTCCATAGTGGGCTCTCTACTAATTCTAAAGGTATGATAAATTTTATGAGCACTACCGACACAGTGAATGGGAAAATGGATTCAAAAGGAAACTTGACTGGCTGACTGACGAATCCTAAAGGAGGGCTGTGATTGGTTAATTACCTATCACTTCAATTTCTATGTATACAATTGGTCATATCATTAAAAGTACCAGAGAGCCATTCTGGAAATTTGAAATTAGTATATTGTTACAAACAATATGTCTAAAACTAAGCTAAATCAAAAAGGGTCGTTTTGAGATATTCATATTTTTTTTTATGTTGAATAAAGAAATGTATTTCAGAATCTAGACATATTCCTTATAGGTCTAAAAAGGCCCAAAATGTAATTACCAATTTCATCATGACTTTCTCCAAAATGCTTTGTGATACAAATGTAAAAACCATGTTTAACATCCTTCCTCCCTATGAAGTTTCTATGTGAGAATTTCCAGAACAATCTGAGATACAGTACCAAAAACATTTTCTAACTGATCCAGGGTCAGTGTGTGGTTTACTCTTAATACTACGGTTAACTGGTAGCCTACCCATTGACAGTCATATTCTATTTAACCACCAGACCGTTGAAATAAGCTTCTGGCTGGATCACAAATGCCTTTTGAATTGGCATTTTGTAATAAAAATAACCTAAATGACATTGTTATAACAACCCTTTTAACACAGCAGCCAATGAGATCAACTGGAGTGTTCCCTTGTGCCAATAAGATCGCAGCAAGATGTTTCCGTGTCCAAATGACCATCGCGACCATTACGGCTCATCAGGAGTCAATTGACAGCTAGGACAGTCGCCAAGGTAACCCGTCACATGGTGATGGGTTGACACGGTGATGTGTTAGGACCCCAAGGACACTATGTCACTCACTGTCACACCGGGGCCTCATCTGTCACTGTGGAGGGAGATAACTACGAGATTGCGTGAGGGGGAGAAAGCGAGAAAGGGAGAGAGAAGAGAGTAGAGAAAGAGACAGGCAATGAGACAGATCCTAGAGGAGAGTAGTGAGAGTCCAAAGAGAGGTAGGGAGAGAGGGAGAGATAGTAAGGAGAAAGGAGAGTATGGAGAGGAGAGAGAGAATATTTTTATTTTACCTTTATTTAACTAGGCAAGTCAGTTAAGAACAAATTCTTATTTTCAATGACGGCCTAGGAACAGTGGGTTAACTGCCCAGTTCAGGGGAGAAAGAGAATATGGAATAGAGAGAGAGAGAGAGACAGTGAAGAGGAAAGTGAGAGAGAGACATAATAGGTTGCCATGGAAAGAAAAAATTGTGACCTTCTCCCACAGTTCTCCTGTAGAGGACTTAATCTGCTGTAATTACCTGTCAAGTCAATAGGATTGGAGTGTGATGGAGGAGAGGACTCACACCAGGTGATTACCATGACAATCACACCTCATACCCACTGACATGATGATAGTGCAGACAAGAATATACAGCGACCTCTCTGACTTAAAGGGAATGGTCTCAGATACGGTTAGTCATAGGGTTGTATGCCTCAAGGCAGTGGTGTAAAGTACTTAAGTAAAACTACTTTAAAGTACTACTTAAGTCTTTTTTCCCCGGGTATCTGTACTTCACTTCACTATTTATATTTTTGCCAACTTCTACTTTTACTTCACTACATTCCTCAAGAAAATAATGTACTTTTTACATTTTCCCTGACAACCCCAAATTATTTTGACAGGAAAATGGTCCAATTCACACACTTAACTAGAAAACATCCCTGTTCATCCCTACTGCCTCTGATCTGTTAGACTCATTAAACACAAATGCTTTGTTTGTAAATTATGTGTGAGTGTTGGAGTGTGCCCCTGTCTATCCGTCAATCACAAAATCATTAAAAAAATTGTGCCTTCTGGTTTGTTTAATATAAGGAATTTTAAATGATTTCCACTTTTACGTTTGATACATAAGTACATTTGAGCAATTCCATGTACTTTTGATACTTAAGTATATTTATAACCAAATACTTTTAGACTTTTACTCAAGTAGTATTTTACTGGGTGACTTTCACTTTTACTTGAGTCATTTTCTATGAAGTTACCTTTACTTTTACTCAAGTATGACAATTGAGTACTTTTTCCACCACTGCCACAAGGCAGTATTTGAGCTATTAGTTATTTTTACTCTTCCAATTGGTTGGTTGATATATAGGTTGGGGTAGGCAGCTCACTCCAAATGATTATCACGACAATCAAACCTCATACCTACTGACATTATGATGGAGAAGAATATACTGTGATCTCTCTGCCTTAAAGGGAATGGTCCAGTGCTGTATCTGAGCTATGAGTTTCTCTCACTTTTCAGTGACCCTCCCTTTATGGTTTTCAAAGCGACAGTCTGGTATCTAGGAAACAGTTCAATGGTCATTTTTAGGAACACCGGCTCTTTCCATGACAAAAAACTGACCATGTGACTCCAGGTGAAAGCTATGAACCCTTTAGTGATGTCACTTGTTAAATCCACTTCAATCAGTTGTCGTAACGTTGTATTGATTCATGTGACAACTGCTGACCATCGAACGATTAACGGTTTATAATTACGGGATTAAATTAATCGGTAATTAGTAACTCATTCACCTGGGGCACCATGGGGAAGTTTTGTTACTTTACAACCTTATTTTGGCTTGCGTTTCTATTTCCCAAATTAACTCAAAGAATATCAGAATATCCATTATACAGCAGTCGTTAATTAATCAATTTCCTCTACAGTCTCATTCTGAACATCGCATAATCTGCACATACTCGAGTCTCACTAAATAAGTCCCTACCACACCAATTGAGTTGATTATTTATTTACTAACAAGCTAAAATGATAATATAAGATACACAAACACACAGTCTAGGCTATTAGAACTTAGTATAATGAAACAGGTCCCTAGCGGGCCGACACAGTATGACACGTGTTACACAAAATGGGGGTTTCAAAAGAGAGAGAAAGAGTGAGAGAGTGCACGAGAAAAGCACACTTGGGTGCATCTGTCGACTATGCTTATTTTAACCCTAACCTTGCCCCGAACTGCCGCTCTTATGGGTCAGAAGATAATGATGTAATTACGTGTTGAAGGTCTCCGATGAGGTGTTTCGTCGTGGACCGGGTTCCGACTTCTCTGATGACGGCACGTCTTCGGTTACCGGGTGCAGCTCTCTGTTTCTCCTCACGATGTCAGTGTCCTTTCTCTTAGAGGTCTGTTTCCCCGCCCTTGCTCTGAAAAGGGTTCTTCAGAGGACGGCTAATCAGCCGTGTAGATGGTTCCAGCGTGGGAATGAAAGCAGTGTAGACACACGATTCCTTGGAGAGCTTCCTTAAGATTTACCATGGGCGGCAGGTGTCATAAACCCCTCTCCCCCCCCCCACCACCACCACCACCCCCACCACCTCCATATCTCTCGATCTCTCCCCCGCTGGTGGGAGTGAGAGACATCTCTGTAGGATTATGGTCCACGGTAACCGGACCCAAACAGGCCAGTCATGGCACAGTGTAAATGAAGGGGATGATTTTTAAGCCTTGAGATAATTGAGACATGGATTGTGTGGGGTATGGTAGTAGATGCCAGGAGCACCGGGTTGAGCGTAACTGCCACACTGCTGGGTTTTTCATGCTCAACATGGGCCAGCATCCCTGTGGAACGCTTTTGACACCTTGTACAGTCCATGCACTGACAAATTGAGGCTGTTCTGAAAGCAAAAGGGGGTGAAACTAAATATTAGGACAGTGTTATATACATTGCATTCAGAAAGTATTCAGACCCCTTCACTATTTACACATTTTGTTACGTGACAACCTTATTATGAAATGTATTCTATAGTTTTTTTTCAATCTACACACAATACCCCATAATGACAAATCAAAAACGGAAAATATCAAATTAACATGAGTATTCAGAACCTTTACTCAGTACTTTGTTGAAGCACCTTTGGCAGCAATCAAAGCCTCAAGTCTTCTTGGGTATGACGCTACAAGCTCGGCACAGCTGTATTTGGGGAGTTTATCCCATTCTTCTCTACAGATCCTCTCAAGCTCTGTCAGGTTTGCTCCGTTCATCTTTCCCTCGATCCTGACTAGTCTCCCAGTCCCTGCCGCTGAAAAACATCCCCACAGCATGATGCTGCCACCACCATGCTTCACCGTAGGGAGGGTGCCAGGTTTCCTCCAGACGTGACGCTTGACATTCAGGACAAAGAGTTCCATCTTGGTTTCATCAGACCAGAGAATCTTGTTTCTCATGGTCTGAGAGTCTTTTGGTGCCTTTTAGCAAACTCCAAGTGGGCTGTCGTGTGCCTTTTACTGAGGAGTGGCTTGCGTCTAGCCACTCTACCATAAAGGCCTGATTGGTGGAGTGCTGCAGAGATGGTTGTCCTTCTGGAAAGTTCTCCCATCTCCACAGAGGAACTCTGAAGCTCTGTCAGAGTGATCACCTCCCTGACCAAGACCCTTCTCCTCCGATTGCTCAGTTTGGCAGGGCGGCCAGCTCTAGGAAGAGTCTTGGTGGTTCCAAACTTCTTCCATTTAAGAATGATGGAGGCCACTGTCTTCTTGGGGACCTTCAATGCTACAGAAATGTTTTGGTACCCTTCCTCAGATCTGTGCCCCTCCACAATCCTGTCTTGGAGCTCTTCGGACAATTCCTTTGACCTCATGGCTTGGTTTTTGCTCTGACATGCACTGTCAACTGTGGGACCTTTTATAGACATATGTGTGCCTTTCCAAATCATGTCCAATCAATTGAATTTAGCACAGGTGGACTCAATCACGTTGTAGAAACATCTCAAGGATGATCAATGAGCTAAATTTTGAGGCTCATAGCAAAGGGTCTGAATAGGGTCAGTTTTTTTTAATACATTTGCTAAAATGATTTAAAAAAAGGGTTTTTGCTTTGTCATTATGGGATATTGTGTGTAGATTGATGACTAGAAAATTGTATTTGATCCATTTTACAATAAGGCTGTAATGTAACAAAATGTGGAAAAAATGAAGGGGTCTAAATGCAATGTATGCACTGAACAAAAATATGAATGCAACATGTAATAGTTTCTAAGATTTTACTGAGTTGAAATTCATATAAGGAAATCAGTCAATTTTAATAAACAAATTAGGCCTAATCTATGGATTTCACATGACTGGGCAGGGGTGCAGCCATGGGTGGGCCTGTGAGGGCATAGTCCCACTCAATTGGCAGCCAGGCCCACCCACTGGGAGCCAGGCCCAGCCAATCAGGTTGAGTTCCCCCCCCCCACCCCCAAAACGATTCCCCAGGTGAAGGAACCAGATGTGGAGGTCCTGGGCTGGCGTGGTTACATGTGGTCTGCGGTTGTGAGGCCGGTTGGACGTACTGACAAATTCTCTAAATCGACATTGGAGGCAGTTTATGGTAGAGAAATTAACATTCAGTTCTCTGGTAACAGCTCTGGTGAACATTCCTGCCGTCAGCATGACAATTGTATGCCATCTCAAAACTTGAGACATCTGTGGCATTGTGTTGTGTGACAAAACTGCACATTTTAGAGTGGCTTTTGATTGTGCCCAGCACAATGTGCACCTGTGTAGTGGTCATGCTGTTTAATCAGCTTCTTGCTATGCCACACCTGTCAGGTGGATGGATTATCCCCAACAGGGATGTAAACAAATGTGTGCACAACATTTGAGAGAAATTAGCTTTTTGTGCGCATGGAATTTTTCTGGGATTTCAGCTCATCAGCTCATGAAACATGGGACCAACACTTTACATCTTGTGTTTATATTTTAGTTCAGTGTATATAGTTCCAATGGTCCAGTTAGTTAAAGCATGGTGGATGTGTAGTACATGGGGATGTGTGAAACTTACTCCTCAACATGAAGTTTCCCAACTTTCGCCAGTGAATAGCTAGCTTTTTGTGTTGCGCCGATTGGTAAGACAAGGTGGTCACGTGTGCTAGCATCCACCATAGTGTGCTAGCAAGGCAGAGGTCCTTGGTGTGAGCTGAATCAGGAGGTGGTACTTGCACACTTGCAACACAAGGGTTGTGGGTTTGACTCCCTGCAAGGACCACATGCTGTGAATACCAATAATATATTTTCTGTATTTCACTTTGGATAAACCCACCTGCTATATCATTATTATTATACTAATATATTTTCTATTTCTAAAGCCCTTTTAAATCCTTTAAAATTATTTTTGCACATTGTGTCAGTGAAAGTTTGCAGAAAAGGTATCTTATTCATCTTCAGAATATATGAATTATATTGTAATCGTGTAAATGGTATATCAGTCAGTCTGGCCCAATGTGTTGTCTGGCTGTGTTTTACAGTTGAATTCGGAAGTTTACATACACCTTAGCCAAATACATTTAACTCAGTTTTTCACAATTCCTGACATTTAATCCAAATAAAAATGCACTATCTTAGGTCAATTAGGATCACCACTTTATTTTAAGAATGTGAAATGTCAGAATAATAGTAGAGAGTGTGATTTATTTCAGCTTTTATTTCTTTCATCACATTCCCAGTGGGTCAGAAGTTTACATACACTAAATTAGTATTTGATATCATTGCCTTTAAATTGTTTAACTTGGGTCAAACATCTCGGGTAGCCTTCCACAAGCTTCCCACAAAAAGCTGGGTGAATTTTGGCCAATTCCTCCTGACAGAGTTGGTTTGTAGGCCTCCTTGCTTGCACACGCTTTTTCAGTTCTGCCCACAAATGTTCTAAGGGATTGAGGTCAGGGCTTTGTGTTGGCCACTCCAATACCCAGACTTTGTTGTCCTTAGCCATTTTACCACAACTTTGGAAGTGTGCTTGGGGTGATTGTCGATTTGGAAGACCCATTTGCGACCAAGCTTTAACTTTCTGACTGATGTCTTGAGATGTTGCTTCAATATATCCACATAATTTTATTTCCTCATGAAGCCATCTATTTTTTTTATTTTTTATTTTACCCCTTTTTCCCTCCAATTTCGTGGTGTCCAATTATTTTTAGTAGCTACTATCTTGTCTCATCGCTACAACTCCCGTACGGGCTCGGGAGAGACGAAGGTTGAAAGTCATGCGTCCTCTGATACACAACCCAACCAAGCCGCACTGCTTCTTAACACAGCACGCATCCAACCCGGAAGCCAGCCGCACCAATGTGTCGGAGGAAACACCGTGCACCTGGCAACCTTGGTTAGCGTGCACTGCGCCCGGCCCGCCACAGGAGTCGCTGGTGCGCGATGAGACAAGGATATCCCTACCGGCCAAGCCCTCCCTAACCTGGACGACGCTAGGCCAATTGTGCGTCGCCCCACAAACCTCCCGAGCTGCAGTACAGCGCCCTTAACCACTGCGCCACCTGGGAGGCCCCTTGATGCCATCTATTTTGTGAAGTGCACCAGTCCCTCCTGCAGCAAAGCACTCCCGCAACATGATGCTGCCACCCCCGTGCTTCACGGTTGGGATGGTGTTCTTCGGCTTGCTAGCCTCCCCTATTTCCTCCAAACACAACAATGGTCATTATGGCCAAATATTTATATTTTTGTTTCATCAGACCAGAGGACATTTCTCCAAAAAGTATGTTCTTTGTCCCCCATGTGCAGTTGCAAACCGTAGTCTGGCTTTTTTATGGCGCTTTTGGAGCAGTGGCTTCTTTCTTGCTGAGCGGCCTTTCAGGTTATGGGAATATAGGACTCCTTTTACTGTGGGTATAGATACTTTTGTACCTGTTTCCTCCAACATCTTCACAAGGTCCTTTGTTGTTGCACTTTTCGCACCAAAGTACGTTCATCTCTAGGAGACAGAACGAGTGTCCTTCCTGAGCGGTATGATGGCTGTGTGGTCCCATGGTGTTTATACTTGCGTACCATTGTTTGTACAGATGAACGTGATATTTTCAGGCGTTTGGAAATTGCTCCCAAGGATGAACCAGACTTGTGGATGTCTACAATTTATTTTCTGAGGTCTTGGCTGATTTCTTTTGATTCTCCCATGATGTCAAGCAAAGAGACACTGAGTTGAAGGTAGGCATTGAAATACAAGTACACCTCCAATTGACTCAAATTATGTCAATTAGCCTATCAGAAGCTTCTAAAGCCATGACGTAATTTTCTGGAATTTGCCAAGCTGTTTAAAGGCACAGTCAACTTAGTGTATGTAAACTTCTGGCCCACTGGAATTGTGATACAGTGAATTATACGTGAAATAATCTGTCTGTAAGCAATTGTTGGAATAATGACTTGTGTCATGCACAAAGTAGATGTCCTAACCGACTTGCCAAAACTATAGCTTGTTAAAAAGAAATGTGTGGAGTGGTTGAAAAACGGGTTTTAATGACTCCAAACTAAGTGTATGTAAACCTCCGACTTCAACTGTAGCTGTTGTCTAAGTAGATTGACTGTGTGTATGACCTTGGGTTGTCTAGCCAGCAGCCACCAAATAATCCTGTAAAGAGAAGTGGAACAATCAGAGCATAAAGAGGATAAAGAGCCTGACCTTACACGCACGCGCACGCACACACGCACACACGGTGTCTGCACCCACGACCTCTCTGATTCACTAGGGTGAAATAAATACAGCCGTGGTTGCACGTAATTGCATCCACCGGAGTGCGGGGAATGTCAACATTAGTTCCACTTCATAGTTTCATAACTCAGGCCTTTGCGGCAGTGTGTACCATTAATAATTATACTCTAGGTGGTAGGAAGTCTGGGATTGAAGAATTACATTAATTCATGTATTAGCCTAAGCTTGGCAGGCAAAGTATGCTGCTAGCACAGGAAGCTGTAGGACAGTGAGAGAAGGATGCTTACTTAATGATGTGAATTGGAGACTGGGCTCAGCTAAATAGTGAACGCTCCACGCTCTCTTGTTATTGGGCGTTTATCGATTGTTTACTACCTCTCCCTCCCTCTCTCTCTCTCTCTCTATCTCTCTCTCTCTCCCTCTCTCCCTCTCTCCCTCTCTCTGTCTCTGTTTCTGTCTCCCTCTTTCTCTCTCTCTGTCTCTCTCTCTCTGTCTCTGCCTCCCTCTCTCTCTCTCTCTCTCTCTCTCTCTCTCTCTCTCTCTCTCTCTCTCTCTCTCTCTCTCTCTCCCTCTGTCTCTGTCTCTGTCTCTGCCTCCCTCTCTCTCTCTGTCTCTCTCTGTCTCTCTCTCTCTCTCTCTCTCTCTCTCTCTCTCTCTCTCTCTCTGTCTCTGTCTCTGCCTCCCTCTCTCTCTCTCTCTCTCTCTCTCTCTCTCTCTCTCTCTCTCTCTCTCTCTCTCTCTCTCCCTCTGTCTATGTCTCTGTCTCTGCCTCCCTCTCTCTCTCTCTCTCTCTCTCTCTCTCTCTCTGTCTCTCTCTCTCTCTCTCTCTCTCCCTCTGTCTCTGTCTCTGTCTCTGCCTCCCTCTCTCTCTCTCTCTCTCTCTCTCTCTCTCTCTCTCTCTCTCTCTCTCTCTCTCTCTCTCTCTCTCTCTGTGTGTAGTGATGGGGGGAGTGGAGTCTCGTGGGGTGCTCAGGAAGATCAGTGACATGCTGGAGGTGATCCTGAAGAGGATGGACAGCCTCTCCAAACTGGACAACAGCACCACCAGCGACACCCGCCGTCTGGATGAACTCAGCTCGGCCATCAACAGGTACGGTCTGGATGGAGTGGTGGGCTTAGGACAGGCATCTTACCGTCCTTGTCTTCCCTTTTTCTCACTCACTCTTTTTCCTCCTCTCTTGTTGTTTTCTTCAGAGCCTCTGCTTTCTCTCCTCGTTTGGCTGCCAGGTAGTCTGGTCTGCCCTCGGCAGCTTTACAAGGGCAGGGTTGTCTGACCTTGTCGCTCCCTTCTTCCAAGCACAGATCTGCCAATGTCCAGTTTGACTGTCTGCGCTCTCCATTCAATCCCTTTTACTGCATTTCACATCCAACTTCTAAGGGTCAGGTTGAACTCTGTGGAAAGATACAGAAAGCTACACAGACGAGAGATACATGCATTGAGGACATTCGAAACATGCTTTCATACTTGTATTCGTTTTTCAATAGGACAGTGACAGGACAGACAGTGAACGAGGAATGACAGCTACTGTAGGAAGG